>NC_053492.1:147396395-147998895 GCF_905171775.1 Rana temporaria | reverse complement strand
ACAGCACCTCTGGACCCCTTTACATTACACAGCACTCTGGACCCCTTTACATTACACAGCACTCTGGACCCCTTTACATTACACAGCCCCCTGCACCTCTTTACATTATACATCACCCAGCACCCTTTTACATTACACAGACCCCTGCACTTCTGCACCCCTTTACATTACACAGCACCCTGCACCCCTTTACATTACACAGTACCCTGCACCTCTGGACCCCTTTACATTACACAGCACTCTGCACCACTGGACCCATTTACATTACACAGCCCCTTGCACCTCTAGACCCTTTTACACTACACAGCCCCCTGCACCCCTTTACATCTCACATCCCCCTGCACCTCTGGATCCTTTTACATTACACAGCGCCCTGCATCACTGCACCCCTTTTACATTACACAGCCCCCTGCACCTCTGGACCCCTTTACATTATACAGCCCCCACAGCTCTGGACTCCTTGCATGTTACACAGACCCCCCTTCAGTTCACACCCCCCTTCAGTACAGACACCCTTTCAGTGCAGACACCCTCAGTGCAAACCCCCCCTAGTGCAAACCCCCCCTCAGTGCAGACCCCCCTCAGTGCAGACCCCCTTCAGCGCAGACTCATGGTAATTAACCACTTACCATCCACACAAATTCTGACACTTCTCTCCTACAAAATCATCATTTTTTTGCTAGAAAAATACTCAGAACACCCAAGCATTATATATATATATATATATATATATATATATATATATATATATATATATATATATATATATATATATATATATATATATATATATATATATTAGCAGACACACTAGGGAATAAAATGGTGGTTGTTGCAACTTTTTATGTCACACAGTATTTGCGCAGCAATTTTTCATGAATAAAAAAAATAAACACTAAAGTTAGCCTTTTTTTTGTATAATGTAAAAAGATGATGTTACGCCAAGTAAATAGATACTTAACATGCCAACTCTTTAAAAAAAACTGTGCACACTTGTGGAATGGCGCCAAACTTCAATACTTAAAAATCTCTATAGGTGTAGCTTCGAATTTTTCAATTGTTTCCAGCATCAACAAAAAGGATGTCTGAAAAACATTTTGAAGGGACAGCATTTGTCAACATTTTTGTTAAATGAGTATAACTAGTATAACTACAATCGCCTACATAAAGAGAATTGGATACGTAACTTGTGAATGTAACCTGTGTGTATCTGGCTCTGATACTAGCCAGTGCCTCACCAGCCACTGACCTCACTGCATGTCCCTGAGTGCTAGATATACTGTACATATAAATATAGCAACAGTAAGGGATGAATAGCATGGGTGTAGCATAAGGGGATGCAGGGGTCACAATCGCAACCCCACCCCTAGCTCCAGGGGGCCCCTGCAGCCTCCCTGTCATATTATTATATCCTCCACAAAGTCTAGATTCGATCTGCCCAAGGTCCCCACAGCCACGCTCCAGTATTGGGCTTCCACTTTGCCTTCCACGGTCCACACCCCTCTGTTCTCATTGGCTGGGGACAAACTGTGAGCCATTTCCTTAATGGAGAGGAGCACAGGGTGAGAACAGCCCAGGGGCCAGGTCAACTTTTGCATCAGGGCCCACAAGCTTCAAGCTACGCCTCTGATGAATAGCATATGCATAGTTGCCTCAGTATGTGTGCATCATGCAGACTTTAATTCCATCTGGGCTGAAGACAGTCCAAAAGAGGATGCCACGCAAAGCTGAAGAATCAATGAAAGGTAAATGTAAAAGAAAAAGCTGGACATGTTAAAAAAAGGTGAAAAATGCCCAAAACCATTGTTCACCTATCCCTTAAAGGGGACTTTGCTTTCTCCTGTTTGGCTTTGTCGTTTATGAGGTTGGAGATGGGGCTTTCAAAGCAGCAGAACAATGGCGTGCATGCGTGCCCTTACAATGAAAATACAAGGTCAAATTTAAAAGATGTCTTCTCTTCATTTTTTTATACATATTCTGGACATGTGATACATTTTTCCAAGTTCTCAGCCTCTGAGCCGGTTCACACAGGGGCAACCCGACTTACACGAAACTTTGTAAGGAAACTTCAGCGCGACTTCAGCGCGACTTGGAGCCACTTACAACGCAACTTAAAGTTGCCTCCAGGACAGGCAACTTTGGCTGTGGCCAATCACAGAATAATCAGCTCTGTGGGAGGGAGGGGTTTGCTTGAGTAAACGATTTTCTCTTCCTGTAAAGTTGCTTCAGTTAAGGCACTAATCCGACTTTGGAGGCAACTTGAAATCTATGGGTACAAGTTGCCTACAACTCCCCGTGAAGTAGTGCAGGAACCTTTTCTGAAGTCGGAGCGATTTCAGTATTGTACATTAAGATGGCTCTCATTCACTTCAATTGAATTTCTCATATTGCGTGACTTGGGGCGACACAAGTCGGATCCCAAGTCGCGGTAGTGTGAACCGGCACTAAAGGTTCAAATATTTATTTATTTATACATTGTTATTTATTCATTTATAAAAAATTTACATTTTACAATGTACTGTATACCTTTTGAAAATAAAATATTTTGAAAGAGAATTCAAGGTTAACCACTTGGCGCCCAGAGGACGTCATAATACGTCCTGGGCTTTGTGGTACTTTGTGGGGCTATATCTGAATGATGCCTGAAGCTACAGGAGGCCGGGCGCGATGTTATGACGTCACGCCTGGCCTCTGCATTCAAAAAAACGGCGCCGCTTCGGCTGTGAATCGGTGATCGTTTTATTTTTTTTTGTTTAGCCTTCCCAGCCTAGAGGTGAGATGTGGGGTCTTATTGACCCCATATCTCACTGTAAAGATATCCTGTCATGCATATTCCTATTACAAGGGATGTTTACATTCCTTATAATAGGAATAAAAGTTGTTTTTTTTTAAAGTGTAAAAAAAAAAAATTAAAGTGCCCCTGTCCCCGTTGTCATGGAAATATTTTTAACGCACTTAAATAATTAAAATAAGAAATAAAAACCTTTTTGTCTATATACAAATTAAAGAAAATGATAGGGGTGCGAAAAAGAGAAAAGGGTTACATTTATTGATACAGAGAAGAAACTTGTATTAATCCAATATTTACAACCATAACATAAATGATATCACTTGTTAAAACAGAGAGGATACTGCTGAATATTGTTACAATATACATGAGAGAGAAAGAGAGAGAGAGAGAGAGAAAGAGAGAAGGAGGAAGAGAGGGGGAGAGGGGATACATTACGTCACCATATCTAGCTCAGGTCAGCCATCATAATTCAGTCTTCTTGATCAGGACATCATACACTGATAACCAGTCAACCTAACTTGACTGGTTTTTATACCCCCTCAGTGTACATTTTCTCCCTCCAAAAACTCAAAAAAGCCTTTGATATGATTGGTTGCTCATGTGTCTTTTCAGTATGACAGATAAGGACCCCCCCCCCCAGTAACCCACTAACCCACTGTTGTCACATCCCTTTGACACGGGAAATGTCTTGGAGTTCGCATAATTAACACCAACAAACTTCCTTTGTGATCTCTAACTCACTTAACTCCCACACTTAGCATATCACAAGAAACCTGGCTAAATGGATATTTCCTGTCTGGCCGAGCTCTATACATACACACACACACACACGGTATGATTGGACACTTCCAGACAGGAGGTGACAGGAACCTCTTTTAATGTACAGGGGGCCATTTCCTATCAGAAAATATATTGTAACTATAAAATCATATGCAGTTATCTCCGACCACATATATTACAAATATACACATGTACACACATTCATCAGGGGCATGGTGGTTGAATTCAGGATATGAATATGAAGATGTTCAAAATATCCATTACAGTTCCCCCTGAAGTTCATGATTGAACTTATGTCCTCCTTCAATGATCCGGTACCCACTCACAACAGCCCAGAAGCCCCGACCCTTCCCCCACCACCACTGCGGCTTCTTCCTTTCTTGAACTCGCCGTAATTCATCAAGGTAGACTTGAGACAGTTCTGGTGCCTTTGAGACTTCAGATCCGAACCATGAGTGTCTGTACTGCAATGTTTCATTGCACCTCTGCATTGGAGGAGTTGAACTCCAACATTGATGGCGGGATCCCTACATATTTAGTCCTGTATCTTGGAAATATGGTGTTATGATTGTCACAATTGGATCGGACCGTGAGACAGGATTTTTTCAGCATGATGAAGGAAAGTTCAGGATAGTCTTCGTGGCACATTTGTTTCAAAAAGAATGACTTGGTTGTCGTTGCTTCTTCAGGTGGTGGTTGGGTGGGCCTCCGGACAATCATGTATTAATACAAAAGGAGAAAGGAGAACGTCAGTGTACAGTTATTGGAGGAATGTCAGATAGGAGCAGTGTGGTGACTATAAAGCCATAGGTAGATTAGGGGAGGTAGAATCACTTCAAGACATAAAAACCTGGATGTCCAGGGATACTTTGGTTTTACTGGGTTTACAATATGGCACTGGCGGGCAGGAATGCTCACGCGTCTTAAAAACGTATATGACTGATGTCCTAGTTACATTATGCTGAGAAGATGGATGAAAGAAACCAAAATAAAAACTTAGAGAGCATACTATTACAGAAGGAAAGGACGAGAAGTAAGTAATGAAAAAGAATAAGGAAAATAGAAAAAAAATAATAAACATAAAAAATAAAAACTACAGATTTAATGCTGCTCCAACCAAGATCTTCAGTTTACATTCCACTTTAGATTGTTAAAGAGCATTGAATCGGTATCCAAAAAAAATAATACCTAGTTGCCCTGCCAACTTTAGCTGACAGCGAGAAAAAAAAAATGATGTGATCAACAGGTGAACATGACCATTGTCACTTAACAATGGTCATGTTCACCTGTTAAAAACATAAAAAAAAAAAATATTAAAAAGGAGAGACTAAACAATGGTTGCCAAAACACTTTTAGAATTTAGTCAAACCCGACTGTACTTATTACTAAAAAAATTTTTTAGAGGCTTTTCCCCAAACCAAAGAATAATGATAAAAAATATATAGTTCTCTAACAAAAGGGCAATTAAAAAAACAATGCATTATTTATTCTTTTCTTCCAGGTCTATGCACTACTCCCCCCTTCAGGTGGACAAAGTTCAAACCGTTTGGAACTTTTCTCACCTGAATTAAATGAGAGAGAAAAAAATAATAATAATGAAAAAAACTGACAAAAAAATAAAAGTAAAAAATTATAACCAGAACACTTCAGGGAGAAAAATGAGAGGAAAAAAAAATAATTAAAAAAAAAACTGACAAAAAATAAAAAATGAGAAATGAGAAAATTTATAAAAAAAATTACTAAAAATTTAAATAAAACCGAGAGAGAAAAAATGAATAAAAAATAACTTTTACAAAAATGTATTTAAAAAATGTATAAAAATGAAAAATTGTAATGGATAAAAAATGAATAAAAACAATAGAAATAAAAAATTACTAAAAAAACAAAAATTTAAAATTGGATACACATATATACACACACATATATATATATATATATATATATATATATATATATATATATATATATATATATATATATATATATATATATAAAACATTTCTGAAGATGTATGGGGGTGTCAGGTTTTGACATCAAGCCTTTTCTCTGGGGTAACAGGGGTACGTCCTTGTGTCTCAGCTATATCTATTCCCAGGACCGGGGAAAATGTACAGTAGACTCCCTGAGGTAATATACCCCGCTGAGTACAGTTCAACCCGTAGGAAGAATATAGGGCATCATTGGACATTCAATACCAGCACCAATACCCTCGCTCCAAGTATTTTACATAAGGTTGGGACAATTCCTCGGCATCCAGGAGACACGACCCTTCCTTGTGCCAGCATTGTTGTCTCATGATCCTATCCTGTTCCCCTTGATATAACACCACCCCTTCCTTTCTCCAGCACCCACCAGTATCAATCATTTGAGGTTGTTCAGACTCAGAAACCATCAGATCATGATGGACTCGGGGGTGTAACACGGTAGTGCCCGATAGGATAGTACCCAAATTAACTGTGGTATAAGCACGATGTTCAATCCCGGCGACCGGAATCAGGGATGAGACTGTGCAAGTCAGGTATTGACAGCCATGGAATTGAGTCATCCACCAATCCATATGACTCATAGCAAATTTGGATACTACCCTACCTGCTTGTTTTCTCAAATTTTGTGGAAATTGTCCTGCTGAAACAATCATTACTCTGAGGTCCTGGGACAGTTCTGATTGTACCTGGGTGCAAGATAAAGCAAGTTGGATGTCTTCCTGTACCTTGGATAATCCCGCTATCAGTCCGGTGAACTTCTGTTTCATTATCTCAAACAATGAGGCAGTAGCATCAATATGAGCATGTTGTAGATTTTCAAGGATATGATTCACATCTAGCTGCACCTCAACCCCTTCCCCAACCTGCTGTGCCAACCTTCCTAGCTTGTTTCTGAGTACCTCTAAATCCATTGTGTTTAGGCTACTCAGGACAACACCTCCTGCTCCTAAGGCAGTATCTATTAGGTCTCTCTCTTTCCACTCCTTTGTTACCTCCTCCCATGCTCAACCTCATGACTGCTCCAGAACCTCTGGAACTCCCCATCCCATATGTCCAGCCAGGCGATACCCTTTCCACACCTAGGTGTCCAAAAAACTATTTTATCCGGGAAGCCTATCCCACCTCCACCTAAAATGTTCTCTCAGCCAGCTCCATGTCCGATAATTCCCAGCAATTATTATTTTTGTTCCACCCCCTCCCCTTAGATTATAAACCCCTTGAGACGGGCCTTTCTATCCACGCCTTACACAAACTGTTGGCACCATTTAAATCCTGTTGCCCAAAGTTTAACTACCTAACTTTTAACTCCTCCCCGAATCCCAACGGAAGTTTCAGTAAGTGTAATGGGGATGTCAGGTTTGTTATAAAACCTTTCTTCAGGGCAACTCGGGGTGTAACCTGGGGTTCCGTCTATATCCATCCCAAGGACAAGAGAATAGGTACAATAGACTCCCCAAGGTAGTGTACCCAGCTGAGTACAGTTCAACCTAGTGCTGACAACAGTGCATCATTAGACATGTGATACCAGCACCAGTACCCCGGCATTCGGTATTGAGTCTAACAGCACATATACCATTGAAACAATGACAAAACCCACAAAAAAACTCCATCCTTGTGACTTGATTTCAGTGACCATGCCCCTCTACCCCCTGGTAGGTTCAAGAAACCCCCTAGTTCCATGACTAACACCCCATCAGTATCCTCTAGGACAAAGAAACAAAACTCGCTTATGTCCTAAATAATACTTAGGTGTTTCCTCCCCCGCAATGATCTCCCCATCCAGAACACAGAGTGAAATACCTTCCCAACATTCCTCATTCACCACCGTGTCCTATACCCTATCACACTCTCTTCCAACCTCTTAACATGGTCGATAAAATCTTGAGCCATATTAAACTGGGTATTTATGTAACTTTGTTGCATGTTGTCACAACTGTCACCAATCTCTCTGAGCAACAAAGCCGTGCTTATTGTCTGAAGCCATGGCTGCGAGTTTGTTCCTCAGGAGACCTCCGTCCACCCCATTACTAACACCCATTCCAGCTCCTATTCCCCCCCATTGTAGCGTCGAATACATATCTCCTCTTTTGGGTTACTCCTCAGAAATAAGCATCCTGCGTGAGCCTCATTCTGTGTCTGCACATCTCTGGGAGCAAGCCACTGGTCACTTGATTCAGTGTATACTCAGCCCATACAGGGTAATAGGTTTTTATTAACCATTGTGAGATGCTGAAGCGCCATGTGGTGAAGGCATACTGTACCCTGTATGTAGTTACTGGCATTACTCGTGCAGGGATTCAACCTCTCAGGTGAGACATCAACTAGGTGTACCTCTCCCATGTCCAGTAACCGAGAGCTTCTCTATAGGACTGCTAAGCTTGAGACACTGCCTCTACGAGGAAGTTTTCACCCCATTGATGTATCACCTGGCACTCTCTAGTTTGGCCAACAGACACCTTATTATGCATAGGTGCCAGTCTCCTGGGTACCTGCACCACATACATTTATGTCATACTAGTCACCCATTCCAACATTTCTTTCAATTCCTGTCTGGACTCAGAACTCTCAGAACAGGATGGACTCCAGGGTGTAACCCAGTAGAGTCTGATAGGATAGTACCCAAATTGACCGTGACATATGCACACAGTTTCGTCCCTGCCCAAAGTTCCGTCCCTGCCCTTAGGGATGAGAATAGAACGAGTTGGATTTTCCTAACCCTTCCCTGATATGTAGCCCAGGGCCTCCCAATGTGTTCCTGATTATCTCCAGCTCTATAGTGATTACAGGAACCCAATGACCCACCTCCCGCTCCAAAGACAGTCGCCATTGAGCCTCTCTTTAGTATGGGAAATAGTCTGAATACCCGGATTGAAAACCACCTGCCACCAGGTACACCCGATCCCTCATAGAGGCTGCACACTTTCTCCCTCCTCTATCAATTCAGTAATTAGACTTTGTTATCCTTCACCCTACAAAACAAACTGCCTTCACTATTCAGACAGGACTCCCATGAAATACAGGAGTCTAGTGCCACCCTGGGGCACTGATCTTCTTGGCATGCAAGTCACAGACCACCAGTTAAGGTACACAAGTAATCTAGGACAGGAAGGACACCTATGGATATTAACTGAGGAGAATACTGCATGAACAGCCATGTATCACCCCATACGATCTTCCTGCACACCTTTTCTCCAGACTCAACCAAAACTATACAATACGAGGCCAGACCTATACACTTTCAACTCGTATGCAATCAGGCAGGCCCTCGTACTACACGTCTGCCGGTAAATCTAAAAGAAATTGGAAAACAAGAATTGCATAATGTGTATCCAGCTCAAGGAACTGGTGCTACCAGACACAACTGACCAATAGACTAAGAAAAAAATCTCTTGCAGCACTGAGGCGCCGGGATCACTGAACAGTAGGGGGTAAACAAGCCGACCAGTGTGCCTGGACACACACAGCTATTCATTAGGCGATTGGTAACAAATAACCACAACAACTGACAAAAATAAACTCTAGGAGAAAATAGGATCGCATGGTGACACGGAAGGAAACAGGTGTGAACTACATTTGGGGACATACAGATAGCTAGGGACATTATCATACCTTAGCCTGAGGCAATGCAACCTTGTACGGCCAGGCTTAACAGCGGGGGGGAGTTTAAGCAGTCCTAAACACAAGTCCGGCCAAAGTAGCATGAGGCTTTTACCTTTTAGAGCTATGGAACTACACGTGTCCGTATGGCTGATCTTCGGTAATAAGAAAACAGATTTGCCACGGATCTATGGCCGATCCATTTTAACCTCTGGAGAATACCCCAAAACCCTTTTACCACTAAATGTGGTACCCCTGAACGCTACTAAGCCTAATATATGTGTTAGAGTGCAAATTATCCCCTGCAGTGTTACTCAACTTTTCATTAAAAAAACTAATACGCGGACCTCAGTTAGTTGGTTCTGCTATTCAGTGGATCAGAACATGCAACCCACACTAGGTGGTCCAAAAACATAGCCAAATGGACTGACAACTAGACGTTCCAACTAGATAATGGTCATGAAAACCTAAAACATTGTGAAACCCGACCGACCAACATAAAGATTTCCTATGGAGACTACGATTTCCTCTTATTCTGAAAGGCTGAAAACCCAGTTATCGAGTCTGAGGGATAAAACACAAAAAGTTAGTAATAAACATTCAATTTTTTTTTTTTTAACCTGGAGACAAAAAACAATGGTTATATACCTGTCACAAGACATTAGCATATGAAACACAAATATACATTACATTACATTACATAAACCGTGCACTTTTTAAAATACCAAAAATGATTGAGCTCAACTTTTCATTGATATGCATTACTAAGTTAGTACATATTAATGCCACATGGATGTATTTTTTATGGTATACCAATAATTACCCCCAAAAAAATGTATTCACCATGGTGAGAGGAAAAATTTAGCAACTCGTAATAAACCTTTTAACGGTACAATTTATCAACCAATCATAATACTTCATCACAACCTTTTCGCAGAACCTTCTGTAAAAAAAAACAAAAAACAAAACACATTTTACATTAGGCACTTTTCCATTCACCATTACAGATACTTTTCTTGGCTCAGGTCATTTGCATGTCAATACGATCTGTTTTACATTCTCACAGACCTGGAAAGAAGGGTGGTCATTTGGGCTGTCAGCAGCTGAGAACACACGTCACACACACACACACACACCATTCAATTTAACTTGTGTCAAAGAAAGAGAGGGGGGTGGGGGGTCCTTGAATTATAGAACACCATTCCTTATATATATATATTTTTTTTTTTTACTTTAACAAACACAAAACAAGTTATCATGCCACCAAACACAACATCACAATCCATGGATCTCACACATTTCCGCATAACACACATAACTCTCACACTTGGCCACCTACACCCTGTAGACAAAAATATTTAGCACATTTCTTTAATAAAACTGCACTTTCCCCACACACCTTCACACACTTAGCTAGGTCAAATATGACCTCTAGACATTACACAGGTCAATATGTTCTCTATCATACTTGAACCCATAACCTCTGTTCATCACTATTCTGCTTGTCCCTATTAGAAAACATTCACATTATCAGTTCTATTCATGGATTCTACCATCCATGCACTCCAAGCATCTCTTTCATTTGTTCGTATCATCTTCCCGTGGTGACTGTACCACAGGGCTTCCCAAGCGCTTGGCTTGAAAGTACCCCTCCTATAATATTGCTTGCCAGTCCACCGATTCCCAATATTGCATATATTTCACAATCCAAGGTCCATATTTATGTATCATTTCTTCCTTCGGAGTCAAGTGGTAAGGTTCCCCACGGTTAGACTTCATTTTTGAAGCGATTTGATTTCCCATCCTTTTACGGATGAAGGACTTTGAGCTGATCCCGCAAACCTTATAGGTCGCTTTTTTCGAAGCTAGCTACGCTCTGACCAATGATTGGGTTGACAGGTACCGCCCCTTGTCGCCTTTGCTGACCTTTTTTCACGACTTGTCAGAACTATGACTGACTATAGTCCTTTAAAAAATTAGCCCAGGGATTTTCCCAACTAAATTAGTTTTAATCCCCCCGTGAACTTTTCTGCAATATTGTAAAAGAAATGCTTACTTATTAGATTGCTATGTTTGCTTGCAGTGCAGGAGGCACCTAATTGCACTAATTTAACTGACACCCACCTAATAATGATTTTTAGCAGTTACAATATAGTCAGTGTTTATATATCTAATTACACCGCTTACAACCCCCAGTTAGTAGTTTAAACAGAGGAATAGATTCACATACATCCAGATAATTCAGTGTGATTTAGTCTCCGTTTCCACTGATTCGATTTGCCATGCGACCTTGGACACAAAGTCGCATTACAAATCGCAGCCTATTGATTTCCATAGCACCCATTCCAATCTATGTGGCTCAAAGCTGCAGTGACCGATAAGGTACCTGCACCATTTTGATGCGACTTCTGGATAAAAAAAACACATTCAAAGCCACACCACAGTTGCACTAAAGCTGCATCTCAAAATTGCACCCTGAATCAGGCGACATTGGAGTTGCACTAGTGGAAACGCAGCCCAAAAGCATAGGTGTGTTTCACTCACAAAGATTGGCCTAATCTCATTCAAAGGGTCAACTGCAGAGAGGCACACCGTCTTCAAGATTCCAAACAGAATCCTTATTATTCGCACTGACACCCTGCTGCAATTTCATTCTATATATCTACATTATTCAAAATCAGTCTCATCAACATATTCGCATAGACAAAAAGAAAAAAGTTAAGTTCTGAAGAGTTCGTTTGTTAGGTATTAGGTGTTAAAACAAAAGACTTAAACCAGCTCGGTCTACCATACAAGAAATCATATTCATCCAAACTTTAAACTCTCCTCACACACAGGGCAACATTTGTCATAGAAATATTATTAACGCACTTAAATAATTAAAATTAAAATAAAAACCTTTTTGTCTATATAAAAATTAAAGCAAACGATAGGGGGGCGAAAAAGGGAAAAGGGTTACATTTATTGATACAGAGAAGAAACTTGTATTTATCCAATATTTACAACCATAACATTAATGATATCACTTGTTAAAACAGAGAGGATACTGCTGAATATTGTTACAATATACATGAGAGAGAAAGAGAGAGAGAGAAAGAGAGAAGGAGGAAGAGAGGGGGAGAGGGGAAACATTACGTCACCATATCTAGCTCAGGTAAGCCATCATAATTCAGTCTTCTTGATCAGGACATCATACACTGATAACCAGTCAATCTAACTTGACTGGTTTTTATACCCCTCAGTGTACATTTTCTCCCTCCCAAAAACTCAAAAAAAAACATTGATATGATTGGTTGCTCATGTGTCTTTTCAGTATGACAGATAAGGACCCCCCCCCCCCCCCAGTAACCCACTGTTGTCACATCCCTTTGACAAGCGAAATGTCTTGGAGTTTTCATAATTAACACCAACAAACTTCCTTTGTGATCTCTAACTCACTTAACTCCCACACTTAGCTTATCAAAAGACACCTGGCTAAATGGATATTTCCTGTCTGGCCGAGCTCTATACACACACACACGGTATGATTGGACCCTTCCAGACAGGGGGTGACAGGAACCTCTTTTAATGTACAGGGGGCCATTTCCTATCAGAAAATATATTGTAACTATAAAATCATATGCAGTTATCTCCGACCACATATATTACAAATATACACACGGCGTGCAGTGACGTCATCGCGTTTGTACGAGGAGGAAGGGCTCCTATCCATTTAGATATGGCAGAGGTCAGGATCGCCCTCTCATCCGCAGAGAAATTCTTCTTCCTGTCACACTCAGTATCTGGCATGTTGGCACACAGGTCACAAAAGTACGTCTGCACCAGGGAACGCAAGCAGGCGTACTTTTGCGCTGGACGTGCGTCTGGCTGGGCGTACTTATGTTCTCGGCATACGCGATGGGCCGGCGTATCTTAGGCGGTTGTGCCAGCATGGTTGTGAGCAGGCGCAGAGGGGTGCTGTGATACGCCGGGCGTAAAACACTGCACCACGCTCAGACCATCATTTGCATGGGGTCACGCCCACTTCCACCTACGCCGGCGTACGCCTACGAAACCTACGCCACGCAGGTGCAGCGTTGGGAGCACTGGCTTGCTGAATTCAATGCTTGCCTCTCCGCGCTACGCCGGCGTGTCGTACGGCATTTGCGCTACGGCGGCATAATGTGCGCCCACACTCTGAGAATCTGGGCCTTTCTCTACAAACCATCTACTCACTGATCTTGGATATGCCCCCTTCTATTGGCATACCATCCAGCAGACCAGGGCACACTTCAGGTCTACTTTATGTTGTTAGTCTTGTGACGTGTTATGTGGTTCACATCTCTCCCAGTCACAGGGCTCCGACCATAAATATATAAATATATATACACAATATATATAAATATATAAAAAACGCAGTTACACTTTATCTCTCCCGATCACAGGGCTCCGACCATAAATATAAATATATATATATATATATATATATATATATATATATATATGTAGCACTACCCCCGGAGGAGCTGCTGGTTTGTTTTGGGTGGCACATTTACCTCGTGGCTCTTCCGAATTCCTAGGGGTGAATGGTACATATAGCAATAGTAAAGGAATGTCCGCAACAAGTGTCTTTTGCTGTGCTCTTTATTACCCAGCCGGGTGAAAACAATAAAACTTGTGGTGAGGAAAGTAGAGTTGAAGAAAGAAGGAGAATAGCAAATTCAGGTGTAGCAATATGGAAACAGTCCTGCTCCCACGTATAACACTTCTCTGCGCCACTCCTGCTTGAGTGGGAATAGCGTACCTGGACAGGCCTCTCTCACTGACCTGGCAGCCAGAGTATCGCTCAAACCTTTGAGGAAAAAAAAGTCTCTGCAACAGACCCTCCTGGAATGAACTTCAGGGAGACACCTCTGCCACGGGCCCTCTCTGATTGCAAATACGGAGGCAATCCTCCTTGGAAGAATTATGCCTGGATCTCCTTCTTAACGTCGCCCAGGTACCGACTGACAGGTGATTAATCCTTCAGTGTCCGGCTACCTTTATCCCCGGTAGATTGTCGAGACCCTATTGGATTGCCAGCCTCTCATTGGCTCTCCTCAGATGGACTCCCCACCGAACAGCTATACCGTTTGGGATCTTCAAAAGTGGGAACCCAGTCGATCACTGGTTCCCTGTCGCTGCTCAAATGTTCCTGACCAATATGGTCCCGGAATCAGAAACACAGCGTTGCACGCGCGCCCCGGTAGGCCATAATGCCGGGGCGCCATGATGTGGCCACCCTAAAGGTGGGTGCCACACTGGACTAAGAAGACCCCGAACCAATGGCGTCTGCCCCGTAAATACCCTCCCCAGCATGCACAGCGAGGCTCAACCCTCCTGGTTGGCTGCTGGGGAAAGAGCACCCAAGCCTTGACTCCACTACTGCCATTTACTGCACTGGGGTGGGAACAACACCCCAGCACAACAGAATGAGCCCTCAGCACAGGCAAGATGAGACAAAGACCCAATTTGAATATTTTAACCAGATCAGAGTTTAACTACACTCTGATCTCCCTCTAAATTTATATAGCACCGGCACTTTGAAGTAACCTGGCGCTAAATATACACACAGTATATATAAACGCAGTCGTATATATAAACGCAGTCGTCTCTCTCTCTCTCTCTCTCTCTCTCTCTCTCTCTCTCTCTTTAAACCAGTAATCCCTATAAAAGAAGTTGACCGGCCATCCCTGAACTGTTTGAGCTGTATTTTGGCATGCTCAGTGATTTACACTAGCAAACAGAGGCAAAAATAATAGTTGAAGTATTTGTCTCCATAGTGATGGAGGGAGGTCATTTCCTTGTCACTCTCTAAACATAAGCAGGCTATGCAGAGCCATCTCAGTACAGCGTTGGTAAACAATTCAAGGTCTCTTATCACATGGAAAGACGTACATTATAAAGCGAACCAAGCTAGAACCAAGACCAAATCTGGAGCGTAGCTGGTGATGAAAGAGACTGTCCACCGCAGACCCGGGAAACAGTGTGAGTTCACAACATACTTGTACTTAATTGCACCCTGCTTTTACTGCTGCAATACTGTATCTCATTGCACTAATTCAACTTCAATTCCTATACAGAAACACAAGGTACCAGTATTCAATGTAAGGGTTACCATACACATTACAATCCGATTGTACAATCTCCTTGAAAATGAGGACTAACCTTTAAAATCCAACCAATTTATATCCAATTACACAGACCCTTACACTACATAGTCAGTTTAGGAACCATGGATGTCTAGACCCCTGGCCAACGCCCTTCGCACAAAAGTCCTACACTTTGTCCGCAGAAAGTCCGATCTGTTTGTACGAGGCTTAAGTGACACTTTTTGGGGACCAGTGAAACTAATAGTGATCAGTGCGAAAAGTGCAAAAAGTGATCATGCATTTTGTGTTACCTCACTTGTAGAAAATCAACATCATCATCGGATCTACAGCGACTGCACTTCCAAGTGCACTTTCAGAGCAATTTCAAGTGCACTTTGCACTTGTGCTTTGCACTTGTAGTGCAAAGTGGATTTGCCTTTTGTAAATAACTCCCCATACTGTACATGAAAAATGCAGCACCAAACATGAAGGTTATTCAGTCAACCATATTGGGGGAGATTTACTAATACTGGTGCAGCTGTGCATAGTAATAAGCTTATAGGTTTTATTGTCAAAGCTTAAAGCAGATGTGCCACTAAAAAAATATATTAAAAGCCAGCAGCTACAAATACTGCAGCTGCTGACTTTTAATATTAGGACACTTACCTGGAGTCCAGCGCCGTCCGCAGCAGAGGACGAGCGATCGCTCGTCACCCTGCTGCTCCCCCCTCCATCCACGGTGAGGGAACTAGGAAGTGAAGCGCTCCGGCTTCACTGCCCGGTTCCCTACGGCGCATGTGCGAGTCGCGCTGCACCCGCCAATTGGCTCCCGCTGTGTGCTGGGAGCCGAGTGTTCCCAGCACACAACGGGGGACGGACAGGATGCCTCCCTGCAGGGGACAGGGGATATCTCCTAACCATGCAGGTTTAGGAGATCTCCTGGGTAGCTACAGGTAAGCCTATAATAAGGCTTTACAACCACTTTAAAGTGTCCGTTAAGTCACATAAGCCAATTACTTGTATCCTCTCTGTTTTGCAAAGATCTAAAGTACTCTGGGGGTTATTTACTAAAGGAAAATTCACTTTGCAGTATAATAGCTGGATTCAGAAAGCTTTACGCCGGCATATCAGTAGATTCGCAGTCGTAACTCTGAATCTACGCCGTCCTAAATTTAAACGTATTCTGGAAACCACATACGCCTAAATTAGGCAAAGATACGAGCGGCGTAAGTCTCCTACGCCGTCGTATCTTAGGGTGCAATATTTACGCTGGCCGCTAGGTTGCGCTTCCGTTGAGTTTGGCGTAGAATATGCAAATGACTAGATACGCCGATTCAGAAACGTACGTGCGTCCGGCGCATTTTTTTTTTTTACGTTGTTTACGTATGGCTTTTTCCGGCGTAAAGTTAGTCGAACAAATAGCTGGCCTAGTCAATGTTAAGTATGGCCGTCGTTCCCGCGTCGAAATTTGAAAATTTTACGTCGTTTGCATAAGTCGTCCGTGAATGGGGCTGGACGTAATTTACGCTCACGTCGAAACCAATACATCCTTGCGGCGTACTCTGGAGCAATGCACACTGGGATATGTACACGGACCGCGCATGCGCTGTTCATAAAAAACTTCAATCACGTCAGGTCACCACCCATTTACATAAAGCACACCCCCTCATCCTCATTTGAATTAGGCGCGCTTACGCCGGCCCCATTTACGCTACGCCGCCGTAACTTAGGAGGCAAGTGCTTTGTGAATACAGCACTAGCCTCTCTGACTTACGGCGGCGTAGTGTAAATACGATACGCTACGCCGCCTGAAAGATGCGCCGCCGTACCTGAATCTAGCTATAAGTGCACTGCAAGTGTACTTGGAAGTGCAGTCCCTGTAGATCTGAGGGGAAGATCTGAAATGAGGGGAAGCTCTGCTGATTTTATCATCCAATAATGTGCAAGCAAAAATGCTGTTATTTATTTTCCATGCATGTCCCCCTCAGATCTACAGTGACTGCACTTCCAATGCATTTGTGGTGCAAAGTGGGTTTGCCTTTAGTAAATAAACCCCCCGCGTCAGTTTTAATCCTAAATACCTTTTCTCACACCACCGCTTTGCGGTCACATGATCCCCTTCAGCTCTCTTTCCCCGATCTAAGGAGAGCAGCAGGAGGGGCTGTTATTCTCCTCTGACTTAAGCCGGCCAGCAGACGGAGGTCACGTGACCACAGAGCGGCGCTGTGAATGGAGGTATTTAGGATTATAATTAAAAAATAACTGACACACAGGGTTTGATTTACTAAAGGTAAATAGACTATGCACTCTGCAAGTGCAGTTGCTCCAGCACTCAGTAAATGAGGTAAAGCTCCACTTTGTAAAGAATACCCAATCACGTGCAAGGAAAATTAAAAAAAAACAAAAGTAGTAGGGAAACACAATGCTAACCGTTCAGGTGTGAATGGGAGCTTTTGTATCTTATATTATCATTGGAGGAGATTTACTAAAACTGGTGCACACAGAACCTGGTGCAACTCGGCATAGTAACCAATCAGCTTGTTCAATTAAAGCAGTTATAACCCTAAGAAAAAAAAAGCTCTTGTTCCTTTAACACATTGATAACAGTATAGTGCTGTTGCAGTGTAATTTGTCCCTTTCTTTGATCTAAAATACCTGGTTGATCCTGCCTGTTCCTGTTCTCCCCCATGTGAACTGACCACGGTAATACTGGCTGCTGATCCATGATACCATGGTCAGTTTATGTACCTCCATCATCCCGCGGTCTCTCCCTCTCCCCCTCCCTCCCTGCCTGTCAGCTCAGTGAGAGCCGATCTCCTCCCCTCCCTTCCCCTCCTGCCAATATTTCTGCTGCAATACATACACACTCATTACTTGCATGTGATTGGGTATTGTTTGCAAAGTGAAGCTTTACCTCAGTTACTAAGCTCTGGAGCAACTTCACTTGCAGAGTGTCATTGCCCATTGCAAAGTGCACAGCCTATTTGTCTTTAGTAAATAAACCCCACTGTTACTCTTTGGGGTTAATTTACTAAGACCCCTTTCCCACTGGGGCGGTTTGCAGGCGCTATTGCTCTAAAAACAGCGCCTGCAAACCGACCTGAAACAGTGGCTGCTGTTTCTCCAGTGTGAAAGCCCCGAGGGCTTTCACACTGGAGCAGTGTGCTAGCAGGACCGCTCCAAAAGTCCTGCTAGCAGCATCTTTTGAACGGTGAAGGAGCAGTGTGTATACCGCTCCTCCAACGCTCCTTCCCATTGAAAGAAATGGGAAACCGTGGCTATACTGCTGGCAATGCGCCTCGGCAATGCGCCTTTTTCGGCCGCTAGCGGGGGTAAAACCGCACCACTAGCAGCCAAATACGCTGCAATTCTGACGGTAAAGCGCCACTAAAAATATCGCGCTTTACCGCCACCGGACCTCCCGCCTCAGTGTGAAAGGGGCCTAAAGGTAAAGCGAGTCTGCAAGTGCAGTTGCTCCATAGCTTAGTAAATGAGCAGAAGCTCTGATGACCTCCATCATCCAATAATAGCCAAGCTAAAATGCTGTTTGAAAAAAAAAAAGAATCCTTGCATGTGTAGCATTACCCCCGAAGGAGCTGCTGGTTTAGATTTAGGCCTGCCGTTACCTTACTGTTCCTTGCTCTCATCTTAGGGGTTCTCCTTGAAGAGGTGGTTAAAGAAAGAAATGTCTGCGCCAGTACCCAGTCTCTTTTTCTCCCTCCTGTAGAGAGGGATTATATTAAAGTGGATGTAAACCCCAAATTGTTTTAATTTTTTTTGATGTCACAATGTACGGTATTAGATTTCCTATCATATGTGCCCAGTTTTGCCACACAGAGTTATTCCAGCTCTGAGCAATCCTCTTTTATTGTTCAGTGAAATAAAACAGACTTACAGAGAAAAACCTTAGTCCATTCCGCCCCCTTTCTGTGAGTGACAGGTTGTTTACATATCTCATGCACTAGCCTGGAGACAGGCATTCTTTTTTAATTCCCACCCCACTCATTTTCTGAAGTCATGTGGTTACTTTTCTGGATTTTGACTGGATGTTAGTGATCATAGCAGAATTTAGTGTAAGGAATACACAGGAAAAAATGCATGATGACAAGGGGAGTCTAGAGGAGGGCGGGGAGTCTACTGACATTACAACTCCACCCCTGAGGCAGGAACCGCCAATACATCCCTGAGGCCAGGAGGGCCCCCAGGTCCGGATCAGGAAAAACCGACCCACAAAATGGTGTCTGTTCCTTAAATCGGAGGTTTACCCTAATTTGAAAGTCAGCGTTAAACACACGGGCTCAGTGTCTGTATTGAAAGTTCGCTGTCCAAAAAATTTAAATCAATTCCATACCTTTTTTATCTCTTCTGAACCAGGTGCTTCCTGGTTTGGCTCCCGCGGGAGTGGGCGTGTCGCTTTGGCTGCAATGTCTCCTGGGAGTACAGCGTGACGCTGCCCAGGAGACGATTCTCTAGCCCACCAAAAGCACTCTCGCGTGATTTTACACGTCACATGACTCTTGCAGCCGGTCATGTGACGAGGGCGGATACAATTCCGCCATTTTAAATGATGGAAAACATTATGACTTACGAGCTTTACTTTGGGGTTATAAACACCACCTGCAATTAGTTTCTCATGCTTCTCCATTGACAAATGCCGCTCTGCGACCACCCCGGACTACCTCAGGGATTGAGTTCATATGCGGTAGGCCCATACTCCCGCCCTGCCTGGCCCACAGCGAGCTCATTTGTACATCCCACCTCTGGCTCCCCTGTACTGCCTAAAGACCATCATAATTGGCTCACGACCCTACGCCTGTCCTCCTTTTGTTCCGACCTATTCTCTTTATCATAGACTCATAGACCCCTAACAGATTTCGAGCAACTGTGTTCTCTTTCTGAAACCCCAAGACACTTGCTCTCCTCCTTATATACACTGCTACACACGCTAATACATGATCAAGTTCCCTCCTACACGAAGAAGTGGTCCACGGATCTGGGAAAGGAATTCCATACAACGGATTGGCAGAAGTCATACTACTTCACGCACAAATCCTCTATCTCCTGTTACTCTCAGGAGAAAAACTTCAAGCTCCTCTCTCGATGGTACAGGGACCCTCTCTCTCTACATAAAATATTTCCTTCTATGCCCCCTATATGTTGGAGATGCGGCTCAATAGACGGTAACTACCTCCATATTTGGTGGACATGTCCGGCCGTTCAACCCCTTTGGTCTCAGGTTTTCGCCATATATAGTAAGCTCTATGATCAGCCCCTAACACCCACACCGGAGATAGCTTTGCTGTCTATGTTACCTGGTTCCATAGCATCACAGAAGAATACCTTACTACGTTTCTTTTTATCGGCCACGAGACAGCTTATCACCCTATTTTGGAAATCTACCTCTACCCCTCCATTGTCTTTATGGGTCTCATTGGTTAATGACATCATGCGAATGGAGGAAATGTTAGCCCTTGATTCTGATACCTACAATAAATTCAGATCCCTATGGCTTTTATGGATTAATTATTCTTCCTCTGATTCCTTGAAAACGTTACTGACACCTCAAGTTCAACCCTAATGCTCAGTCCAAGTACTTTTTGCACAACAATGATGTCATGGCCCGCTTGGCTCTCGGTTCTTCCTTCCTCCCTCCACCACCCTTCTTTCTCCTCTTTTTCCTCTCTTCTTTCTTATTTTTTCTCCTTCTCTCTTTTATAATAATCAGTTTTAGTTATACTGTTTTATGTTTTCTCAGTCTTCATTGTTCCTCTGTACCACACACTGTTAACAACCTGACATGGGAAACAAACTCAGTAGACTCACATTGAGACCCCATTGTGTTGAATTTCAGACAGTATTATCTGATTTGTTTCATCCTATTCTGTAGAAATCTGTTGTTTACGTGTGTTGTATAATTTTTTTATTTTTATTTCTTCTCAATACTGAAATGAATAAAAACATATTTACCTCTAAATGATGGAAAACAGGTGAAAACGCCATTACACATTACAGTTGCGATGGCAACTGTGTAGTGTTGACGGCGCCGCTCGCCGTCAACACTGCACATGCGCGGGATAGAGCGGTGAATGCTGGGACATCAGCATTCACCGCATCCCGGAAGGATTTGCTTGTGGGTTTCAGAGTGCCCACAAGCAAGATGGAAGCTTCCAGCAATTATTTTTATATATTCTCTATTGTGGCAGAATGACATTGCGGGGGGCTAGGAAATAAGGACACGTGAGTACCCTATTAACTATGTGAGGAGTGGCAGATGCATATAAAAAAAAAATGTATTTCTGGCGGAACCCCCGATTTAAGTACCCTCTCCCTGAGCCTCTTCTGAAAAAGGATTACCCAATACATTCAACCTGTTGCATTTCCAACCTTGACCAGTGGTGATAGTGACACCTACTGTCAAGTGGAAAAATGCGCGACCCAGCTGAACTGAACCAGAACCACAATTTGAATACGATCTTTCTGAGCCAAACTATTGCTCAGACAAACTATAATTTTAACATGTAGCACCCACTCATTGGGAGCAGGGTGCTACATATGCAAAGTGCACAGTCTATTTGCCTTGAATCAACCCTTTTGTGTCATCCTCATAACAGAGTCTGTGCTTGCTCCTAGCAAAAACACAAGATATCAAAATTCAATGGCAAATAAAAGCCTGTAAAAGAAAATATTTTTACCAATATACAGTAGAGCATCATAACTTGGAAATATATTAAATAAACCTAAAAGTTGCCATTAAGTGTCCAAATGACCGCCCTAACATGTGTCTATGGTATTCATCAGCATGTCGTTTAGCAACCAGACATTAATTGGATGTTAATAATTTAATGCAATGGCTTGTGTCTGGTAGCTAGCTGGATACTTTGTTACTTGCTTCTTTGTTTTCTAGTAACAGAAATCTTTATTGAAATCCAAAACTTTCTGTCTGTTTCCTGCTGATGCAGAGATCTGATATGAGCAAATGAGAATTGAAACGTCTTCATGGGGAAAATCTTGGACTTGTTAGGATAGTTACCTATCCTGACCTTCAACAACCTTGAGCCAGCCCGTGCTTCTTGACATTTTTAAGTGAATAATTTGTAATTCTTTTTTGTAATTAACCTTATTTGAATATGTATGGTTCACTCATGGCATACTTCCCTGACATGCATTTCATGACACATTGGGGTTGGTTTACTGAAGGCAAATAGGCTGTGCACATGTGAACGTGCTCCAAAGCTTAGTAAATGAGATAAAGCTTCACTTTGCACGTGCAAGGAAAAAAAAACAGCATTTTTGCTTGCATTTGATTGGGTGATGGAAGTCAGCAGAGCTTCTGCTCATTTACTAAGCTCTGGAGCAACTGCTCAGATCTAGACTAGATGAATGCAGACTTCAGTGTTTAGTCCACCTCAACACCCTGATTTTCATTATTGTAACAACCTCCTCAATAGGACACAGACAGCATAAGAAATAAAATAAAAATAAAATGTTTTTCCATTTTTTTGGGGGAACAGTCACAACCCAGATTCAGAGAAAAGAGGAATAGACATTATCAGGGCTTTTTTTTCTCAGAGAATAGGAGCAGGAACTCCTCCCTTCCGAGTCACCCCTTGGCTCCGCCCATTAGAGAATACAGAACCAAGTATAATTTTGTGGTGCTAAGTATTCTGTATGGAATTTGTTAATATCAAGAAAAGCAGTAAAATAGATCCAGCAACAAAGGACTCCCAACAGCCAGCATCAATAGACCCTCCAGCAGCCAGCAACATTAGACCCCTCGTTCAACAGTAGATCCCTCTCAGCATCGATTGACCCCCTGCAACATAAGACCCACCCCCAGCTACTTTACATTCCCCACCAGCAACAATAGACCTCTCCGGCAACAATAAACCTTTCCGGCAACAATAGACCTCCCCAGCAACAATAGACCCCCTGCAAAAAATGGATCCCTTCCAGCAACAATAGATTCCCAAGTAGCAAGCCTCAATAGACCCTCCAGCAGCCAGCAACATTTGACCCCTCCCTCAATAGTTGATCCCTCTCAGCAACGATTGACCCCCTACAACATAAGACTCACCCACAGCAACAATGGTTGGTATGGTGTCAGGATGATTAAAGCGCATTATTTCTATTATTATAAATTGTTATATAAAATTAAATAGTTCAATTGACCATAATGCTGAATCAGTGGGAGCCCTGAGTGTGTCACTTGCCATGTCGCCTGCCACCAGATGCCATCAGCCATGACTAAGCGCTGAATTGCAGCGTGAAACGCGTCGGCCATTCTGTACTCGTTGTTTGCAGTGTCTGCATGTGCTTTTTACAATAAAAGACCAACTTTATTTTAAAGTTATTTTGGAGTGCGGCTATCCAGAGTTTTTTTCGTCTATGTGCTAGATGCCATCAGGTGTCCCCAGCAGAGTCCGTCCTTACATCAGGCGTACCCAGCGGAGTCCCTCCTTACATCAGGTATACCCAGCGGAACCCCTCCTTACATCAGGCATACCCAGCGGAGCCCCTCCTTACATCAGGCGTACCCAGAGGAGCCCTTCCTTACATCAGGCGTACCCAGCGGAGTCCCTCCTTACATCAGGCATACCCAGCGGAGTCCCTCCTTACATCAGGCATACCCAAAGGAGCCCTTCCTTACATCAGGCGTACCCAGCGGAGTCCCTCCTTACATCAGGAGTACACAACAGAGCCCCAGGCGTGCACAGGCTTCCCCCCATTGGAGCCCCCCTTAATCAGGTGTCCCCCATTGGAGACCCCCTTACATCTGGTATAGCGGTGTCTCTGCCACCATTACGGTCCCTGTTCCCCAAGGGGGAACAAAACAGAGGCCGCGTGGCTACAATAGAAATTAAGCTGCTGCGGCGCCGCCCACCCCCACTCCTTTCCATAGCAGGTCACAGACAGGGCGGGGGTGGACGGCGCCACAGCAGCTTCATTTCTATTGTAGCCACACGTGTTCTTCTCTGGTCTTCTTAAAAATGGCGGCCGGTGGAGAATGTCAATCCGTCGGCCACAGACCTCTAGCGGTGGCGGGCCGCGATGCAAGGAAAAACAGGACATTTCCCGGGACACAATAAAATCGTGAAAAAGGGTCTAAATCTCGGGAATGTCCCGGGAAATTCGGGAGAGTTGGCAACTATGCATGAATCGGTTTTACATCCACTTTAACCACTTGCGTACAGCCCACCATCATTGTACGTAGGCTGTTTGAAGTGGAATACCACTGTTATGGCAGCAGCCATAACCCCGGTATCCTCTTCAACGACAGACGCTCCTCTTTCAGATGAAAGTGGTTACTATGGCGAATAACTTTTATTGGGGGCGGGAGATGGCAACCCCCCTCTCCCATCATGCTCCGGTCATCTCCGCCACTTACCGGAGCCGTCAGTAGCAGCGGAGATGATCGCATCCTTTCCCCTGTGAGACTGGATTTTTTAAAATTTTTTACTGCATTTAAAAGTAAATGTAGGATCTGAGGTCTTTTTGACACCAAATCTCACATTAAAGAGGTCCTGTCATGCTTTTTTTCTATTAAAGGTTATTCCTTCTAATAGGAATAAAAGTGACCAAAAAATTCAAAAGTCAAATAAATAATTTTTTTTTTTTTAAAGCGCCCTGTCGCAGAAGCGAATGCATACATAAGTCGTGCCTGCATACAAAAATGGTGTTCAAATCATACATGTGAGGTATTTCAGTGATCGTTAGAGCAAGAACAATGGGCCAAATTCTCAAAAAGTCTGCGTAACTTAAATTTCAGCAGTTAAGTTACACTGACTTAAAATTTCTACCTAAGTGCCCGATCGTCAAAGCACTTAGGTAGAAATTTCAGGCCGTGTAACTTAAGTGCCGCCGTCGTAAGGCGGTCCTCCTCTCCTGGGGGCGTTTAAAATTTAAATGAGGCGCGCTCCCGCGCCGGCTGTACTGCGCATGCGTGTGACGTAATTTTCCCGACGTGCAGCGCGCGAACGTAATTAACGCCGGGCGGCTTTGAGAATTTCGACGGGACACTAAAGTTGCGACGGGTTAAAAAAAAAGACGCGCCGGGAAAACAAATAATTATAAAAAAAATGACAGCGTCGCTCAGCATGCATTCCTGAGAGGGAGAACTCCATGCCAATTTTCAAAGAAAAAAACGGCATGGGTTCCCCCCCCAGGAGCATACCAGGCCCTTATGTCTGGTATGGGTTGTAAGGAGACCCCCCCACGCCGAAAAATTTACGTAGGGGGTCCCCCTACAATCCATACCAGACCCGTATCCAAAGCACGCTACCCGGCCGGTCAGGAATGGGAGTGGGGACGAGCGAGCGTCCCCCCCCCTCCTGAGCCGTGCCAGGCCGCATGCCCTCAACATGGGGGGGTTGGGTGCTCTGGGGCAGGGGGGCGCACTGCGGGCCCCCCCACCCCAGAGCACCCTGTCCCCATGTTGATGAGGACAGGACCTCTTCCCGACAACCCTTGCCATTGGTTGTCGGGGTCTGCGGGCGGGGGCTTATCGGAATCTGGGAGTCCCCTTTAATAAGGGGGCCCCCAGATACCGGCCCCCCACCCTAAGTGAATGGATATGGGGTACATCGTACCCCTATCCATTCACCTGGAGGCAAAAAGCAAAAGTTAGTAAACACACAACACAAGGGTTTTTAAAATAATTTATTATTCTGCTCCGGATGCCCCCCCTGTCTTCGTTATTAGCTCAATTACCAGGGGGGGCTTCTTCTTCCACTCTCCGGGGGTCTTCTCCGCTCTCCGGGGGGGTTTCTTCTTCCGCTCTCCGGGGGGGCTTCTCCGGACTCCGGGGGGCTTCTTCCATCTTCTGCCCTCTTCCGCTGTTGACTCGGCGAACCCCGGTTCTTCTGCAGCTGTCCGGTGCCTTCTTCTTCATCGCTGGCTGCCTGCTATGTTTGTGTGTTAGCTCAATTAGTAACAGGCAGCCGGCGCGGTCTTCTGTGACGTCAGGGTCTTCTGTTCTTCTCCCCTCTTCCGATGTTGACTCGTCGCCTGTTGTTGCTGTAATGATGGAAGCGCGCCTTGCATCACATTTATATAGGCATCACCGTCCCATCATGCTCCGGTAGGTACCCATGTGGTGGGTGCCTACCCACGTGCACCCACCACGTGGGTACCTGCCGGAGCATGATGGGACGGTGATGCCTATATAAATGTGATGCAAGGCGCGCTTCCATCATTACAGCGACAACAGGCGACGAGTCAACATCGGAAGAGGGGAGAAGAACAGAAGACCCTGAAGTCACAGAAGACCGCGCCGGCTGCCTGTTACTAATTGAGCTAACACACAAACATAGCAGGCAGCCAGCGCTGAAGAAGAAGGCACCGGACAGCTGCAGAAGAACCGGGGTTCGCCGAGTCAACAGCGGAAGAGGGGAGAAGATGGAAGAAGCCCCCCGGAGTCCGGAGAAGCCCCCCCGGAGAGCGGAAGAAGAAACCCCCCCCCGGAGAGCGGAGAAGACCCCCGGAGAGTGGAAGAAGAAGCCCCCCCTGGTAATTGAGCTAATAACGAAGACAGGGGGGGCATCCGGAGCAGAATAATAAATTATTTTAAAAAGCCTTGTGTTGTGTGTTTACTAACTTTTACTTTTTGCCTCCAGGTGAATGGATAGGGGTACGATGTACCCCATATCCATTCACTTAGGGTGGGGGGCCGGTATCTGGGGGCCCCCTTATTAAAGGGGACTCCCAGATTCCGATAAGCCCCCGCCCGCAGACCCCGACAACCAATGGCAAGGGTTGTCGGGAAGAGGTCCTGTCCTCATCGACATGGGGACAGGGTGCTCTGGGGTGGGGGGGCCCGCAGTGCGCCCCCCTGCCCCAGAGCACCCAACCCCCCCATGTTGAGGGCATGCGGCCTGGCACGGCTCAGGAGGGGGGGGGACGCTCGCTCGTCCCCACTCCATTCCTGGCCGGCCGGGTAGCGTGCTTTGGATACGGGTCTGGTATGGATTGTAGGGGGACCCCCTACGTCGAATTTTCGGCAGAGGGGGGTCTCCTTACAACCCATACCAGACCTAAGGGCCTGGTATGCTCCTGGGGGGGAACCCATGCCGGTTTTGAATTTAAAAATTGCCGTGGAGTTCTCCCTCAGGAATGCATACCAAATGCCGTCGCTGGAATGGGCCTTTACAATGTGTGACTAACTTTCCACATTATAAAACCAGCCCTAGTTTTGCGCAGGCAAATTCGGAACTTACGCAGAAATCACAGTGCTGAAATGCTTTGAAAATCTGCTTAAGTCCTCATTTGCATACGCAAAGCTGCATTTCAATGAGAAATGCCCCCAGTGGCGGATGCGGTACTGCATCCTAAAATCTGACCGTGTAAGTGTCTTACACATGTCAGATTTTCTGCCTAACTTTGGAAAAAGCCTTTTGAGAATCGTTTCCAAAGTTAGGCACAGGGATACGCAGGCTGAACAGCAGTTAAGTCTGCGTATCTCTTTTGAGAATCAGGCCCATTAGTTCTAGCACTAAACCTCCTCTGTAACTCAAAACTGGTGACCTGTTGAAATTTTTAACCGTTGCCTATGTAGATTTTTAAGGGTCAAAGTTTGTTGCCATTCCACGAGCGAAAGCAATTTTGAAGCGTGACATGTTGAGTATCAATTTATTCAGCGTAACATTATCTTTTCACAATATAAAAAAAATTGGGCTAACTTTACTGCTGTCTTATTTTTAAATTCAAAAAAAGTGTATTTTTTCCCCAAAATTGTGCTTGTAACACCGCTGCGCAAATAC
This sequence comes from Rana temporaria, assembly GCF_905171775.1. Taxonomy (NCBI): domain Eukaryota; kingdom Metazoa; phylum Chordata; class Amphibia; order Anura; family Ranidae; genus Rana; species Rana temporaria. The sequence continues at coordinate 147,970,877 of NC_053492.1, read as the reverse complement.
GGTGTGACATAAAGTATTGCAAGGACCGCCATTTTATTCTGTAGTGTGTCTGAATTTTTTTTATAGAGTTTGGGGCAGCTCTGAGTAATTTTCTAGCAAAAAAATATATATATTTTAACTTGTAAACATCAAGTCTGCAAAATAGGCTCAGTCCTTAACTAGTTAAAATGTAATGTCGCGTACACACGACCATTTTTAATGGTCTAGAAATAACAACGTTTTTTTAACCTGATTCTTGTCAAGTCTGCCTTGCCTACACACGATAGTGAAAAAAAAATGCTCGAGCAAAGCGCGGTGACGTACAACACGTACGACAGCACTATAAAGGGGAAGTTCCATTCGGATGGCGCCACCTTTGGGCTGCTTTTGCTGATTTTGTGTTAGTAAAAGTTTGGTGAGAGACAATTTGCGCTTTTCAGTCTTCGTGCTTTTCAGTCTTTGTGCTTTTCAGTCTGTTACAGCGTGACAAATGTGCTATCTCCATTACGAAAGCTAGTTTTACCAGAACGAGCGCTCCTGTCTCATAACTTGCTTCTGAGCATGCACGTTTTTTTCACGTCATTAAAGCCCACACACGACCGCTTTTCACAACGTGAAAAACGACAACGTGAAAAACAATGCAAAGAAAATAGAGCATGTTCTAAATTTTTAATGCCCATTTTTCACGTCATGAAAAATGCTCTGGAGCCCACACACAATCGTTTTTAATGACATTAAAAAATAGTTATTTTTCACGTCATGAAAAACGGTTGTGTGTACACGGCATAGGGGAAAATGGGTGAGGACTCAGTCAATAGATTGCAAAATATATTAGTGGTTAAGTGGGGGGGGGGGAAGGACGTTGATTGGGGGGTTATTGGTTAATAATCTAGTTTGGCACCACTGGTTGTATTGGAAACATCGGGGGTTTACGAAAGGCAAATACACTTTGCACTACAAGTGCACTTTCAAGTGTAGTCACCGTAAATCTAAGGGGTAGATCTGAAATGAGGGAAAGCTCTGCTGATTTTATCATCCACTCACGTGCAAGCTAAAATGCTGTTTTTTTATTTTCCTTGCATATTTTCCTCAGATCTACAGCGACTTTACTTCCAAGTGCACTTGCAGTGCAATTGTAGTGCAACGTGGATTTGCCTTTAGTAAATAACCCCCATTGCACTATAGATTGATGAGTACCTAAGGGCAAGGTTAGAATAAAGGATTCCCAAACCAGTGTTACTGGCTGGATCACCAGGTGAAAATAAAATAAAACAAATAGCCTAAAAATGAAAACTACTGCAGCCACCACATTAAAGTGCAATATATTAAATTTTTGTTTTTGGGTTTATTACGACTTGAATTCATCCAGTCAACATCTGTTTTGAAAAAGCAACCATTTAATGGTAAAACGTTGTGTTTTTTAGGTCTGACGTCTATCACATCGACTATAAAGGTATATTTTTCTACATGAAACTAGACAGGTTTCTGAAACGTTACAGTCCAGGCAAATAAGTCAGGGTACCAGGGAAATTGAAGGCTTCATATTACCACACATTGAGATGATTTCATTACATAGAACCTGCTGAATGATAACAGTGAATAGGAAGTGTAATATAAGAAGTCATTAGTGTGGAGATCATTGTTAATATGTTTTTGTGCTTAGCTGCTATTATCACAGCTCTGACAGATTCAAACAAAAGCTATGCCACAGGTATTTATTAAAGGTTTGGCAGCCAGGGAGCAAAGCTTTTCTGGTAAACTTTGTTACTCGCCAAGATTTTTTAATTGGATAGTATTAGATTACGGAGGGAAGGCGTAGAACATGTCAGGTTTTACTGATGTCTGCCTCCCTGTTATGGAAAGTACCTCACACTTGCTGTTTCGGGGACCACTGCAACTGGGACAGAAAGTAAGGAGGATCTCCCCAACGAGGATGCAAACAACAATAAAACCTAAAAGAGAATCAGATCATTCCCACACAATACTTTTACGTGAACACCTGTGCCCAAATTATGGACATTAAACTATTACAAATTAATAACAAGCAATAAAAGAGCTACACACAAGCCATCACTCACCAGCTGCTTTTAACCACTTGAGCTCCGGAAGGTTTCACTCTCTTCATGACCAGGTCATTTTTTGCAATACGGTACTGCGGTATTTTAACTGACAATTGCGTGGTCGTGCAACGCTCTACCCAAATAAAATGTATGTCTTTTTCCCCACAAATAGAGCTTTATTTAGGTGGTATTTGATCACCTCTGCGGTTATTATTTTTTGCACTATAAACAACAAAAAAATAACAATTTTGAAAAAATATATATATATTTTCTACTTTCTGCTATAAAACATACCAAATAAAAAATCAAATTTCTTCATCAATTTAGGCCAATATGTATTCTTTTTGTTTCATAAAGTTTTAACATGTATTCTGCTACATATTTTTGGTAAAAAGAAAAAATCCCAATAAAAATATTGTTGCCGTTTACTGGTTTTCATTTGTTTCCTTTTTCTTCAGAAATTCTTCCCTTTATTTTCACCTGGTGAATCTGCCAACAATACACTTCCTGTCCACAGGTGATAATTCTCACTCATTTTATTATATCTATAGAGGAGCAGTATTTTTGTGATTGGACAGAAGCGTGTTAGGATAACAGACTGATAACAAAGTACCGTAGTTAAAGTGGGAGTATAGCCTCGTACATATGACCGAGGAACTCGACGGGCGAAACACATAGGCTGTCGAGGAACTCGACAAGGCAAGTTTCTCTATTTCCGTCAAGTAAAAATAAGACATGCTCTCTTTTTGGCTCAACGGGATCCTAGACAGTTTCCTCGTCGAAAATTGTACACACGACCGGTTTCCTCTGCAAAAAAAAAATCACAGCAAGTTTCAAGTCTTGTGTACGAGGCCTATGAGTTCTGGCAGGATATACAAGTATATTTTAGCACTTATCAAAAATATACAGTATAATAAAATGCTTTCAATTATTTATTTACCAAACCAAATAGAAGCAAATGGAAGGAATTAATTGTAAGGTTTTACAGACACACAGTATTAAACCCCAAACAAAATTGTAATATATTGCAGCTTACAAATCCCTAAATGTTGTAGTTTCTTTTTTAGGCATTTTTCCTCTATTTTAATCTGCTGATCCAGCTAGTAAAACACTTCTGGTTTTAGAGTGTCTACACTCTATGCAGAAGAAATGGAGCCACCCTAGCACAGCCGTGTTGTCGATCTGTGGAGAGGGTGGTGTCATGCCCCGTACACACGAGCGGTTTTCCTGTTGGAAAAAAAATATGTTTTTTTCCGACGGAATTCCAATCAAGCCTGCCTTTCATACACATGGTCGCATTCCTATTACAAGGAATGTAAACATCCCTTGTAATATAAAAAAGCATGACAGGTCCACTTAAATATGAGATCTGGTGTCAAAAAGACCTCAGATCTCATATTTCAACTAAAGTGCAAAAAAAATAAAAAAAATGTCATTTGAAAAAATGACAACAAGAAAATATTGCTTTAACAACTTGCTTACTGTGCACATATACCCCCTTCCTGCCCAGGTGAAATTTCAGCTTCCAGCACTGCGTCGATTTAATTGAGAATTGCGTGGTCGTGCGACATGGCTCCCAAACAACATTTACGTCCTTTTTTCCCACAAATAGAGCTTTCTTTTGGTGGTATTTGATCGCCTGTGCGGTTTTTATTTTTTGCGCTATAAACAAAAAAAGAGCATAAATTTTGAAAAAACACAATTTTTTTAACTTTTTGCTATAATAAATATCCCATTAAAAAAAAAAAAAAAATGTTTTCTCAGTTTAGGCCGATACGTATTCTTCTACATATTTTTTTTTTTTTAAATCGCAATAAGCGTATAGTGACTGGTTTGCGCAAAAGTTATTGCGCCTACAAAATAGGAGACATAATTATGATTTTTTTTTTTTTATGATTTTTTTTTTAACTAGGAATGGCGGCGATCTGCGATTTTTATTGGGAATGCGAAATTATAGCAGACACATCGGACACTTTTGACACATTTTTAGGACCATTCACATTTATACAGTGAACAGTGCTATAAATATGCACTGATTACTGTATAAATGTGACTGGCAGGGAAGGGGTTAACACGAGGGGGCGAGGAAGGGTTTAAATGTGTAGCCTAGTGAGTGATTCTAACTGTAGGGGGAGGGGACTGACTGGGGAGGTGACCGATCTGTGTCCCTATGTAGACATTGCGGAGGTCTGCTGTGAGTTATCGCGGGATTTAGAAAGAACTTGCGGTTTAGTAATTATGCATATGAGCGTATCATGGGAGAGTGGATCTTGGGTGGGAGTTCCCACACTTTTTTCCCCAGGACTTGACCCCTAATTGGGACACGCTCAAGAATGACAAAGTTCTCGGTCCTATTATTCCAGATAACCCGGTTTTGATTTATAGAGGCGCCCCACCTTTGAGACAAAGTATTGCACCCAATGTTATAGACCCACCCAAGAGGATGACCTTTTTTCAGTCTTTGAAGGGTTTCTATCCCTGCCGCAAATGTAGTATTTGCCAAATTAACACTTTCAGGGGGCGGAAATGTTTACATTTCCAATCTACTGTTACTAACCAGTCTTATGACATTGAATAATTTATGACATGCTCTACCAAGTATGTGGTTTATATGATCCAATGTCCGTGTTCCAAACAATACATTGGTCGTACCAAAAGGGAACTACATGTACGACTTAGTGAACATGTGGGAAACATTAAACGTGGTTTCCCAAAACACAATCTGTCTAGACACTATGATAAACATCATGGCACACAATTGAAAGGAACAATTTTTTTAGCCCTAGACACCATCCACCCACATTGGCGAGGGACTAATATGGTTAGATCTATTTCTAGACTTTAGACCAGGTGGATATTTAATATGAAATTTTTTGTCCCCTTTGGCCTCAATGTAGATTGGGACATAAACTGTTTTATCAATAATTCTTAATTTTTATCCTAATCATATTTTTAATTATTTCATTATATCTTTTAGATTTAAACATTTTGATATATTAAATCAATTTATTTTAATTTTTTCCTACTTAGATTTATTTTTAATTTATTCTGCATTCAGCATTATTGATTATTTTTATTAATTTATTGGTATTGTCAATTTTAAATTAATGTTACTTAATTTATTTGTCGGCGTCTCCATTATTCCAATTGCTTGCTCTCCTCCCCTGTGTGTTTGTTATCGCTGTTAGTCTTACTTTTATGCGCCACTAGATGGCTCTGTTTTTATTCTCCACTGCCATCCTCCATTTTCCTAGCGGCCATTACTTAAGATGGTGGAGCCGTTTTTTTGTCTAATTTACCCCTTGTATTGCCATTACTCAAGATGGAGTCTGGGGGCGTATATAAACACCCCTCGCGATGACGTCTGTACTCGGCCAATCCCCCATAGAAGTCCTCTTGAGACGAAACGTGCGTAGGGTGCCGGTGACGTCATCGTGTTCTGTCCATTGAGACTGCGGAGTTACAGACACATAGGAAGCGAGAGGTAGCAGGTGGAGACGCCGTGGATTTATATTTATTGACATGCTGGATTACTTATCGTTGGTGTGACTGTGAGTGCATTACTTCTTTCATTAAATGCTTTTTATCAACATATTGCGCTATGAGAGATTTTGTCTTTTATCCTTTGAGTTATCTCTGGATTTATTAGCTGCCGACCAGATTGGTTTTTGGGAGACCCATATCACTGTGCTTGATGAGACTGGTTTACAGAGTCGTTTTTTCTGGTAAGCAGGCAACCACACTGAGGCCCCATACACACGAGAGGATTTATCCGCAGATACGGTCCAGCGGACGGTATCCGCGGATAAATCCTCTCGAGGATTTCAGAAGATTTCTATGCGATGGCGTGTACACACCATCGCATTGAAATCCGCGCTGAAATCCTCTGCCGATGACGTGTCGCGCCGTCGCCGCTATTATGACGCGGCGACGGGCGCGACGCTGTCATATAAGGAATTTCACGCATGCGTCAAATCATTACGACGCGTGCGGGGAATCCCTTTGGACGGATGGATCCGGTAAGTCTGTACAGACGAGCGGATCCATCCGTTGGAATGGATTCCAGCAGATGGATTTGTTGAGCATGTCAGCAAATATCCATCTGCTGGAAATCCATCCCAGGGGAGATTTATCCGCGGATAAATATCCGACGGAGTGTACACACCATAGAATCTATCCGCAGAAACCCATTTGATGGGATTTATCTGCGGATAGATTCTATGGTGTGTATGGGGCCTGATGGGTGTTTGAAGACACGTTCTCTAGTTCTTCTGGGAAGATTGGTGTTCATTCATTGTTTTCTCTGGAATCACTTATATACTTCTGAAGTTAACACTTCACATGGACTTTTCATGAATGGGACACCATTTGCCTTAGTTTTCTATTCCTAAAACTAATATTTTTTTCTTTTTTTGAGTGTTTTTCCTTTTAGAGTGTTTATCATTAATTACTCACATTTGTTCAGCACTATCACTGTGTTTGTTTCAATTCATTCAGGTTTATTATTGATTTGTTGTTTATGCATTATTATGAAAATTCACCTTTAGCGCTGCACTCCTTTGTTTTTCATATTGTATTTTAGTTTTTTGTACTGAACTTTAGTGCTAGCTGCTGTCCCTTATTAATTTTATCACTTTCTAATATTAAGCGCAGCGTCAGCCTTAGGGCTATTTTTTTTCTATTTTTAATCATTAAAGCGGTGGTTCCCCCTTAAAAACAACTTTTTTTTATTCCACTGCCCCCCCACATTACAATCGAATTAAGGCTCTTATTATTTTTTTCCTGCTGTACATACCTTAGTACAGCATATTCACCCGTGCATCCGGGTTGCGAGTCCCGCGGGAGTGGGCGTTCCTCACATGCTGTTGATTGACGTTTTGCCCAAAAACAAGCTCTCCCCTGTCGCGTAAGCCGCGTCACGGTTGGCGAAAGGAGCCGAACGGCGAGTCGGCGCTATACTGCGCATGCGCATTGCCGTTCGGCTCCTTTCGCTAATCGTGACGCGGCTTACGCGACGGGGGGAGAGCTCGTTTTTGGGCAAAACGTCAATCAACAGCATGTGAGGAACGCCCACTCCCACGGGACTCGCAACCCGGATGCACGGGTGAATATGCTGTACTAAGGTATGTACAGCAGGAAAAAAATAATAAGAGCCTTAATTCGATTGTAATGTGGGGGGGCAGTGGAATAAAAAAAAGTTGTTTTTAAGGGGGAACAACCGATTTAAATCGACTTCTGTTGAAGCACAGTGGCCACACGTGGATTGAAATTTGGCAGGTCCCTGCTGAACTGGCCAAATGTTGATCCATGTATGGCCAGTTATCGCCTAGGTTAAGAAGGTGAAGGTGTTATCAAAACCCTCAGGGCCGATCCTAGGGTCACAGGCGCCTGGGTGCAGAAATATTTCTGGCGCCCCCACATGGGCGTCATCATTTTACTGACTTCTCCCCTTTACAAATGTTTCAATGGCAATGACTCAAAAACAGAGATGCTCCCCCACAAAGTCTTCATTAACCTGGGATCCCTACATGATCTCTTAACAATAAACAAAATACAGGAAGAGAAGCAGAGTACTTTATTGGGACCTGGAGGGGGCCTCTGTGATGGACACAGAGAGGACTTCTGTTAGAGAGTCTGTTAGATGTTCGGCGCCCCCACCTCTGCAGGCACCTGGGTGCAATGCACCCTGTGCACCCTGCCTAGGATCGGCCCTGAAAACCCTCAATCTCTGTCCATAGCAGGACCTATAATAAAACGTGAAAACATTTATTCAGTTCAATGAGTACAATTCGCACATCTAAATTATTCAAGCCACAGGGAACTAGATATGTAATACTAGGCCAAATCTCAACCATGATTTTGTGAAAAGGTGAGGTGAACTATATTTATACAGCAGCAATAAAAGAAAAGGATACAAAAAAAGCACAGAGAAGTTTGTTGAGCTCTGATAAAAGATTAATCATGATGTGTCGGTGTGAGCTTACAGCCCACTCAGAATAGTGACACTTTGTCAGGAAGTTTCAGCCTGGGCATTGTTAGGAACGCAATGTCTACCTTCGATGTGGCTTATAAAAAGAAGGAGCCAATTATTATGTGTTTCCATGCCTCCTCCAGCTTCTGATGGAAAAGCAACCTGCAGACAGAGCCCAGAAAGCACCCAGCTTCAAACAAATGGAATTGGAAGATATCACCAGCAAAATTTCGAAACTCGATAAGTGGAGAGCAATATTCAGTTCCCAAGGGTAAGATGCACCAATACCTTTTAGAACAGACCGGGTATATGGTAATGGCATTTATAGCAAAATATTGTAGCACTAAAAAAAAGCGGGCCTCGGTTATTTAATATTTCTCTTTATTGCTTGTAGGTTGGAGAACAACAGACCGGTTAGAAAGGTAATTTGCGGCATTTCGTTTATATACATGATACAGAGTAGATGCAAAAGTAACATTATGTGGAACTGTTAGTGAAAATTAATGTGTCATCTTCAAAGGTTAAAAAAACTAATTATAAACTAAATGAAGCATACAGTTATCTGCTCTTGGCATACGTATAACAACTATCATATTTTTAAGATAAGACTGCCCTGTGTTTTATGTACAGTCACTTATATACCGTAACTGTCAAAACTCCTAACAGACATAAATGAACATACAGTCTAGCTAGCACCTCACTGTGCATCTAATAGCAGCAATGATAATGATGAACCTCAGCAACTACCACATAAAACAGTATTGTGTTTAATCATACAACTTGTTCATTGCTAATGTATAATATAGTATAAGAATACATACCTAGTTACCCATGATACAGCAGGTATGTAATTAACTGGACATTTGCAGGGTACAAACAATGGCACAGAAATCCCGTGCACATCAAATAAAAGATTGGCCAGGTTGCAACTTTTTGGGCAACTAACCACTGTAAGTGCTGGGAAAAGTTTTGTACAGACGCTCACAGTTTTTATTATACAGTAAAACCTTGGTTTGAGAGTAACTTGGTTTGAGAGCGTTTTGCAAGATAAGCAAAATGTTTTAATAAATGTTGCCTTGATATACAAGCGATGTCTTGATATAAGAGTAGCGTCATGTCACAATTGAGTATAAAAAAGAAGAGAGGAGCCTCTAAGTGTAGCAATATGGTTACATTTAATGAAGGTACAACATTTAGCAACTTATTGCTACACGTATGCCGTGTACACACGATCAGTCCATCTGATGAGAACGGACCGATGGACCGTTTTCATCGGTTAACTGAAAAAAACGATCGTGTCAGAACACGGTGACGTAAAACACAACGACGTGCTGAAAAAAACGAAGTTCAATGCTTCCAAGCATGCGTCGACTTGATTCTGAGCATGCGTGGATTTTTAACCGATGGTTGTGCCTACTAACGATCGTTTTTTAACTATCGGTTAGGAATCTATCGGTTAAATTTAAAACAAGTTGGCTTTTTTTTAACCGATGGATAAATAACCGATGGCGCCCACACACAATCATTTTTGACCGATGAAAACGGTCCATCAGACCATTCTCATTGGTTTAACCGATCATGTGTATGCGGCATTAGAGGTGCCTCTCTTCTCTTTTTTACCCTGTAAAAAAATGCTTTGATCTACAAGTGCTTTGGATTACAAGCATGTTTCTGGAACAAATTATGCTCACAAACCAAGGTTTTACTGTACTTTTAAGATATGCACTACACAATGAAAATGTTATCCCAAATAGGCCTCTTGAGGATTGTGTCCTAGTGATATTCATTGGATGTACTGTATATGCTATGCTTTGCAAACAAGGATGATGACACAATACAAGGCAAGGTGTGCAATACTAAGGTACCTGAGCTCATCAGCATACCATCTTTTTGAAAATGAGTATTTGCATAGGTCTAGGCACCAACTTACACTAGATTGCTTGGACCAGGCACCTAGTACTGGATTGTGGGAGGCTGAAGGAGATGTTCGCCACTTGGAAGTTCTGGTTCTTCACTGGGACTTCAACAGCAGATCAGGAGGTAGTCAGTTATGTTAATAGAGGAGAGGTACCTCGAGGGTTCCAGCTGGATGGGGACCTTGGTTTTTTTTTGCTACTCACTGGAACACTGCAAATTTTCTTCAAATTTAACCAGTGCTTTGACACTACAATGTATAGCAATTGATTTGCTTAGATCCCACATCCCCAGCAATATATACTTATGTTTCCCTCACTTCCCCGCTTCTTTGTTCAGCGCCGGACACTTGGTATGGTACTTCTTGGTATGGGGAAGCATGTGACACACTCTGTGGGGGTTATTTAAGAAAGGCAAATCCACTTTGCACTACAAGTGCAAAGTGCACTTGAAAGTGCACTGAAAGTGCACTTGGAAGTGCAGTCGCTGTAATTTTTAGGGGTAGATCTGAAACTAGGGGAAGCTCTGCTGATTTTATCAGCCAATCATGTGCAAGCTAAAATGCTATTTTTTATTTCCGTTGCATGTCCCCCTCAGATCTACAGCGACTGCACCTCCAAGTGCACTTTCAGTGCAATTTCAAGTGCACTTTGCACTTGTAGTTTGCGCTTGTAGTGCAAAGTGGATTTGCCTTTCGTAAATAACCCCCAAAGTATTCTGAATAATACAAGGCTTTTGCGAATGGACAAGGGGAGAAAACAAGAAAGTTAGAATGACAGGATCCTTCACTGCTGCTACCACTGCCTCTCACACCCACAGCACGGGAAGATCACCATTGTGTGCAGTATGCTGCTTCAATGCGGGGAAAGTTTGTATAGTACAGCAGCTAAGACATAGGATACATTTTATTATAAGTAAATATTTGACTGGTGCTGTATCCCCAAAACATTTTTTCAGCATTAAAATACTTATTGAATGATTACAAACTGATTCATACAATTATATAACCTGCTTATGCAACAACATTATATACAGAGTGCATCCATGACATGCTTAGCAGGGGCGGACTGACAACTCATGGGGCCCCCGGGCAATAAAAGATTATGGGGCCCCTGGGCTTACAGATGGCCACCACGCTAGGAGGCAGTGCAGAGGTGGGGCAGCTAAAATCTCGGGATTTTCACATCAAAAACATGTCGGTTTCGGACATATCAGGGACAGATGTAAAAAAAAACTGATTTTTACATACTGTCCCTGGTTTTACTGAGCCTGGCAACCCTGATGGGGCCCCCTAGTGGCATGGGGCCCCTGATGCTTATCTTTCTTTCCATGACATATGTTGCTTTCTGACATCCATCAATTTGAATATTGCCATACTAGAATTAAAATAATAAATAATCCTTTTTAATGACAAATGATGACAGACTTTCCACTGCTGAGCTGCTACTAACTGGGAATGCGTATAGACCTTGTTCACACTGCTGTATAATGCAGGGAAGTATTGCTTAGCAAAACAAATGTCTGCTTCACACAGAAATTAAAGTTGCAAAGATAAACCAGAGAGTTCAGTCTTCTACAGCAATGTTTGGGAAAGTAATTACAGCAGATACTATGCATTTGTAGCTGGAAGATGTACTTTGATTGTTCACTTCTGTATTCCAAGCTGGTGCAAAAAAGTTTTAGAATTATGGACAGCACATCACCAGCAAAACTAGTTTAGCCATACTAAGGAGTCATAAGAACCGAGAAAGCAAAACATAAAAAAAAGAGACACAATATGGTATATACAATCTTAAGATTCTCCAAAGATTAGCATTTCAAGCAAAGGGCTGGGCAGAATGCTGCGAGCAGCGTGTACTGTACTGTACATTTGCTACTAAAAGTCTCTTCCAATAATTAGTATATTCAATGGAGCCTGTTCACACATCTCGGGGTGGTTGTGGAGGGCATTGCAGAAGCGTGCTATGTGTCTTTGGCTCTGTTTCAGGTCCGAATTCAGGCCAAAATCTGGCCCTGAAACGCTGAACGGGAACCCTGCTGGGAGCAGCGGCTGCAGATAGTGTGAACCCAGCTTTAAAGGCTGAAACTTTTTCTTTTACATTTTGGATAGAAATTGAGAGTTAAGCCCTGTACACATGCTCAGTTTTCTCTGCGGTAAAAAGTCAGCCGAGAAAACCGAGGGGAAACCAGGGAACCTGCTCCGTAAGTTTCCCCGTGTACACACGGCCGGGTTTCCCGTCGGGAAAACTGCGGGGAAAACTTTGGCCGGGAACCCTGGCCGTGTATATACTCCCCTCGCAGTGTTTCCCCATAGGAAAACTGCAGAGTTTGAAACCGCAGGGAATCCTGACGGGAAAATAGAGAGCAGGTTCTCGGCAGTTTTCCTGTTGGGAAAACGAGGAAGCATAGACACGGCCGAGATTCCCGGCCAAAAGCTCTCCCTGAAGTTTTCCAGACGGGAAACCCGGCCATGTGTACAGGGCTTTATAATTCTGTCAGATTTTTTTCTAGTTGTCAATGTCCCATTGGGGAGATTTCCCTTCATCTCCTGATCCATAGGCAAAACAGGAAGTGAGATGAAATCCCTACTGAGTAAGGGAATTTCTGGTTTTCACCACAACCAATGTCCCCATTGAAAGATGTCCCCTATATTTCTGTTCTAGTTCTAGTAACAACCCAAAATGTTGGATTTGCTTTCATTTACACACTCAGGGATAAAGGTAAACAGTACAAATACAGTGGGTGAAGCACCCTAATGGGTACAAGAAATCAAAGCTTCAAAGCTAAAAAAAATAATTATACCTTCAGGGCTCCTTCACATTATTGCGGTGACCTGATTTTTTCTGTATTGGATAAACGCGGGTCACCACTACTACTTCACAGAGTGGTCCCTTACCTCCTCTTCTGGATTCCCCCCACTGCGCTGATCGCTCCTCATTCCTCCAGGTGCCCCCTTAGCAAGCCGTGTACTATGGGGACACCCATGTTGGCATGCTTCTGAGCCAGGCTGTGTGCATACATAGACACACACAGCGTGGCTCATCCAAGCCCCCTGCCCCCTCTTTATAGGATTTGACCGACAGCAGCAGCAGAAAGAGCAGTGGCGCTGCAGCCGGGACAGCGCTGGAGCATGAGAGGACTCAGGTAAGTGATTAGGGATTGGGGAAGGGAAGGTATTGGAAGTTTTCTTTTTACCTTGAAGTGGTTGTAAAAGACATTATTTTTTATTAAAACAATAAACATGTAATACTTATCTCCTCTTCTGCCCCCCCCCCCCCCCCCCCCCGGTGCTCCTGGCTCCTCTTCTTCTCTGTGTGCCCCCATAGCAAGTCCTGCGGAGGAGGAGCAGTATAAAGTGCTGTAATGGGAAAGGAGCTCACCAGCTGGGCATAGCATCCAGGGTGGAGGGGGTGATCAGTGGGCTTTGGGGGATGCAAATTAGATCTGGGGGGGGGGAAGCCATGTGACACTAAATCTGAAGTCTGCAGCCCCTCAGGCCAGGGCCCCTCAGGAGTTGTTAAGGGATTTGTTTTAGCAATTTATGAAGGTTTCTTTGTCAGTGTTGGCAGGTGTAGGGGGAAGGTCCCCTTCAGGAGGTTTGTGTCTTTTCCTTAGTTGTCAGGGAAGTGGGGTAAGCAGACATACCTGAGTGGGGGGTACAGAGAATCCCAGCTGGTGACTGGGAGATACTGAGCAGTGTCTTACCTCAGCAGTGACATCTGTCCTATCGTGGCTACAGGACGGCACTCTCCTCCTCTTTAATTGCTGAGCTTTGTTACCATTCCATGTTGCCAGCACACAGCACAGACACTTCCCTATCCTGGACTGTTCTCCCCCTGTGCTCCTCTCCATCCAGCCAATGAGAATGGAGGGGTGTGTACTGTGGAAGGCAAAGTGGAAGCCCAGTACTGGAACGTGGGCAGATCGGAGCTGGACTTTGTGGAGGACATAATATTATGACAGGGAGGCTGCAGGGGCCCCCTGGAGCTAGGGGTGGGGTTACGATTGTGACCCCTGCATCCCCTTATGCTACGCCCAGGTTTGTAGCTCAAAGCTCCAAAATGATCAACATTCACAATTCTATAGTTTTCATTTGTGCCTGTCCACACCTGAGTGTAGTGTCACTTGTAGGTTGTAGTTTAAAAAAGTACATGAAGTACAGGCATACCCCACTTTTAAGTACACAATGGGGTTTATTTACTAAAGCTGGAAAGTGCAAAATCAGGCTCACTTCTGCATAGAAACCTGGAAGCTGATTGCTCCAAGTGTTTTTGACCCCAAAAGACTTCAACGGGAACAGCAAAACATTCAAAATATGCATGTATCATGTTTTTTCCTTCGAGTAACTATCTTTCCATTGGCTAAAAATTATTTTATAAAAGATTTAAGCAAAAATGCCCATAAAAAGGCCTGTAAAAAATCCAGTGACGCTCAGCTCAAGTGTGAACATAGCCCAATGCACTACCATGCATGCTGGGTTACAAAAAGGTAGCTCTTTTAACTGAACGCTCTGCCCTAACACAAGGCATGTTGCATGCCGAGCAAGCGTTAGCAGTTTGGCTATATTCTGCATTCAAGAAAGTTTTTGTATGTTCATGAATGTATTCAATTAAAAATATCCATCCAGCAATTGTAAAAGTGTTTTGTTATGTGGTAACTGACACGAGAGAGGCGGTATCTTGGCAGACTCCGATAGAGAGGCTGCACTTTCCCTATCACTCATCACAAGTGCCTTCATCTGTATCCTCTTCTGTTACATTGATACTATGAATATTTGCTCAAACACACTTCTGAATGGAAACACCTCAAAGCTCAGTTACATTGAGTTACTCCAAGAAGATGTCGGGAAGAAATCAATAGTAAGTGGCACCTTGTTTTCTGTGTTGTGCTCGGATCCAAGGGTTTCATGCTCAGCTATAGGAGCCTTCTAATGCTTATCAGTCAGGAGAAGGTGAGTGGTAATGCCATATAATACACACAAACTGTTCATATACTCCTATACTAATATATACCTATACTTATATCTTTAAAAAAATGCAAAGAACAAAACACATGGGGCATGGGTTTGGGAAAATATATACGTAATACTGTTAAAGCTGTGTATAAAATAATAGTGACTCGGAGCCCACAGGTAATTGCGTACCTAAAACTTTCATAATTCAATGCTTTAGCGGGTAAGGTAAATTGGTGCCTTTATGAGAGCTACTGTAGTATATTTTACCCGCTGTCAGAATAGAATGACACACACAGCTCCCTGTTCTCGCTCTGTAACGAGCGATTGCGGGTGCCCGGCGGTGATCGCGCCCGCCGGGCACGAGCATCGGGACCAGGGGCGAGCGGGGGCTGGTCGGCTAGTGGTTAAAGTAGTAGTAAAGCCTTTTTTTTTACTTATACTTACAGGTAGGCGTATAATAAGGCTTACCTGTAGGTACAGTGAATATCTCCAAAACTTGCACTGCTCAGGAGATATTCACACTGCATGCAGCCGGTGACGTCACCAGCGCATGCGCTCTGAAGGGACAGAATACCTGTGCCATCCCTTCAGGTCCTCGTGCCATGGCTGTGAGAGACGTCATTGCGGCTCAGCCAATCAGACGACTGAAGCACTCGAACCCCGATAGGGAAATAAGGGTGAAGATGGAAGCCCTGTCAGCGGGAAACAGCGCGCCACTGGAGGGATGTTCTAAGGTAATTATTTCATAATGTGCTAGTGTGTGATGCATACTAGCACATTATGCCATTATCTTGCAGGTTTTTTTTTATTTTAAAGGTGCAGTTTACTACACAGAGCTGCTTTACACAAATTCTGGAAATGTAGGGAATCGAACCATCACACTGAGATGCAAATTCCCACGCTGCATAGCTGCTCCATTCAGTTCCCTGCACAGGAGGGAGACACACAAATGAAGCCACTACAGCAAACCAGCAACAATGGGGAAAGGAGCCAGCTGAAGAACACATAGCAACACTGGGGGGGAGAGGGGGCAAAAGGGGGTAAAAACCCCCACAGTACTCCCCTAACTGGTTACAATGCTAATGCACACAGGATGATTAGGATGTGCCCGGACATTTGGCCAGAGGTGTCGGGGAGCTGGTGACACTCTGAGCTGTTCGAAGCCACTCGGAAACATTAAATTCCCAAGTGTCCCCGAGCCTCACTGAGTGTTTCTAAATGTCTCCGCCCCCCCCCCCCCCCCCCACCTCTGGTTACTGCATACACTAGCAGTGCCGCTGGAACGATTTATCTGAGTTTCCATTATTTTCTATGGGGAAACTTGTTTGATATACAAGTGTTTTGGATTACAAGCATTTTTCTGGAACAAATTATGCGCGTAATCCAAGGTACCGCTGTAGTATCAAATCAGGCAGCCTCTTGAACTACTTAGTTGATTGTATATCTAAGGCCTCCTTCACATGGCCGGTTATATGCAGCCACTGGATTCCTGCTGCAAGAATCAATGGATTCTTCTGCTGGAATGACCAGGGCATGCAATCAACAGCAACCACTCAGCCCCTTTAAACTAATGGTGGGCTGACAGCGGACTTGACTCAGCCTACTGCATCCAGGTTCAGATATGAGAAGGAGGCCTAATGGAGGTTCTACAGTCAGATTGCATAGTGTATGGTCAGCCTTATGGCCCATTTGCACTTTAGCCTTGCCTAATTTGTTTTAGTTCACTTTATCATCCATTCTATCAAATGATAAGTTCACTTTTGAAACATGTTACATGTTCCACCCATTTTCATCGTCCACTGATGATGCTGTCTATGGTGAAACGCGTTGGGAAGGGCCTACGGACGTGACATCACCACGCACAACTTCCGGTCACAGGTCTGATGGGGTTTGCCATACAGGATTACTTGCTCTTTAGGTGTGTCCTTTGCATTTAATAAACTGATTACTTTTAACCACTTCCCGTCTGCAATACATTTATAAATGTCATCGCTGCAGCTGCAGCTTTAGGACCAGTTATTTCCTACAAAATAAAATTAGTCCAAGTGGCCAACGAGCTGCTGGATTACTTTTACAGGGGGTGGAAGGGGGTACCACCCCCCTCCACCTCCATCACCTTTACAAGGCTTTTCCGTGATTTTTAGGTACCGTAATTTAGCAAGGTTCCAAGGGCGGACGCAGTTTTAAAGCATGACACGTTTGGTATCTATTTACTCGGCGTAACATCATCTTTTATATTTTACCAAACAATTGGGTATTATATGGTGCTTTTGGCCATTAGGATTCATCAAAGTGTATTTTTCCAAAAATCTGTGTTTGAAAACCCGATGCAGAGTATTGTGTGACATAAAAATATGCAACGCCCACGATTTTATTCTCTAGAGTCTCTGCAAAAAAAAAAATACATATACCATATATATTTGTATATAATGTTTGGGGGTCTAAGTAATTTTCAAACAAAAAAATTATGGGCCAGATCCACGTACATGTAGAACGGCGCAGCGTACCAGAGATACACTACGCCGCCGTACCTTACCTGGCATATTTTCGAATCCTCATCGAGTTTGCGCCGTAAGTTACGGCGGCGTAGTGTATTTCTTGCGGCGGATTTGAAATTTGGCCGGTTGGGGGCGGGTTTCATTTAAATGAAGCGCTTCCCCGCGCCGAATGAACTGCGCATGCGTCGTCCCGAAATTTTCTGACGTGCATTGCGCTAAATGATGTCGCTAGGACGTAATTTTTTAACTTAGACATGAGTTACGTCCATCCCTATTCACGGACGACTTACGCAAAAAAATAAAATTCCAAATTTCGACGCGGGAACGACGGCCATATTTAACATGGCAAGTCTACCTATACGCCGCAAAATACCAGCTTTAACTATACGCCGGAAAAAGCCGACTACAGACGACGTTAGAAAATGCGACGGCCGCGCGTACGTTCGTGGATCGTCGTAAATCGCTAATTTGCATACCCGAAAACGGAAAACGCTACCCAGCGGACGCCGAAGTATTGCATCTTAGATCCGAAGGCGTACGAAGACGTACATCTGTCGGATCTAACCCAGAAGCCGTCGTATCTTGTTTTGAGAATTCAAAACAACGATACGACGCGGGAAATTTGAAAGTACACCGGCGTATCAGTAGATACGCCGGCGTACTTCATCTGTGGATCTAGCCCTATGTTTTTTTACATGTAGGAGAGGAATGCCAGAATTGGCCTGGGCTAGAAGCGGTTAAGTGGTATTTCCCGATGGAGATTGCTTTCTCTTTCATGATTAATATGTGGTGGAGTTTTGAGATTCGATGTGGGGGATATGTGATGTTGAGAGGTTTTCCAGTTTGGATGTACAGTAGACAGCTTATTAAGCCATTAACCCTTTGTTTGTTATTTAATAAGGCTTAGTGATTATTTTTATTCAGTAAGCAGTTTGTGAGCACAGAGAGGCGCACTGTTTTACCAGTCCAGGACACTTGTTTTGGTGTTGAGTGATTGGAACATCAAGCCATTTAAATTTACTGCTTCTTGGTGGATTTCACACTATATGGGTTCACATTAATATGTTTTGTACAATGCTGTTGATTATGCATGTTTTTGTATTATAGAGATCTATTTTGTTTTTTAAGTGCTGCACAGTATATATACAGTATTATATCTTTGCATATGGTGTGTGCTGGCGGCTCTTTGATTGTACCTGACCACTGTAATTTTACACATATACTTGGATCCACCCAGATGCCTGATCGGCAGGTGGCTCAACCTCCCAGTGTGCCACTGAGAGCCTGAGCCAGAAACTCCAGTCCTGCCCCTCCAAAGCCTGGCACTCCAGCAAGCAATGGAGGGGCAGAGCAGAGAACCAGTGACTGACAGTTACCAGATGTCTGCTCACTGAGGAGCAAAAATTAAAAGATCAGTGGCCTTTGATCGCTCACTTCTCAGTGTAGAAGCGGCGGGGGACAGATGCATCATTGGACTGATGCTGATGAGTTTGTATGTTTGTTATTTTGACATTAACACTTTTTATTTTGAAACACTTCTCTTTTGATGCAGCTTCAGATTATGTAGTCAATTCCTATGCATCAAAATCCCTTGCAGTTTTTACTTCCTTGAAATGAAAGATATAAAGCTATAACATCTAACCATATGTAATCATTAAGACTATTCAAGATACCTATAAAGAAGGTGAAGAAAATGAAGAAAAACCTAAGACCTCAAGAAGCAAGAAGCATGGCACTTTTCCTGGCAGTGTGTTATATTCTATCCCAAGAGAGCTAATAATCTCTTCAGACCTTGGTGGCCAGCCTATTACAATTGAAATGGCAATGGTAAGCAAAGCTTGTCAATAAAACAACACATGAAACCTTATCCATATTTAACAATAGGCCTAAGGAATTCTATCTTGTGTGTTATTAAATGCCAGAGTGGCTAGAGGGTGTTTCATTAAAGGAAAGAAAAACGTTATTTACTGATGATGTCATATGAACAAACCAATTGTCAAGACATGAAATGTATGACAAGTTATTAATTAAAGTAGCACAAAGAGCAATAAAGATGTACAAAGTGCAACAGCCCACATCATGCAATCGGAATTTAGTTTGCTGAAATCAGATTACATTGGCGTGTTGCTCCAAATTACTTCTCTTCGTACGTTGCTCTTTTCCTAGTGCTATTTTTGTTCTCCAGAGATATTCTCTATCTATACAAAGTGAATATATACAGTATCTCACAAAAGTGAGTACATCCCTCACATTTTTGTAAATATTTTATTATATCTTTTCATGTGACAACACTGAAGAAATTACACTTTGCTACAATGTAAAGTAGTGAGTGTACAGCTTGTATAACAGTGTAAATTTGCTGTCCCCTCAAAATAACTCAACACACAGCCATTAATGTCTAAACCACTGGCAACAAAAGTAAGTACACCCCTAAGTGAAAATGTCCAAAGTGTCAATATTTTGTGTGGCCAACATTATTTGCCAGCACTTCCTTAACCCTCTTGGGCATGGAGTTCACCAGAGCTTCACAGGTTGCCACTGGAGTCCTCTTCCACTCCTCCATGATGACATCACAGAGCTGATGGATGTTAGAGACCTTGCGCTCCTCTGCCTTCTGTTTGAATATGCCCCACAGATGCTCGATAGGGTTTAGGTCTGGAGACATGCTTGGCCAGTCCATCACCTTTATCCTCAGCTTCATTAGCAGTGGCTGTCTTTTAGGTGTATTTGGGGTCGTTATTATGTTATTATGTTGGAATACTGCCCTGCGGCCCAGTCTCCGAAAGTAGGGGATCATGCTCTGCTTCAGTATGTCACAGTACATGTTGGCATTCATGGTTCCCTCAATGAACTGTAGCTCCCCAGTGTCGGCAGCACTCATGTAGCCCCAGACCATAACAATCCCACCACCATGCTTGATTGTAGGCAAGACACACTTGTCTTTGTACTCCTCACCTGGTTGCCGCCACACCCACTTGACACCATCTGAACCAAATAAGTTTATCTTGGTCTCATCAGACCACAGGCCATGGTTCTAGTAATCCATGTCCTTAGTCTGCTTGTCTTCAGCAAACTTCTTGTGCATCATCTTTAGAAGAGGCTTCCTTCTGGGACAACAACCATGCAGGCCAATTTGATGCAGTGTGAGGCGTATGGTCTGAGCACTGACAGGCTGACCCCCCACCCTTTTAACCTCTGCAGCAATGATGGCAGCACTCATATGTCTATTTCCCAAAGACAACCTCTGTATATGATGCTGAGCACGTGCACTCAACTTTGTTGGTCAACCATGGCGATGCCTGTTTTGATTGAAACCTGTCCTGGTAAACCACTGTATGGTCTTGGCCACTTTGCTGCAGCTCAGTTTCAGGGTCTTCAGGCAATTTTCTTAGAGCCTAGGCCATCTTTATGTAGAGCACTAATTCTTTTTTTCAGATCCTCAATAAGTTCTTTGCCATGAGGTTTCATGTTGAATTTCCAGTGACCAGTATAAGAGAGTGAGAGCGATAACACCAAATTTAACACACCTGCTCCCCATTCATACCTGAGACCTTGTAACACTAATGAGTCACATGACTCTAGGAAGGAAAAATAGCTAATTTTCCCAATTTGGACATTTTCACTCACCATTGTTGCCAGCGGTTTAGACATTATTGGCTGTGTGTTGAGTTATTTTGAAGGGACAGCAAATGTACACTGTTATACAAGCTGTACACTCACTACTTTACATTGTAGCAAAGTGTCACTTTAGTGTTGTCACATGAAAAGATAGAATAAAATATTTACAAAAATGTGGGGGGTGTACTCACTTTGTGACATTCTGTATATACACACTGTATATAGCCATTACCATTTGTAATGTTTAAAATACATTTAATGGTCTCTTGGCCCAAGCACTGGGGGCCTTTAGGATACACAGATAGACTTTATTATTGGTTTAAAGGATTCTTGTACTGTATATCAGTTATATAATAAGTATAGACTGCAAACAACTATAGTAAATCAGGAGATCTTACTAAGTTGGAAGCCATTTCCCTTCATCTATATTTGAAAAGACTGAATGCACATGTTGGATGAAATTATCCATTTTACATTAAATAGTTCATTAAAGACAAAAATACTTGCATAAAGTCAACTATGAACTTTATTCAAAGTGACCATAATATAATATTTCTGATCTAGACCAGACTATAGCCCAACCAAGTGCCTGTGCAATTAATATCTGTCTGTAACTTAAGGAATGAGTTGGTCATATTCTCCTATCAGAAAAGGATGATACCATATACTACTAAGTAGGAATGCCTCATGGGTAATATCAAATAATTGAACTAAACTTGTGTAATAAAAAGGTACAAATTTAGGCTGACTGTATGCCTAATAGGTAAAACTAACTGGTCACTGGTTCTCTTGGATGGCAGAAATGGAATTTGTGAATTTTTTATGTATGGTCTGCAGGGCCGTCTTTAAGGCACGGCAAAAGGTGCAGCTTCCCTGGGCCCTGTCATTGTTGTGAGGCCCAAAGCAGCTGCCTCATACTTGCCAACTATCCCAGTTGGCAAGTAAATTCCCTTGTCCCTTGAAGTTTTAGTCTTTTGCTGTGTCCTGATATCTCAGTGTGAAGTGCTGCTACTAATGCTGCCCAGCTCTGCCCTATTGTTGTGTACAGATGACTCCCCTGCAGACCCTGTGTTTACATGTAAATAACCGGCATTCATATGTAAATAATGGGAGCATTCATATGTAAATAGTTGCAGCATTCATATGGAAATAGCTGAGGCCTGGGGCATTCATATGTAAATACAGGCGGCATTCATATGTATATCATGCCCCTTTGCAGTGAAGAGATGATGTGCTGTAACCTCTAGCAACCAATCACTGAGCAGTATTACTGTACAGTAATCTCTAGCATCCAATCAACAAGAAGAAATCATGTGCTGTAACCTCTAGCAATCAGTCAGTGGTAATGATATGCTGTAACCTCTGGCAACCAATCGCAATCACTGTCTGATTTGATAAAGTAAACTGATTTTAAGTCTAGCTGATATTCATTTATGTCTCAGAGCAGATTTTTTTGATGGTCTGCACATTGTGTGGGAAGTTAAAGTGGAGTTCCAACCACAATTAGCATTTTTTAAATGTATGTCCTTTCATCCTGCGTTTTTATAATATAAATCCGGTCACTTACTATTTTACAATCCGCTGCCGATCCGCATAGATATTCAAAAAATATAGTTTATAAAACTATGTCTACACTGTTGTCATTTTGCTTGTGGGCATTGTAAAGCCTACAAGCACTTACTTCCTTCTTGGATGGGGAGTGATAATTGGACAGCGCACTGTATCCTGGGAAATTATGACACACATTTCCCAGGAGCATTAGAGGGAGATGATGTCAGAATCCTAGGTGGTTTCAAAGGCAGATTTCGTGGGACCGCATAGCAACAGGCATTTCCAGATGAGTTTTTTTTTTTCTTTTTTAGGTGTAAGCTACAGTTTAAAGCAAAATAGTTTTTTTGTAATGATTATATCAGTCATATATTAGGTATAGTTAGCGCACAAACTTTGTATTACTTCTAGCACTTTCACAATAATTTTTATTTTCAGGAGCTGAGAAAAATTTTGTTTGGAAACACATTTCAAACATTTAACTATGAATGGAAAAAATCTTTTTTCAAATTCAGAGAAGCCTTTTCAAACCTGGCATATTCATTGGAAGCAGAAAAGGTAACAAGTAAAACTAAATATACATTTACGTTGTATTTATACATTACGGGCCAAATCTTCAAAGGAGATACGCAGGCGGAACTGCTGTTCAGCCTGCGTATCCCTGTGGCTATCTTTGGAAACGATCCTCAGAAGGATTTTTCCAAAGATAGTCAGAAGATCCGACATCTGTAATAGACTTACACTGTCGGATCTTAGGATGCAGTACCGCATCCGCCGCTGGGGGCATTTTGAGTGGAAATGCCGCTTTGCGTATGCAAATGAGTACTTAGGCAGATCCACAAAGCTTTTTCCTGGTGCCTCCATGGCAGCATACCAATGGTCATGGCTCCGCCCCCACTGACCCACAGGACCACGTAACTCTCTCAATAAAAAGAGCTCCCCCCCTCAGATAGGCATTCTTTTTTTCTGTCCTCATCCCGCAGGATCAGATTTCAGCCCTTCCTCACCATCCATGGTGTAACCGTTGCAGGTTCATGCTCTCCTGCAGGACGGAGTCCTATGGCTTAGGCTGCTAAAGGCGCCAGATAAGTATAGGAGCCCATTTTTTTTTTTTGAGGATTTTTTTTGGGGCACTTGTATTACCTCCAGGAGCCTATGCTATCTCCTCTTCAGGTATTCAGGCTGACTATTCCAGGATAGGGCTTTACCACTATGTTAGGGCTTACCGCCTGTATGTCTCTCTCCTCGGCGAGACGCCGAGCGTCTGTCCTCTCCGTGAGCTGCAAGCGCTTTGCGCGGGTCACATGACGCAGTTTGTCATCTCGGGGGGCGGAGCGGGGCGACGCGGCCGCGCATGCGCACTGCGCGTTCGGCGGCCATCTTGGTACTCCCAAGACTTTAAAAACAGCCTGTCTTGGTCAGTTGAGAGCAGACTGTCAGTGGGGTAGCATCGCCAGCACTTGTCTCCTGATGGAATCCCTCTACCAGAGCGATATGGATCCTTGCCAAGGTACTCTTGTTTGGATAGCCTAGGGGGGATGGGAAGTGTGTTTTATCATGTGTTTTTTTTTTTTTTTTTTTTTTCTTTCTCTTCCCTCTTTCTTCTTTGCTCTTTCTCCTTGTACAAGGCCCAGATAGTAATCATAGGAAATTTCTTAAATTTACCCTTAGCTGCCCTGGACATAGTCTTGCCAATAAAAGATCCTCAACATTCCACTAGGTAAGGGCTGCTACAGATCAGGTAAGGTATTTTGAAGGAAAAAGAGCACTATCACAGACTTACTATAAATCCATATTCTGGGATTATGTCTCCGCAGCCCGCAACGAGACGCATCTTACAGATCCTCCCGTGACAGAAGCTCAGGAGGCCATAGGAGCTCAGGCCATCCACACTCTTCAGGCCGCAATACCAGCAGCCATCGAAGTTCGGCCCACCAGTCCTCTTCCAAACCTAGGGGGGATGACTGTTGGGTCTGTGGGAAAAAAGCCCTGCCAGGCAAGTTAGCCTGCGGCCAATGTTTCTTGGAGGCTACGGCAGAAAAACAGGTGTCTGCGAGCTCGATAAAAGACCTTATCAAGGAATCCATCAGGGAATTGGCGGCAGCACAAAGCACTTCTGCAACTCCTTCTCCCTCGGCTGAGCAAGAGATCGCAGGTCCATCCACCCCATACCCGGGAGAAGAGGACCTGGACGAGGACTTGGTATCAAATGAAGAAGAGATTTCAGCCTTTGACTTTGGGCTGGTGGAGCCATTTGTAAGGGCAGTCAAGGACGCCATTCAGTGGGAAGAAGAGGGTCTGGAACCTCCTTCCAAAACAAAAAAATACTTTCCGCATTTAGCAAAAAAGGTGTCTAATTTTCCCCTTATGGAGGAGATTAAAGGGATCATTCTAGAAGAATGGCAGAAGGTTGATAAGAGGCCGGTCGCCTTTAATCGTCTTCAAAAACTGTATCCGTTGGCCGAATTGGATGCTAAGATCTTTGAGTCCATTCCAACTGTGGATGCCTCAGTCATGAGGCTGGCAAAAAATTCGACCCTGCCGTTAGAGGATTCGGGCTCCTTCAAGGATGCCTTAGACCGGAGGATCGATGCAGATCTTAAGAAGATATACCAAGCAACTGGCGGGGCTTGCAAACCGGCGGTAGCCCTATCATCTGTTTCCAGAGCCACCAGGGTGTGGACTGACAACATTGAGACAGCTCTCAGAGCAGGCATAGACACTGAGGAAGTCATTAAGGCATTAGATGAGTTAAAACTGGCATCAGATTTCATGGCAGAGGCAGCGATAGATGTCTTGAGAAGCTCCTCCAGGGCCATGTTGTATTCAATCACGGCCAGAAGAGCCCTATGGTTAAAACCATGGGCAGCAGATCCATCTTCGAAGCAAGCGTGGTGTCGCATTCCGTATGATGGGAAAGCACTTTTTGGGGAGAAGATTGATTCGGCAATTTCAAGAGTCACAGGAAGAAAGAGTGGTCTAATCCCTCAAGATAGAAACAATAGGAAGAGATTTTTTCCCAGGCCGGGAGCGCAGCAGAGAGGAAGAGACTCAAGATCTTATCGCCCAGGTTATAGAAGGGGCTGGAAGGGGTCTCAGGCTTCTTTCCTTAAGATGGGGAAACCAAAACCCACAACTCCTGTGGGAGATTCCCAGAAGTCTTTTTGACTCCCCTGCCACCCAGACCGGCCCAGTGGGTGCAAGACTCAAGGCCTATGCGCAGGTCTGGGTGGAAGGGTGCACCGACCCATGGGTAGTGTCCACCATCCTCAGGGGACATTTTTGGAGGTTCAAATCTCGCCCTCCTCCATACTCTTTTCAAGACACCAAGGTTCCGGCGTCCAAAGAGAAAAGGGCAGTATTATTTCAGTACATCCAAATACTGTTGCAACAGAAGGCAGTGTTACCAGTCCCAGCTTCAGAGACGAACTCGGGATTCTACTCTCCCGTCTTCTTGATTCCCAAGAGGACGGGGGGATGGAGACCCGTACTGGATCTAAAAAGACTAAACAAATACATCAGGCTGGAACGCTTCAAGATGGAGTCCCTGAACACAGTAATCTTATCAGTCCAACCCGGGGACTGGATGGTTTCCATAGATCTCCAGGATGCATATTTGCACATTCCAATAAACAGCCAGTTCCAGCACTTTTTACGGTTCAAGGTGGGCGGCCTACGTCTACAGTTCCAATGCCTCCCGTTTGGAATCTCATCAGCCCCCAGAACGTTTACCAAAGTATTAGGGGCCATTCTAGTGCCTCTGCGGGAAAAGGGGATACGAGTACTATATTATTTGGACGATATTCTAATCTTGTCTCAGCAAAAGGACCGCTTGGAGGAGCACACCCAGATAGTACTAAGCACTCTGGTCAGCTTCGGTTGGTTGATCAACATAGCGAAAAGCCAGCTAAAGCCAACACAGAAGATGGGTTACTTAGGGGCTCTATTCAACACCCCGGAGAAATCGGTCTCTCTTCCACCAGAAAAGGTTCCAATGGTGGTCCAGAAAGTAAAACGAGCAATGAGCTCCCGCTTCATGTCAGCGTCAGAGTGTCTGAGCCTCATAGGCTCCTTCGCTTCATGCATCCCAATGGTAAAATGGGCCAGGTGGCACCTACGGGATTTTCAGCTAGGGTTCCTAGCCCAATGGGGGAAAGAACATCTCAAGCAGAAGATAGTTGTGTCCTCTTCGATGAAAGCCAGTCTATGGTGGTGGACAAGACCCTCCAATCTATTAACTCCGCGACGCCTAGGTCCAATAACATGGACCATTCTTACTTCAGACGCCAGCCAACTAGGTTGGGGAGCACACACCCAAGACAGATTAGTTCAAGGGAGGTGGCCATTCAGTGCGGAGGGAGTGATATCCAATATACTGGAACTAAGAGCGGCCTGGATGGGGTTGTTACATCTAGCACCTCTTCTCAGGGGCAAGCCAGTCCTTCTTCAAATGGACAACCGGGCGGCGGTGGCCTACGTTCAGAACCAAGGGGGCACGCACAGCAGAACATTATTCAGCGAAGTAACTCCAATAATATCGTGGGCAGAGAAGAATCTGTTCGACATACGGGCATGTTATATTCCGGGTCCGGAGAACCAGTTAGCCGATCACCTATCAAGGTCGTTCTGCAACAACAACGAATGGTCTCTAGACCAAGAGGTCATCAACAGGATCTGCCAACAGTGGGGGACTCCCCAATTAGATCTTTTTGCCTCACCGCTCAATGCAAAGACTCCTCGGTTCTTCTCAAGAGCACCATGTCCGGCAGCAGTGGGGACAGATGCTCTGATCCAGCCTTGGACATTCCAATTGGGTTATGCCTTTCCCCCAACTCCTTTAATTCTGAGATTCCTCCAGCGTCTGACAAAGGAAGAAGTAACCATCCTAGCGATCATTCCATATTGGCCAAGGAGGCCGTGGTTCCCGCTATTAGTCAGTCTATCCCTGGGCAATCCGACATCTCTACCTCTCAAGAACAACCTGCTGACGCAGGGCAGTTTCATCCACCCGAATCCAGAGATTCTGGATTTGAGGGTCTGGATATTGAAAGGAGGAGGCTGGGGGATATAGGGTGTTCACAAGAGGTCATCCGAACCCTCTTGCTCGCAAGAAAGTCTTCCACGAACACCACTTACTACAGGATTTGGAAGAAGTTTGTGACCCTAGCGGAATCCAACCAGTTCAATCCACTGTTTCCGGAGGTTCAGAATATTTTGTTATTTTTACAGTCAGGCCTAGACCTAGGTTTAGGACACAGCACTCTAAAAGTCCAAGTGTCTGCCATCTCAGCCTTAACAGATGTCAGATGGGCACTTAATCCACTGGTGGACAGATTTTTGAAGGCGGTTCTGAGACTTCGCCCACCCAGAAAATCTCTATACCCAAAATGGGATCTGACAATTGTGCTGGAAGCCCTAGCACGTTCCCCATTCGCTCCTACAGAAGGTTGCTCATTAGAGGACATTACCTGGAAGGCAGCCTTCCTGATTGCAATCACATCGGGGCGCAGGGTATCGGAAATCCAAGCCCTGGGAGCCCAGGAGCTTTACATCACATTCTTTCCAGACAGGGTAGTACTCCAGCCAATGCATCAGTTCATTCCCAAAGTACCTTCGGTTTTTCATTTCAATCAAGAATGGGTACTTCCAACATTTGAAGGAGAGCAGGCATCCACAAACCTGCATGAGCTAGATGTGGCAAGATCATTAAAACATTATCTTAAGATGACACAGGAATTCAGAAGGGACCAACGGCTCTTCATCATCCCAAAAGGGGCAAGGAAAGGAAAAGCAGCCTCCAAGTCAACAGTGGCAAGATGGATTGTAGGACTCATCCAAAAAACCTATCGGGCTAGTGGTCTTCCTATTCCCAAGGCAATAAATGCGCATTCAACGAGAGGAGTCGCCTCGTCCTGGGCAGCCCTGGCAAGGGTCTCCCCGGAAACTATCTGCAGGGCAGCAAGCTGGTCGTCCTTCGGCACCTTTATGTCCCACTATAGCCTTGATCCGGCAGCCCTCACATCGAGAGACTTTGGGAGAAAATTGCTAGAACGCTCTACTCTATAATTATTAAATATATTTTCTTTGAGCAGTACCCTCCCTGTAAAGCGAGTTATTTGACCATTGGTATGCTGCCATGGAGGCACCAGGAAAATGGAAAATTGAATACCTACCTTTCTGTAATTTTCCTTTCCTGGTGCCTACCCATGGCAGCATACACCCTCCCTTATGGACTGCTCTGCGGTCTGAGGGCTAGTAACTAGAATGCCTATCTGAGGGGGGGAGCTCTTTTTATTGAGAGAGTTACGTGGTCCTGTGGGTCAGTGGGGGCGGAGCCATGACCATTGGTATGCTGCCATGGGTAGGCACCAGGAAAGGAAAATTACAGAAAGGTAGGTATTCAATTTTCCATTTTAGCTTTGTGTTTTCTGCGTAAGTTACGTTTTGCATGCGTAAAATTAGGGATGCTTTTACAAGGCCTAAACTGTTTAGACCTTGTAAAAACAAACCTTTTTTTCGATCGCCGCGTTTTTTTTTTTTATTTCAAATTTTTTTTCCCAGCGCATATTTTTTTTTTTACCCGACGCAACTTTATTGTCCCGTCGCGATCCACAAAGCCCGGCATAAAGTACGTTCGCGCAATGCACGTCGGGAAAAATGACGTCACACGCATGCGCCGAACGTCCGGCGCGGGAGCGCGCCTCATTTGAATAGGAATCGCCCCCTCGATCAGACGACCGCCTTGCGACGGAGGCACTTAAGTTACACGGCGTGTAATTTCTAGGTAAGTGCTTTGTGGATCGGGCACTTAGGTAGAAATTTAACGCCTGTGTAACTTAACTGCTGAAAGTTAAGTTAGGCCGCTTTTTTGAGGATTTGGCCCTACATTCCTTGTCGTAAATAAATATTTTGCTATATGGAGATATTTTACAAAAATCCTAGCAGGTGCAGCAAGAGCATTGCTAGGATTGTAAACATAGGTGTGTGCGCAGCCTATTGCATTAGGGTGTGCAGTACAAAGCTCAGACACACATGTGTATGTGTAAATATATATAGGGCAGTGGAGCAGTGGATTGTGTCAGTAGGGAAGAAATTTGTGTCAGTCGTTTCTTTTTATTATTATTATTATTATTATTCTATAAAAAAAATGTTGTACAATTTTTTTTTTGGAGCCCCATTGAGGGGCTTTGGTGAAATATCAGGGGTCCAAACAGACCCCTGATGTCTCACTTTAGAGACAGAGAATGGGGAATGAGGACAGAGATTCCCCAGTCCCTTTCTCTGCAGCCAAGCAGCAGGGGGAATCTGCACAACACAGGGGGATTAGGGTGTGCCCAGGCACACCTGGCACACCCTGTGCGCACACCTATGATTGTAAAAGACCTTGGGCACCTTTGGACATCCAATAGAGAGTAATAAATAGGGCAATCATAGTAAAGATCTCCAACTAGTACAGGTCCCCTCCTATAGCACAGCTCCCCCCCCGGCTACTCCCCCCAGTACAGCACCCCCCTTCCCTCCAATACAGCTCTTTCCCCTTCAATACAACTCTACAACTCTCCCCCCTCATTACAGCTCTCCCTCCCTCCAGTACAGCTCTGCCCCCTCAGTTAAACCTCCCCCTTTCCAATCCATAAAACACACTCACCAGAGAGAAGAATAGGTGGCAGCCCTACATAGTTGGGTGGTATTGGCTTGGTGCCTCAAGGCCCAGGATACTCAAACAAATTGGGTGAAGGACAGGAAATGGTATTTATTTTTGAGTGTAATCAAATTCCCTATCCACTGTGAAAATGATTCTGAAGCAGGATGCCCCTTTGCGAGGTCCCACAGAACCTCGCAACAGCGTCCCCCACTAATAGTAATGAAGGTGCCCCTTCATTGTGAACAGGGCTTTGGAGAGAGTTTCATGGCCTTTCAAGGCTAAGCCTTGTGCTATAAGGAAGCGCTGAACAATACGTTTTGAAGATGAAGTCTGGCTAGAGCTTGGAGGCGATCTGTGTTTAGAGAAGCTAGGCGTTCCTGACGGGGGAGGTTTTGACACCTTCTGCTGAGGAAGTAATACTTTCCCACCACTCCTTCAAGAGGCCATGTAAAAAGGAAGAGATACGACAAGAATCTTAGCTTCTTTTGTGACAGATTTTTCAGTAAAAGGGGTGAAGTTGAGGAGCAAAAATGTGGGTATAGTATCTTTCCTTGCTGCTGTAGGTATATAACATTTATTAACCATTATTTTGCTTTACAAAGGGTGGAACAAGAGCCATTCAGATGGTGGTGCAATCACACATCATTAAGCACTTGCTGTTTACAAAGGATGGCCAAGAACACAGCTCCTTCAAGAGGTAAATCTATACGAAAAATACAACAGCTAAAGTTAAAGCATATCTAAAGTCGGAACTTTACCAAAACAGTACTGAAGTCTCTCTAAAGCACGTCATACGTAGATTGAAACTCAGCCGGTTCAGCAGGAATTGGCCAAATTTCAATCGATGTATGGGCAGGTTGGTTGTACACTAGTCTGATTAATAGTCCAATCACTCACGTTCCTGGAAAAATGACTCAAAAGAATGGTGGGTGCTGCAACGATTACCAGTTGGGTCCTGGAGACTTCAAACTATCAAACATATTCGCCAGCACACCATGGAACGTCCAAAAAAGTTTTATTGTAAAAAAAACACATCACAAAGGTGCAATGTTTCGGAGTCACGCAGGACCCCTCCGTCAGGCATGTGATAAAGTGCACCAGTGCAGCAGCAAAATATATATACAACAGCCACCAATCAAAACATGTGAGAATTGAAAAAAGGTTGACACCCCCTCCCCGTGACGTCATTGAGGCGTCAGAATCCTGACAAAAAAAAAACGTTAAAACCAGTCAGGCATGATGTGGTGGATGCGGACGTGACGTGTGTGAGGGTGGGAGGTGCCGGAGCGCTCCCTGGCTCGCTGTAGCGTGTGGCGGCGGGACCCGAAGATTCGACCATCCCAGCCTCGGAATCGGAGAGATGTCAGCGTGAGAGGCTGACTCCCCCCCGACGGCTGAGACGGAGACTCAACGGCCAAAAGGACGGACGCCGCGGAGCTGCGGGATCTCCCAACCCGGAGCTGGATGCTGACCGAGGACATGCCGAGAGCAACCGCGATAAGGAGGAAGCAGCGCTGCAGGGAAGGAGAACTGCGCGGCGGCAGCAGGCGGATTTGAATATACCGGGTCGGGTGAGACGCTCAGTGAGCCGAGCTGGGTCGGGCGCTGTCCCGCTGCACCCCCCCCCTGGTTTCATCCCCCCCCTCCTATCTTGTATGCCCAACCTGGGAGTCAAATGCTTAGCCCAGCTGATACAAAAAGGATCAGTGCAAGAAGCCTTCCTTTTGTTTTTCTGACGGGAGTATCTGGAAGTATCTGGAAGCTATAAAAAAAAGGGGGAGCAGAGTTATCCACATAAACAGGGGTGTCTTTGCAACCCCCCCCCCCCCCACAGCATATAAGTGTCATAATATTCTGATTGCTAAATGCGGGCATAAATGAGTCGACCAGCCCAAATGAAATTTATAGCTCTACATATGGAGACAAATAACAAGGCGGGACTGTAATCACTAGAACATAGCGGGCCGAACTGAGTGCAGGAGGTAAACCTGTATGTGTAGTAGGAGACCCCTTATTGTGGAGAGTAAAACTCAGGCATAGAACATGCCCCATAAACATCCTCAACTATAGCATATAAGGAGATCTATGTGTACATATGGACTATATCTAGCTGCAGAGTTTTTTACGGGGTTCAACAGTGGGGAGAGTTCAATTGAAGTGAACAGGAGGAGAACGACTATAAATTGAAATTAATATATACCATCAGCTCGGTGCAGGGAGAAGTAAAAGTGGAATATCTGAGAGCTATATACTTGGAATAACTTATGATTAACTCATTATTCCATTGGTAGTGACTCCCATGCATTGCTGTCCGCCTTAGATATAGTAAGACTCTGGCCCAATGTTCTAACTGAACAGAATTTTATGGAGCATCTCTGCCGGTTCTGACGGGCCTGTAGAGATAAACAGGGGGATAGATTGGAGCTGGATCTCAACTATAATTCCCCCCCCCCCCTCATTGAGAACACCCCCTACCGAGAACTGATTAAGCGGATTTAACGGTATCTTAGGGTCCTGGATATTGTTGTAATGACTTTTGGAGGAAAGACCCCTACTGCTGAATAGTGGCCATAGAGGCACTATAATTTTGGATATCGCAGCTACAAAATCCTTCAAAATCCTTACGTCTGCATTACTTCAGGAACATATACGATAAACTGGGCTGACGTAATACAGGAAACATCCTCGGTAAAACACAGAAGGTATTCCCCAGTAAAATGACAATCAGGCCGTACTAGGAGAACTCAATCTAAAAGAAGTAAACAGGCTTTTTAACCCGAGGGGTGAGAGAAAGGAAGAAAAGGAAAAAAAAAAAAGGGAAAGGAGACAGGGTCACCTGGAACAACGGACTGATCGGGCGTAAAGGGGGGCCCTTTAGATTGCTGCCCTATCTTTTTACTTTTCCCCGTGGCCCCTTTTATTCTTTTTTTCGTTTCAAACTGGGGAAGAGAATCAGACCCACAAATAAAATGAATAGATCAACGAGAGGGGGTACTACAAAACCAATTAAGAACAATTCAGGGAATAGCTCCATACAACAATACATGACTCAAGAAGGGAATAGTAAAAGCCCAGGTCTTGCAAAAAAATCTGAAAAAAAAAAGATTGATACAAAAAAGGGTACAGGAACAGGTAGCGCTGAGAGCTCTAGAGGTGAAACGACACTTGAAAGTGAGCAAGAGCAATATAATGTAGGGGAGTCAGATCAAGATACACACCCCCCCACGAAGGCAGAGATGAATGCCATGCTGATGAGGATGGAAAATGCCATGGAAAACATCATCAAGACAGAAATTAACAAGGTAAGAGCAGACCTAGGTGGGCTCCGCGACAGAGTGGTCGAGACGGAAAGGAGAATAGAGGAGCAGGACCAGGAAATAAACTCCTTGAAAAAGCAAGTAAAAGCCCTGACTGAAAATCAGAGATTAGCGGCATATAGGATGGAGGATCAGGAGAATCGTAATAGACGACAGAATCTCAGAATTAGAGGGGTTGTAGAAGAAAAAGACGAAGACCTCAGGGACATTACGAACACTCTATTGAACCCCTTGTTAGTAAGATCAGTAGAATCCAAGCCCCTTAAGATTGAGAGAGTACATCGGGTGGGAAACCCCCAACAGATAGGAAAATATGGTCCAAGGGATGTGATTGTACGTTTTAAGAACTATGTGGATAAAGAGGAAATCGGGAGAAGTCTCAGGGGAAAACCTCCCTTGAGATATAGAGACATTGAGCTACAAGTTTTCTCTGATCTGTCTAAAGAAACGTTGGCCAGGAGAAGGCATTTGAAACCCCTATTGGAGCTCATGAGGGCACAAAATGTAAGGTATCAGTGGGGGTTTCCGGCGTGCCTCATTGGCATCAAAGGAGGTAAAACAGCACGACTCAGACACCCGGAGGAATTGAATGAATTTTGCTCCAAAATGGACTTAACGACACCAGAGCTCCCAGAATGGGTAGATTAGTTGGGCTCTGTACGACCCGAGATTGGGGTTCAGGGTGGGGAGGGGGGGAGGGGGGGGAGTCGGGGGAGTGCCCCGAGCACCACCACGAATGAGGAGTCAAGGATGAGGGCGAAAAATCCCCCATCAGAGGCTCCCAGGCCAAGTGTGGGCCGGGGGTGGGGAGGGTGGGAGGGGGGGCTGGGGCGCTGGGGGGGGGAGGGGGGTAAAAGGGAGGGGGCAGGGAGACCATCTGACCGACTTCACAAGAAAATATTCCAAACACTTAAAAAAAAAAACATATATGACAGATGTCAAGTTTCTCTCATATAATGTAAAGGGACTAAATTCCCATATTAAAAGGCACAAAATTCTTTGTGAATTAACACAGCATAAAACAGATATTGCCTATCTTCAAGAGACCCATATTACCTTGGAATCCAATATAAAGCTCTACTCAACAGAATATCCGATATGGTATTATGGGGATACAATTTCATCGCGATCCCGGGGGGTTGCTATTGGATTCGCTCGTAGAATCCGATTCACATTGGTGGATAGACAAACAGACCCGGAGGGGAGATTTCTGTTCCTGAAAATAAAACTTGGAGGAGAGATCTATACCCTAGCTAATGTATACGCCCCCAATGTAAACTCGGTTAAATATATTAGTAAAATCATGAGAAAACTAAAAGAATTTGAAGAGGGCCATGTAGTTATGATGGGAGATTTCAATTTCTGTATGAGTCCAAGCCTCGATAGTACGTCCTGTGCACAGGGGACAAATCGTGAGCAACTAAAAATACTGATAAAACAAATGACACAAAATCAAATGGTGGATGTATGGCGGATCCTCAATCCGAGGGCCCGCGACTACACGTTTTTCTCACCTGTGCATGGGACGTACTCGAGGATCGACTATGTCCTCGTCGACCACAGACTTCTGGACAGTGTGATAGAAGCAAGGTGTGAGATCATGACGTTATCAGACCACGCCCCTATAACCTTAAAAATAAAAACTTCTATACAAAAAGACACACCACCAGAATGGAGATTGGATGAGAGTCTGTTGGGGGACGAGGGGGTAGTGGAGAGGATACAGAAAGAGTTGGAATGGTATTTTCAGGAGAACGACAAGGAGGGTATCTCAAGAGCATCCCTTTGGGAGGCCCATAAAGCGTATATAAGGGGAATCTTTATTGTAGAAGGGGCAAGGAAAAACAAAATAAGAACGAGTAAATTAAAAACATTAAGGGAGGAGATATATCGGCTAGAACAGGAGCATAAATCACAGGGGCAAAAGAGGGAAATATTTCATAAGCTGAGTATAAGAAGGGATGAATATAGAGCTCTGGTGGAACAAGAAACTAAGAAATATATAGACCGGACAGAGAGAGAAAGATATGTCTGGGGAAACAAACCTAGTAAAAATTTGGCCAGAATGGTAAGAAAAAAGAAAACTAGGAATTTTATAGAAAAAATCAGAGACAGGAATGGTGATTTAGTACATGCGACAAATAAAATAGCAGAAGTATTCCGGGGCTACTATGAAGAACTTTACGATATCCAACAAAAGATCAGGTGCCCACGCGAAAAAATGGATAAGAGTAGGGAAATACTGCAGTTAACCAATCTCCCAAAATTAGAAGAAGAGGAGGTAGAAGAGATGGAAGGTCCAATAACGGAACAGGAAATAAGGGAGGCCTTAAAAAACACTCCTAAGGGGAAAAGTCCCGGGCCAGATGGCTTTACATCTGCCTACCTACAAAAGTTCAGCACCATCTTAATCCCCAGACTCTGCCAATACTTTAATGGTCTTGGAACTGACTATGAAATGAGTAGAGAGGCTTTAACAGCAACGATTACAGTGATCAAAAAAGAGGGAAAGGATAATACGACTTGCTCGGGTTATCGACCGATCTCACTCCTGAACGCAGATACGAAACTGTATGCAAAAATTTTAGCGGAAAGAATGAAGGGAGCGATGACAGCCATCGTCCACCCAGACCAGGTAGGTTTTATACCTGGGAGGGAGGGAAAAGACAATGGTGTGAGGGCGCTCCTTCTCCTTGAGCAGATCAAAGAAAGTGGGACCCCCGGTCTATTCCTGTCGGTCGATGCTGAGAAAGCTTTTGACAGGGTAGACTGGGGATTCCTGATACAAACCCTAGAATCCATAGGAATAGGTCCAGGGATGATAAGGAGAATCAAAACCCTATATTTCCACCCGTGTGCAAGGATCAAAATTAACGGATCCTTATCCGCTCCTTTTGAGATGAAAAATGGGACTAGGCAAGGATGCCCCCTATCCCCCCTCCTCTTTGTCCTATCATTGGAACCCCTCCTGGCAATGGTCCGACAAAACCCAGAAATCTATGGGGTAGAAGTAGGTGAAGACGAGCATAAACTGTCGGCCTTTGCAGATGATTTATTATTTTACATAAGCAGCCCAAGAGTCACTCTCCCGAAGTTAATAGATACCTTAAAACAATATGGCGAGGTCTCAAACTTTAAAATGAATACAACAAAAACTGAGATTTTGAATATTAATATCCACAAAGATGAAGAACTATATTTGCGGAAGAAATACAATTTCTCCTGGCAAAGAGAGATAAAGTATTTGGGTATAAAAATGGCAAATACTTTGAAAAAAATATATAGAATAAACTTCATCCCCCTTCTCGACGAGATTAAAAGAGAAATTAAAACTATATACAATAGACCAATATCGTGGTTTGGGAGGATAAATGTGGTAAAAATGGTACTTATCCCCAAAATTTTGTATAAATTCCAAATGGTCCCAATTTATTTGCCCCCGTCATATATCAAAATAATTAACTCCCTTCTAATGAAATACATATGGAACAATAAAAAACACAGAGTCTCTGCCCAAACTCTAAAACGAACTAAGAAAAAAGGCGGCCTGGCTGTACCTGACATTAGATTATACTATAACGCTTCGGTCCTCACACGGGTCATAGAATGGGCTAAAGAGTCACAGGATAAAAGGTGGATAAGTATTGAATGCACTTTAGCGAGGGCACAGTTAGGGAGATTAATCTGGAACCCCCCACATTGTAGAACCCTACACACGTCAACACACGCAATTACACATAACGCTTTAAGGATATGGGATCGATTACACAAACAATTAAAAACTAAATTCAACTCACCCCTTATAGATTTGAAAGAAAACGAATATTTTGCACCTGGGACTAAAGAGGTAGGTGGTAAGTGGATTAAAAATAGAACACAGTTAAAAGACATAACACTAGAGGGCAAAATTATGGCCCTACACGAAATCAGGATTGAAATGGAGGCACTCAGCGAGTGGAGATACCTTCAGTTGGTGTCATTCGTTAAGTGCCTCCCACACCCATTGAGGTCACGAGAGGAGTACACTATACTGGAACAGATGTGCAGTACCGAAAGCTCAAAAGGAAATATCTCCAAAGTATATAAATATTGTAAAAAATGGGGTTGGGACTTTATATGAGGCATGTGGTTTGGGTCACCACAGGCCTCCATCCCTGTAAGGATAAAATATGGACGGTTGGGACTTTAAATGAGATGCGATTAGCAATATGCGATTAAGTATAAATATATATATATATAATGGCAAATGTAAAAATTCTTACCATAAAGACCAGGCTCAAAAATACCAAACCAAAGAAGCACAAAACCAAATTAGTCTGTCTAACTGTATGTAATTAAAACAGAGGTTCAGTTGCAGTCATTTGCAAATGTCTGGGAAGCTGCAGGCCACGTCACGGCACTCTGTGTAACTGCAGTCCTAACTGTGATTTTTAAGGCCTCCAAAGGAGGAACCCAGGTGTGCTAATTAATAGACAGGGAGCAGAAAGCAACATAGAACCGCCCCTATCTATGGTTGGTCTGGCAAATGAGAGCACTGAAAAAACAAAATACAAAAAACAGGGGTGAAACCAAAAACATGCCTACCAAACCAAAATACCACCAAACTGGGTGCGGACCACATCAAACTGGGTCAGCTAGTCAAAAAACGACAATGCATGAATTAACTTGTTGGTGGTAGATCTGTGGAGGCAATGTGTGACACTCCTGGAATCGCATCTCCATCCCTGGTTAATGTAAAAAATGGGGTTGGGACTTTATATGAGGCATGTGGTTTGGGTCACCACAGGCCTCCATCCCTGTAAGGATAAAATATGGACGGTTGGGACTTTAAATGAGATGCGATTAGCAATATGCGATTAAGTATAAATATATATATATATAATGGCAAATGTAAAAATTCTTACCATAAAAGACCAGGCTCAAAAATACCAAACCAAAGAAGCACAAAACCAAATTAGTCTGTCTAACTGTATGTAATTAAAACAGAGGTTCAGTTGCAGTCATTTGCAAATGTCTGGGAAGCTGCAGGCCACGTCACGGCACTCTGTGTAACTGCAGTCCTAACTGTGATTTTTAAGGCCTCCAAAGGAGGAACCCAGGTGTGCTAATTAATAGACAGGGAGCAGAAAGCAACATAGAACCGCCCCTATCTATGGTTGGTCTGGCAAATGAGAGCACTGAAAAAACAAAATACAAAAAACAGGGGTGAAACCAAAAACATGCCTACCAAACCAAAATACCACCAAACTGGGTGCGGACCACATCAAACTGGGTCAGCTAGTCAAAAAACGACAATGCATGAATTAACTTGTTGGTGGTAGATCTGTGGAGGCAATGTGTGACACTCCTGGAATCGCATCTCCATCCCTGGTTAATGTAAAAAATGGGGTTGGGACTTTATATGAGGCATGTGGTTTGGGTCACCACAGGCCTCCATCCCTGTAAGGATAAAATATGGACGGTTGGGACTTTAAATGAGATGCGATTAGCAATATGCGATTAAGTATAAATATATATATATATAATGGCAAATGTAAAAATTCTTACCATAAAGACCAGGCTCAAAAATACCAAACCAAAGAAGCACAAAACCAAATTAGTCTGTCTAACTGTATGTAATTAAAACAGAGGTTCAGTTGCAGTCATTTGCAAATGTCTGGGAAGCTGCAGGCCACGTCACGGCACTCTGTGTAACTGCAGTCCTAACTGTGATTTTTAAGGCCTCCAAAGGAGGAACCCAGGTGTGCTAATTAATAGACAGGGAGCAGAAAGCAACATAGAACCGCCCCTATCTATGGTTGGTCTGGCAAATGAGAGCACTGAAAAAACAAAATACAAAAAACATTTTTGAGCCTGGTCTTTATGGTAAGAATTTTTACATTTGCCATTATATATATATATATTTATACTTAATCGCATATTGCTAATCGCATCTCATTTAAAGTCCCAACCGTCCATATTTTATCCTTACAAGTATATAAATATTTGCAGAAAATAGACGAGTCGGATACGCTAAACTACATACAGAAATGGGAGAGAGACCTAGGAGTTCCAAGGGGGAAGACGACAATAGGGAGAATCCTTAATTTGACTCATACTTCGGCGGTTGATGTAAAAACCGCCGAGATGAACTTCATGTGTCTGACAGGATGGTACACTACCCCAGATAAAATGGCCAAATTCGGAGTAGGGGAGTCAGAGGAATGTTGGAGAGGATGTGAGGCAAGAGGAACGATGGCCCACCTGTGGTGGGACTGCGTAAAAATCAAAACGTTCTGGGGAAAAGTTTTGGCCTTGATAAAGGAGATAACTAAAAAAGAATTGGAAAATAACCCTTGGATAGTCCTCTTTCACGGGGGAGAAACGCCAGTGAACGAATATAGGGGATCACTAATTCCGCATTTGTTGAACTCCGCGAAACGATTGATACCCCTAAAATGGAGAAACCCGGTAAGCCCGCAAATATGGGAGTGGTTTGACTCTGTAGAGGGTACTTATAGGAGGGAGAAAGTAAAATACGGTGTCGAAAAGAAACAGGCAGGAAATAAGGATATTTGGGAAACATGGATTGATTTCAAAAAGTCTCGGAAATACGCAGAAAATATGAGAGAGGAATAAGAATGCAGCATTACAGGAAATCAAAATACTAGGTGGAGTCGGGAGATGGTCCGGGAGGGGTGGGAAGGGTAGTGGGGGGGGGGGGGAGGGAAGGGACTAGGATGGGGTGCTGCGCCACGTTATCACGTAATGATAGCATGTTGGACCGAGTATATATGAGGAACGCCTTAGCCCGTTTAAATTGTTAAAGGGCTGAAAGAAGCTATGTTTATAATAAAAAAAAAAAAAAAAATTATTAAGCAATATGCAAATAGCAGAATAACAAATATAGAATCAAGCAAAAAAATAAAATAAAATAAAATAAACCACCACAAATGATGCTATACCTGAAATAGAGACGGAATTATGAATAAAATCATGAGCAGGTCTCTTGCTGTGGTTATGTCTGACGTGGAAAAAAAAAAAAAAAAAAAAAACCAGTCAGGCAATAAAGTGGTTGTACACTAGCTGATCTAATAAACGACTTGTGTACAACCAGCCTGTTGGAAAATTTTCTCTTAATCAGCACTGACGGCAATGCTGATCAGTGTATTCTGAAATCGGGTCATCGAGTGTTTGGATGGGGGGGGATCAAGTAATTTTCTGACTCAAATCACTCAAAATAACTCATGTATAGCCAGACTAAGACCCCATTCACACCTAAGCGACAAAACGCCCGACGCGGGACGCTTCTGTCGCTAGAGGTGAGAATTCCCATTGCCGTCTATGGAGATGGTTCACATCTCATAGACGCGCAACGCCTGTCGCCTGAAAAAAAGTCCCGGACCCTTTTTTTCAAGCGACACGCGCGTTTTCCCATAGACAGCAATGGGAATACTTTAGAAAAAAAAAAAAAAAAAAAGAAACATTTGTAATCGCGGCAAATCTGCCGCTACACGCGTACGCGGCTGTCGCTTAGGTGTGAATGCAGCCTAAGAGTGATACTAAGATGCAGTTATTTAGTGTTACTGTTCTTATGTGTTAATATAATTAATTTCCAAAGGAATACAAATTAGTGGGTTAATAGATGACTGTGCGTACCGTATAACTCTTAAGTACTTAGTATATTTTATATTTAAAGATGAATTTCAGGTATGGATATTTTTGTGTTACAGTGGTGCAGCTTGGATCAATGTAACTATGCATATACCATACCTCTGGTATCCTTGAGGAAGCTTTAAATTAGTGTAAGGCCGCGTACACACGGTCGGACAAAACCGATGAGAATGGACCGAGGTTCAGTTTCATCGGTCCAAACCGACCGTGTGTATAGCCCATCGGTCTGTTGTCTTTCGGTCCAAAATTTAAAAACATGCTTTAAAATCGAACCGATGGACCGCTGCCCGATCGGTCCAAACCGATGGTTAGTACAGAAAGCATCGGTTCAAAACCCGCGCATGCTCAGAATCAAGTCGATGCATGCTTGGAAGCATTGAACTTCGTTTTATTCAGCACGTTGTGTGTTTGACGTCACCGCGTTCTGACCCGATCGGTTTTTGGAACGATGGTGTGTACGCACATCAGACCATCAGGCCACTTCAGCGGTGAACCGATGGAAATGGCCGGTTGGACCATTCTCATCGGTTTGGAACGACCGTGTGTACGCCGCCTTATAGGCAACACTACTACAGTGATCTTTACTAGCTTTTATTTCCTGTGCTGAGCAGCTGCCTTGCTGCATTATGATGTTGCCCACTCATCACAGTAAGAGAAGGCTTTGCTATTTACCAATGAATGCAAATTGTTATTTGATTGGACAAAGTGGAGATTGTGATGTTTCTGCAATGCCTATCCACCTCATCCAGTCAGAGAATGCGTGTTCTCTCAATGGTGCACATGCCAAGCGGGTAAACGTTTGTGTTCACTGTGGAGCAGGGCAGATGCTCGGTGCAGGACCCAGAAGTTAGTGGAGATCTCCGTAGTAGTGGTGCATACTTCAGTGATTCCCCGTCTTTAGAAGGATCAGTCAAATATGGTATATGCATAGTTACATTGGCTCAGTGTAGCTATGTAAAAATAAGTATATACCTAGAATCCATGTTTAAATACGTCACATATTATGCACTGAAAAAATGTAGAAAAATAATTATTAATTTTAGCACTAATGTTTTTTTATTTTCTTTTTTCTAGTTTATCTGAAATAAGCCATAAACAACAAGAAAGGGCCCTAGCAGCATCTCTTGCTGATATTATTTGGACTACAGGAGCCATGAAAAAAGCTATAGTCTGCCTCATCACTAATGAATCTTATTTCTCAGAAAGTCCAAACTACAAAACTGATAATTTTACTGAAAAGGTATGTATATACATAATCCAGTTTGACATCGAAGTAGTTACATAGCTTCAGATTTATATTGCCCTTTGAATGTTGTAGAAACTCCATTGCTCAGGTTGCCTTGCATTCTATAGATATAAAAATCTTCAACTAAAGTAAGCTAGTAGTACATGGCAATTAAAAGGAACATGTATAGGTAGATTCACACACATTGGCCTAACTTTAGGGCGGCCTAGCCTAGCCTGTTTAGGCTACACTGCCGTAAATTAATTAGGCTAGTAGTGATTCACAATCTACTTACCTGCTAATCTACGGCGGCGTAGCCTAAAACGAGCGGGCGTAAGGGCGCCTAATTCAAATTGCTTGGAGGGGGGCGTGTTGTATGGAAATGAAGCTTGACCTCACGTTTTTTGACGTTTTTTGACACTGCGCATGCGCCGGGCGACTACATTTCCCAGTGCGCATTGCGGCTAAGTAGGCCGTACGGGCCTATTGATTTTGACGTGGACGTAAACGACGTAACTCCCGATTCGTGGACAACTTACGCAAACGACGCAAAAATTTCGAACCTCGCGGCGGGAACGGCGGCCTTACTTTAACATTGTTATTCCACCTCATAGGCTGCCTAAACGACGTAATTCGACGGCGTAGGCCTGGCGTACGTTCGTGAATCGGCGTATCCCCTCATTTACATAATCTACGCAGCCGCAATGGAAGCGCCATCTAGCGGCCATCAGAAACATTGCAAGCTAAGATAGAACGGCGCAAGCCGGCCTATCTTAGCTTTGTTTAAGCGTATCTCTGTTTGAGCATACGCTTAAACAAACGCCGGCGTAGATTCAGAGTTAGGTCGGCATATCTCCTGATAAGCCGGCCTAACTCTTTGTGAATCTACCTAGTAATGTTTTTTGTGTAGCAGTACCCCCGAAAGGGGCGCTGATTTATGATGAACGTGCAACAGCTGCTAGCAAACACAATAGCAACCCCATGGACACTGACCCAGTAATCAGTCTACTCTAGGGGATGTCTTTTTAGGTTTTAATCCTGATAAAACTTGTAACTGGGGAAGGGTAAAGGTCATGGGATACTCTGATACATTCTGGCACCTTTAAAGCTAACTTCACTGTCCTTTAAATATCACTTCTAAACCTCTGAGACTGGAAGGAATGGGCAAATCAGCAACACAGTGGGAGTTTTATCCTGTAAAGCTACACTGGCTTTTATATCCTTAAAGCACCAAACATCACCCTGCTCAACAAACAGTTTTTTACTTACAAGGCCTCTGAATAGCTGTCCAGACTTAGCTTCCTGTTGCCCTCTAGTAGACTGAATTTTCAAGGGTGAAGTCTCAGTGGTGTGTCTGCAGTTGCAGGTATGCCCCCCTCCAGCTCTAGCACAGTCGGGACCCTGATGAAAATCAATGTAGATCAGCAGCAAGGCCTTCAGAAAAGGCAACTTTCCCAGTTGGTGAATCTCCTAGGCAAGATGTAGGCCTGAACACCCAGCACATGCTAAACCCTAAACATGCTTCTTGGCCCAGCAGCATAGAAAATCCATCAGAAACTTCTCAGGCTTCCACCTGAGGCAAGAGAGCTAGCATGTGGCCTTTCCAGATATTTATATCCACCCCCATCATGCCCCTGTGGCCTGAACTTCCTACTGGGATAGCTGGGGGAAATATGAGTATTCATAACTCAGCCTGGCATCGGAACCACAAACTATAGCCAGGGGTGCTAGTGACACCTACTGACAGAAGTGAGAAACCACAGCCTCACTGGATTTAGAAAGAAACCACATGCACAACTATACAAATAGAAAAAAGTAAGCTGACTACCACCCAGCCAAAAACTAAACTTTCCTATCACTTAGAAACCTATCTAGGAGAGTGCTACATATACTTACTATTACTAAGAATAAAATGTCAACCACTTCCCTTGAAGCTTTTCCATTCCAGGTTTTAACTACCCAAAGACAAGAGATTAAATCAAGTCCAGCCTGATTCGATTATATCCAGGCCGACTAATGTCTGGAAGAGCAATCAATTGAATGGGTTAGAAAGCCTGTACAAATCATTGCTAGAGCTCCCTACTACACCTTCATACATATACAATATTAATGTTCAATCAAATTTTATGAATGTTCAATGTTATGTTCATGTTAAATAATGGCCTTTTGAGCCATTGCATTACACTTTTGACCAACCCTGCAGTACAGGTCAATTAAGACCTAAGTGGCCTTTTTTGATCAATTCGAACCAATGTTTATAATGTTTACATTCACATTACTGGAGATGTGGTATATTTTTCACCCATGCAGATTTGTAGCTTTCTTTAAAGTGTGCCAGGATGCCAGATAATCGCATATGCTTTCAGATCTTAAGAGTCTTTATACATGTTTCTATGTATGAGTAAAATGCCTGAAGGACAGTAAATTGGCCCTTTGCTTAGAAGGTTTGAAGAC
Source organism: Rana temporaria (assembly GCF_905171775.1). Classification (NCBI taxonomy): domain Eukaryota; kingdom Metazoa; phylum Chordata; class Amphibia; order Anura; family Ranidae; genus Rana; species Rana temporaria. The sequence continues at coordinate 147,926,041 of NC_053492.1, read as the reverse complement.
CCCTGATTTAGAACAAGACCAGTATGCACATTCTGTAGCAAAGACAGGTTTTGAGAGCTTCTAGCCTATAGTGCCTTTAAAAAAAACTCTGTCTCACTGCTAGGGTAGCTTTATTCAGATGGGCACTGAGACCCGTCCTATGTGTTGAGCTGGTTTTTGCATCCATCTTGCATCCACTTCTTTGGGCTACTTGCACAAAGCTCCAAGCATGATGCACACGCAGCCAAGAGGAGCTCAGCACAGAGGATGGGTCTCAGTGCCCATCTGAATGAGCCCTTATACAGAATGTCCACCAAGTCTCTGGTCCTAACCCACTCACCCAGTGCAAGTTATGGGTAAACATGGGCACAGTTACTAGAAATAAACCTAAAGAAGAATTCAACTGCAATTTTCACAGTCCAGGATTAATAATCCAGTATTTTGATTAGCTGCTACAAACAACAATAAATGTAGCTTTTTGTTCACTATTCATACATCAGCCTCTGCATCACTAGAAGCCTAGTAAAGCTCAGGACTAATGTGCAGGACAGCACATCCTTTGTAGAAGGTAAGGCCCCTTTCACACTGACACGTTTTTCAGGTGGTTTAGCGCTAAAAAATAGCGCTGCTATACCACCTGAAAAAATTGTGCCCTGCAGTCTTCAGTGTGAAAGCCTGAAGGCTTTCACACTGAAGTGGTGCGCTAGCAGGACCGCTCCAACAGTCCTGCTAGCCGCATCTTGGGAGCGGTATAGGAGCGAGGTGTTTACCGCTCCTACACCGCTCCTTCCCATTGAAATCAATGGGAAACCGCGGTAATACCGCGGGCAATGCGCCTCTGCAAATGTGCGTTGCGGGCAATATTAACCTTTTCTCAGCCCCTAGCGGGGGTTAAAACCGCACCGCTAGCAGTAAATATGACAGTATAGCAGCGCTAAAAATCGTGCCGCTATACCGCCACCACACCTCTGGTGCCCAGTGTGAAAGGGGCCTAAAGGGAGAGTAATTCTGGGCTTGTGCAGTTGCATAAGCCAGGCAGTAGCTGCAACATACACCAATCAACTATAACGTTATGACCACCCACCTAATATTGAGTAGGTCTCCCTTTTGCCTCCAAAATAGCCATTACCTGTTGAAGCATGGATTCCATTCCAAGTAGCATCCACATGAGTGGCAGGACCCAAGGTTTCCCAGCAGAAAATTGTCCAAAGCATTACATTGTCTCCTCTGGCTTGCCTTGTTCCCATAGTGCACTCTGGTGCTCTTCCCCAGGTAAATGACACACATAAACCCAGCCAATAACATGATGTAAAATAAATAGACCAGACCACCTTCTTCCATTGCTCCGTGGTTCAGTTCTGATGCTCATGTGCCCATTGCAGGTGCCTTTGGCTGTGGTCATGGGTCAGGGACAGGGTGGGCACCATGACTGGTCTGTGGCTACACAGGCCCATACACAGCAAACTGAAATGCATTGTGTATTCTGACACTTTTCTATTGGAACCAGCATTACTTTTTTTAGCAGTTTGAGCCACAGTAGCTCTTCTATTGGCTCGGACTACACAAACCAACGTTTTCTCCCCATATGCCTCAATGAGCCTTGGTCACCCATGACCGTATTGCCAGTTTGCTGGTTTTCCTTCCTTTAACCACACTTGGTAGGTCCTGACCACTGCAGACTGGGAACATCCCACAATAGTTGTAGTTTTGGAGATGCTCTGTCCCATTCGTCTAGCCATTAAAATGTACCCTTTTCAAAGCAATTCAAATGAGTATGCTTGCCCATTTTTCTGATTTCAAACCATCAGTTTTAGGGACATGTTTACCTGCTGCCCAATATATCCCACCCAATTTCAGATGCCATTGTAGCAAAATAATCAATGATTTTCATTATACCTGTCTGGGGCCATAATGTTATGTCTGATCGCTGTATGTGCCTTTAGTAGTTACTGCTCTCCTCCAAGTAATCCTCAATGTGCTGAGTAGGGATGAGCCGAACACCCACCCGTTCGGTTCGCACCAGAACCTTCGAACGGACCGAACGTTCGCATGAACATTTATCCTCTGCCTGTAGTATTGATATGAGCAAATCCCTGACTCTAGGAGTAAATATGAGAAACACCAGCTTTACGTTAGGTGCACCATGTGCAGAGGACACAGACAGTACACACACCAAGTAGCTTTAGGTGCACAATGTGCAGAGGACACGGAAAGTACACACACCACGTAGCTTTAGGTGCACAATGTGCAGAGGACACGGAAAGTACACACACCACGTAGCTTTAGGTGCACAATGTGCAGAGGACACGGAAAGTACACACACCACGTAGCTTTAGGTGCACACTGCAGAGGACACAGACAGTACACCACATGAAAGTACTTGCAGCAATATCCTCTGCCTGTAGTATTAATATGAGCAGATCCCTGACTCTAGGAATAAATATGAGAAACACCAGCTTTACGCTAGGTGCACAATGTGCAGAGGACACGAAAAGTACACACACCATGTAGCTTTAGGTGCACAATGTGCAGAGGACACGAAAAGTACACACACCACGTAGCTTTAGGTGCACACTGCAGAGGACACAGACAGTACACCACGTGAGAATACTGCAGCTAGCACAGTCACCTGCCTGCCTGTCAGTAAATTAGGAAGAGCAGATCTAGCTAAACTCAATACAGTGTATAAACATTTATACAACACCTGGGATGCATATATATCCTCTACACACTGTAACTCTTACTGACTAGCCTGCCTGCCTGCTCTATCTACCTGCAATAAATGACACTCTCTCTCTGTCTTAACCACCGCAACACACTACACAATGCTGACTTGCAGGCGGCCTTTTATAGTGTGGGACGTGTACTAAACCCCCTGAGCCATAATTGGCCAAAACCATAATTGGCTTTGGCCAATTATGGCTCCCTGTTTTTTGCAAGCTGTGATTGGCCAAGCATGCGGGTCATAGTGCATGCTTGGCCAATCATCAGCCAGAAATACACTGCATAGCCGCAGTGAATTATCATAACGGCCCATAACGTTCGTAATTCGAACGAGCATGAGTTCGACTCGAACACGAAGCTCATCCCTAGTGCTGAGGAACATATGCATGCTCCAGTCAAAATGTCTTAGGCCCCATACACACGATAGAATCCATCCGCTGAAAAATCCCAGCAAATGGGTTTCAGCGGATAGATCCTATGGTGTGTACACTCCAGCGGATCTGTTTCCGTGGATATTTCTCCCCTGGGATGGATTCCAGCAGATCGAATATTTGCTGACATGCCAAACAAATCTATCTGCTGGAATCCATCCCAACGGATGGATCCGCTGGTCTGTATAGACTCACCGGATCCATCCGTCCGAAGGGATCCCCCGCATGCGTCGTAATGATTCGACGCATGTGTGGAATTCCTTATATGACAGCGTCGCGCACGTCGCAGCGTCATAATCGCGGCGACGGCGCGACACGTCATCGCCAGAGGATTTCGGCGCGGATTTCAATGCGATGGTGAGTACACTCCATCGCATAGAAATCCGCGGAAATCCTCGAGAGGATTTATCCGTGGAAACGGTCCGCTGGACCGTATCCGCGGATAAATCCTCCCGTGTGTATGGGGCCATAGGCCCCATACACACGACCAAACATGTATGCTGAAACTGGTCCGCGGACCAGTTTCAGCATACATGTTCGGTCGTGTGTAGGCGCGAGCGGGCAGAATTCCAGCAAACATTTGCCCGCCGGGCCTTTTCCCAGCGTGCAAATATTCCTGGACTTGTTTTAAAACCGTCCGCTGGAATCCTGCCCGCTCGGACATGTATGGTCGTCTGTACAGACCTACCGTACATGTCCGAGCGCCCGCCGTCCCTCGCATGCGTCGAATGACCTCGACGCATGCGTGGAAGCATTTAAAAGGCAGGCCTGCCCACGTCGCCGGACACGCCCCGCGTATTGTTTACGCGCGGACTTCTGTACGATGGTTAGTACAGCCATCGTACAGAAGTCCCCGGGCAGACATGTACGGTGAAAACGGTCCAACGGACCGGTTTCATCGTACATGTTTGCCCGTGTGTACCCGTCCTTACAGAAACAGGCGATTGAACAAAGCACATGCTATATATTTTTAGGTACATTACTCAGTGCATTCAAAGGATCCAGTCATGGAAGCTGTGACTGCTGTGGACACCTGATATGCACATGTTTGATCCAAGTCAGGGAGTCAATTAATATTGAAGTAAGGATACACATAACAGCACAGGCACATGGCATCCTCCATATTTCTGTCCTGGCAGATTCTCTTTATATAACAGGCTTTGATGTACAATTATTTTAGCTCCTAAAAATACAATATGGAGTATTGTTATATTTTTCTTGAGATTCTTTGTGGCATAATAACAAAAAGCATAATAACAAAAGTATGCTTTCTTTGACAGCTTCATTTATTTGAATTTGTGGAAAAAGACAAGATGGAGGAATTCCTTTGTGCACACATACATTGTGTAAGTATCCATAACAAAGTTTCATTGTCTGAGTTGTTTTTTATAGAATGTGGATGGACAGAGACTGGCCCGGATTCAGAAAGAAATGCCTATCTTTAGGCGGGCGTAGCGTATCTCATATACGCTACGCCGCCGTAACTTCGAGAGGCAAGTCCTGTATTCAGAAAGAACTTGCGCCCGAAGTTACGGCGGCGGAGCGTATATGGGCCGGCGTAAGCCCACCTAATTCAAAATAGGCTGGTAGGGGGAGTGTTGTATGCTAATTAATCGTGACCCCACGTAATTGACGTTACTAACGAACGGCGCATGCGCCGTCCGTGAAAGTATCCCAGTGCGCATGCTCCAAATTACGCCGCAAATTGCTTTAGACGTGAACGTAACTTACGCACAGCCCTATTTGCGTACGAATTACGCAAACGACGCAAAATTCAACGCTGGCCCGACGTCCATACTTAACATTGGCTACGCCTCATATAGCAGGGGTAACTTTACGCCGGAAAAAGCCTTACGTAAACAACGTAAATCAATGCGCCGGGCGGACGTACGTTTCTGAATCAGCGTATCTATCTCATTTGCATATTCTACGCGGAAATCTACGGAAGCGCCCCTAGCAGTCAGTGTAAATATGCACCCTAAGATACAACGGCGTAGGAGACATACGCCGTTCGTATCTAGGCAACATTGAGGCGTATCTGATTCTATGAATCAGGCGCCGTGATGCGACGGTCCGCATTCGGAGTTACAACCGCTTAACTCCTTTCTGAATCCGGGCCACTGATTTTAGTTGGTTTAGCTGGCTGTGTCCACATAAAAAAAAAAAATGAAACAGAACATGAGGGGTAATCAAAAATTAGGTTGGCAAAACTCTATGCAAATTTTGACTGGTTTGTAATGAGCCGGACAAAATTCACTCTGTCAGCTCCTACTCAACATCCTTCAACTGAAAAATTGTGAAAGCTGGACAGAAGGGGGCAGATCCACATACATCTGCGTGGGCGCAGCGTATGTGAGATACGCTACGCCGCTGTAACTTACTTTGCTATTCTTTGAATCCTGAAAGAATTTACGCCATAAGTTACGGCTGCGTAGTGTATCGCTCGTGGCGTAAGGGCGCGGAATTCAAATTCGGCGAGTAGGGGGCGTGTTTCATTTAAATGAAGCGCTTCCCCGCGCCGAACGAACTGCGCATGCCCTGTCCTTTAAAACTCCCATGGTGCATTGCTCCAAATGACGTTGCAAGGACTTCATTGTTTTCGACGTGAACGTAAATGGCGTCCAGCCCCATTCACGGACGACTTACGCAAACAACGTAAAATTTTCTAAATTATACGCGGGAACGACGGCCATACTTAACATTGAGTACGCCACCAGATAGCAGCTTTAACTATACGCCGGAAAAAGCCGAACGGAAACGACGTAAAAAAATGCGACGGCCGCTCGTACGTTCGTGGATCGCCGGAAATAGCTAATTTGCATACTCTACGCGGATTACGACGGGAACGCCACCTAGCAGACGCCGAAAAATTGCATCTAAGATCCGAAGGCGTACGAAGACGTACGCCTGTCGGATCTAGCCGAGATGCCGTCGTATCTTGTTTTGAGGATTCAAAACAAAGATACGACGCGGGAAATTTCAAATTACGCAGCGTATCAAGAGATACACCGGCGTAATACCTTTGTGGATCTGCCCCAAGATGTTTAGCTAAACAGCACACACATGAAATCAGATGCTGCTGACATTCAGAAAAAAAAGGAGCAGCTGGAGATTCGTCTATCTATGCCAGCAGAATTAAAAAAATCTATGAATGTATGGCCAGGTTTTAAGAACACGAAATGGGGGTACATTTTCCAGTGGTGACACCTGTCTGGGGTCAAATTTTAAATAGAGGAATTACTCCAAATGTTTTGATATTTTCTCTAACTTGCTATTGCATCTTTAGAACAGGAATTGGAGAAAAACCTCCCCAAAAGAACACAGAAAAAAAAAATAACCTGATCCAACCTTTTCTATTCTAACCAAATGGCTATATCTACACTTTAAAGTGGTTGTAAACCCCAGTCATGAAATGTGAATAAAGCACACATATGTTTAGTGTTTACTTGTCTCTATCCAAAGCTCTGAGTGTCGTTTCTCTCTGGTGCTTCCTTCCTCTGTTATCAGCATAAGTCGCTTCCAAGAAGTTTCCCCAACATGTGAGATAAATTTGTGACGGGGGGAAGAGCTTAGCACACAGCCTGTCTATTCAGAATGCAGCTCTGCATGTTCCTTCATTCCTCTGTCTATATGCGGGGGTGGGGGAGTGTTCCTCCAATTAGTTCTCACACAGTGTAGCTTCAGCCTCTCTACCCCCTCTTCACTGCTCCTCACAGATTCAGAAGGATTCTTTCACAATGGTGCTCTTTTGAAGGGTTGTAGACAATGGAAGACGGCAGATAAACAAGTAAAACTTCTGTAGGAGGATTTGTTTCATCTCTGTGTATCACCTGGGGCTATTCACTTCACTGGGTTTATGTAAGGGTTTATACCTTAAAGAGAAAGTGAACCCTCACAATTTTTTTCATTTTTTTTTTTAAATCCTGCAAGAGAAAGGCATAATGAGCTAGATTAGTGCAGTATAACACATCTGGCGGTTTTAATAGTATATTATTTGTAGAGGTCTGTATATCAAAAATATCATATCATAAAAAGCAAAGGAGAAGAGGGTCAGAGGGATTGGGGTTGGGTTCACACTGATACGGCAAACACTCCGACAGTGGGAGCACATGCCGCATGACGTGTACAAATCAATGTTTCCCTGTGAGAGCCGTCCTAACTGGTCCGACACAAGTCGATCAGATTTTGAAAATGATCCCTGTACTACTTTGGTCTGACTTTGGTCCTACTTCAGCCCATTGAATATCACTGAAGTCGGATCATAGTAGGATTATTATTGTCCTAACCATCCGACTTTAAGTAAGGAATTTATGTCACTCTGGGATTGTTTTGATTGGTCAAAGGACAAGTCTTACTGACTCAAAGTCAGAGCAAAATCTTATCTTCTTTATTCAAGTCGGATGGAAGTAGGACAGATGTAGCAGGGCAAAGTAGGATGATAGTTGTACAACAGATGTGTCCTATCAGTGTGAACCCGGCCTCAAGAAGAGATACAGTCCCTACAAACAGGGACCAGCGCGGGGGGGGGGGGGTGATGCCGGTTGGTACAAAGTTGTTGAGGGGGGGGGTTGCGCACGGATCGGGGTGCCGCTGGTCAAAGTTGTCTCTCACCTTGGCACAGCTGTGCAGGTCTCCCCTCAGACAGGATATAAAGTTGTTCAGCGGGGGGTGCCGCGGATCGGGTGCCGCTGATCAGTTGTCTTTCACAACTGTGCATGTCTCCCCTCAGACCCTGTGCTCCTTCTTCTTGCACAGCTTCCTGTGCGGGAAAATTAACACATTCGTGGGACTGCGGGAAGATGCAGCCTGTGCGGGAAGTTCCCGCAGAATCCATGCTGGTTGGGAGGTATGCACAATAAACTACCTAGACTGCTCAACAGAACCCCGATAGTTCATTGTGAACTACAAGCCAACAGCCACAAAGGCAGTCAGTACTTGTAGCTTCCCATTCATAGAACTCTCTGAATGAATGATGCAACCGGGCAGGTGGATACCCAGACAGTCGTGTTTTTATTCTTATTTTAAATAGTGACAGCAAGCAGGGGGAGAAGATCCCCCACTTGCTGTCACTAGATACAGTGGATCAGGGAGACGAAGCAAGAGTGGGAATATGTTACTTTTTCCACCCTAAAAATGGGTGGAACACGTAACGTGTTCTCAAAGGTGAACTTAAAGCGTTTGTTACCCTCAACACTTCATATTCTCGATATGTGTCTGCTGTATTGAATGTACTTGTATGAAAAAGTATTCTGTTCTCTTTGTATTGCTTCGGCCTCGGACAAGAGGACATCCTTGATAGGCGGAACACTGAACAGAGGCTTTGCTGGGAAAATTAGTGTTCCACCTATCATGGAACAGCCTGAGGAGGAGGCGCGGCTTTTGAATAATGGATGGCCGCCGTCTGACATACTCTGCAAACAGGAGAAGGTAGGGAGATCGTCGAGGCAGGGAATGGAATGGTACAGTGAGGTCGGCAATGGCATGTAATAATTGCACTGTGAGGCATGTAATAATTGCACTGTGAGGCATGTAATAATTGCACTGTGAGGCATGTAATAATTGCACTGTGAGGCATGTAATAATGGCACAGTGAGGCATGTAATAATGGCACAGTGAGGCATGTAATAATGGCACAGTGAGGCATGTAATAATGGCACAGTGAGGCATGTATAATGGCACAGTGAGGGGTCGTCTTATACATTGTAGCTGGAAAATTAGGGGGTCGTCTTATACGCCCAGTCGTCTTATACGCCGGCAAATACGGTATCAAAAATGTATGACACACGGCCTTTCCCAACATGTGCAATAATTTCTATGCAGTTTGAGAATGACAACTTTATTTGCTGATCTTATATTTATTCTTTTTCTATAATAATACGTATAAAAAAGTTGATATCTGTAAAAAAGTTACCTAATGTTTGAGTATACTGTGTCAAAGCTGTCTTTTGTGCAAGTTTGTCATGTAGCATAGCTGATCATTTTAAAACCTGGATCAGCAGCGCCACCCGATGGCAGCTTTGAACACCCCAAAAAAAAAAAACAATCCTAGTAACACTTTATAACTAGATTATATTAACAAGAAAATATTGGTGTTGCTTCAAAACAATTTCCTCTAATCCCTTAGATGTGCAGTTTGAACAAAATATGGGATGTTTTCATCGCACTACTCTAATGCAAAAATGCAAGTGCATACAGCCAGGGCTGTAGGAAAGAGGCTATTGTCCTCATCCAGCCAGACTGCTTTGCATAGATAAGGGTCTGGTATGGATTTTAGAGAGAGAGAGAGAAGCCCCATACACACTATTAGATTTTCTGCAGATTTTTGTCTTCAAATTTACCAAAACTATGTAGTGCAAGGGCCTGCCTGATTGCATACAAATTGAAACTCTAATGCCTCTAATTTTCTGACAAAAATTGTTCGATGTGAGCTTTTGGTCGGATATTCCGACCGTGTGTAGGCTCCATCGCACATTTGCTGTCGGAATTTCCGACAACAAATGTTTGAGAGCTGGTTCTCAATTTTTCTGACAACAAAAGTTCTTGTCGGAAATTCCGATCGTCTGTAGCCAATTCCGACGCACAAAAATCCTACGCATGCTCGGAATCAATTCGACGCATGCTCGGAATCATTGAACTTCATTTTTCTCGGCTCGTCATAGTGTTGTACGTCACCGCGTTCTTGACGTTTGGAATTTCCGACAACATTTGTGTGACCGTGTGTATGCAAGACAAGTTTCCGTCGGAAAAAAATGCTTTGTTGTCGGGATGTCCGATCGTCTGTACGCGGCATTAGAGTTGTCACACTGTGGTAAAGATGGCTGCAAAACATATTTAAAAAGTGCAGAAACTGTATATATATATATATATATATATAAATATATATATATACAGTACAGACCAAAAGTTTGGGCACACCTTCTCATTCAAAGAGTTTTCTTTATTTTCATGACTATGAAAATTGTAGATTCACACTGAACGCATCAAAACTATGAATTAACACATGTGGAATTATACATAACAAAAAAGTGTGAAACAACTGAAAATATATTTCATATTCTAGGTTCTTCAAAGTAGCCACCTTTGGCTTTGATTACTGCTTGGCACACTCTTGGCATTCTCTTGATGAGCTTCAAGAGGTAGTCACCTGGCCCAGCACCCCATCACTCTCCTTCTTGGTCAAATAGCCCTTACACAGCCTGGAGGTGTGTTTGGGGTCATTGTCCTGATGGATGGAATAGCATGCCGCTGCAAGATGCTGTGGTAGCCATGCTGGTTCAGTATGCCTTCAATTTTGAATAAACCCCCAACAGTGTCACCAGCAAAGCACCCCCACGCCATCACACCTCCTCCTCCATGCTTCACGGTGGGAACCAGGCATGTAGAGTCCATCCGTTCACCTTTTCTGCGTCGCACAAAGACACTGGGGTTGGAACCAAAGATCTCAAGTTTGGACTCATCAGACCAAAGCACAGATTTCCACTGGTCTAATGTCCATTCCTTGTGTTCTTTAGCCCAAACAAGTCTCTTCTGCTTGTTGCCTTTCTTTAGCAGTGGTTTCCTAGCAGATATTCTACCATGAAGGCCTGATTCACACAGTCTCCTCTTAACAGTTCTAGAGATGTGTCTGCTGCAAAAGGTGGCTACTTTGAAGAACCTAGAATATGAAATATATTTTCTGTTGTTTCACACTTTTTTGTTATTTATAATTCCACATGTGTTAATTCATAGTTTTTATGCCTTCAGTGTGAATCTACAATTTCCATACAGACCAAACTTTTGGTCTGTACTGTATATATATATATATATATATATATATATATATATATATATATACACACAGTACAGACCAAAAGTTTGTTATATATATATATCTCTTATGCCGCATACACACCATCACTTTATGTGATGAAAAAAAACGACATTTTCTGTGAAGTAAAAAACGACGTTTTTGAAACTTCAATTTTCAAAGACGAAGTTGCCTACACACCATCGTTTTTCTCACAATGTTCTAGCAAAGCGAGGTTACGTTCACCACGTTTTTCCATTGAAGCTCGCTTCATAAGTAGCTTCTGGGCATGCGCGGATGAAAAAACTTCGTTTTAAACGACGTTTTTGCTACACACGGTCAATTTCTGTGAAGTAAAAGTTGACGTTTTGAAAAACGACACATAAAATTGAAGCATGCTTCAATTTTTTTTGGTAGTTTTTTAGAAGACATAAAACGACGTTTTCCCCCACACATGGTCAATTAAAGTGACGTTTTTAAAAACGTCATTTTTTTTCATCACATAAAACGACCGTGTGTACGCGGCATAAGGGCTGTTACTGATTAAAATTTTCGTGTTCGATTAATCTATTTTTTTTTCAATCGATTAATTGACTAATTTTGATTTATTATAACGCACATACAGATCCAACTACTTTTAGCTGATCTCCTTGCAGGCTGATTCTCAGTGCAGCTACCAACCACTGGAAAAATGGGTAGCAGGATACAAAAAAACACACAAAGGCAGCGTTCCATGGGAATAGCATTAAAACTTTTATAGTCTTCAAGTAGGTAACAAAATAAATATTGCACTGGAGATAAAATTGATGTAGCTACATAAACTGTAAAAATGGTGCGAGTAATACGAAATGGTAGCAAAAGCAGTCATAAAAATATGTAGCTAAGTATGTTACTGGTATAAAAATGTGTACAACGATACCACTGCTGAATCCAGATGAGGAGGGCTTTCACACTGGAGCGGTGAGCTAGCAGGACCGCTCCAAAAGTCCTGCTAGCCACATCTTTAGAGCGGTGAAGGAGTGGTGTGTTAACTGCTCCTCCACCGCTCCTTCCCATTGAAAGCAATGGCAAACCGCGGTTATACCGCCGGCAATGCGCCTCTGCAGAGGCACAATGCCGGCGGTATTAACCGCTAGTGGCCGAGTACCGCCGCAATTCCCGACGGTAAAGCGCCGCTAAAAATAGCGTCTCTTTACCGCCACCGCACCTCCTGCCCCAGTGTGAAAGGGACCTAATAGCACTCAAAAAGTTCTTAAATATATACACAGTCTGTGTAAATCGCTGTGAAAATAGCAGAATGTGAAATGAAAGATGGTCCACTTGAAGAGTAGATGAAAATAAATCCTTGCAGATTATTATTCCAGATGATCACCTTCACCACACTGCATGTATAAAAGTTCCCCAAAGGTAATTCACTTACCAGATACAGGTATTAGCGGGGTTAAAAACGTATCTTTAGATGGTTATTGTCAGCAAACTTTGTTTATCTCCATCAGATGGAGCTGGATCAATCATTGGATGTTACGTGGCTGTTATCAGCAAACACTGCATGCCTCCATCTAAATATTGCTTGTCACAAGGGCGTGACCACGCAGCAACCTACCTATTGTTTGATTATTTCTCATTGTTTGTTTAGTATATATAATTATTTTTATTTGTACTTTTTTCCTCGCGTACTGTCATAAAAGTCTTATTTTTGGTTTACATTTTTTTTTTATAAATTCTTTATTTTATATACTTTTTCTTCCACTTCTCCATATTTCATACATAGAAAAACAAATAGGTACAGTATAATACATTCCAACATTCTTATTCTTCATTTTAGCTATACATTTTCCTTCCTTTGATTACGCCATAATCTTAATTCGATGTGTATTATTTACCATACCATTATAGCTACCCCATTCCCCCTCCAGGCACACACCCTGGTTATCTAAACCACAAAATAAACATACAACAAACAAAAAAAAAAGAGAGAAACAAAAAAAAAGGGCACCTGTCCCCCCCCTCCCCCCCCCCCCTCCCCGCCTCAGGGGTTCTGCTTCCTATAACTGATATATGGCGCCCAGACCTGTCTATATTTCTCTTCCTGTCAGGTTTTCCATCTGCTGTATTTCAGTTACCCTTCCCATTTTTTGTTTACAATTAATAAAAATATAATTTGGTTTATTTCTCTGGTTTGTGCAAAATACTAATTTAATACATCTGTATTAAAAGGACTGTAAGATTACCCTTTACACATTGCACAAGAGAATATTATGTAGAAAAATATGATTATAACAGCTTACCAATGCATACATGCTGTAAATATTGTATATGTGTTCACAGATGTTAAGATCTCAGGGCCAGATTCACAGAAGAGATACGACGGCGGATCTCCTGATACGCTGTCGTATCTCTGTGATCCGCCCGTCCTAACTATGCGGCTGATTCATAGAATCAGTTACGCATAGATAGCCATAAGATCCAACAGGTGTAATTGACTTACACAGTCGGACTTAGGATGCAATTCTAGGCCGGCCGCTAGGTGGCGATTCCATAGCGGTCGGCGTAGAATATGCAAATGACTAGTTACGGAGATCCACGAAGATCCGCGCGTTCGTCCCAATCTCGTATGTTGTCGCTCGTCGGTTTTTCCCGTCGCAAAGTTACACCTGCTTTAACATGGCTTATCTTTAGATCAGCCATGTTAAAGTATGGCCGTCGTTCCCGCGTCGAATTTCAATTTTTCTTTTGCGTAAGACGCCCGGGAATACGAAACGCCGTAACGCACTTCGCCGTTCAAAAAAACGTTTGGCGCGGGAACACGCCTAATTTAAATGGTGCCCGCCCCATTTGAATTAGGATTTACGTTACACCGCCGCAAGTTTACAGGTAAGAGCTTTGAGAATTAGGCACTTACGCTGTAAACCTGCGGCGGTGTAATGTAAATCAGATACGTTACACCGCGGAGGAGCAACGTATTTGTCTGTGAATCTGGCCCTTAGTTACAATCATTCCCAGTATAGGATCATATACAATGAGTAGGTAATTTGTATCAGTGATTTACGTTTCTGATGTTTCCATGTCTTTGCTAGTTCAAAGATGAAGGAAGTCATGGAGTAATATTATTTCTGTACAGTGTGCTTTTCTCCCGAAAAATTTTAAGGTAAGAGTGAATAAGGTGACCCCTGTTTTATGCCTGCTTGGTCCCTCTAGAGCAGTGGTTCCCAACCTTTTATCTGCCACAATGTTGATTTGTGGCAGAACCCCTGGGGACCACCAAAATTTTGTTTGTGGACCATCAGTGGTCCACAAACCACGCTGCTCTAGAATTTTCTTTCTACCTCTTATACTATATTGCTTCCTCAGTAATACTTCTCTAATCTTTTGAAATACTGTATATAGAGATTCATTCTTATATATAATTAAAATTCAGACTGCATTTATACTGCATGCATAGCATAACAACATTTGACTGCAAAACTGCATATATAGTGTGTGTGTGTGAGAGAGTGTGTGTGTATATATATATATATATATATATATATATATATATATATATACACACACACACTCACCAGCCATTTTATTAGGTAGACCTGTTCAACTGCTGTAACTCAAATAACTACTGGTTACAACCAAAGTATGCAGAATACACAACATATCGAACCTTAAAGCAGATGGGCTATAGGAGCAGAAGATTCCCACCAGGTGCCATTCCTGTCAGCTAAAAGATTGCAAAAATGTTGCCTGGTCTAAAGAGTATCGATTTCAGCTGCGACATTCAGATGGTAGGGTCAGAATTTGCCGTAAACAACATAAAAGCATGGATCCACCCTGCCTTGTATCAATGGTCCAGGCTAGTGGTGGTGTTGTAATGGTGTGGGGGGATATTTGTCACACTTTGGGCCCCTTAGTACCAATTGAGGATTGTTTAAACTCCACGGCCTACCTGAGTATTATTGCTGACCATGTCCATCTCTTTATGACTAAAGTGTACCTATCTTCTGATGGCTCCTTCCAGCAGGATAATGCATCATGTCACAAAGCTTAAATCATCTCAAATTGGTTCCTTGAACATGACAATGAGGTCACTGTACCTGCAGCAACTGCGTGATGCTACCATGCCAATATGGGACAAAATCTCTGAGGAATGTTTCCAACGCCTTGTTGAATCTATGACATGAAAAATTAAGGCAGTTCTGAAGGCAAAAGGGGGTCCAACATAGTACAAGCAAGGTGTACCTAATAAAGTCGCTAGTGAGTGTATTTACAGTACTCAGCATAAATGAGTACACCCCAACATATTTGGCAGAAAACCTTTTTTAATACGTGTTCCAATTAGATATAATATTTTCTTTTGCTTACATTTAGGGTTCACCATGATTTAGACCACACAACAGCTCATCTCTTGCATTTTTGTCTGGGGAATTACACAGTCAGACAGGTAAGCAGATTAACCACCTAAGGACCAGGCCTTTTCATGACTAATTGTTGTTTACAAGTTAAAAAGTATTTTTTGCTACAAAATTACTTAGAACCCCCAAACATTAAATATATGTTTTTCTATAATGTGAAAGATGATGTTTCACGTGCAGTCGCTGTAGATCTGAGGGGGACATGCAAGGAAAATAAAAAACAGCATTTTAGCATCTGATTTTCAGTCCATGTGTATACAGCATTAGAAATTCTTTCAGGTTGTTATTGGTGCCTTGGAACCCATTTCCCCTTTCCTTTTAGTTTTATTTTTTTATTTTTTTTGTAAAATTTTTGTTGTATTTTCTTCGATTCCATCATTTCCTGTCCATGTGTTTCTATTCCAACCATACTCAATCCAAAACTAAAAAAAACTGAAGCTGGCTTTAAATGTACACATAACAAGGGAACGAAAAATGTGCAATTACATTATTGTGTGAATTGTGGTACCATTGATTTTGAATGACACTCCAAGGCACAGATACAGAAGTGGGCATTTCACTAAAGCAAATGTGATGTGTCGTGGTGCACTGTGGTCATGTTCATTTGTTAAGGGGTCAAGGTGCACTGCCTAACACATTGGGGTGGATTTACTAAAGGCAAATTCACTTTGCATTGCACGTGCACTTGGAAGTGCAGTCGCTGTAGATCTGAGGGGAAAATCTGAAATAAGGGGAAGCTCTGCTGATTTTATCATCCAATCATGTGCAAGCTAAAATGCTGTTTTTTAATATCCTTGCAGGTCCCCTTCGGATCTACAGCGACTGCACTTCCAAGTGCACCTGTAGTGCAAAGTGGATTTACCTTTAGTAAATAACCCCCCTAGGTGTCAATGCACGTTCATTACCACAACGCATACTGCGAATGGTCCTTGTAGAGCTTTTAGTAAAAGACAGCTTTCTCGAAACCTTTAAAACACTCCCTAGCTCCATTCTTGGAGTATTGTAGATTTTAATGGGAGTGCTGGCTGTCATTTTAAACAAGATGTTAGCAGGTTTCAGCAAGCTTTGTTATGTTATGCCGCGTACACACGATCGGAATTTCCGATGTTCGATGTGAGCTTTTGGTCGGATATTGCTGTCCTACAAATGCTCGGAATCAATTCGACGCTTGTCGGAATCATTGAACCTCATTTTTTTTGGCTCGTCGTAGTGTTTTGTACGTGACCACGTTCTTGACGTTTCAGACAACATTTGTGTGACCATGTGTATGCAACACACGTTTGAGCCAACATTCCGTCGGAAAACAAATCCACGGTTTTGTTGTCGGAATGTCCGATCGTGTGTACGCAGCATTTCAACTTGCAAAAGCATACTGTACAGCAGCCTTTTTAAATGATAGCTAGGGCTCCCATTAAGATCTGTGTTTAACAATTCCAGGCACAGCTGAAGAGTGCTTCAAGAAAGCTGACTGAAGCCTGCTAAAAGCTTTACAGATGTCTCCTAAATGTATTCTGTGCACATTGTTGTTCAGACTTACAGTGGATATAAATGTGTTAAAATGTCAGGTTTCTCTGATGAAGCAAAGATAAATAATTTCAGGACTTTTTCCACCTTTAATGTGACCTATAAACTGTACAACTCAATTGAAAGACAAACTGAATTTTTTTATTTTTATTTTGGGGGGGGGGGGTAAAAATAAAAAATAAAAATAATGTGGATGCATAAACTCATGTTAAATATGAGTCAGTAAACACCTGCCATCATTTAAAGTGCCTCCAATTAACCCCAAATAAAGTCTAGCTGTTCTAGTAGGTCTTTCCTGACATTTTCTTAGTTGCGTCCTACAGAAAAAGCCATGGTGCACAGAGAGCATCCAAAGAATCAGAGGGATATCTTTGTTAAAGGGTATAATTCAGGAGAAGGGTACAAAAGAATTTCCAACGCATTAGATATTCCATGGAACACAGTGAAGACAGTCATCAAGTGGAAAAAATATGGCACAACAGTGACATTACCAAGAACTGGACGTCTCTCCAAAATGTATAAAAAGACTAGAAGAAAATGGTCAGGGAGGCTGCCAAGAGGCCTACAGCAACATTAAAGTAGCTGCAGGAATATCTGGCAAGTATTGGCTGTGTTGTACACAATCTTTTGTATTCTTCATATGTCTGGCCTATGGGGTAGAGAAGCAAGACAGAAGACTTTTCTTATAAAGAAAAACATCCAAGCCCGTGTAAATTTTGCAAAAACATATCCAAAGTCTCTCAAAAGCATGTGTGGAAATCTGATAAAACCAAGGTTGAACTTTTTGCTCATAATTCCAAAAGATATTTGGCGCAAAAACACTGCACATCACCAAAAAAACACCATACCCACTGTGAAGCAAAGTGGTGGCAGTATCATGCTTTGGGGCTGTTTTTCTTCAACTCGAACAGCGGCCTTAGTCAAGATAGAGGGTATTATGAACAGTTCCAAATACAAGTCAATATTGGCACAAAATCTTCAGGCTTCTGAACGCTTCTGAAAGTTGAACACGAAAAGGAACTTCATCTTTCAGCATGACAACGACCCAAAGCATCCATCCAAATCCACAAAGGAATGGCTTCACCAGAAGAAGATTAAAGTTTTAGAACGGCCCAGCCAGAGCCAAATCTTGGGGTGATCTGAAGAGGGCTGTGCACAGGAGATGCCCTCGCAATCTGACAGATCTGGAGTGTTTTTGAAAAGAGTGGGCAAATATTGCCAAGTCAAGATGTGCCGTGCTGATAGACTCATATACCCAAAAAGACTGAGTGCTGTAATAAAATCAAAAAATGCTTCAACAAAGTATTCGTTTAAGGGTGTGTACACTTATGTAACCATATTATTATTATTATTTTTTTTTATGGTTTTTTTTTATGTTAATAAGGGTTAAGGTTAAGAATTGGCAAATCATACTAGTGCAATGTAGCATGATGTGTACAGCATGTGTGACATAATAATGGGAACAAAACCTGCTTTGATCAATTGTTTAACTTCAAAAAATAAATAAAAATGTACCTTTAAAAAAACTTTGCTAATTTTCCACTCTAACTGGTTTCAACAGGCTGTGTTGAACCTGATTTTAACGGGGAGAGCAAGCCCTCATGTTTTTAATGGGGACCAAATCCTGGAAGAACAGAAGCTGGAGCAGGAACTTCATGGAGTCCTAACACGCAGTGATGTAGGCTACTTACACTGGAGCAGGGATGAAATGGAACAGCACAAACTTCCCCAGGTGAAGTATAGTACAAGCTGTACTGGAAACGTTTCCAGTTGTTTTTTTTTTGTGATTGTATCTGATAATCCATGTCAACAGTACATAGAACAAATATGTAGAGCAGGGGTATTGAATTAAAATTCATGATGATGGTACAGTCAGTAAAATCCAAATCACGTGTTTCTACGATAACTCAGATTCTTCACATCACAGTCACTCTCTCCTCTTATGCCTCATACACACGACCAGTTTTCCAGTTGGGAAAACTGGCATGACAGCTTTTGGACAGGAAAACCGCCAGGAATCCTGGCAGGAAAAATAAGAACATGTTCTCTTTTTTCCTGCCGCGATTCCCAGCGGTCATTTTCCCGGCAGTTTCCCTATGGGAAACACTGCAGTGGAGCATACACACGGCCGGGATTCCCGGCCAAAGCTCTCACCGTGGTTTTCCCAACGGGAAAACCTCTGGTGTGTACAGGGGGAAAGTTACCGTGCAGGTTCTCGGTTTTCCCCCCGGGATTCCCGGCCAAAGCTCTCACCGCGGTTTTCCCAACAGCAAAAAACCTCTGGTGTGTACAGGGGGAAAGTTACCGAGCAGGTTCTCGTTTTTCCCCCGGGATTTCTGGCGGACTTTTTACCCGTGTGTACAGGGCTTTAGGCTAGGTTCACATCTCTGTGGCTGGGAAACGTGCAAAATTGCATGCATTCCCAACCCACAGAGGAATTCTTAATTGCACCCCCAAACATCGGCATCTAGGGCACATTTTCTGGAGCATCAAACCACATGATGCTGCAGCACTATGCAGCTTGATGCAGTGTGATTAAGAAAAATAAAAGGGTCAGGACTTCTTTCCCTTCATTTCTCTTGGGTAGCCCCTTCAAACATGCATGCACAGATGTGAATCGAGCTTCATATCACAATCCCATTCTTGCATTAGCATCCTCAGTCCCCCCTTAACATCACAGTCACCACCCTTCACATCAAAATACCCCCCTTCATGTTACTGTCCTCAGTCCCCCCATTACTGTCCTCAGTGACCCCATTGATGTCCTGAGCCCCCCATTACTGTCCTGAGCCCCCGTTACGGTCTACTGTCTAGAACATAGTAACAAGGACAGAAACAAATAGTATCCATTATAATATGACCATTGTTCCCTGCAGTATGATATAACCCAAAGTCTGCTGGTTCTTATTGTGACTGTGCCATGCTGCTGGACCTGCAGAAACTTTTCTATTTGGTTGAGGCAATTTTTTTATTTCTGGCTGGAAATAGATAGAGTTCTATGAATGTCTATATGTAATCACCTCTGAGAAAACTTTCAAAGTAAAACTCAATAGCATAATGCATTTTACAGTATAAGACAATGCACTCCCAATACACCCCTGGAAATAACTCAAAGAATCTTACGTCTGTTCCAGTTAGGGTACACTCTCAGGCGGCGTACACACGGACGGACTGTCCGCTGAAATCAGTCCACCGGACCGTTTTCAGCGAACATGTCCGCCCGGAGATTTCTGTCTGATGGTTGTACACACCATCAGACAGAAATCCGCGCGGACAGACAGCGCGGTGAAACATTTGTCCGCTGGAAACCTGTCCGATCCGCCGGACATTTGTCCGGTCGGCCGTACAGACGACCAAACATCTCTGCTGAAACTGGTCAGTGGACCAGTTTCAGCAGACATGTTCGGTCGTGTGTACAAGGCCTAAGACAAGTAGCACCCATAAAGCATTTGAGAGAAAAAAGTCATACTAGATGCAGGGCCCCTGGTCAAAGTAATGCACTGGGGCCCCTGACAGCCTGCCTCAAATTTACGCACCTACTCAAGAATTAAACAAATACATATATATATACAGTTGTATTCAAAATTATTCAACCCCCACTGAAATTGATTGTTTTGCCAAGTTTGACATTGATTTTGATCATCCTGTCATCCTGCTTACAATTAAATCAAAGAGGCACGTGTAGGTCAGACAAATATAACATAACATTTATAATGAAATAACCACAAATGTCTTTTCTGTGCTCACATCATTATCAGTTTTATTCAACCCCCAATTGACATTCAATCTTAGTACTTAGTACAACATCCTTTTACAGTTAGAACAGCTTTTAAACTTATAGCATAGCTTGACACAAGTGTCTTGCAGCGATCTACGGGTATCTTCGCCCATTCGTCATGGGCAAAAGCCTCCAGTTCAGTCACATTCTTAGGCCCCGTACACACGAGAGGATTTATCCGCAGATACGGTCCAGCGGACCGTTTCCACGGATAAATCCTCTCAAAGATTTCCGCTGATTTCGATGGGATGGAGTGTACACACCATCGCATTGAAATCCGCGCGGAAATCCTCTGCCGATGACGTGTCGCGCCGTCGCCGCGATTATGACGCGGCGACGGGCGCGACGCTGTCATATAAGGAATTCCACGCATGCGTCAAATCATTACGACGCGTGCGGGGAATCCCTTTGGACGAATGGATCCGGTAAGTCTGTACAGACGAGCGGATCCATCCGTTGGAATGGATTCCAGCAGATGGATTTGTTGTGCAGCACAGCAAATATCCGATCTGCTGGAATCCATCCCAGAGGAGATTTCTCCGCGGAAACAGATCCGCTGGCGTGTACACACCATAGGATCTATCCGCAGAAACCCATTTGCTGGGATTTATCTGCGGATGGATTCTATCGTGTGTACGGGGCCTTAGGCTTGCGCACTGCAACTGCTTTCTTTAAGTCCCACCAGAGGTTCTCAATCGGATTTAAGTCTGGTGACTGCGATGGCAACTCCAAAATGTTCCAGCCTTTAATCTGCAACCATGCTCTAGTGGACTTGGAGGTATGCTTGGGATCATTGTCCTGTTGAAAGGTCCAACGTCTCCCAAGCCTCAGGTTTGTGACGGACTGCATCACATTGTTATCCACTATCTCCTGGTACTGAAGAGAATTCATGGTACCTTGCACACGCTGAAGCTTCCCTGTACCTGCAGAAGCAAAACAGCCCCAAAGCATGATTGACCCCCCGCCATGCTTCACAGTAGGCAAGGTGTTCTTTTCATCATAGGCCTTGTTCTTCCTCCTCCAAACATAGCGTTGATCCATGGGCCCAAACACTTCTAATTTTGTTTCATCAGTCCACAGAACACAATCCCAAAACTTCTGTGGTTTGTCCACATGATTTTTGCATACTACAGTCGACTCTTCTTATTCTTTGGAGACAGCAAGGGGGTGCGCCTGGGAGTTCTGGCATGGAGGCCTTCATTACGCAGTGTGCGCCGTATTGTCTGAGCAGAAACTTCAGTACCCACATCTGACAAATCTTTTGTCAGTTCCTCAGCAGTCACAAGGGGACTTTTCTCCACTCTACGCTTCAGGTAGCGCACAGCAGTCGAAGTCAGCATCTTCTTTCTGCACCGACCAGGTAGTGTTTTAACAGTGCCCTTTGGCTTGAATTTGCGAATGATGCTTCCTATGGTGTCTCTTGGTATGTTTAACATCTTTGCAATCTTCTTATAGCCATTGCCCTTCCTGTGAAGAGTAATCACCTCTTCTCTTGTCTTCCCGGACCATTCTCTTGACTTCACCATGTTTGTAACCACACCAGTAAATGTCTAGAAGGAGCTGAGTATCACAGTCATTTTAAAGCTGCCTGATTGGTGCTTATTAGGCTTTATTGGTGCTCCCTGACATCCACAGGTGTTTTCAATACCTAATTGAAAACACTTCAATGAACCTCTGTTCTTCAGAGTGGTAGTCTTTAAGGGGTTGAATAATTGTGTAAATGAAGAATTCACAAAATAAACATTTACTACTGTATTACAAAACCAATTGATGTAATTTTAGTTGCATATGGTTCTTTAAGAAGTCCTTGTAGGATTTCATTCTGAATACAATTACAAATGTACACTAAATTCCCTAAAACCCTTTACAGCATTGGGGGGTTGAATAATTTTGAACACAACTGTATATTAGTACTTTCAATAAAAATTGATTTTAAACAATAAGAAAACATGACATAATTCAAAGACTAAATCAACACAAAGGGCACAGGGAGAGGCAGAAGGGCGTCAGGAGGGCAAAGTACAAATTCTGGGATGCCACTCAGGACAAGGCCATCATCCTGGCAAAATGCATGACTATCCTAGCAGATATAGGACAGTTGGCAAATATGATGTAATGCAAGACTATAATGGGGCACCCATGCACCTGGGGCCCCTGGGCAGTGCCCAAGTGTGCCCAGGCATTAAGACAGCCCTGACTAGATGTATGACCGAAGTTACCTTTTTTTTTTAAATGTATGCCCAAAAACAAAGACTTTGTGTATGCCAACAGTGGCAGATTTTTATAACTTTTTTAAGGACTTTAAGACTGATCTGACTTACAAAGATGAAAAATAGTCTGTTCCCAAATATGCCAAACAAATACACCTAGGACACCTTGGAAATTTGAGAAATATAAACCCAGTTAGTGGTATATAATTGACTTTGCACAGGACCCCATAGCCAGCGCCTGCATTGACCAACTAGAAGGACTTGGTCTGCAGCAACTGATATGTGCACCCACGCATGCATCAGGTCACATCCTTGACCTGATCTTCAAACATGATATGGACATCAATATTTCAGAAAACAGACCACTACCCTGGACAGATCATCATGCTATTAAATTCACAATAACCACCAACACCATATCAAAAAACCTGGCAAACCAGGAAAGGAAATATTGGACCAGATCGCTGAAGAAACTACACACGGAACTCTTCAAAACTACACTATTAAATAAAATGACAGAAATAAAGCAAACTCAATCAGCAGCAGAAACCCTCAACTCCATTAATAAAGCTTTACTGCAGACCGCAGATATAATCGCCCCGAGACACAGAGCGCTTATCCGTAAAAAGAACTCCAGCTGGTTCAATGACACTCTGATGTCATTGAAGCAAGAACACAGGAGAGCGGAAGACGCCTAGAGAAGAAACTCTACAGAGGAAAACCATGCAAATTATAAATTAATCACTAAAAGATATCACAAGGAAATCTACAAAGCAAAAAAAATGCATTTTTTGAATATACTCGCAAAAGCCCGGAATCGTCCGCGAGAGCTCTTCAATCTAGTCGCCCAGAATATGAACCCAGCCTGCCTAGAGGCTCCAAAAAATGAAACACAAGAGTTATGCAACGAATTATCGGATTTTTTCATTAATAGAATCGAAAAAATGTGTGAAACAATTCAGCAAAAAAAAAAACACCAACCTCACCCCCACTAATCAAAAAGAAAACACAAACGCTTCTCAATCAATAACATTTTCACTAGAGCCTATTTCCATCGATACCACAAAAATATCATCGTAAGTCTCCGAGATAGTACATCGCCCAATGACATCATTCCCACAAAATTGGTGAAAGAATGTGCTGATATTTTGTTACCGCCGATCACTCACCTTATAAACCAATCGTTTAAAGAGGGCTTTGTGTCGACCCCCTTAAAGCAAGGCATAATTAAACCCCTTCTAAAGAAACCTAACCTAGACCCTAAAGACCCAAACAACTGGCGTCCCATAACCTCCCTCAATATCTTCTCCAAGGTTATGGAAAAAGCGGTAGTACAACAACTACAACACCATTTAGACACCCACAAACTGCTAGACCCACTACAATCGGGTTTCCGCCCAGGACATGGTACAGAAACAGCACTTCTTAAAATATGGGATGACGCTCTCGAAGTAGCAGATGACAGAGAATCTTGTCTCCTGATACTGCTGGACCTTAGTGCTGCCTTTGACACAGTAGACCACAAACTGCTGTTAACTCGCCTCACAGAGGTAGCTGGAGTTGTAGACTTGGATATACCATGGTTTTCATAATTTCTGGAAAATCGTCCTCAGACAGTGAAACTAGGACCTTTCACGTCCCCCAGGGATCACCACTATCGCCCATGCTATTCAATATTTACCTCCGCCCACTCCTAAAAATAATAAATAATCAAGACCTTCTCTATCACTCCTATGCGGAACTTTATTTTCGTATCAGCGACAAAAAGAACCAATACCCCGTATTAGGCCTCATTCACACTACGGGCCGTTCGGGTCCGTCTGTCATGGACCTGAACGGTCGCTCCATGCATCGCTATGGAGCGTTGGATGTCAGCGGAGACATGTCCGCTGACATCCGACCCGATCCAATCTGCTAAAAACAGACGTATGGGGGCCACGTCCCCATCCGTCCATGCGGATCTGATCGGGGTAAGATCTGATGAAATCGGACATGCTGTCCGTTTTCATCAGATCGCTCCATAGGAGGACAGCGGTGCCCGACAAGCCCCTCCACGTTCAGTGAGCAGAGAGGAGCTTGTCATCTGTCGGCTCAGCGGAGATCTGCGGACAGATCTCCCGCTGAGCTGACGGGAGCAGGTGGACTCCGTAGCGACGGAGTCCGCCTGTGTGAATGAGGCCTTAGAAAAATGCCTCACTCAGATAGACAACTGGATGACGGAGAGTCACCTCTAACTAAATGGAGCAAAAACAAAACTCCTTCAACTCCATACAAAAGGAAAGAAACTGGCCAGAACTCCCTGGACACCACCACCCATCCTGGGACAACCCATCACCCAAAGCACCAAAGTCAAAAGTCTCTGAGTCATATTTGACTCTGACATGACAATGGATGCACAAATAGGATCTGTAGTTAGTGGAACCCACCATCTTCTATGTCTCCTACGAAGAATTGTCCCCTTCATCCCCAAAGAAGACACAGCAGTAGTGGTAGGGACAATCATTAACTCTAGGTTAGATTATGCAAATTCCCTCTACCTCGGACTCCCAAAATACCAGCTTACCCGTCTCCAAGTCGTCCAGAACACGGCAGCACGACTGGTAACAGGGAAAAAACCCTGGGAATCAATCACCCCGTCCCTGAGATCCCTCCATTGGTTGCCCGTAAAAGACAGAGTCACATTTAAGGCCCTATGCCTGACGCACAAATGTGTACACAGAAATGCGCCCCAATATTTAAGTGAGAAAATAAAACACCAAAACTCCAATTGAGTTCTTCGATCAACTAACCAAAAATTACTACAAATCCCCAAAGCCCGCTACAAGACCAAAGGAGAACGTCGATTAGCATTCAAGGACCTCGACTGTGGAACGCATTACCAACTAACATCCGAACGGAAATTGATCACCTGGCCTTCAGAAAAAAATATAGACCCACCTATTCTGAGGGAGAAACAGAAGGAAAAGGGATACAAAGCGCCTTGAGGCGATTCAGTTCGCAATTGTTGCGCTATACAAGTTATTCACTCACTCAATCACTAGCCAAGGATTTGCTCAAAAGTTTTATTTGCTTTTCTAACCCATGTATGATCCCATATGGAATACCACTAGGACTTTGAATAAAAAGTTGCTTTTAATCATTTTATGCTAGACAATATAAACTATTTTGGTTGTGGACCAATACAGAAGATTTCTTTTAAACAGAACCTTAAAAAAATACCTTTGCATGGAAAGACTTTGCTGTCAAGTAGGGTCGTTTAGAAATTACTTTAATTTGTGCAAACAGAGGTTGGCAGTGTATATAGAAGGGACAGTGGACGGCTGACTACAACCACTTCATTACTGTTTTAGATAGAGTAGAGTATATAAGAGGCTAAATTTTGTGCTACAAGAATGTGGTGCCGAGTCATGGTAGCCTTTTACTATCATTTACTTTCAGGTGGGAAGCATGCTGAAGACTCCAAAATATCCTATTTGGCTGTGTAACATAAATGGAATGTATAGTGTCCTCTTTGGGACAAACACATCTCTCTTATGTGACTGGAAAATGGAACATATATTTGACCTTTATTTCTACAGTGGGCAACTATCTCAGACCAAAACTGTGCATTTGACAGTTGGTGAGTATTGATCTTATTTTAATCCTTTATCGGTACTTATTATTGGCATAAAATAAATTCTTAGAAGAATAGACAGTCTCATTTATCAGGACCTAATTGGATGCCAGGACCTGAGTATGGGTGCTGTTTAAAATGAATGGCACCACAATGCAGTAACACAAGTTATGAGCACTACAAAGCTGCATTAGGGCTCTTTCACACGAGCGGACCGTATGTCTGCTTTTTCATCCATCCGTGTACGGATGAAAAAGGGACATATGTTGGTCCCTATGAGATCTCACCTGGCTCCGCAATCCTCCGGTTCTGCAGACGGAGGAAAACCCTATATTTACATCCGTCTGCGGATCGGATCGGGTGAACGCGGACAGAAGGTCCGTGATCATCCGATTCTCCCATAGGGGAGAGCGGAGAAAAGGCACAGTGTGCGGGGACCTCCCTGTCATCCGGCGGCTCAGCAGGGATCAGCCGAGCGATCCGCCCCGTGTGAAAGAGCCCTAAGTGTATATAGTTCCTATGAATAGCCTTATTTTTTTTGAGGCATGTATGCAAATAAGTTGGAGACACTGTCACCTTGCTGCCACTCCTTCTACTGCCCAAGCAGGATATGGAAGGAAGTAACTTCTTCCCACCTGATAGTACTCAGTTCTAGTAGCCAACTGCTAGGCCCAAGAACTGTCACATATCTCCTGGCCATAGGTGTGCGCAGCCTACTGCATTAGGGTGTGCACCCCAAAGTTCAAACACATATGTGTGTGTGTGTGTGTGTGTGTGTGTGTGTGTGTGTGTGTGTGTATATATGGGCAGTAGAGCAGTGGACAATGTCAGTAGGGCAGAGATTGGTGTCAGTGTTTTTTTTAATAACTTTTTTACAATAATTTATTATTTTATTGTTTACAATTTCTTTAGGAGCCCTATTGGGGGCTTTGGTGAAATATCAGTCCCCTGATGTCCCACTTTTGAGACAGAGAAAGGGACTGAGGACAGAGATTCCCCTGCCTCTTTCTCTTCATCCAAGCAGAAGGGGAAATCTGTACATTACAACATGATTAGGGTGTGCCCAGGCACACCTGGAACACCCTGTGCGCACACCTATGCTCCTGGCATTGACATTTTTTGCTGGCAAGGAAAGTATCACAACTGACTGTTTAAGGATTGTGTGTGCAAAGAACTTTGTTTTCTATATGTTAAGTCTTGTACACACCCAGCGGGTTGAAGGAAAAAACAACTGACAGCTCAGGTCGGAGCCACTATACTAACTATGTGATGTTAGTACAGTGATCCCTCTTGCTGAGCTAATGTGTTCAGCAGAGAACACTCTGAAAGCGTTGACCGGGAGCTGGTTGACAGACCTTTTTGGTCATGAGCCAACTGACGGACAAGCTGCCGTACACACAGGCTGAATGTTTGTCCTTTTTACTTATCCACTTCTTTTTCCAGACACCCACTCACACCTATGGGAAGGACGCTTTAAAGCAGAAGAGGGTGACCATGAAAAGAAATTTCCCTCTCTAGAGATGACTGTCAGAACTAAATGGGAAGGAGCGGCTATTAACTGGAATGGGACTGTACCATTTTTCTAAAGACAACTTGAAAGTGAAGAGCTCCCAAATGTGACAATTAATTTGCTGAATATATGATGAAAGTCAGCTAATCATTAAAGTCATTCTGCATAATGCCAATCAGTTGAAACGTTAAATGTATGTGTTATCATGCATTTTGAGGTATACTTATAACTATCCAAGAATATTTACTACAAAACTGAATTAACACGAAAACTGGATGCATGATGCAATGCATTTTTGTATGTTTTATTAAAACAACCAGCCAGTAGTGTAGCTGGGCCCTTTAATATTACGTTTATGTTAATTGACGCATTAATTATACAAAAGCCATAACCCTGCTTTTACCTTGTGCTCCTCCATTAGACCTCCACGGAAATTACAAACAAATAGTGAAAAACATTTTACAGTAGGGTGACCAGATGTGCTCGGATTGAGGACGCTGTTCCTGGAGCCCATCTGTCCCCAGTTCTGTCATCTCAGCAGGGGAGCCCCAAGGTAGAGCGGGCAGGGACTCCCAAATCATGTCCACCAATAAGCTAATTGTTTAGAAAACAAACTTTTCCAGGGCCCCATGTGCTCAGTGGGGTCTGGGGACAGTAAGCGGACTATTACTTAAAGTGGAGTTCCACCCTTTTTTTTTTTGCCTAAAAATCTTAAAATAAAAAAATTGAAAAAAAATAAAATGTTTATACTCACCTAAAAAGGGTGGTTGCTATGCGGAAGTAGCTCTTCTACCTCTTCTTCCACCACGGTGGATCTTCTGGCTCGTCCTACGTCACTGTGTCTTCTTGTGAATGAGCTGCACTGCCTTCTGGGAACTGTGTGTATCCCAGGAGGCACCCGCCCATTCACAAAGTGCTGTGCAAGTCGCGCATGCACAGTAGGAAACGGGCAGTGAGGCCATAAGGCTTCACTACCTGTTTCCCTTAGTAAGGATGAAGGCGCCAGGACAAGCAATCGCCGTCGGACAGGTAAGTGTCCTTATTAAAAGTCAGCAGCTACACTGTTAGTAGCTGCTGACTTTAAAAAAAAAAAAATTGCGTGTGGAAACCCGCTTTAATTTTCATGTTTAGGCGGATTTATCTGCCGCAGCACGCTACACAGTTGAAGCCTGGCCTCTTCAATATGAATACAACGCGGCCGGCCAGGAGCGATACATGCCTAAACCCAAAATTGAACAAATAGTTCGCTCTCTGCCCCCCGGCCCCCACTGAACACAGGTTTGTTTTCTAAATTGCTGCACCTCGGGGGATTATCTTATTGGTGGACAGGATTTGTGAGTCTCTGCCCACTCTACTTCGCCCCCCCCCCCCAGGGCCGTCTTTAAGGCAGGCAAAAAGGGGCAGATGCCATGGGCCGTGTCATTGCTGTGGGGTCCAAAGAAGCTGCCTCATACTTCCCAACTATCCCAGTTTAAATTCACTTGTCCCTTTGAAGTTTTAGTCCTTTGCTGTGTGCTGATATCTCAGTGTGAAGTGCTGCTATTAATGCTGCCCAGCTCTGCCCTATTGTTGTGTACAGATGACTCACCTGCAGACCCTGTGTTTACATTAAAATAACCGTAATTCATATGTAAATAACGGGGGCATTCATATGTAAATAGCGGTGGCATTCATATGGAAATAGCTGAGGCCAGGGGCATTCATATGTAAATAAAGGTGACATTCATATGTATATAATGCCCCTCTGCAGTGAAGAGATTATGTGCTGTAACCTCTAGCAACCAATCAGTGAGCAGTATTACTATACAGTAATCTCTAGCAACCAATCAACAAGAAGAATTCATATGCTGTAACCTCTGGCAACTAATTAGTGAGCCGTGATGTATGCTGTAACCTCTAGCAACCAGTCAGTAAGTGGTAATGATATGCTGTAACCTCTGGCAACTAATCGCAATCACTGCCTGATCTGATACAGTGTCCCAGAGCAGGTGGAGAGCAAAATTGCATATGGGGCCCCAAGAATTTTTTTGCCCAGGGTCTAATCAAAATGAAAGACGGCCCTGACAAAAGTTTCCTCAAGTCCTAGTTGCCCAGCTCAGTGGTGCCCAGGAGGAAGGGAGAGGACCAGATGTACCAGCGGTGCACTGCACCCAGGTCCCAGGTAGAAGCTGCCCAGACTAGGTACTGGGGGGTGGGACTAACAATACTGAATTTAAATAGGTGAGGCTGCATTGCTGGGCACAGGTGAGGCTGTCTCTCTGGGCACAGGTGATGCTGCATTCCTGGACACAGGTGAGGCTGCATTGCTGGGCACTGGTGAGGCTGCATAGGTAGGCACTGGTCAGGCTGCAGAGATGGGCACAGCTGAGCCCTGCATTCTTTATGTACTGCACTCCTGAACTCTGCACTCTTCTCTATCTTATCTTCATAACATTTGGTAGTCATGTCTCAACAAATTCTAATGCCGCGTACACACACTCGGGGTATTCGATGGTCTAAAACCCGATGGATTTTTTCATCGGAATTCCGTTCAAGCTGTCTTGCATACACACTGTCAGACTAAATTCCGACCGTCCAAAACGCGGTGACGTAAAACACTACGACGAGCCGAGAAAAATTAAGTTCAATGCTTCCGAACATGCGTCGACTTGATTCTGAGCTTGCGTGGATTTTTCTCAGACGGAATTCCACACAGACAATTGGAATTTCCCATCGGATTTTTTTCCATCGGAAAAATTTAAAACATGTTCTATTTTTTGGAAAAAAGTCAGATGGGGCCCACACACGATCGGAATTTCCGATGAAACAAGTCTGATCGTGTGTATGCAGCATCAGAAGTAAAAAAAAAAAATCATATTTATTTATGGAAGAAATGTGAGAAATAATATATATATAAATCATACAATCATTCCATAAGCATATATCATTTGAGGAAAATATGCTTTTAAAATAGTTTAAAAAAAATGCATTAAAAAAAAGTTATAAATTAAATTAAATAAGTATTTGACCCCTTCGCAAAACATAACTTAGTACTTGTTGGCAAAACCCTTGTTGGCAATCACAAAGGTCAGACATTTCTTGTAGTTGGCCACCAGGTTTGCACACATCTCAGGCGGGATTTTGTCCCATTCCTTTTTGCAGATCCTCTCCAAGTCATTAAAGCGGGTTTCCACCCAAAAGTGTAACTTCTGCTTATTTTCTTCCTTCCCCCTCCGTTACTATATTTGCCAACTTTGGGGGAGGGGGGTACCTGTTTTTGACAGGTCCCTGTCCCCACTTTCAGGGGACAGTGCCGTGATGCCGTCCCTCAGAAGTTTGACCTCTCTCCTCCTTCCTCTGCCACCGGGCCAATTAGAAAGCACATCGCGCTTCGCACAGTAGGGAACCATCTGTGAAGCAGAAAGGCTTCACTGCTGTTTTCACTTAGTGGAGATGGTGGAGGCAGCACCTGACAGTCGATCCAAAGATCGGCTGGGGTGCCGACATCGTGGGCTCCCATGACAGGTAAGTGTTCATATATTAAAAGTCAGCAGCTACAGTATTTGTAGCTGCTGACTTTTATTTTTTTCCCCCCTCAGGCTGATACACCTTAGAGACTGACTTTGATAACTCGAACCTTCAGCTCCCTCCACATATTTTCTATGGGGTTGAAGTCTGGAGACTTGCTAGGCCACTCCAGGACCTTAATGTGCGTCTTGAGTCACTCCTTTGTTGACTTTGTCTTGTGTTTTGGGTCATTGTCATGTTGGAATAGCCATCCACAACCTATTTTCAATGCCCTGGCTGAGGGAAGGAGGTTCTCACCCAAGATTTCAGGGTACTTGGCCCTGTCCATCGTCCCTTTGATGCAGTTAGGTTACCCTGTCCTCTTAGCAGAAAAACACCCCCAAAGCATTGTAGCAATACCCCCGAAGGAGCTGCTGATTTAGATTTGGGCCTGCCGTTACCTTACTGTTCCTTGCACTCATCTCAGGGGTCCTCCTTGAAGAGGTGGTTAAAGAAAGAAATGTCTGACACCCAGTCTCTTTTTCTCCCTCCAAAGAGAGGGTTTTTATTAAAGCAAACTTCAGAAAAGAGGGATGGAGGTTTATTGGAGATTCAGGCATCTTATTTGCAAATCACAAATATTCTCCTAGGTCCAGAGGAACAACCGTCTCCAGCGACAACCGGATAGGCCCACTATCACTGGCCTAGCAGCCGGTGCAAAGCTAAATCAAAACATAGTCTCTGCCACAGACTTGATGAAAGTAGAATTGTTTCAATGGTCTCTGCCACAGACCTGTGTAACCCCGCACTGGGTTAACTTCTGAAGAAAAAAACACAGCTCACAGTGCCAGGATCTCACAGCCGTTCCGGCAGCACTGTGAGGTAAATTTTGATCTGGGTGCATCCTCCAATTGAGTCCTCAATAGTCCGGTCCCTTCCAGCAGGCAAGGCGACACAGGACCATCCCTGGATCAGTAAGCCCCAGAAACTCCCAGGCCCTCATCTCAGTAAAAGAGCCTCAGGTCAATGTGGCCCCCGAGGCGGGAACCACCAAACATCCAGGAGGGCCCTCAGGTCCGGATCAGGCAAAACCGACCCCACAAATGGTGTCTGTTCCTTAAGTAACGTCTCCCAGAATGCACAGCGGGTTGACCACGCTACCTGAGCCACTTCTGAAAAAGGAATACCCAATACATTCAACCTGTTGCATTTACAACCTTGACCAGTGGTGACAGTGACACCTACTGTCAAGTGGAAAAACCTGCAACCCAGCTGAACTGAAACAGAACCACAATTTGAATACGATCTTTCTGAGCCAAACTATTCCTCAGACAAACTATAATTTTAACATATAACACCCACTCATTGGGAGCAGGGTGCTACAGCATGTTTCCACCTAAATGTTTGACGTGGGGATGGTGTGCAGATGCACCGCCCCAGTGTGAAAGCACTCGGGCTGATGCTGATTCCACTTAGATAAGTATGATTTAAAATAAAATAAAAAATCCCAAACTTCTCTCTTAAATACCAAGAAATCTACATCTGTCTATAAAAAAAAAAAAATGGTACAAATTTAATTTGTGTATGTGTTGTATAATTTTTTATTTAAAGTGTGACCGTGCTGGAAACTGAAAATTTGTCTGGGCTGGAAAGGAGTAAAGGTGTCCAGTATTGAAGTGGTTAATTATGCCTGCATATTACCTTACCTTTTGCCTCAGAACTGTACACCTGCAGTGTAAGGTTAACTAAGGCACTGCTGGCTTGTCTCGTGATTTTGTCTACTGTGCTGCTTGCTGGAGTGGACTCGGCTGCTTCATTCATTCTGTGGATTTGTTCTCCCTCAACCTCTCCTGTAGCTTCTTCAATATTCTTTCACCAAGGTGGGCTCTGACAAGAAAGCAAAGCCCTACCTCTAACATGATGGTCACCTCCACAAAGAGAAGGGGTTAGATTTAGGGTGAGGGTTAGCGTTAGGGTGTTAGGGTTAGGGTTTCCCATTGAAGAATATGGCTAGGACTTAGGGTTAGGGTTTCCCATTGAAGAATATGGCTAGGACTTAGGGTTAGGGTTTCCCATTGAAGAATATGGCTAGGACTTAGGGGTTAGGGTTTCCCGTTGAAGAATATGGCTAGGACTTGGAACAGGGACCTCCCCTAAAGGTCAGAATGCGGGTTCCCAGAGGTCAAAGGTCACAGGGCGTGGCTGACCCACCCCCACCAAAGTGTACCGCCTACCCCAACTAAGTCGGGGAATGAACAAGTCGGGGAATGAACAAGTCGGGGAAAGAGAACAAGTAGTTTACTTCTATAATTTTCTTGTTATTCAATTAAACATTTCATATTGGGCAATGATTTCCCAAAGCACTATGGTTAGCTAAAGAGACAGCACCGCAAAGCAGCTTGCTTGGCAGTTCCCAGTGTCTAATTGAAACCTCTTACTGAGCCATCTCATATGATAGGAGTCACTAACTGTCCTAACGCCCAATATGTTTCCAAGCCAGCAACTATGGAACAGTCCTTAACTGTCTTAACGTGTGGCATTTTTTCACAACCAGTACCTATGGAACAGTCCATAATGGTTTTACTGTGTTGCGCCTCTCAACATAGGCTTCAGAACCATCTCCTATGTAACAGTCCATAACGGTCTTAACGTGCTGTGCTTCCCAACCCGTGCTGCTTTGCGACTGGGTGACAAACCAACGTCATTTTTCCGTGACAGCTTCCATGTCACCATTCTGAATCTTTTTCTTTCTGACATCTTCATGAAGGGGTGCAGTGCAGGCAAGGGGTGTCCATTCACTCACCATTCACCAGTACACACTCAGAGCAGCATATTAACTAGCTTTCAGATACAGTCTTGAGGAGGGCCTTTCATGCCCATATTACACCTTTATCACACTATACCATGACATAAATCAACCCATTATCATAATATATGCATATAAATGATCCATCCAATTACGCCTCCCTCTCCCAGCCTCCTATAACTCTTTATCGTAGATATGCGTCCTGATTAGGCAGGCTTGCTCACAGTGGTCTTTCCTACCGCAACTTGGCCTATCTGCGGTACCTCAGGGCTCTGAATTGGCAGCAAAGTCTCTAATTTGTACGAAGAGACCCTACCATCAACCTGCATGGGTAAGTGGGAGACCCTTCTATATAAGTTTTGAGTCTAACAACACATATAAATCTGAAACAATGATAAAACCCACAAAATTCCATCCCTGTGCCTGGATTTCCGTGACCATGACCAGGGTATATCATGCACCTCTACCCCCTGTTAGGTTCAAGAAAAACCCTAGATCCATGACTAACGTTACATCAACATCCTTTAGGACAAAGAGAAAACTCATCTATGTATGTCCCAAATAATACCCAGGTGCTTCCTTCCCAGCAATGATCTCTCCGTCCAGAACACAGAGTGGAATATCTTCCAAACATTTCTCATTCACCACCGTTTATTGACCTGGCATGCAAAGGACATCATGGTCATGCTTCTAACAGAGGGAAATATCAACCTGCCCCCAGCTTCCATATTCTCTGATCACATGTGGGTAATTTAGAGGTAGAATCCTCAGTCATTAAGCCCATTGATGCCACCAAATATACAGACCGAGTCTGCATTTCTGTATATGGGATCATACAGCATAACACCTTTCACAATCCAAACTAGTACAGCATATCCAGGCATTCGACCACCACTTTGGATTAGTGTAAGCGATGTGTTTTGGCAAAGTCTTACTGAGCAGTGATGCTACCTCATCAGGCCACTGCCCCTCATACAGAGACTGTACAATCAGCTTGATAACTCCACCTGCCCCTGCGTGCACGCCAGAGCCAATGACATATTTCTGTCCTGTACCATATTACACTCTCTACCAACCTCTCACCATGGTTGACAAAATCTTGAGCCACTTTACACTGGGTATTTATGTGACTTTGTTGAATGTTATCAAGGATGCCACCAATCTCTATGAGCAACAAAGCCCTGCTTATTGCCCGAAGCTATGGCTGCGAGTTTGTTCCTCAGGAGACCGATGTCCACTCCCTTAACAACACCCATACCAGCTCCTATTCCCCCAATATAGTGCTGTATACATCTCTCCTCTTTCGGGTTACTCCTCAGAGATAAGCGTACTGCATGAACCTCATGGGACAGCAGGCAGGAACCCTTAGTTTAAGTTAAAGTAATCAAACTCACACCTGTGTTGGAATAAGTATGGCCGTGGCTGCTTTATTATTGGATATTTAGACACATTTTATTTAAATACATAAATAAATAATTTATGTGCAGCGGCTCAGGCTGCACATAAATAACTTCAAGACTTCAAAATTATCCAACCATAAACTAAACAGATTTGTCCCCCTTTGTATAATAACTTTTTTTTTTTAACAAAGGTGACCATTCCACATAATTCACAGCCGCGACAAAAGAAAAAGAAAAAAAAGGGAGGGGGGGTTGGGGAACACCACAGATCCTGTCTTCTGAGGCGAACTGAAAACTAACGGGCTGAGACTACTTTTATACCCCTATTCAGTACTGGTTTTGACCAGAAATAGCTGGTACCAGGCCCACGGACCTTAAGGCCTCGTACACACGACGGGACCTGTCCGATGAAAACGGTCCACGGACCGTTTTCATCGGACATGTCCGCTGGGATCATTTGGTCTGATGGCTGTACACACCATCAGACCAAATTCCCCGCGGACAGGATACGCGGTGACGTGGCCGTGCCGTGGCCACGACGATGACGCGGCGACGTGCGCGACCCTGGAAGGTCAATGCTTCCACGTATGCGTCAAATCACTTTGACACATGCGAGGGCTTTCGGCCGAGCGGACATGTCCGGTGAGTCATACAGACGACCGAACATGTCCGACGGACAGGCTTCCAGCGGACATTTTTCTTAGCATGCTAAGAAACATTTGTCCGCTGGAAACCTATCCGCTCGGCCGGGAATCCGGTCCGGTCGGCCGTACAGATGACCAAACATGTCCGCGGAAACTGGTCCGTGGACCAGTTTCAGCAAACATGTTCGGTTGTGTGTACGAGGCCTTAAAGCCCGGGAAAAACATGTGTACTCCTCTCCCAGGCCATGTGAGCATCAGGTGCTCATTAAAAACCCGGGAAATTCACGTTTTTCTTCCCCTAGCCCATGTGAGGTGTTCCCCTGAGAGCCTTAGCAGGCTCCTAAAGGGGAACTTGAAACGGCCTTTTCCCTGTCCTGCCGCTTTCCCATGAGAAAAGGGGGAATTGAAACCGTCTCCCCCTTTTCTATCATTCTGTGTCTGCACATCTCTGGAAGTAAGCCATTGGTACAATGACGCACTTGATTCAGTGTATACTCAGCACATATAGGGTAATAGGTTTTTACCCACCACTGAGAGATGTTGAAGCGCCATGTGGTGAAGGCATACTGTACCCTGGTAGCCAGCGTTTGTTCCCTTTATTTAACATAGCATGCTCCTGTGTGTAGCCACTGGCATTACCTGTGCAGGGTTTCAACCTCTCAGGTGAGACATCAACTAGGTGTATCTCCCACATGTCCAGTAACCAAGAGCTTCTCTATAGGACTGACAAGATTGAGACACCACCCCTATGAGGAAGTTTTCACCCCATTGATGTGTCACCCGGTACCCTCTAGTCTGGCCAACAGACGCATAAGTGCCAGTTTCCTAGGTACCTGCACCATATTAATTCAGTTATGTCAATACATGTCACACATTAAAAACATTTCCTTCTTTCAATTCCTCCTTCCATTAAAAAATAAATATATATATATATATATATATATATATATATATATATATATATGTAATATATATATATATATATATATATATATATATATATATATATAATCTTGTTCTGAAGGATTGGATAGGTTATATTCCTTCCCCAACCTCCAACTCATTGCATTTGTATTCATAGTCCGTTTGCATTCATAAATGACAGGAGAGACTCCGGCAAAATGTTTCACAAGTCTCGTTGTTGGGCAAAGTCTTCAGATTCAGTATCAGCGCTAAATTGTCCATAAGAAAAAGAAACCTTATATTTCAAGTATCAATCTGAATCTTTTATCTCCTGAACTTTTATCAAAATAAATCTGTGGTGTGGTATGGCACAGACAAAATGGCAACTAGATGAAAATCTTTCATCTCTGTTTCAGAATCCTCTCCAATCTCGCTCCACCATTGCATATATGTATCAGTTGTCTAATCCCTTTAATTGCTAGTCTACCAGAGTATGCTAGGCCTAATGATATAATGTTAACTATGAAGACAGTCACATTTGCTCAGTAAAAAAATGTTACATTTATTTCCCAAGAAAATAGGAATATCACAAAAATAAACAGAAAATATCTACAACATATAACAACAATCATCAAAAATACTTATTGCCTCCTCTGGGTAAACCCTTGCTAGCTGAGCTCAGATGTTAACAGAGAGGGCTAAGCCTCATGGCTAAGCCCAATCCAGGATTCCACGAGGATGGCAGAGAGAGCCACCAGGCGCCAGCAAAGGCCTTCAGCTAAAGACGACAAGAGCTCTCTGAAACAATCCTTTTTACAAAACTCAGACACAGACTCATTCAAACTCCCCCCATTGCCAACCCCCTTTGCTTCTGGACCAATCAGTGTTCACAGGGCAGTTTTTTTCAAGCTTGCTTGTAGAGCGGTATTGTTCTACACACATATGAGCCAGGCCCCCCTGCTATGCAGATTCTGCTTAAAACTATGGAACTGCCAGCATCAGCCTAAAGGATCTTGGCAACAGATAGGTAGAACCTCCAGAAATATTATATTAATTCATGTTGCCATCCAACACTGTGCCTGAGGAGCCACGCGGCACTGAGTGGCCTGTGATTGGCCGGTACAGCCGACTTCTCTAGTCCGTCAAATACTAAAGGGCGGGACTTAAAATTGGTGGAGGATCCTTGAGCCCGATCCGCCCATTTAGTGTACTTTATACGTAGAAGAATACATATCGGCTTAAACTGAGATTTTTTTTTTTTTTTTTAAATGGGGATATTTATTTTAGCAAAAAGTACAAAATAGTGGCCCAGATTCAAGAACCACTTGCGCCCGCGCAACCATAGGTTACACAGCGCAAGTGCTTACTTGCTCCGGTGTAACGAGTGCTCCTGATTCAGGAACCTCGTTACACCGACTGCAGGCTAAAATCTGCGCGGCATAAGGCTCTTATGCCTCGCAGATTTTAGGCTGCATTCTTGCTGGGGACGCTAGGGGGCACTCCCATTGTGTATCAGCGTGTAGTATGCAAATTGCATACTACCACTGATTCACAAGCTTGCGCAGGCCCCGCGCAAGCCAGGTACGGAGTTTCCGTACGGCTACTTTTAGCGCAAGGCTGCCCCTTCTAATAGTAGGGGCAGCCAATGCTAAAGTATAGCCGGCCTTCCCGCGCCGTGAAATTTGAATTTCACGGCGTTTGCGTAAGTGAAACGTGAATGGCGCTGGACGCCATTCACGTTCACTTAGAAGCAAATGACGTCCTTGCGACGTCATTTGCCGCAATGCACGTCGGGAAAGTTTCCCGACGGAGCATGCGCTGTACACTCGGCGCGGGAGCGCGCCTAATTTAAATGATTCCCGCCCCCGGCGGGATCATTTAACTTGCGCGCGCTTACGCCGGGCAAATTTGCCGGCGCGCCCTCGCAATTCACAGAGCTACTGCTCCGTGAATCGAGGGCAGCGCAAAATATTTGCGATACTACTTGAATCTGGGCCAGTGTTTTTTTCAAACTTATCACTCTTCTTTTGTTTATAGCGCAAGAAATAAAAAAATTATAAAAATTTAATTTGGGTACAGTGTTGCATGACCACGCAATTGTCATTCAAAGTGTTAAAGCGCTGAAAACTGAAAATCGTTGGACACAGGCAGGAGTGGTAGGTGGGTTGGACACAGGCAGGGGTGGTAAGGGGTTAGACACAGGCAGGAGTGGTAGGTGGGTTGGACACAGGCAGGGGTGGTAAGGGGTTAGACACAGGCAGGAGTGGTAGGTGGGTTGGACACAGGCAGGGGTGGTAAGGGCTTAGACACAGGCAGGAGTGGTAGGTAGGTTGGACACAGGCAGGGGTGGTAAGGGGGTTGGACACAGGCAGGAGTGGTAGGTGGGTTGGACACAGGCAGGGGTGGTAAGGGGGTAGGACACAGGCAGGAGTGGTAGGTGGGTTGGACACAGGTAGGGGTGGTAAGG
Source organism: Rana temporaria (assembly GCF_905171775.1). NCBI lineage: Eukaryota > Metazoa > Chordata > Amphibia > Anura > Ranidae > Rana > Rana temporaria. The sequence goes on along the minus strand of NC_053492.1, from coordinate 147,886,380 downwards.
GGTTAGACACTGTTAGGGGTGGTAAGGGGTTAGACACAAGCAGGAGTGGTAAGGGGTTAGACACAGGCAGGAGTGGTAGGTGGGTAGGACACAGGCAGGGGTGGTAAGGGGTTAGACACAGGCAGGAGTGGTAGGTGGGTTGGACACAGGCAGGGGTGGTAGGGGGGTTGGACACAGGCAGGGGTGGTAGGGGGGTTGGACACAGGCAGGAGTGGTAGGTGGGTTGGACACAGGTAGGGGTGGTAAGGGGTTAGACACAAGCAGGGGTGGTAGGTGGGTTGGACACAGGCAGGGGTGGTAAGGGGTTAGACACAGGCAGGAGTGGTAGGTGGGTTGGACACAGGCAGGGGTGGTAAGGGCTTAGACACAGGCAGGAGTGGTAGGTAGGTTGGACACAGGCAGGGGTGGTAAGGGGGTTGGACACAGGCAGGAGTGGTAGGTGGGTTGGACACAGGCAGGGGTGGTAAGGGGGTAGGACACAGGCAGGAGTGGTAGGTGGGTTGGACACAGGCAGGGGTGGTAGGGGGGTTGGACACAGGCAGGGGTGGTAGGGGGGTTGGACACAGGCAGGAGTGGTAGGTGGGTTGGACACAGGTAGGGGTGGTAAGGGGTTAGACACAAGCAGGGGTGGTAGGTGGGTTGGACACAGGCAGGGGTGGTATGACACAGGCAGGGGTGGTAAGGGGTTAGACACAGGCAGGAGTGGTAGGTGGGTTGGACACAGGCAGGGGTGGTAGGACACAGGCAGGGGTGGTAAGGGGTTAGACACAGGCAGGAGTGGTAGGTGGGTTGGACACCGGCAGGGGTGGTAGGACACAGGCAGGGGTGGTAAGGGGTTAGACACAAGCAGGGGTGGTAGGACACAGGCAGGGGTGGTAAGGGGTTAGACACAGGCAGGAGTGGTAGGTGGGTTGGACACCGGCAGGGGTGGTAGGACACAGGCAGGGGTGGTAAGGGGTTGGACACAAGCAGGGGTGGTAGGACACAGGCAGGAGTGGTAAGGGGTTAGACACAGGCAGGAGTGGTAGGACACAGGTAGGAGTGGTAAGGGGTTAGACACAGGCAGGAGTGGTAGGTGGGTTGGACACCGGCAGGGGTGGTAGGACACAGGCAGGGGTGGGAAGGGGTTAGACACAGGCAGGAGTGGTAGGTGGGTTGGACACAGGCAGGGGTGGTAGGGGGGTTGGACACAGGCAGGGGTGGTAGGGGGGTTGGACACACACACTGCCCCCCATGTATGAAGCACAGAGCAGACAGAAAGTTCTGGGTACATGTTGCTAATTATGATTTCCTGATTTCTGTGGAAATGCGTCTCCCTCCCAGAATGTGAGGCGTCCTAGACGCGGTAGAACGAAACGCGGCACTTCAAAAACACTTTCTCTCTTCATCTCATTACAGCCTGGCGGTATGTGACGCCTCCTTATTTATAGAAAACATGCTAAGCTCCGCCCTTACTCCAGCGCGGCTTCACCATTCGAGCAGTCCCATGACAACGGCACGCCCACCCTTCTCAGCTCCGTCTACGGAGCTTTGCTTCACAAGTCTAACAGTCACATGACACGACACAGACACGCCCACCCCTTGTCCTATCAACTCGTCCTCTTCACACATGGCGGACGTGACGTTGGAGCCGATGACGTGTGACAATGTTCCAGAAGGTAGGCAGAGCTAATGTCCGGTGCTGACAGCGCTGCTGGGGGGCGGGGTCGTAGAGTGTTCCGGTTATCCGCTCTATGCCGTGATCCGCTGTGTGTCCCACGTCCCCCCTCCGGCCGGAAGTTTTCTTATTACCCCCCTCCGGACCTCCATGGTTCTCTCCGGCCGCGATGAGCCGCCCGTCCTCCGCTGGACCCTGCGCTAACAAACCTGCCGGGAAACAGAAGCCGCCTCCCCCACCGCCGCACACCCCGTCCCCTGCGGTCCCCAGTACGATCCCTGCCGCCTCCGGCCCCGCCGCGCCCCCTCCATCGGCTGCGGCGGCGGCGATCCCCGGGCCGGTGTCACAACACAGCGAGCTGACGTCTCTGTTCGAGTGTCCCGTGTGCTTCGACTATGTGCTGCCCCCCATCCTACAGTGCCAGGCCGGGCACCTGGTCTGCAACCAATGCCGACAGAAGCTGAGCTGCTGCCCTTCGTGCCGGGCATCCCTCACCCCCAGCATCAGGAACCTGGCCATGGAGAAGGTGGCATCCGCTGTCCTCTTCCCGTGTAAGGTGGGTAATCGCCGCACTGCCCCTGTTCTAGGGCTCCATGTACCCGATGGGTGATGACTACACAGGCACTGAATCTATAGGATATTATCATGTGTCCCCCCCCCCCCCATCATTGGGTGATGACTACACAGGCACTGAATCTATAGGATATTATCATGTGTCCCCCCCCCCCCATCATTATCATGTGTCTCCCCCCCCCCCCATCATTATCATGTGGCTCCCCCCCCCCCATCATTATCATGTGTCTCCCCCCCCCCCCATCATTATCATGTGTCTTCCCCCCCCCCATCATTATCATGTGTCTTCCCCCCCCCCATCATTATCATGTGTCTTTTCCCCCCCCCCATCATTATCATGTGTCTTTCCCCCCCCCCCATCATTATCATGTGTCTCTCTCTCCCCCCCCCATCATTATCATGTGTCTCTCTCTCCCCCCCCATCATTATCATGTGTGTCTCCCCCCCCCCCATCATTATCATGTGTGTCTCCCCCCCCCCCCCCATCATTATCATGTGTCTTCCCCCCCCCCCATCATTATCATGTGTCTCCCCCCCTCCCCCATCATTATCATGTGTCTCCCCCCCCTCCCCATCATTATCACGTCTCCCCCCTCCCCCATCATTATCATGTCTCCCCCCCCTCCCCCATCATTATCATGTCTCCCCCCCTCCCCCATCATTATCATGTGTCTCCCCCCCTCCCCCATCATTATCATGTGTCTCCCCCCCCCCCCCATCATTATCATGTGTCTCCCCCCCCCCCATCATTATCATGTGTCTCCCCCCCCCCCATCATTATCATGTGTCTTCCCCCCCCCCATCATTATCATGTGTCTTCCCCCCCCCCATCATTATCATGTGTCTCTCTCTCCCCCCCCATCATTATCATGTGTGTCTCCCCCCCCATCATTATCATGTGTGTCTCCCCCCCCCCCCCCCATCATTATCATGTGTGTCTCCCCCCCCCCCATCATCATGTGTCTCCCCCCCCCCCCCCCATCATTATCATGTGTCTCCCCCCCATCATGATCATGTGTCTCCTCCTCCCCCCCCCCCATCATTATCATGTGTGTCCCCCCCCCCCCACCATTATCATGTGTCTCCTCCCCCCCCCCATCATTATCATGTGTCTCCTCCCCCCCCCCATCATTATCATGTGTCTCCTCCCCCCCCCCCATCATTATCATGTGTCGTCGTCCCCCCCATCATTATCATGTGTCTCCCCCCCCCCATCATTATCATGTGTGTCCCCCCCCATCATTATCATGTCTCTCCCCCCCCCCCCCTCCCCCCATCAGTGTGTGTGAGCCGTGTCCCCCCATCCCTCCTCCCCCATCCCTCCTCCCCAATTGCATTGCGGAGGCAGATGAGATCGGGTGTCAGCGGATGTTCATTCGCGATCTCATGGGGACCAATGTATGTCCCTTTTTCATCCGCAAACGGATGGATGAAAAAGCGGACATACGGCCTGCCCGTGTGAAAGGGGCCTAAGTGTCATTTCTGTCTACTGCTTCATTCCTATATCAGCGTGAATCACTTCTGACAAGTTTTCCAGCCTTCAGCTCTATTCTGGTGTCCCTTCTCTCCAATCAGCTCTCACACTCTGAAGAGGTCTAACTTCAGCTCTCCTCCCCCTTTTTTTTTTTTTTTCTGGCAACTCAGACAAGCTTTATACGTTTTTGTTTTTTTTTCACTTTGAATGCGTGTAGAGAAGACTGCAGATAAACACGTACAAACATATGTAGGAGGATTTGTTTCATCTGTGTCAGTATATGTAATGGCACCACTTTAAGTCACCAAGCTTGCTGTACAGTGACATGCAGGCCCTCCAGAGAGGTACGATATGCACACCGCGTTCTGATGGGAACATGGCACAAAGATAACTATTGTTTTCTGTTTGTCATTGCAGTTACCTGTGTTTATCCATGAGGGAAAAATGCAGGTGACTACATAGTGTGAACAGGCCCTAAATCTTCCAACTCTTGCCATTCACTGTTTTGTTTTTATTCAGCCAGCAGGAAAAAAACACAAACAAGGCGGATGGATACATTGTGTTCTGGACGCTGCACCTGTAACTCGGGCTAGACGGATCTGGTGGCTGCTGACCCTTGGACAGAAGGTGGTCCAATGCAGGCTAGGTTCACACTGATATGCACAGAAATCACTGCATAGCAATCGCAGCCTTGTAATCTGCTGCGGGTGTCAAAGGCAACGACACCCCAAATGCAGACCACAAAACGGTGTGTGTTTTGCCTGCATCGAATCATATGGGTATGAAAAGCCATGCGATCCGATTTCGGTGTGGCAAAAAAGGTGCCTGAACCCTTTTTTGTGTGGATGCCGTACAAAATGATGAGCTCAAATCGCACGTCATTTTCACAGGAATGCAGTGCGATTCCTGTGCAAATCGCATGTCGTCCATGTAAACTGGGGCAAAGGGAGGCTGGCACACACTGATACTGGTTGTATATTTTTACATAGTTCTACCAGGGTTGCACCAATAAGAGAATCTGTGCCGATACCGAGCGTTTGCACGAGCTGCTAGCCACTTCTCCTCCCCTGTGGATTTCAGCTGCTTTATTGAAATCTGTACAACGAGGTTGGTGCTTGTAACTCGCCACATCGCTCATCCCTGACTATCCCCTGTGTCCTTCTTGGGTCCCCCTCCACCCTAGATCTGTCAGGATGGAGAGCCAAGGAAGGAGTCAGTAAATGTCAATACGGACTCTGTCTATTCATAACTGAGCATCGTAATCTGTTTATGTCTCAGTTTATGAATAAACAGGAGCCTCTGTCTCCTCTCCATTCATCTTCATTTCAGCTGAGGCTGCAGATATATATTGTAAAAAAAAAAAAAAAAAAGATTGCTGGCACTGTATACCCCCCCCCTGATGATCTCCAATGCAGAGTTTGCCAATTCTTTCATATAACGAGTGGAGAGACTTTATCTGCTCACTCAGCTGTCAAAAGAAAATTTCTGGACAGTCTGCCAAGTTCTTAACAGGAAACATTGTAACTAATGCTTCCTTCTTGGATCAAAGGGATAAACTTGTGTGTTTTAAAAAAAAGTCTGCCAGGTTTGTAACAACATGAAACATTGTAACTTCCTTCTTGGAGCAAACTTTGGTGTGTAAATGCAGGAAGTTTAACCACTTAAAGTCCAAGGGGCAGATCCACAAAGGAAGTACGCCGGCGTATCCACTGATACGCCGGCGTATTTTCAAATTTCCCGCGTCGTATCTTTGGTTTGAATCCTTAAACCAAGATACGACGGCATCTGGGTTAGATCCGACAGGCGTATGGCTTCGTACGCCATCGGATCTTAGATGCAATACTTCGGCGTCCGCCGGGTGGAGTTCTCGTCGTTTTTCGCGTCGAGTATGCAAATTAGCTATTTCCAACAATCCACGAATGTACGCGCGGCCGTCGCATTCACTTACGTCATCTCTAGTCGGCTTTTTCCGGCGTATAGTTAAAGCTGCTGTTTTGCGGTGTATAGTTAGACTTGCCATGTTAAGTATGGCCGTCGTTCCCGCGTTTATTTTGATTTTTTTTTTTTGCGTACGTCATCCATAAATCGGGATGGATGTAATTCACGTCTATGTTAAAAAAAAATGACGTCCTTGCGACGTCATTTAGCGCAATGCACGGCGGGAAATTTAGGGACGGCGCATGCGCAATTCATTTGGCGCATGGACGCGCTTCATTTAAATGAAACACGCCCCCTAATCGCCGATTTGAATTACGCGCCGTTACGCCGCCAGTGACTTACGGCGCAAATTTTTGCAGGATTCAAACCGAGGACCAGTAAGTCACGGCGGCGTAGCGTATCTCAGATACGCTGCGCCGGGGCAGATCTTTGTGGATCTGCCCCCAAATCTTTTTCTGACACTTGTTTCTCAAAGTGGAGGTCCACCCTAAAAAAAGAAAAAGGCTATAATTTTTGTTTGTTTGTATATACTTACCAGAAATGGCTGTTACTAGGCAAATACTCCTAATCTGCCACTTCCTCGTCCACGGTGGTCTTCTTTCTTCTCCTCCTCACGCTGCCTCCTAGGAAATGGGGAGCAGTGTCTTCTGGGAACTTGTGTGTGTCCCAGGAGACTTCTGCCCATTCACATAGCGCCGCCCGGCTCGCACATGCGCAGTAGGGAATGGGGCAGTGAAGCTGCAACGCGTTACTTCTTGATTCCCTCACCAAGGGATTGCTCGGCTTCGGCTGCCAACATCATGGGCACCCTGGACAGGTAAGTGTCCTTATTAAAACTCAGCAGCTACAGTGTTTGTAGCTGCTGACTTTATTTATTTTATTTTTTTTTTTTATATATGCCGGACTTTTAAAATCAATAGTTTTTGCTAGAAAATTACTTGGAACCCCCAAATATTATATTTTAGCAGAAACCCTAAAGAATAAAATGGTGGTTGTTGCAATATTTTATGTCACACTGTATTTGCCCAGTGGGCTTTCAAATGTATTTTTTTCCAAAAAAAAAAAAAATACTTCAATGAATAAAAAAAAAAAAGAAACAGTAAAGTTAACCCAATCTTTTTTTTTTTTTTTTTTTTTTTTTTTTTAATGTGAAAGATGATGTTACGCCGTGAGAATCGTGATCTACCTATCTACGCAAAAAAACATGTGATTCTCATTTTAGCCAGAATCGTGCAATATTATCTCTATCTCTATCTCACACACGTATGTGTGTGTAATTGTACAATAAACTACTGACACAGTCCATGCGTCAACAGTGCTGCATATTGTCACTGTCACTTGACATTAAAAATCAATTCAGTTTTCGTAAAAAAAAAAAAAGAAAATGCGAGACAAGGACGTTTACCCCCTCAACTTCCGGTTTCCACGGAGCTCCGCCTGCTTTCCCTGGTTGGAGCCTGACATTTGTAGATAGGAGGCTGTCTTAGCGGATGGTTAGTCCATCAATTGCTGTTATCTGCAGCCTGAAGGGGAATGTTCTGTTAGGATGGCGGGGGCTTGACTGTGTAGTTGGCCCACTCCCATGCTGCCTCCGTAGATACACGCCTGCAGTGCTGATTGGATCTCTACTAGTCCAGTGAAGGTGAAGGCTGTGTGCCCCAGAAGATGGCATGCTCTGATCGCACTGATCCTACAAGGACTGTGGGCTCTCTGCTGTCTGTGGACACGCACACTTCATACTGGTATATAGAGGCCCCCTGAAGGAGACCTCCTTGTCAATAGGCTTCACAGCTTGTCCACTACAGGAGAGCAGCACACTGTCTGATCTGTCCTGCCAGAACTGTTTTTGCACATATGCTTTAAAAATCAATTTAGGCCTGAAGATTGCATAACCCCACCCCAAACATATATATATATATATATTTATTTATATATATATATATATATATATATATATATATATATATATATATATATATATATACATATACATTTTTTTTATTTATTTTTTGCAGACAAGTTTGTGTAAACGTGCACTGTGTGGTGGAATTATACAAAGTGTTTTTATCCCTTTTTTTTATTAATTTTGCACGTCTGTCAAAAAAGCAATATTTATGTACCGAAACTTGGTTTATCTTAAAGATGTTATTTAATGAATACATCTGTGTCTGTAGTTCAAACCTTCTTATCATAATTCGAAACATATTTGATTTTACACTCCAGCAGTTTGAGTTTGGAAATTGTAGGGAAATGCTTAGGTAATGAATTTTTACAATTTAACTAAACCCATTCGATTTTAGACAAAACGAGTTTCAGTCGACTAAAATGTACTGGAAGTTTTATTTGACTAAAACAATTGCAGGTGACTAAAATAAGAATAAAACTAAAATGGCATTTTAATCGAGACTACAACTAAAACTACATCGTAATTTGCTATCAAAATGTTACACTGGTTGGCACACCTAGTACTGATGTGTGCACTGGGTGCGGAGTTCCTCTGAAACCCTTGGTTGTACTTTGTGACACTTGAATGCCAGAGTGAGCGGAGGGAGGAATCCGCTGTGACAAACAATTGGTATGCAAACATATGATTAGACATTCATTTTCCATGAAGTCACCAGGTTCATGTGACTTCTCCTCCTAAAGAGCTATCTGCCTACAGGGAATCCTCTGTTCTTGTAATCAAATCTGGGCTTAGAATACTGTTGCCATTGCATCACACCACCTTTGCATCATGCAATTTTTTTTTTTTTTTTTTTTTTAAAGGGTTTGTGTAACCATACAATATGTACTTAGGTTGGATAGAGGGGGGGGGGGGGGAATTAGAAAGCCTGCCAGTTTTTTTGCAGAGATTTCCTCTTGAAAACTGCTACAATGCTTTTATCAGACAGGAAGTAGGGGAAAGTCTTCCAGCAGCAACAAAGACAGAAATAAGCATGCTTTTATAGAGAAGTGATCTGTGATTGCATGAGTTGGGGAGGTGGATGGTGAAGTCATGCGCATTAAATCAGAGCATGCTTTGCATTCATTTGAAAAAAATAAAAAAATATATATATATATTATTAGTGTGTGTATGTTATGTTTGTGGAAATGTAACCAATATAAAGAATACAATAAAAAAAACTAGATGCAAAGTATTTTGTGAACTGCACTCGTGCTGGACAGCAGACCTCCTGTGTTCAGAACAAGACACGGGAGCAAGTGAAGATCACTGGAAGGGGAGTGTCTACTTAAAAGTGGAGTTCCACCCAAAAGTGGGAGTGTGTACCCTCTTTTTAGTGGGACTTCCTGCTTCCTTTTTTCCGCCACCTAGGCAAATCCTCCTCTCGCCCTGGGCAGCCATCGTCTGGGACACAACTCGGGTCAGGAGCCCACAGTTACTATGACAGCGGTGTGGAGAGAAGGGGGAGAGGAGCGAGCCTCTGGGCAGCCGCATCGCTGGACCGTGGGATGGGTAAGTGTGTGTTTATTAAGTCAGCAGCTATGCTTTATGTAGCTGCTGACTTTTCATAAACTAAAAAACGGATGGAGCTCCGCTTTGATGAATTCCAAGGGGATCAGCCAGGTATGGTATATACGTAGTTGCATTGGTCCATTGTAACCATGAATTGTTCTTTAGACCCCATTCACACTTGTGCAACTTGTCATGTGACTTTGGACATCAAAGTTGCATGACAAGTTGGAACTCATGTTTTCAAAGAATAGCCATTTTATATATGTGTGACTTGGAAAAGAGGGAGGGTGGGGACAGGAGAATAGTTGCTGAGGCTAAGCCTTAGGCTGCCCACCCACCCAGTTGAATGAAAGGACTATCTTGGTACTGATGGAACACAATAAACATGATTATATTAAGATTTATTATAAATAAAATTACAATCCAAACAAATGTACAAATCAACAATTGGTCAGGGTTTCGCGGAATACCGCTTCATCAGGAAAACCAATCTAAAAAATGAATAATACAATAAAAACATGTAATAAATTATTACATGTTTTTATTGTATTCATTTTTATAGATTGGTTTTCCTGATGAAGCGGTATTCCACGAAACTAGTCGAAACCCTGACCAATCGTTGATTTGTACATTTGTTTGTTTTTGTAATTTTATTTATAATAAATCTTTTAATACAATCATGTTTATTGTGTTCTAGCAGTACCGAGATAGTCATTTCATTCAACTGGGTGGGCAGCCTAAGGCTTGGCCTCAGCAACTATTCCCCTGTCCCCACCCTCCCCCTTTTCCACTTCAACCGGGATGATGGTACGTTTTTACCTTTTATTACTTTTTACATGAGGCTATACTCGCTTTCTGTTCATATGTGTGACTTGGTCGCACATGCACTAGTTTGGCCCAACTTTCATGCAGCTTAAGGGCCAATAACTTCAATGTTAACTCTCAAAAGTTGCATGAAAGTCCTACCTGAATTTTTTACATGCAACAGTGCGCCCGACTTTGCTGAGATAACAAATCGCATTCAAAGTTGCATTACAGTCACACACTTGTGAATGGAGCCTTAGTTATCAAATCCACTGGTAAATTTATAGCTCTTTGTATTACAATTTGTGTTAACCAATGAAAATGCTTATTCAAAGAATAAAACAGAAGAACTCGGTTGGTCTTTTGGGGGAAGGACTCATTTTTCAGAAAAACATTATTTTTGTGGCCTCTGCATACCAGTTACAGACAACTTTGATTGGCTGTGGGGATGGCATTGGTACAAAAACCTGAGCCGACATCTCTGGCCATGTGGGTCTATCACCCCAGTACAGCTGATGGTTTTGCACCAGCCTGCCATTACCCAGGATAACAAGGGTATGGCATATTTAGGGAATGAACATGCATGTCTGTGTTTCTGGAAGTGAGAAAAAAGCAGTCGCCGGTATTATAGCTTTCAATACGTGAAATCCTGTGTGTTGTGTGGTTTTTTTTTTTTTTTTTTTTGTAGATTTGCCTGGGAGTTTTGTCTATTTTCCCAGATAGGTCATCGGTTCAGCACAGTATCTAATTCTGCAGTGTCCATCCAGGGAAATCGTCTCCCAAACTGATTTTCAGTAAACGCCTGTACTCAGATAAAAGATATTTTAAGAATGTAGGGCATCAAGCAGATTACCTTACTGTACAGCTTTCTGCACAATTGTATCCTTTGTGTGTGTGAACTTACTGCTTTCCTGAGCATGTTTCCCTAGGGAATGGCATGATGAAGAATAAGGCAAGTATGTGTGTGGCCTATAAAGGGTATTGGAGGGACTGTAATACAAAAAGGCAGACAGGCAGGTTCTAAGCATAGCCATAGAACCCTAAAAGTAAGACATTTTACTACCGCTTTAAAGGGGTTGTAAAGGTTTGTTTTTTATTTTCTAAATAGGTTCAAAGATAGTGCATTGTTGGTTCACTTACTTTTTTCCTTCGATTTCCCTTCTAAATGTTTTTTTTTTCTTTGTCTGAATTTCTCACTTCCTGTTCCTTCTCAGTAAGCTTGCCCCATCATGCGAGCCGTTCTAGCCGGGGGTTAGTCAGCGTGCTCGCCCCCTCCCTTGGGACTACTTCCCTGCAGGGAGACGCTGTGAACACAGCAGATATACATGTAAAACCTATGTAGGGAGATTTGGTTAATCTCTGTGTATCATCTGAGGCTGTTCACTTCACTTGGTGTATTGGCGGTTTATACCCACTTTAATCTAGGCTTACCTGTAGGGCCAAGTGGTCTGTAAGGGTTTACAACCACCAATATTTTGGGTCAGTGGTTGCTTCTCAGAGCAGGGGGCTTCCACTGATCTCATACCACTGACACTGGTAAATAATGGCAGCCTCAGAAAAAGGTCAATTTCCTACTGTGTAGAGTACATGAATGCTTGGCAACCCTTGAGGGAATCTTGACTGAGAATGCCTGACCAAGATACTGATATTTTCAGGTCTAATGAGTGAATATTAATCTGTTCAGTAGAGAAGATGAAAAGCTGAGCCAGTATTCACTGCAACAAATGAAATGTTTTCCATTCATAACCAAGTCTCCATAACTGCCTGGTACATTAGCTTTCAGGTAGGGTTGTCCCGATACCACTTTTTTAGGACCGAGTACAAGTACCGATACTTTTTTTCAAGTAGTCGCCGATACCGAATACCGATACTTTTTTTAAATGTGTCCCCAAATGCAGCCATGTCCCCCCCATATGCAGCCATGTCCCCCACATATGCAGCCATGTCCCTCTAGCCATGTCCCTCACATATGCAGCCATGTCCCTCTAGCCATGTCCCTCACATATGCAGCCATGTCTCTCACATATGCAGTCATGTCCCTCACATATGCAGCCATGTCCCTCTAGCCATGTCCCTCACATATGCAGCCATGTGCCTCTAGCCATGTCCCTCACATATGCAGCCATGTCTCTCACATATGCAGTCATGTCCCTCACATATGCAGCCATGTCCCTCTAGCCATGTCCCTCACATATGCAGCCATGTCCCTCTAGCCATGTCCCTCACATATGCAGCCATGTCCCTCACATATGCAGCAATGTCCCTCTAGCCATGTCCCTCACATATGCAGCAATGTCCCTCTAGCCATGTCCCTCGATGCAGCGGCGGGGGGGGGAAAGGGGGGGGAAAGTATTCTATTTAGGTATCGGGGGTATTTGCGTGAGTACGAGTACTCCCGCAAATACTCGGTATCGGTCCCGATACCGATACTGGTATCGGTATCTGGACAACCCTACTTTCAGGCTTTGATCGTTTTTAGTGCAGAGAGATATGCCTTACTTTAAAGTGGAACGTTACCCATAACAGCTTGATAAAAAATGTTCTTTAGCATGGAATTTAATATTCCACATTAATAGGTTACCAAAATGAGTGTGTGCTGTAAATTGTCTCCAGCATTGCTCTTGTTTCTTCTTGCTGGAAGCTGCCATTTTGCTGAAGCCCAGAGCCCCTGAGCAGCAGTAAATCATAAACGGTCTAAGGCTGAGTTCACACTGGCATTAGGAGAGGCATTTAAAATGCCCCTCAAATGCCTATGCGCAAGATATAATAGGCTGTACACATTAAGCGTTAGCATCACGTCGCTTAAAAATTTAAGCCTCATGCTGTGTCAGAAGGCATTTGAAGCATTTCAAGTCTATGGTAACGCTCTGCAAACGTTCTGGCAGGTGCTTTTGGTGCGGCTGCGGCGCATTAAAATTAGTTTATTTCTATCATTTTCCATTGTGGGGCAGTTTTAATGCTCATAAAACACTATAAAACCATGCATAGGGCGTTTGGGGCATTTTACAAGCGTAAAAAATGCTCCCTATTCTAAAGCTCATTGATGCTTGTCTGACGCCCATACTAATTCTATACAAAGACTATAGAAGCTTTTGTTGAGTGTCAGAAATGTTGTCAAGTGTGAATAAGCCTTAGGGCTCTTTCACACGGAGCGGATCCGTATTGATCCGCTTAGTTAGCCCGTTTGGCTCAGCGGGGATTCCTCCGTAAATCCCCGCCGAGCTGTCGGCGGACAGGGCGGTCCCCGCACACAGTGCAGAGACCGCCCTGTCTCTCCTCCGCTCTCCCCTATGGGGAATCGGGTGAATACGGACCGTCTGTCCGTATTCATCCGATCTGATCCGTCAGACGGAAGAAAAATAGGGTTTTCTTCCGTCTGAAAAACCGGATCCTGATGGAGGCGGGTGATTACGGATGTTGGTGGCTAACGGCCGTGATCCCATAGGGAACCATTGTAAGTCTGTAAACTGACTTATGAAAAGCGGACCGTTCGTCCGCTGGTGTGAAAGGGCCCTTAACAGTTGAAAAAAGTAATTTAATTCCTGTAATGCCAGGCTTGCAAACTCATTTGCTTGTGTCCTCAACTAAACTGTCAAACCAGCAAGTGGCTCGTATCATAACTGATCTCATGTGCAGCAACATGGCAAGTTGCAGATCAAGCAGAAGCGGCTTCCTTGGCTGTAAAGGATAGGAGGGTTTAATTTGGCTTTAAGGCTGTCAGCAGATCTGCCTCTAGAAACTCTGCAGTGCCTAAAAATGAAGAGCAACTAAGCATGTTCAGAGCAGGGTGAGACAGTTTATTTCAGACACCCCTAGAAGCAGCTATAAAAACATACAGCGTGCATGAGGCCTAACATTCCACTTAAGGCCTCCCTCACAACAAAACCTCAGCTAGTCCTTCAAGGACTACAAGGAACCTTTTCTTATATAAACTGTTTAGTCCCATCACCCCCCCATGTAACGCAGATGAATAAAGGCAGACCTGTTTGTCCAGCCTGTATGACGACCATGAAAGCCCTCATGGATGCAATGGAGGATGTGAAGACCTGGTGGGACAGAATGTATGTTGCTTGCATGAATACAAGGTGAAAATCAAGGGGAAATTAAAGCCTGACAAATGAAAACCAATGCAGCTACTGTATTTTCCCCTGTAAAAGACAACCTTTTGTACTTAAAAATATCCCCCAAAAGTCGGGGGTCGTCTAATATGCTGGTACCTGTAATGCAGAATCAGTCAGATTGCGGGCATCCATTGTTCAAAATTTGCACCTCCTCCTCGTCCTGTTCCATGATAGGCGGAACACTGTTTCCCAGCAGAGCCTGTGTTCAGTGTTCCACTCATCCGAGATCCTCTCGGCCTCAGACGAGAGGACATCCGTGATAGGCGGAACACCGATCACGGGCTCTGCTGCCAAACTGAGTGTTCCGCCTATCACGGAACAGGACAAGGAGGCGGCACGGCTTTTGAACAATGGACACCCGAAACTCTGACGCTGCATACAGGGATAAGGCATGGAGCTCGGCACAGTGAGCACGGCAAGGTGTGTCGGAAGGGGCTCGTCTTATACAGCAAGTATATCCCAAAACCACATTTTTAGCTGGAAAATTAGAGGGTTGTCTTTATATGCTGGCAAATAAGTACATTTATGGACTGGTAAGCTGCAGTCATTACATTACATACATTTTTATTTTGGATGTACTTATGCTTTAACCCTTGCATCCAGATACTCTTCTTTGTAAGATATCTCCCCTTTTGACACCCAGAATCCAATTTCCAATGAGCCCCACAAACCAATTTCCTTTGCTCTAGTTTATAAAAATGAACTTTAGTTTCTTAATGGGTTCTGAAATCTACTAAAAAATGATCGATGAGTTTACTTCCATTGTTTCTCTATATCCGCTTTGTATAGTTATAACCAAGATATTCATTGTTTCATATGTTTTTTTGTTGTTTTTCCTCTAGTATGCCTCTACTGGGTGCTCTTTGTCTCTCCATCACACTGAAAAACCTGAACATGAGGACATCTGTGAATATCGTCCCTACTCCTGTCCCTGCCCTGGAGCCTCCTGCAAATGGCAGGGTTCACTGGAAGCAGTCATGCCACACCTAACACATGCCCACAAAAGCATCACTACTCTCCAGGGTGAAGACATAGTCTTCCTTGCAACAGACATTAACTTACCTGGAGCTGTTGACTGGGTGATGATGCAGTTCTGCTTCAGCCACCATTTCATGTTGGTGCTGGAAAAACAGGAGAAATACGAAGGTCACCAACAGTTTTTTGCCATTGTACTCTTGATCGGCACGCGGAAACAAGCTGAAAACTTTGCCTACAGACTTGAACTCAATGGAAACCGAAGGCGGTTGACCTGGGAGGCCACACCAAGGTCCATTCACGATGGGGTGGCAGCAGCCATCATGAACAGTGATTGCTTGGTTTTTGATACTGCAATTGCACATCTGTTTGCCGATAATGGGAACTTGGGCATCAATGTGACCATATCTACTTGTTGTCCGTGATCCTTGGATGTTTTTTGTTGGGAAAACCTATTTCAGTGGCCACGTCGGTGCTGTCTGCATTTTATTTTTTTACAGTGGACTTACTTTTTTTTCAACAAGCATCTTATAGAAGCATTGCCAACATTTTCTAGACTTTTTGTAGTTGTAAATAATGAGGCTGTGAATTGTTAACCTGAAGAGCGTCATAAGAACTATGTTTTACTTAAATTATTTTCTGAAGAAAAAAAAAAAATGGATGTACTCTTTGATTGTGAATAACAGAGGACTTTATCATGAAACTACGGTACAGCAGGTGAAAGTGTAGCATTGTTGTATGATGCAGACATGTACGTTTCTGTAGGTGTGTAAAGGAAGCTGGATCACAGTCGGCAGAATATGCTGGGTTATATTTTTATGAACCATTTATTGACCAAGCTTTTATCTGAATGTGCACTTATCTTTTATTTATAGGTTAGTTTACCTTTACCTGGGCTTTTGTATGAAAACTGAAGGAAAGGGTTGTCCACAGAAACCAATAGAAGGGTTGCTTGCATATTCCCGATATTTATTTAAAAAAAAAAAAGAAAAAAACCTGTGGGGTTGATTTACTAAAACGGAAGCTGTCAAAATCTGGTGCAGCTGTGCATGGTAGCCAATCGGCTTCTAACTTCAGCTTGTTCTATTAAGCTTCAACAAAAAAAGATGGAAGCTGATTTTTTTTTTTTCTTTTTTTTTTTTTTTTCAGAGCTGCACCAGGTTTTTGCAGTTTTCGTACATCAACCTCATACTATCTGGCTGCTGTGGCCAACACCTCTACTTTTTTCTTTTCCGCCAGCTTGTTTTAAAGCTGAACTCCAGGCAAATGGCTAAATTACGCAAATGAAAATTCAGTTTTACCTGCCGAAGAATTTTGAGTTCTGTGCAGCCACCAGCCAACACAGCCTGATCCTCTAACTTCACTGCAGCACAGTTTGGTCAACTTCACTGGGTCAAAATGCACTCCCAGCTTGCTGACTGGACAATGAAGCGGTAGCAGGACACTGATGAGCCATCACTCTGCTCTCTCCTCCTGTTCAGTGTGCTTATTGTCAATGCACAGCATTGTTGGCTTCTCATGCTTGGCTGTCTCTCACCCAGTCAGAGTGCTGCTTTACAGGAGGTGGATATCAACAGAACTTCAAGTACTTTTCACTAGTTGCAATTGACATACAGTAAAACTTTGGTTTGAGAGCGTTTTGCAAGACAAGCAAAATGTTTTAATAAATTTTGCCTTGATATGCAAGCCAAGTCTTGATGTAAGAGTAGCGTCATGTTACAACTGAGTATAAAACAGAAGAGAGGAGTGTCTAAGTGTAGCAATATGGTTAAATTTAATGAAGGTACAACATTTAGCAACTTATTTCTACACTTAGAGATGCCTCTCTTCACTTTTATAACCTGTAAAAAAAATGCTTTGATATACAAGTGCTTTGGACTACAAGCATGTTTCTGGAACAAATTATGCTCGCAAACCAAGGTTTTACTGTATTTGTAATAATGAATACATGCATGCATTAATTTTGGTGTTATCTTATCTTGTATCTGCCTGGAGTTCAGCTTAAATGAAGCCTGTTGTGTCTATCTACCCCTTGCCTACCAGTGGTGAGTATACAGAGAGCATCTTTTCACCTCCCTCCATGGCATAATACTGACTAGCTCCAGACTTGAATGGAAAGAGGCTATGCACAGCTACAAGGTTTGGCAGCGTCACAATATGTCGTCTGGATATGCGCAGGCAAGTGTTTTCTTCTGTCTTCCGTTCTGTTTATGTTTCATAGATGGACACTTTTGTGTGGAGAGGTTGTTAACTTCTTTGCAGTAAATTTTTTGTATGCACACAGCTGCTAATTAAGAACCGATTCTGCAACAGGAAAAAGATTATAATATTTGTGCTACTGGTTAGAGAGCGAAGGTCTCTGGGAAAGACACGAGGGAGCTTTGTCTAATCAAATACATATTTGGTTGTTAAATATGTGCATATGAGAGGAAAATTCTCAAATGTCCCCGCACCTAAGCCTGAATATAACGCCCATCTCTACAAATACCTCATTTTCATTAAAGCTGCTTTTTCCCAGCACCCTAGGAAAATAAACACGTGTTTTAACCCTTGCCAAATGGGAGGAGATCCACTGTAATGACCCCGGAGTTCAACTTTAACATTGCTCTAATTTGGATGCCACCTTCCGCAAACTTGTTTCTTTTTATTTCAGAGAACATTTTTTCCTTTTTTTTTTCCTGCATTTTTCGACAACACAAACAAGAAACCTAACTTTTTCCAAAAATAAATATTCATCGCAAGTTCTGGAAATGATTCACATTACTGGAAACGGCTGAGGTGGATATGTACCACCATTGTACATATTTACTTTCTAGTCCATTCATCCTTTTCCTTGGTAAATCTGACCTTAATAGCTACCTAATTTATTTATTTATTTTTGTACTTTGTTGGTAGACCAGGAGGGTATGCCAGTAGCTCTAAAGCACAGCAAATATGACCTTTTCGCTAAGGGTTGAAATTCGCTTTTTGCACAGCCGTGCTTTAATGCACGAGATCGGAGAAGTATAAATAGGGCCTACAGGTGTTTTAGCACAGATTAGCTGTATTTAATACATGCGCAATATATTATTTTGTATGTCAATTTTTAGCTCAAATGGATTTTCATTCCTTTTTAAAATGCCAGCACTTTCTGAGGCTCTATATGTTGTCCATTGAGACCAGAAAATAGAGCCTTTTATCATGAGTTTGGAAAAAACAATTATGGGAAATGGTGATTTAAATCTATTATGTGGGGAAAAATTTATTTTATACCTATGCAACATTATGTGAAGTGAATGTTTAAAAAAATTAAACACAGATAAAGTAAATTTTAATGCCGCTCAGTGACCCTAAGGCTGGGGTTCACACTGATGCGCTGCGGTTTGGCTGCAGCAAAGGTGTATCTGATTTTTTGTGTGTTTTACCCCCCCAGTCTCATAGAAATCTATTGGGTAAGTTTTTCTGAAAGTGCACAAAAAAATCTTGTATGATGCGTTTTGTGCTCTTTCAGAAAACGCGACATAATGGCACAAAACCTGGGTACATCCACGCTGCTGGAAAACCACAGCGCCCAAGTGTGAACTTGACCTGAAGTGCATAATTTTAACCTTCTATTTTTTTTTTTTTTTTTTTTTTTTGTGCTTGTATAACTAATTAAAAAAAAATGAGCAGTTAAAGCCGAAGGGCTCTTTCACATGAAAGGGCGCGTTCAGGTCCTCCTGCCATTTATTTTTATTTTTTTTGGCGGACCTGAACGGGCACTCCGTGCTCCTCTATGGAGCCGCGGATGTCAGCGGTGACATGCCCGCTGACTTCCGCTCAGATCCGCCAAAGTGTGACGGAGGAAAAGCCTACTTTTCCAATCCGTCTGGCGGATCGGGTGTACACGGACAGACGGACGGTCTGTGGTTATCCCATCTCCCCCATAGGGGAGAGCGGAGAAAAGACAGGGAGGTCCCTGCACAGTGTGCGGGGACCGCCCTGTCATCCGCCGGCTCAGCGGGGATCAACGGAACTATCCCCGCTGAGCAAGCGGAGGTTCACGGGGCGGGTCATTACTGACCCGCCCCGTGTGAAAGGGGCCTTAGTCCATCCTCTAAACTATTTCCGTTACTAATTGCTGCAGCCGCGGTCAGCGCTGTATGTAACATTAACTACGTACAGTACACAGCACTGTGTTTCGGCATTAACAAAATCCACCTACCTCTCTACTGGCACTGGGGCTTCCCATCTGCTGGCAGAAAGAAAAAGCAAGTTGGGCTGAGTCCTTCACATTTGCAGCTATTTAAAATAAAATGGAAAACTGAGTTAGACCTCTTCCACACAGGACGGACTCCACCTGAACAGTGGGGAGTCTGTCTGCTGAGCAGTCAGATGGCAGGTCTGTGTCTGCTCTGCTTATGCAGAGCATACAGTCCATTCTCCTCTATGGGTGGTCGGATGTAAACGGATCACCTGTTCGTTTACACCCAGCTGCTATCCGATCCGCTAGACCAGGGGTGTCAAACTCCATTTCATCGTGGGCCGCATCACCATTATGATTGTCCTCAAAAGGGCCGGTTGTATCTGTAAGATTAGATGTCCAGCGCATCCCCTCCCCTTACATTAGATGTCAAAAGCCACCCCACCATCAGAAGTTGAGTCCCCCCACTCTCCCTTACATCACAGTGCACCCCCTTTTCCTTATGCTGTTGCTGGATGCATTGCTTGAAAGCAGAAAGTAGGGGTCTGGAGGAGGGCTGGAGCTCTCCTGCAGCTGCAGGAGAGGTGCGAGGGCCACATGAAAAGGCCTGGAGGGCCGGATTCGGCCTGCGGGCCTTGTGTTTGACACCTGTGCTCTAGACACACAGGCTAAGATACACATTACTGATCATCGTGTACTTAAAGTGGTCCGCCAACATACTGCTGTTAATTTACTAAAGGAGTAGAGCATTTTTACTTTACAAAGAATGGTGTGCATGAAAAATAAAACCAGGACTTTGCTTGCACATGTTTAGGTGATTGAAGTCCGCAGAGCTTCATCTTATTTATTAAGCCAAGTAGAAATTCCCATTGCTGAGTGAACAGTCTATACTCCTTTAGTAAATCAACACAACTGTCAGCATTTCATTATCACAGAATTATTAATCTACACTGCAGTCTAGAATACTCCTATGTTTACAATAATGGCACATTTGGCACCTTTTCAGGGGGGAGGGGGGTGCAGATACCTGTATAAAACAGGTATTTGCACCACTTCTGGGTTCTGACTCCCACGTCACCCCCCCCCCCCCCCCTCGCTGTCTTCTGGGAAACACTGTTCCCAGGCAAAAGCGGGGACCAGTGACGGCGCGCCGCGATACTCGTGCATGCGCAGTAGGGGACCGGGCAGTGAAGCATCTAAGGACCGAGCGATTGCTCAGCCTCGTCTGCTGACATCGCGGGCGCGCTGGACAGGTAAGTGTCCATTTTCTTTAAAAGTCAGCAGCTGCAGTATTTGTAGCTGCTGGCTTTAAAAAAAAAAAAATCAGGTGGACATCCACTTTAAGCAGTTTTCTGTCTATTCAAACCTCTCATTCTATTTAAAAATGTACCGGTAAATCCCAAGAGCAAGGCCTAGGGGGCTGTTCATACAGAAGTTCTAATGGGTAAGGCCAGAGTGAATCAATATGCCAGGTACCACAAACTTTTAAAATACCAGTTTTTTTTTTTTTAAGAGGTATGAGAAAAATAAATGCAGTCCCATCCAGAATGGGAATAATTTTGTGCCAAGTCTTGTGAATATTTTTCAAAAAAGGAATCTCTACTTCTGGTGGGCATGAGAATTGCTAACCCCTGTGTGGCTCCTTGATTTCCAGACAAGCATGCAATGGGCTGAGGAAAAATTAAGTCAAGCCTTTAGGAATGACTGAGGAGGATTTATTCAGTCCAATACCTAACAATATTAATGACTGTAGCCATCACTTTAATTTTAGCAATGCCTTTACCAGCATAGGCTGGAAATGGAAAGTTTTAGGTTTGGTTGAAACAGTTGCCTAATTGTTCTGCTGAGGGCTCAGTGTTTTGGTGTACATAAGGCTGAGGTTCGGTATGAGGAAATTGCATCATATCTTGCAGTTCAAAAATAGTTACTGAATGTTTTCAGTCGTCGTATTGGAGAAGCTCCTGAAAGGAAACCTTTATGGATAAGGGCTGTCATAGCTGGTCTTGCTTAGATAATGCTAGTCGCTTGGCTGTTATGCTGAACTAAAGGCTGCAATACTTTAAACCTCCATTATTCTTCAATATAGGTTACCTGTAAAGGAAAGCTGTATAGCAGAAGCAGTATGGAAGGGTTGAGCACAATGGCACCACGGGATGGGTTCCCTCATTAATATTGACTGTATTGACCTTGATGCCCATTCACACTGGTCAGGCTTGCTGTTATGTGTTTAGACAGGTCGCATTAGGGCAGCTAATTCATTGGCTACCTAAGGCATGTAAAATCATGCCTGCAGCATTTTCTTTTTGTATCCCTATATTGTGCGTCGCATTTCAGTGGACTGCAACACAGGTACCTTGTAGAGGTGCACTGGTGTGCCAGTCACAATAAATGGCATCTCAGCACACAAATGCACATGACGTGTTGGTGCAGTGGTGACCAGGCCTTTAAAATTTGAAAGCCGTCATCGATGAGGCAGCTGGGTACTTGGCATTTTCAGATAGAAAGGTCAGCAGTTGCAGCCTTTGTATCCCCCCCCCCACCCCTCCCCCCCAAGGTACACATTTTCCTATAATTAAATATTTTATGTAGTAATATTTGCCAGTGGATGAGTGAACAGTTCTTTTTGTAAAGAGGTTTATGTGTTGCACTGCCACCCCCAGTTTATTTATATAGTCCCAAGTGTTGTCTAGGTTCTGTTATATATGTGCTTTTATTTCCGTTCCAGTTTCAAAATGGCTTCTGTTATGTTTTGTTAAAGGATTACCTTGGATGGTGTGTGTTTATTTTATTTTTTAAACCTCATTTTACTCCAAATGTTCAAATTGTACAGTGTATTAAAATTATCTATTGAAACTGCTACCAAACACAGAAATTTAATTTATTTAATGAATTGTATAAGAAGTTATTGCAGAGTATCCATGTATGTATTTTTATATTTGTTGGTTTTATAGAACCTTGACTGAAGGCTGTTATTAAAGGGGGATCCAACCAAACATTCAAGCAGTTCATACAGCCACTGGCTTTTGTCCCTTCCTTTTTGTTCTGTGCAGGCTGTATACCCAATAGAATAACACCTCTCCCTCCCCTCCCCCTTTGAATAATTGGTATCTTGGGTTAGTTTGCAATTGGAGATGCACTGAATGGGCAATAGAATTTCAATACATTTTTTTTGTTTGTTTGTTTTAAAAATAAATGCTGAACAACTGTTTTCAAATGTATCGTTTCCGTATTTTTTTTTTTTTTAGCATATTATATTACTGCATGATGCAGCAAATGGCACAGTCTGACTTAGGGATTGCATATTTTAAAGCTAAATGCCAGTCAAAAATAAATGAAATCTATTCCTCAATAGTGGCAGGGTATATAAATCCACTCTGTATGCACAAAGTACTTTTATGAAACCCAAGATATTACCTTGTAAAAGTAGCAGTGACCTCATCATTGTGTACATTGAATATGTACATTGACTTTGCATCTCTGGTATCCAGCTGGCAGTCGTCGCAGCACCCATTATTCATGAGCCTTCTGTAACAGTCAGGGGTTAATGCCGTTTACGATATTCCATTCCACCAACCCACGACAGCTTATCGACACTCCACAATCCAGCAGACGAACATGGCCCATACAGATTCCCCAGAAACGCGACACACCGCTCTGGTTCAAAACGGATAGACACTTTAATGGTAAACTCAGGCTTTTATCCATTTAGAAACCCCAAGGAACAATGACTTAACTCCGAGATAATCTACATGAGCTAATTACTAATCATTTACCCAGACAAGGTGACTCCGAGATGAGCTCTTCTCACCTGCTATACAATACACATTTATCATCAATATAAATTCACACAATACAGTGTCAATTAGCATCACACTATGAAATGTTCTTGAGAGCCAGACTAAGGTTCATTTACATGACAGTAGCAGACAACATTAACACCTTAACAGTCTGTGTTCCCACATTGAATCACTCTTTCTATTGACCGGTTGGGTTTAGAATCAACAACCTGTAATATTTCAAGATATCCTGGAATACATTGTGAATTATTACTGTCCCATCTCCTGTAATCCAAGATATCTTTCTCAGTCATCCTATGCCCCTAGTGGACATAGGATGACTTTAGACACAAGAGTCATCGATGAAGCTGAAACAGGAGTACACCACACCCTGCAAGAGCCTCTGGGTCCCACGGGCCCTCCCGTTACACCTTGTTTCCAGGAAGGTGTGCAATTGGAATATTGCTAAGACTTTATTACTAGAAGGTCTTGCACAGAGGCAACGTTTTGCACTGCGTTACTGTGAAGATCTGGGTGAAATGCACAAAGCACACCAAAGACTCAAGGAAGAACACGCATGACAAATGTAATTAGACAATGGTCACCTTATCCCGGAGTTCAGTTTTTCTCGTCCAAGCCAGTAAACGTGAAGCTGGACTCCTGGCACAAATTTTCATGAAAATTTTTTCCTTTTTGCTTGCAAATAATATAAATCCATATTGTGTGCACCATATTGCTTTTGCAAACACAGATACTACTTTGTAAAAGTATTAAGTGAAACTAAGTATGCAGAGCTATGAGCGGTCTGAGCACCACCTTCCTAATTACAGTTTACTTAAAACAAATTCAACACAATGGACATTTACATGGCATGGGTCCCTTGTGCTGCTTTCTCCACTTTAATAGGATAGTTCACCTTTACAAAAAAACTGCCTATGCAGGTAAGGGATGGTTGTAGATTCATAAAAACTGTGCAGCTCTGACTAAAGATGAATAATGCCCTTGCTATAGGTGTAGGCCCATTACATACCTTATAAAGCCTGACTGGAATACTCCCAGGACATTGCTAAGTGAGGCCTAGTCGTCGCTGCTCACCTCCACCATCACAAGAGTGAGCTCTTTCTCTGAGTCAAACCCCCTCACATACTTTCTCTCCCCTAATGCAGTAGCTCTGAGCTCAGAGGTACGCTAGACAACAGGGGTTCCATTCCAGGAGGGGTGAAGTCTCTGCAGTGTGGTGGCTCAATCCTCAGAGGTTGCGGGAGGGCCACCTTTGGGCCCACCTACAACCCTTCAGGGTAACAACGGATGCAAGCGCTTGGGGGGCCTACCTAGAGATACTTTGAGCCCATCTCACACTCTTCTTACCCTGGCATTGGAACTCCTGGAGTGGGCAGAGCAGAGTCCCCTCTATCTCAGCAGTGCATATTAAGGGGGCATACAATGTCAAAGCGGACTACCTCAGTCGGCAGCCGATTCACCAGGAGGACTGGGAATTGAACCCCAAAGTGTTCTCCCTCGTATGCCGACAATTTGGCAGCCCAGAGATCAATCTCTGCCCGCAGAGGTAACAGAAAAGTGAGAGTCTTCTCACTATTCAGAGGGGGGGGGGGGGCTAGACAAGCTGGCACAAGTTTGGGACTTCCGCTTGGCATATACCTTCCACCCCCCCCCCCCCCCCTTTAGTTATGATCCTGAGCATACTGCAGAAGCTGAATCTCTCAGAGGGCAGACTGATCCTGAGTGCCTCATGTTGGCCTTAGAGGACCTGGTTCCCTTCCCATCCCTGGGAAATTGGTCCATATCTCCCCCGAAGCGGCAGGACATTCTTTCAGGGTCCAGTCTGCCACCCAGATCCCGGCTTCTTCAGGCTAATGGCTTGGCTCTTGACAGGGAGAGCCTGTGAAAAATGGGGTGTTCTGAGAAAGTAATCGACACCCTTCTTTTGAGTAGGAAGCTGGTTACCAGGCATATTTATGCCAAAGTCTGGAGAGTCTTCTTGCGCTGTTGCAAGGCGGAGGGGACTTCCCAACAAGAGATCCCTGCGATCCTGGACTTTCTCTAGGATGGCGCGGATCATGGGCTAGCAACTAAAACACTCAAGGTCCTGGTCGCAGCCTTGTCCAGTTTCTTTGGACAGGGGAGGTTGGCTCTGGACCTCCTGATTTAAAAGGTTTTGTCAGCTAGAGATAGGTTGTCCCTGGTGCAGTCTTTGAAGCCCTAACTAGGGCACCATTTGAGCCGTTGGCTCATATCCCTCTTAAGGGTGAGTAACTTAAGACAGCCTTCCTGCTGGTGGTTATGATGGCCAGAAGGATAGGCAACACCCAGGCTCTGTCAATGAGACCTTTTTTTTTTTTATTATTTGAGGACAGGGTTGTACTCCGGCAGGATTCCCTGTACCTTCCGAAGGTAGCCTTAAGGTTCCACAGGACTCAAGCGATTGTCCTGCCTTCATTTTGTACCAAATTTTAGAGCGAGAGAGAGTTCCTTTCATTGTTTAGATATCAGACAATGTCTGTTGGCTTATTTGGATAGAGTGAAGGAATTTTAGACGGTCCAGTCACTAATTTACTTATTTTTTTCAGCCAGAAGAAGGGTCAGCAAGCGTCTAAGGCAGCAATAGCAAGATGGATCAGGCAGGCCGTTACCATAGCATTTGAGCAGGCTGGTAGGGCAGTTCCGACTAATCTTAAGGCACATTCCACTCGGTCTCTGGTGGCCTCTTGGGCAGAAAGGGCCGGAGCATCGGTAGAGCAGATGGGCAGTGCACAAGCCAGAGCACCTTCCTGGGACACTACAGAGTGGAGTTGCTGTCACCTCAGGATCTGGTGTTTAGTAGGAAGGTCCTACAAGCTGTTGTCCCGTCCTAAGGTAGGCCTGAGCTACTTGCTCTTCTCTCAGGGTGCCATCCTGGAACTTGAGAAAACGACTAGTTACACTTACAGCTAACAGTGTTTCTAGGAAGTCTTCCAGGACGACAGGCCTACTTCCCACCAAGATTTGAGGTGATTCACTCTTGTGCACTGGTGTAGGTCAATAGATTTTCACAACTGAGGAGTGGGGGTTTTGACCTCTGTTGATTGTTTCCTGTCGGGGTGGGACCAGTCATCTCTCAGGGTGCCATCCTGGAAGACATCCCAGAAATACTGTTAAGTGTAACTGGTCATTTTTAACCACTTTCCTATTGGGAACTTAAACCTCCCTCCTAACCAGACCAATTTTCAGCATTCGGTGCTCACATTTAAATTGACAATTACTCATGCAACGCTGTACCCATATGAAATTTGTGTCCTTATTTTCACACAAATACAGCTTTCTTTTGGTAGTATTTAATCGCCACTGATTTCTTTTATTTTTAATTGCGCTATAAATGGAAAAAGACCAAAAAATGTGTAAAAATAAATAAATAAACAAATGCATTTTCTGTTATAAAATTTTGCAAATTGGTAATTTTTTTCTTCATAAATTTTTGTCAAAATGTTATACTGCTACATGTCTTTGGTAAAAAATAACCCAAATCACTGTATATTATTTGGTCTGTAAGCCTGCGAATTTACAGCGGGTTTGATGCATTTAGGAACACACAGATTTGCAGGTATTGTTAAAAAGCATATTATTCCATGGCGTTGGTTCGCATCTATGCATTGCAAATTTTGGTGCGAGGAGGGGGAGGGTCCTCTGCGTGTTGACTGCGGGAGGGATGTCAATTCCCATAGTGCAGCACAAATTTTATCTTCATAGCCTTCAATTGAACTTGCAGTACACAGTTCACATCTCTTGCAAATTGTTCACTGTCTGCCGCCTGAAAATTGTGGTAAATTTGCATCTGTCTACCTCCAAAATGCAAGGCAAATTTGCACCTCATACAGGACAAAAAAATGATCAAATTCGCAGTACATTGCATCACAGTAGTGTGAATCTAGGCTGAAAGTTAGTCTACAAGCTGTGGTGCCAATCACTGAAAATTGCTCTCACCTGACGTAGTGACAGCCCATCTCATTTCTTGAGGCCCTGAAATGTCAGGAAAGTACAAATGACCCCCAAATTACCCCTTTTTGAAAAGTAGATATCCCAAGGTACTTAGTAGGGCTGCTTTCACACTGAGGCGGTTTTCAGGTGTTTTAGTGCTAGAAAACCGCCTCCCTATTAATTTGTGTGACTTTTCACACTGGGGCGGTGCGCTTGGGGGATGTTCTGAGAAGTCCTGCAAACAGCATCTTTGGGTGTGGTTTGAGAGCACTGTATACACCACTCCCAAAACGCCCTGCCCATTTAAAGGAATGGGTAGCGCTGCCTAAGCGCCTGTCGTGCGCTTAGGCAGTGCTGCAACATGGGTGCTTTTAACTCTTTATTTGGCTGCTAGTGGGGGTTAAAAGCATGCTGCTTAAACGGAGCGGCTACAGTTTTTTAAATTGTCATTTTTTTCCCCCAACAATGCAAAATTACGATTATTTATTTATTTATTTATTTTTCCCTTCACAAAATTGTCATAAGTTATTTTTCACACACCGCATATAGCATATGCATACTTCTAATGACACCCAAAAATACATTCTGTTACTCATGAGCATGGCGATATCACATGTGTGAGACTTCCACAGCCTGGCCACAGGGCCAGTTCACACACCACATGCAGTCCAGTGCATTTTTTCTGCATCAAAAAACACATAGAAAGTAGGGTTATATGGTTTTTCAATGACACCAGTGCTTGAGTGAGTGAGTGAGAAACTTATAAAGCGCAACACATGAGAACCGAATCGCCTCTGGGCGCTTAGTAACCATTCCCGAAGAAGCTTGCAGTTCCAGAAAAAAAAAGTAGAACATGCTGCATTTTTACTGCACCGGGCTCTACTGGAATGCTTTAAAATGCATTGGCTAAAAAGTGCTCTCAAGCTCCACCCATCGCTCTCCAGCCCCCCAGTGCTCTCCACCCCTGTTCTTTTTGGCTCCCCCTCCAGTGCTCTCAGGCTCCCCCCCCCAGCACTCTCCACTCCCCCCTGCATTTTGCCCCCACCCATGTGCTCCTTAACCCCGCCAGTGCTCTCCGCTCCCCCTGCATTTTGCCTCCACCCATGTGCTCTCCAACACTGCCAGTGCTCTCCGCCCCCAATAGTGTGATCAAGCCCCCCGTACTTTCCACCCCTGTTTTTTCAGGCCCCCACTGGTGCTCTCAAGCTCCCCCCATTGCTCTCCACTCCCCAGTGCTCTCCACTCCCCCTTGCTCTTTGTACCCCCCAGTGCTCTCCAACCCCCGTGCTCTTCACTCCTGTTCTTTCTGCCCCCCCAGTGCTCTTAAGATCCCCCCTTAGTGCTCTCCAGCCCCCCCTCTCAGCCTCCCGTGCTTTCCACCCCTGTTCTTTTTGGCACCCCCCAATGCTCTCAAGCCCTCCCAGCACTCTCCGCTCCCCACCCCTGTGATCTCCACTCCCCCCTGCTCTTTGCTCCCACCCATGTGCTCTCCAAACCCGCCAGTGCTCTCCGCTTTCTCTTCTCTTCAGCTCCCACCCAGTGCTCTCACTTCAGAGGACAGGCTGACTGGGGGCACAAAATGAGGACGGCTGAAGGTGCAGGTGGCCAGGGACCACTCCATCTCACAACAAACAGATCCTCTGGAAGGAGCACTGCCCCCATTCAAAACGAGAACCGACCCTGCATGCTGATGGCAAACATAAATATCCTGCTGGCATGGAAGGTACCGTACTGAGCATCAACAACACACCTTCCCACAGACAGGGACTGCAGACTGGGACATGGGGCACAGGAGGGGCTGCAATGATGGGCACAGTGGGGCTGCATTTGTGGGCACAGTGAGACTGCATTTGATGGGCACAGTAAAGCTGCATTTGATGGGCACAGTGAGGCTACAATGATGGGCACAGCGAGGCTGCATTTGATGAGCACAGTGAGGCTGAATTTGATGGGCACAGTGATGCTGCAATGATGGGCACAGCGAGGCTGTATTTGATGAGCACAGTGAGGCTGCATTTGATGGGCACAGTGAGGCTGCATTTGATGGGCACTGATGAGGCTGCATTGAGCTCTTGTATCATGTCTGTAGCCTCTGACCATCTCCTGTATCATGTCTGCAGTCTCTGAGGGAGTCTGGAGAGGAGTCAAGAGTGGGAGCGCCGCCAGAATGGGGGTCATGGGAGAAGTCAGATGTCTGTGGATTGTGGAGAGGAGACTATATAGGATAAAACTAGAGCCACCAAGCTGGAGCTGACTGACTGAGCCCTGCATGGTGCACCTGAGAGGAGGTCGGTGACAGCGCTGCTAGGCCAGTCTGAGGGGGGGTCACTGATGTAAGGGGGAAGTGAATACTAAAATAAAGGTTTCCCCCTTATATCAGTAACCCACCCCCCCTTACAGTATTTTTTCTGTGGAAGGTGGTCCCCCCCCCCCCCCACATTCTGAGTTCCTGGGGTCCCCCTTGATGATTGACCACTTTTACCTGGAATTTGCGTTTATAGATATAAAGCCCTATGTGCTTTCATATCTGTCTTATCTATATATAATACACTCTTCAAATGTGCTTTAAAATGTATGGTTTTCCTTTTCATGAACAAGAAAATAATGACGTTATGCTGTTACGCTGGTATAGTAATGCTGTGGGCTGGTATGAAATTTTTTCCAGGGCTGTTTTTTTTTCCCAGTCCGGTCCTGACTGTAGGTGTAGGTTTGTGTAAATGGGATTGTATTATATTTTTTTTTTTTTTTTTTTGGGTTGGACTTGTGTCTTTTTTTTAACCTGACTAACTACCGGTATGTCTGTGAGGCTGCCTGCAGCCCTGCATGGATTTTCTTTAAAAGCAAGATTGTGCATGGCTCCGCCCACACAGCCTCATTGTATATCTCAATAGAGCACAAGTGCAGTGACCTGGGGCTGGGGGAACAGCCTGCAGGAGCCTATGCATTACATCCACCTAGCACTGATCATGGTTGCAATACTTTGCACGCTTCAATGCAATTTTTTTATAAATGTATGTGCGTGTGTATATATGTATATATATATTTTATTAATGTGAATCCAACTGTTATTTTTTTGCAAAAAGTGGACTAGGTACGGTTATATTTTTATAAGTAAGAAGGCTGGCCGCAGGCCAGCCTGTATTTGTGGGAGGAGTCTGAGGCTATTTAAGACTCCCTCCCTGTCAGGGCTGGGTCGCCGTAGATTTCTGGGGAGGAGGGGGGGCGTGTCATGTCAACATCAGCAGATGCCATTCAGCGTCGGATTTGGAGGAGGGAGGGGTCGTCCGCCTGCTCATGGCGGCTCCACGTGTCTGCTGACCCACTAGCTTCTCCCTGGGCGTCTACCAGGCGGTATGGGGGAGCGGGAGCCGCCTTCCACCCTGGGCTATCTGCGGGTTCTGAGCGCTGTCATTTACTACACGAGGGGGGCCATCCAACCTCCCTCCCACTCCTCCGGGTTACATTGTTTGTGTGGCATTGTCATGGGGACCGAGCCATTTCCGGTTTCCATGTGGAGCTACAGGTCGGCAGCTGGGGGCTAATGGAGGTTCCCCTCACGCTGGCAGCATGGAGACCCGACGGCCCGCCGCTATTTCCGTCCGCACATGGTGTTTCAAGGGGAGGGGGGAGCCGCTCACGGTCCGGTTCTCACACCGGGTCCATAGGGGGGGGGCTCGGTGCTCAGATGAGGGGTTCCCGCATGTCTCCTGGTCCTTGCAGGTGTCCCCTCTTCCAACCCCCACTCACTTATCTCCTTCGGGTTCACGCCGTACTAGCTCCGTGCAGCTTCAACTATAATAGGGAGAGGAGATCCTCTCCCTATGATAGCCTAGCTGAGACTGATGACGTTTCTATATGTCACGTGACATGAGTGAGCCAATGGGATGTGATGGAGGCGGACCATCACATTTCATTGCAAATCACATTTAATGGCAATGCACCGGCAGCTGCGGCATGGCTGCTCGTTGGTCCTCTCACTCCTCCTCCCGGGGCTCACGCTGGTTCAGGGGGGGGGGAGGGGACGCAGCTTCCATCCATCCACCACGCTGGTTGCATGGGGGGGGGGCGCAGGGACGCAGCTTCCATCCACTTCTCCCAGCGGCTTAGTTATGTTTCCAAGTGTCCTAATGTGTCTCTAGGCTACAATAGAGGTAATACAAACTGTTTGTTTCTCATACGTTTATGGGTTCATGCGACTGTCAATCATGCGACTGTTTCTCATGCGACTGTTTCTCATGCGACTGTTTCTCATGCGACTGTTTCTCATGCGACCGTGTTCGCATGCGACCGTGTTCGCATGCGACTGTTTCTCATGCGACCGTGTTCGCATGCGACTGTTTCTCATGCGACTGTTTCTCATGCGACTGTTTCTCATGCGACTGTTTCTCATGCGACTGTTTCTCATGCGACCGTGTTCTCATGCGACTGTTTCTCATGCGACCGTGTTCTCATGTGACCGTGTTCTCATGCGACTGGTTCTCATGCGACCGTGTTCTCATGCGACCGTGTTCTCATGCGACCGTGTTCTCATGCGACCGTGTTCTCATGCGACTGTTTCTCATGCGACCGTGTGTCTCATGCGACCGTGTTGCTCATGCAACTACGTTTTCTCATGCAATTGTTTCTCATGCGACTATGTTTCTCATGCGACTGTTGCTCATGCGACTACGTGTTCTCATGCGACTATGTTGCTCATGCGACTATGTTGCTCATGCGACTGTTGCTCATGCGACTACGTTTTCTCATGCAACTATGTTTCTCATGCGACTATGTTGCTCATGCGACTATGTTGCTCATGCGACTATGTTGCTCATGCGACTATGTTTCTCATGCGACTATGTTGCTCATGCGACTGTTTCTCATGCGACTATGTTGCTCATGCGACTGTTGCTCATGCAACTACGTTTTCTCATGCAACTACGTTTTCTCATGCGACTATGTTGCTCATGCAACTATGTTGCTCATGCGACTATGTTTCTCATGCGACTATGTTGCTCATGCGACTGTTTCTCATGCGACTATGTTTCTCATACGACTATGTTTCTCATACGACTATGTTGCTCATGCGACTATGTTTCTCATGCGACTATGTTTCTCATGCGACTGTTTCTCATGCGACTATGTTTCTCATACGACTACGTGTTCTCATGTGACGATGTTGCTCATGCGACTATGTTGCTCATGCAACTGTTTCTCATGCGACTATGTTTCTCATACGACTACGTGTTCTCATGCGACTATGTTGCTCATGCGACTACGTGTTCTCATGCGACTACGTGTTCTCATGCGACTATTGTTCATGCGACTACGTGTTCTCATGCGACTATTGTTCATGCGACTATTGTTCATGCGACTATGCTGCTCATGCGACTATGTTTCTCATGCGAATATGTTTTCTCATGCGACTGTTGCTCATGCGACTGTTTTCTCATGCGATTGTTTCTCATGCGACTACGTTTTCTCATGCGATTGGTTCTCATGCGACTATGTTCTCATGCGACTACGTTTTCTCATGCGATTGTTCTCATGCGACTATGTTTCTCATGCGACTGTTGCTCATGCGACTATGTTTCTCATGCGACATGTTTCTCATGCGACATGTTTCTCATGCGACATGTTTCTCATGCGACATGTTTCTCATGCGACATGTTTCTCATGCGACATGTTTCTCATGCGACATGTTTCTCATGCGACTATGTTTCTCATGCGACTGCTGGTCATGCGACTATGTGTTCTCATGCGACTACGTGTTCTCATGCGACTACGTGTTCTCATGCGACTACGTGTTCTCATGCGACTATTGCATTTGATGTTCTGCTCATACGTAGGTAGGCTCATAGGGTG
This sequence comes from Rana temporaria, assembly GCF_905171775.1. Classification (NCBI taxonomy): domain Eukaryota; kingdom Metazoa; phylum Chordata; class Amphibia; order Anura; family Ranidae; genus Rana; species Rana temporaria. The sequence continues at coordinate 147,853,630 of NC_053492.1, read as the reverse complement.
TTATTGTTGCATGTCTGTTTTCTGTATTGTCTAGGTTGTGTCTGCGCACCCCCAGCTCCTGCTCTTCCATTTCTGCCGGTCATTTCATCATCCCCTTGGGTCCGGTCTAGCAGACCTTCTGGTTTATGTCTGTGTCATGGGTGTTCCTTGTCGGAGGTGGTGGTGGAATCTCCCATCCCTGATTCTCTGACGTCCCTTCTATGGGTACTTTCAGCCAAGGCTATCAGGTAGGAACGGGTTCGTGTGTCGTCATGGTTCCAGGTCAGGTTGCTGCTGTAGCGCATGGGCCTCGTCCTTCTGCTCCGTCAAGTTATCCATTAGGTATCCAGCACTTCAGGCTCCTGCCAGTTGTCAATTTTTGCAACTCTCCCGGTCACTTTCCATATTAGCATGGATAGGCCAGGGGTTGGGGGGGTTTCCTCACGGAGCTAAGGCTGGCGGCCGGTTGTAGTATTCATTGTAAGGCATGGTTGCAGGGGCGTCTCGGGCCAGTTCTGGTTCAGTTGCCCCAAGTATCCTTGTATCATTAACGCTTCAGGCTTTCGGCTGGCTTGTCGCAGGCAGCAGGCTCGAATCAATCTTTCTCAGGGCATTGGTCGAGTTCAGGGGCTGCTTGACGCATTCAGCGGGGGCTTCCTTCTTTCACAGGTCATGAGTCAGTAGCTTCTCCGGTCACAACGGCTTCTTATCAGGTATGCTTACGGTTGCCATCCGGGTGCGTGCGGCTTTTCTTCTTGGTCGCTCATCTACCCCCTCTCCACCTAAATATGGGTCTTTTGCCCTCTTTCAGGCGTACCTACAGCGGGCCAAATGGGCACAATCCAGGCCATTGGTTTTTAGGGTTACCGCATCCCTTACTCGAAGTCTTGAAGACTCTGACTACAAGTAAGAAGGCTGGCCGCAGGCCAGCCTGTATTTGTGGGAGGAGTCTGAGGGTATTTAAGACTCCCTCCCGGTCATTTTTTGGGTGAAATAATGGCGTTTTTATAACTATAGCAACTGTTTTTATAAATCAGCTCTTAACCATTTACTGCCTATAGAGTACACATTCCCATAGAGAAGTGTAATGTCACCTGTACAGTACACATTCCCATAGAGAAGTGTTATGTCACCTGTACAGTGTACATTCCCATAGATAAGTGTAATGTCACCTATAGTACATACCGGTAACCCATAGAGAAGTGTAATGTCACCTATACAGTACACATTCCCATAGAGAGGTGTAATGTCACCTGTACAGTGTACATTCCTATAGTGTAATGTCACCTGTACAGTGTACATTTCCATACAGAAGTGTATTGTCACCTGTACAGTACACATTCCAATAGAGAAGTGTAATGTCACCCATACAGTACACATTACCATAGAGAAGTGTAATGTCACCTATACAGTATACATTCCTATAGAGAAGTGTAATGTCACCTTTACAGTATATATTCCTATAGAGAAGTATAATGTCATTTGTACAGTATATTATCCTATAGAGATGTGTATTGTCACCTGTACAATATATATTTAGATAGAGAAGTATAATGTCACCTGTAGAGTATGCATTCCTATAGAGAAGTGTGATGTCACCTGTACAGTATATATTCCTATAGAATGGGAACAATGATAATGTCACCAGCACACACACACACACACAGTCCTCTGGTTCCCCATGTCTATGGGAGGAATGTGCTCACCAAACACTCTGCTCCTCCCATATACAGTTGCTTGGTAACCACATGTAAACAAGGCGCAGCATGGAGGGGACAGAGAAGGCTCGGGAGCTGGGTGAGTGATAGAAGTCATCAGGAGATAAACAGATTAGATGAACTTCCCCGGGTTATATGTGAGCAAAGACAGCCCAGAGCCATGGGGCTGATCCTATCTGCTAGGTCTGATGGGGCTCCCAGTGAACTCCTTTTACAGTTCTTTATACAGTATATGGTAACATCGTGACATGATTGGTGTGTGAACAGACTTCTTGTTTTGCTAATTTGTTAGATTTTTCATGTGCATTCATTGATGATTCTATATATTTATTCTTGCAGGGTGCATAGGCAGTGGGGGTTATTTACTGAAGACAAATCTACTTTGAACTACAAGTGCAAACTACAAATGCAAAGTGCACTTGAAATTGCACTGAAAGGGCACTTGGAAGTGCAGTCGCTGTAAATCTGAGGGGTAGATCTGAAATTAGGGGGAACTCTGCTGATGTTATCCAATCATGTGCAAGCTAAAATGCCCCCTCTACAGCGCCTGCACTTCCAAGTGCACTTTCAGTGCAATTTCAAGTGCATTTTGCACTTGTAGTGCAAAGTGGATTTGCCTTCCGTAAATAGACTCCATAGTCATACATACATCCAGTGGTGGCCCGTCCATACGGGGCGCAGGGGTGCCGCCCCCGTAATCTATGCACCCGGCTCCTAATCTGCATGCAGGGCGCCGGACACATGGATTTCTATGTTTTTCTTTTTAGTAGATTAGAGCCAGAGGATTTAATTGGCGTAAAAAAATGGTGGGATCCGGCACAGAGCACTGCGCCCTGAGCCCACCCAGTTGTGTGACAATAGCAAATTAATATTTGCTATTGTCTTCCTGATTCTCCTCCCAGCCAGTCTTGAGATCCAAATAGCCGGGAGTCTTAATACATTTTCATATGCGGGTGCTACTCATGTATGCATTTGCTTCTGCACGCTAGCTCATCGGGACGGGCACTTTAACCACTTAACCCCCGGACCATATTGCTGCCCAAAGACCAGAGCACTTTTTGCGATTCGGGACTGCGCCGCTTTAACTGACAATTGCGCGGTCGTGCGACGTGGCTCCCAAACAAAATTGGCGTCCTTTTTTTCCCACAAATAGAGCTTTCTTTTGGTGGTATTTGATGACCTCTGCGGTTTTTATTTTTTGCGCTATAAACAAAAATAAAGCGACAATTTTGAAAAAAATTAATATTTTTTACTTTTTGCTGTAATAAATATCCCCCAAAAATATATAAAAAAACATTTTTTTTCCTCAGTTTAGGCCGATACATATTCTTCTACATATTTTTTGTAAAAAAAAATCGCAATAAGCGTTTATTGATTGGTTTGCGCAAAAGTTATAGCGTTTACAAAATAGGGGGTATTTTTATGGCATTTTTATTAATATATATTTTTTACTAGTAATGGCGGCGATCAGCAATTTTTCTTTTGGTACTGCGACATTATGGCGGACACTTCGGACACTTTTGACACATTTTTGGGACCATTGGCATTTTTATAGCGATCAGTGCTATAAAAATGCATTGGATTACTATAAAAATGCCACTGGCAGTGAAGGTGTTAACACTAGGGGGCGGGGAAGGGGTTAAGTATGTCCCTGGGTGTGTTCTTACTGTGGGGGGGGGTGGCCTCACTAGGGGAAACACTGATCCTCTGTTCATACATTGTATGAACAGAAGATCAGCATTTCCCCCCCCCCCTGACAGGACCGGGAGCTGTGTGTTTACACACACAGCTCCCGGTCCCCGCTCTGTAACGAGCAATTGCGGGTGCCCAGCGGCGATCGAGCCCGCCGGGTACACGCACGGATGTCGGGGCGAGCGGGGGGCGCGCGCACACGCCCCTAGTGGCCGCTCAAAGAGCCGCCGTATAGCTACGGGCTTTCGCCCAGGAGAGCCGACCTGCCGCCGTATAATGACGGTGGCTGGTCGGCTAGTAGTTAAATTTTTTATATTTTTTTATTTTTTATTTTAGTTTATTTTAATTATTTTTACACAGTTTCTTTTTTATTTGGGTCACTTTTATTCCTATTACAAGGAATGTAAACATCCCTTGTAATACAAAGAAGCATGACAGGTCCTCCTTAAATATGAGATCTGGGGTCAAAAAGTCCTCAGATCTCATATTTGGATTAAAATGCAATAAAAAAAATTGTCATTTGAAAAAAATAAAAACAAAATGGCCCTTTAAGAGCTATGGGCGGAAGTGACCGCCCTGCTATGGTATGGAGACGGATGGGGGCCATCTTCCACTCGTCTCCATTCCCAGCCACGGATAGGACCCGATCACCTCCACCGCTACCGATGGCTCCGGTAAGTGGCGGAGGGTGTGGGAGAGTGGCGGGAGGGATGCCCTCTCCCACGGCCGATAACGGTGATCTTGCAGCGAATCCACTGCAGAGACCACCATTATCGGAAATCGGACCGCCGCCTGAAGACGAGGATACCTGGGTTATGGCAGCTAGCAGCCGCTGCCATTAGTAGCTGATCGCCGCCATTAGTAGTAAAAAAAATAAAAATAATTAAAATGCAATAAAACTATCCCCTATTTTGTAAACGCTATAAATTTTGCGCAAACCAACTGATAAACGCTTATTGCGATTTTTTTAACCAAAAATAGATAGAAGAATACGTATCGGCCTAAACTGAGTAAAAAAAAAACAATTTTATATATTTTTGGGGGATATTTATTATAGCAAAAAGTAAAAAATATTGCATTTTTTTCAAAATTGTCGCTTTATTTTTGTTTATAGCGCAAAAAATAAAAACCGCAGAGGTGATCAAATACCACCAAAAGAAAGCTCTATTTGTGGGAAAAAAAGGACGCCAATTTTGTTTGGGAGCCACATCGCACGACCGCGCAATTGTCAGTTAAAGCGATGCAGTGCCGAATCGCAAAAAGGGACAAGGTCCTTTAGCTGCATTTTGGTCCGGGTCTTAAGTGGTTAAACTTATTTTTTCTGGGCTGGCCGTAGTGTTGTACACCACGCATTCTTGATGTTCGGAATTTCCGACAACATTTGTGTGACCGTGTGTACGCAACACAAGTTTGAGCCAAAATTCAGTCGAAAAAAATCCATGGTTTTGTTGTCGGAATTTACGATCGTGTGTACACGGCATTAGACTAGCTTTAAGACGTATGCTCACTGAAATCTTATAAGCATTTCATGCGACTCCAACGTATTTCCCAAATACTAAACTTTGACATTAAATACAGTGGACACACATGCACAGGTAAACGCCGATGCGAAGAAGCGTCTGAGTGTATGGCAGGCTGTATGTGGTACCTGCAGCTCCCTTGGCGTAGGAAAGTGCTAGAAAATGTTAGGTTATGGCATAGTGTATCTTTGGCGGCGTAAGGGCGCGGAATTCAAAACGATGTGATGGGGGCGTGTTTTATGTAAATACGTCGTGACCCAACGTAAACTACATTTTTTTGGAACGGCGCATGCGCCGTCCATGGGGGTATCCCAGTGCGCATGCTCAAAATTAAACCGGAACAAGCCAATGCTTACGACGGTGACGTCATTCTACGCAAATCCCTATTCGTGAACGACTTACGCAAACGACGTAAAAAATTCAAATTTCGACGCGGGAACGACGGCCATACTTAACATTGAGTACGCCTCATAATAGCAGGGGTAACTATACGCTGGAAAAAGCCGAACGCAAACGACGTAAAAAAATGCGCCGGCCGGACGTACATTCGTGGATCGCCGTAACTAGCTAATTTGCATACTCGACGCGGAATTCAACGGAAACGCCACCTAGCGGCCGGCGGAAAAATGCATCTACGATCCGACGGCGTACTACGACGTACGCCTGTCGGATCGATCCGAGATGCAGTCGTATCTTGTTTTGTAGATACAAAACAAAGATACGACACGAGAAATTTAAAATTACGCAGCGTATCAATAGATACGCCGGCGTAATTCTTTTGTGGATCTGCCCCATAGTCTTTTTAAGGGCTCATGCACACAGACACAAAAAAACGCCAATAACAGATTTGTTTGGCTTTTTTTTTTTTTTATGAATCTAAAGAAAGCTCTATTGGCAGAAAAATACACCATACAAACACATGTAGTATTGTGTAAAGTACACAGATTTATAAGCATTACATTTCTTTTTTTTTTTTACCAGAATTAATTTTTTGTGTGGACACATGTGCACATGTTTACATGCTTATGCTATACATGTAAAATCTGCTTGTCTCTGATACATGATATAGGCATTTTTCTTTTAGGCTTAATGTACAAACGTGTTATATTTACCTGCTCTGTGTAGTGGTATTGCACAGAGTGGCCTCAATCCTTCTCTTCTGGGGTCCCTGGTGGTGATCCTGGCTCCTCCTCTTTGTTTTGGGACTACCATAGCCAGCCGCTGGCTATGGGGAGAAAGCGTAGTCTATGTGCGCCCAACCTGTGTGTCTATGCTCCATAGACTTACACAGCACGACTTCCTTTTCACTGTGTTTGAGTGCCAGCAGCAAGAGCCAATGGCTCCTGCTGCTTCTCGAATGCTGTGTAAAGAGGAAGTAAGGGGAGAATGGATGCAGACTCAGTCCTGCACAGCGCTGATCTCTTCTCCCCTCTCTTCCCTTTCACACAGGGAAACTGAAAATGTTTTTTTTACCTTAAAGGGGTGGTTCCACCTAAAACTCATTTCTAGCAATATATTCGTAAGACCCGTTAAGCCAGCCTACCCGCAGTGTCTTTTTTTTTTTTCCCGTACATACCGAGATCTCGGGGGTCTCGTCCCTAGGCGGTGGGCGTTCCTATTTGATTGACGTTCCTCGGACGGGCGCATACGTGACGTCACGACTTTCCGAAAGAAGCCGAACGTCGCCGCGCAGGTGCCGTATAGAGCCGACTCTATACGGCGCCTGCGCGGCGACGTTCGGCTTCTTTCGGAAAGTCGTGACGTCACGTATGCGCCCGTCCGAGGAACGTCAATCAAATAGGAACGCCCACCGCCTAGGGACGAGACCCCCGAGATCTCGGTATGTACGGGGAAAAAAAAAAGAAGCCAGCCTACCCGCAGTGTAACGGGTCTTACGAATATATTGCTAGAAATGAGTTTTAGGTGGAACCACCCCTTTAATGCTAACAATGCATTAAAGAGGAGTTCGACCTGGGGAAAAAAAATAAAGGTCAGCAGCTACAAATCCTGTAGCCAAAACTCCCATATGTGCCTGATTTCGAGGGACTGTTCCCGATTTGGGCCAATGTCCCTATGTCCCCCATTCCCCCTCATTTGGCCTGATCTAAATAGTTGTATAGAAAAATTCCCTTTTTATCTTTCAAAAAGTGTTTCCCAGTGCTAAATAGGGATGAGCTTCATGTTTGAGTCGAACCCATGTTCGACTCGAACATCGTATGTTCGACCGTTCGTCGAAATACGAACGTTACAAACCATTCGCGCCAAGTTCGAGTGGCGCGTCACGGCCCATAATTCACTGCGGCATCGCAGTGCATTGCTGGCTGATAATTGTCCAAGCATGCACTATGACCTGCATGCTTGGCCAATCACAGCACACAAAAAACGGAGAGCCATAATTGGCCAAAGCCAGGGTGGCTTTGGCCAATTCTGGCTCAGGGGGTTTAGTACACGCCCCACACTATAAAAGGCCGCCTGCAGGTCAGCCTTGTGTAGTGTGTTGCGGCGGTGGTTGGAGACGGAGAGAGAGAGAGAGAGAGAGCGTGTCATTTTTTCTAGGTAGGTAGAGCAGGCAGGCTAGTCAGTTAAAGTTACAGTGTGTAGAGGATATATATGCATCCCAGGTGTTGTACATATATTTATACACTGTATAGTTTAGCTAGATCAGCTATTCCTAATTTACTGGCAGGCAGGTAATTGTGCTAGCTGCAGTATTCTCACGTGGTGTATTGCCTGTGTCCTCTGCAGTGTGCACCATAAAGCTACGTGGTGTGTGTACTGCCTTTGTCCTCTGTAGTTTGCACCTAAAGCTACTTGGTGTGTACTGCCCGTGTTCTCTGTAGTTTGCACCTAAAGCTAAGTAGTGTGTGTACTGCCCGTGTCCTCTGCAGTTTGCACCTAAAGCTACGTAGTGTGTACTGCCTGTGTCTTCTGCAGTGTGCACCATAAAGCTACGTGGTGTGTACTGTCTTTGTCCTTTGCAGTTTGCACCTAAAGCTACTTGGTGTGTACTGCCTATGTGCTCTGTAGTTTGCACCTAAAGCTACTTGGCGTGTACTGCCCGTGTCCTCTGCAGTTTGCACCTAAAGCTTCGTAGTGTGTGTACTGCCTTTGTCCTCTGCAGTTTGCACCTAAAGCTACTTGGTGTGTACTGCCCGTGTCCTCTGTAGTTTGCACCTAAAGCTACTTGGTGTGTACTGCCCGTGTCCTCTGTAGTTTGCACCTAAAGCTACTTGGTGTGTACTGCCCGTGTCCTCTGTAGTTTGCACCTAAAGCTACTTGGTGTGTACTGCCCGTGTCCTCTGTAGTTTGCACCTAAAGCTACTTGGTGTGTACTGCCCGTGTCCTCTGCAGTTTGCACCTAAAGCTACGTAGTGTGTACTGCCTGTGTCTTCTGCAGTGTGCACCATAAAGCTACGTGGTGTGTACTGCCTTTGTCCTCTGCAGTTTGCACCTAAAGCTACGTGGTGTGTACTGCCCGTGTCCTCTGCAGTTTGTACCTAAAGCTACATATTGTGTGTACTGCCTTTGTACTCTGCAGTTTGCACCTAAATTACTTGGTGTGTACTGCCCGTGTCCTCTGCAGATTGCACCTAAAGCTACGTAGTGTGTACTGCCTTTGTCCTCTGCAGTTTGCACCTAAAGCTACGAGGTGTGTGTACTGCCTTTGTCCTCTGCAGGCCATTAGTATTTCTGGGAGAACAACAAGGAGAGGCAGAGAGTCACGAAGGCAAGCAGGCTCTGCGTCTAGGGGCAACAGGGCTGGTCGTTGACACCATGCATCCTCATCAGCACATGGTCGTTGGACACGCTCGTCCTTGTTTTCGGCAGCTGGCCGTGTTGAGCCGCAACATGCCGAAGACTTGGTAGAGTGGATGACCAAGCCGTCCTCATCCTCCTCATCCTCTCTCACCCAGGCTCAGGGTACTTTGTCTGGCAAAGCAGCTGCCAAGGCGTCCTCTTTCCTCTGCTCAATGGCATCAGTCACTCCTTCCCTAGCCCCACCATGTCCTCCTGAGGAGTCCCCCGAACTGTTTGACCACAGTGTTGGGTACATGCTGCATGAGGATGCGCAGCGTTTTGAAGGCTCCGATGATGGTACACAGCTAGAGGAAGACAGTAACGTGAGCCCAGAGAGAGGGGGTGCCCAAGAAGGACAGCAATCTGGCAGTCATGTTCCCCCAGCTGCAGCATACTGCCAGGTTTTCTACAGTGATGAGGAGGGAGGGGATGATGAGGTCACTGACTCTACATGGGTGCCTGATAGGAGAGAGGAGGAGGAGGAGGCACAGGCACATCTCCAACGAGGCAGGATGCCCTCCAGGGGCCAGCTTAAGGGCAGCACACTGACTGCATCGCACTCCTGTGAATCAGCGTTATTCCAAAAGTTCTTTGGTGTGGGCCTTTTTTGAGACAAGTGCATCAGATCGCACCACTGCTATTTGCAACATATGTCTCAAGCGTATCTCGCATGGCCAAAACATCACCCGCTTGGGCACCACATGCTTGACCAGACATATGTCGACCTGCCATGCAGTTAGTTGGCAAGCGTACCTCAAAGACCCACACCAAAGAACAAAGCGGACCTCCCATTGCCCCTCATCAGCTGGGATCTCCAACTCCACTATAACCCCAGTCCTCTCTGAAGCCTGCCCTGATAGGACTGAAGGTGTAGAATTAGGTGTGTCACAGCCTAGTACATGTGGGCAATCTACTATCGGTCCACCGATGGCAGATTGTACCAGGCAAAATTCCCTGCCCCAGCTGCTGCAGCACTGAAAGAAGTTCTCTCCCAGCCATCCACATGCCCAGCGGTTGAATGCTAGCTTAGCGAAATTGCTAGCACTTCAACTGCTGCCTTTTCAGTTGGTAGATTCTGCCCCCTTCCGTGAGTTTGTGGAATGTGCGGTACCTCAGTGGCAAGTTCCCAAACGCCACTTTTTCTCATGGAAGGCGATTCCGGCTCTCTACCACCATGTGGAAGCCAATTTCCATGCCTTGCTGGACAGGGCGGTCAGTGGTAAGGTGCATATTACCGCTGACTCATGGTCCAGCAGGCATGGACAGGGACGTTACCTATCTTTCACTGCGCATTGGGTGACTCTGCTGGCAGCTGGGAAGGACGCAGGACAAGGTACAGTAGTGTTGGAGGTTGTTCCGCCACCACGCCTCCAAAATGCTACTACTGGTTGTGACACACCTCTCTCCTCCACCCTCTCCTCTTCTTCCTCTGTGGCCTCTTCCTGTGCTGATGTGTCCTCGTAACCAGCAGTGCTCCGTAGGTGTTCAAGGGGCTACGCAGGTACACAGGCAAAGAGATGCCATGTGGTGCTTGAGCTGGTGTGCTTGGGGGACAGGAGCCACACTGGGGCAGAGGTTCTCTTTTTTTTTTTTTTTTTTTTTGCCACTTCAGACTTCACCACAGCGAGAGGCCTGTTCATGATTTTATTCATAATTCCGCCTCTACATCTGGATTAGCATCATTTGTGGTATATTACTTATACATACTTTTATACTTATTATTTTGTTTATATAATCCGTTCCCCCTTTTTTTTTTTTTTTTCCTCTTTTTTTTTTTTTTTCCTTCCCCTTTTTTTTTTTTTCCTTCTTTTCCTCTTTTTTCCTTTTTTTTCTTCCTTTTTTTTTCCTTCCTTCTTAGAGGGTGTTGAATCATATGTAGGAAGTACCGATTTCAACAACAAAAAAAAGAAAAAGAAGTGTTGTCCACGTGACAAAAAAAAAAAAAACATAGCCCCTTCCCCTCCCTCCCCTTCAGATCTCCCCCCCTCCCCCCAAACCTACCCCCCACCTTGACCATCCCACGACTCCACTGGTGAATTCCTTCCCTTAATTGCAACTGCGTTCCTATTCCACTCTTAGGTTTTCTGCAAAACTCCAAGATTTTTTAAATTCGGACCAAGATGCCCACATATCCTTTTCCCCTACCTTGTTCATATCATCACCGTATTTTAATTTCTCCCTCCTATAAGTATCCTCGACGGAATCGATCCACTCCCAGATTTGCGGACTTTCCATGTCTCTCCATTTTAGGGGAATCAATCGTTTCGCTGCATTCAGCAAATGCGGGGTCAGTGTACCCTTATATTCTTTTACTGGCTCCTCCCCCCCATGAAAGAGAACTACCCATGGGTTGTCTTCTACTTCTTTTTTAGTTATTACTTTTATCAGGGCCCGAATTTTTTTCCAATATGTTTTAATTTTTGGGCAGTCCCACCAAAGTTGGGCCATCGTTCCTCTCGCCGCACAACCTCTCCAGCAATGCTCTGACTCTCCTACTCTATATTTAGCAATTTTGTCTGGGGTGGCGTACCACCTCGTCAGACATTTGAAGTTCATCTCGGCGGTTCTTACATCAACCGCCGAGGTGTGCGTCAAATTAAGGATTCTTCCTATAGTTGTTTTCCCCCTTGGGACGCCCAAATCTCTTTCCCAATTTTGGATGTATTTTAGCGTATCCGACTGTTCCGTTTTCTGCAGATATTTATAGATTTTAGATATGTTTCCTTTTGAGCTTTTGGTACTACACAATTGTTCCAATATAGTGTACTCCTCTCGTGACCGCAAAGGGTGTGGGAGGCGCTTGACGAATGACACCAACTGCAAGTATCTCCACTCGTCGAGCGCCCTGATTTCCGTCCTAACTTTAATGTCGTGAAGTGTCATAATTTTACCCTCTCGTGTTATATCTTTTAACTGTGTTCTATTTTTAATCCAATTTCCACCTACCTCTTTTATCCCTGGTGTAAAATATTCGTTTTCTTTTAAATCTATAAGGGGTGAGTTAAATTCTGTTTTTAGTTGTTTGTGTAATCTATCCCAGATCCTCAATGCATTGTGTGTGATTGTATGTGCTGACGTGTGTAAAGATCTGTATTGTGGTGGGTTCCAGATTAATCTCCCTAACTGTGCCCTCGCTAATGTGCATTCAATCCCTATCCATCTTTTATCCTGTGACTCTTTAGCCCATTCTATGACCCGTGACAGAACCGAGGCGTAATAATACAATCTAATGTCGGGTACAGCTAATCCACCCTTATTCTTGGCCCGTTTTAAAATTTGGGCAGCCACCCTGTGTTTTTTATTATTCCAAATGTAGTTCATTATGAGGGAGTTAATTATTTTAATGTATGACGGTGGCAGGTAAATTGGGACCATTTGAAATTTATATATTATTTTAGGGATGAGGACCATTTTTACTACATTTATCCTCCCAAACCACGAGATTGGTCTATTGTATATATTTCTAATTTCTCTTTTTATTTCGTTAAGCAGGGGGATAAAATTTATTCTATATATTTTATTGCATGTATTAGCCAGTTTTATGCCTAGGTATTTTATCTCTCTTCGCCATGTGAAATTATATTTCTTCCGCAGGTATTGTTCTTCCTCTTTATGGATGTTAATGTTCAAGATCTCCGTCTTTTCTGTATTCATTTTAAAGTTTGATACCTCACCATATTGTTATAAAGTAGCTATTAATTTCGGGAGAGTAACTCTTGGGCTGCTAATAAAGAATAAGATATCATCTGCAAAGGCGGACAGTTTGTGCTCCTCTTCTCCTACCTCTACTCCATATAGTTCTGGATTTTGTCGGACCATTGCCAGCAGGGGTTCCAAAGAAAGGACAAAAAGAAGGGGGGACAGGGGGCAGCCCTGCCTGGTTCCATTTCTCATCTCAAAGGATGCAGATAAAGATCCATTGATCTTAATCCTTGCGCATGGATGGGAGTAAAGCGTTTTAATCCATTTGATCATCCTTGGGCCTATTCCTATGGATTCTAATGTTTGTATCAGGAACCCCCAGTCTACCCTGTCGAACGCTTTTTCGGCGTCTACCGACAGGAATAGACCAGGGGTCCCTCTTTCTTTAATCTGCTCCAGGAGAAGGAGTGCCCTAACCCCATTGTCCTTTCCCTCCCTCCCGGGTATAAAGCCAACCTGGTCAGGGTGAACAATAGTTGTCATCACACCTTTCATTCGTTCGGCCAGAATTTTGGCATACAGTTTAGTATCTGCATTTAGGAGTGAGATAGGTCGGAAACCTGAGCAAATCGTATTGTCCTTACCCTCTTTCTTAATAACAGTAATCGTAGCTGTTAATGCCTCTCTACTCATCTCGTAGTCTAACCCCAGTCCATTATAGTATTGACATAATCTAGGGACTAGGATGGTACTGAACTTTTGTATGTAGGTAGACGTAAAACCGTCTGGTCCGGGACTTTTCCCTTTAGGAGAATTTTTTAAAACCTCGCTTATTTCCTGTTCAGTTATACATTCCTCCATTCTTTCTATCTCGAACTCTTCTATCTTTGGTAGGTTGGCTAGCTGTAATATTTTTCTGATCTTATCCTTTTTTTCTCCTGGGTCCCTAACCTTTTGTTGCACGCCGTACAGTTCATCATAATAACTTCTGAAGGATTCTGCTATTTTATTTGTCTCATATACTAGGTCCCCGTTCCTGCTCCTAATTTTTTCGATAAAATTCCTGGATTTCTTTTTTCTTATCATTCTGGCCAAGTTTTTACTAGGTTTATTTCCCCAGACATATCTTTCTCTCTCAGTCCTGTCTATATAATTCTTAGTTTCTTGCCCAGCAAAGGCTCTATACTCGTCTCTTATTATAGTTAACTTATGGAGTGTTTCCCTCTTTTGGCCCTGTATTTTATGTTCCTGTTCCAACTTATATATCTCTTCCTTTAATGTTTTTAGTTTACTCATTCTTATTTTATTTTTCTTTGCCCCTTCTACAATGAAGATCCCTCTTATATAAGCTTTGTGGGCTTCCCACAGGGAAGCTCTTGAGATACCCTCCTTATCATTCTCCTGAAAATATAATTCCAATTCTTTCTTTACTCTCTCGACTATCTCCTCATCTTCCAACAGACTTTCATCCAGTCTCCATTCAGGTGGAGAAGTTTTTTGTATGGATGTACTTATTTTTATGGTTATAGGGGCGTGGTCTGATAACGTCATGATCTCACATCTTGTTTCGACCACCCTTCCTAGAAGTCTATGATCTACGAGGATGTAGTCGATCCTCGAGTACGTCCCATGTACAGGGGAGAAGAACGTATAGTCCCGTGTTTTGGGGTTGAAAATTCGCCAGACATCTACCATTTGGTTTTGTATCATTTGTTTTTTCAGTCGCTTTAGATGCTCGCTCTCGGTCCCCTGAACATGGGACGTACTATCGAGGCTCGGGCTCATGCAGAAGTTAAAGTCACCCATCAATACTACATGACCTTCTTCAAAATCTTTTAACTTTCTGAGGATTTTACTAATGTATTTAACCGAGTTCGCATTGGGGGCATATACATTTGCCAGGGTATAGTTTTCCCCTCCTAGTTTAATTTTCAGGAAAATATATCTCCCCTCAGGGTCACTCTGTCTGTCCACCAATGTGAATCTGACTCTTCTAGCAAATCCAATGGCGACCCCACGAGATCTCGATGAGATTGTATCCCCATAGTACCATACCGGGTAGTCAGGTGAGTACAGCTTTATATTAGACTCCAAGGTAATGTGGGTCTCTTGTAGATAGGCAATATCTGTTTGGTACTGCGATAATTCACCAAGAATTTTATGTCTCTTGATATGGGAGTTTAATCCTTTGACATTATATGACAAGAACTTAATGTCTGTCATTTTTTTTTTTTTAAGAGTTTACAGAGAATTCCTGTGGAGTCGTTCGGATGGTCCTCCTCCCGTACCCCCCCCCCCCCCCCCCCAAGTTCCCCTCCTCCTCCCCCCCCCCCAACCCCCCCACCCCTCATCCCTCCCTCTCCCACCCTGGCCAAGACTTGGCCTGGGAGCCGCTGGAAGAAGACTCCTCGCCCTCATCCTTGGCTCCTCATCTATGGTGGTACTCGGGGCGCTCCCCTGCCTCCCCCCACCCCCCCCCACCCCGACCCACGAACCCGGATCCAGCAGAGCCCAACTAATCAAGCCAATCAGGAAGTTCAGGTATTGTTAAGTCCATTTTAGAGCAGAAATCATTCAGATCCTCTGGGTACCTTAATCGTGCTGTTTTACCCCCCTTAATGCCTACAAGGCATGCCGGGAAGCCCCAATGGTACTTAATATTTTGTGCCCGCATAAGCTCCAAAAGGGGTTTCAAGTGTCTTCTCCTTGCCAACGTTTCTTTCGACAGGTCGGAGAATATTTGTAACTCAGTGTCTCTATATCTCAGGGGGGGTTTTCCCCTAAGACTTCCCCAGATTTCTGCTTTATCGACATAATTCCTGAATCGTACGATCACGTCCCTTGGGCCGTATCTTTCTATCTGTTGGGGATTCCCCACTCGGTGCACTCTCTCGATCTTAAGGGGCTTAGATTCTACTGATCTCTCTAACAGGGGGTTAAAAATTGTGTTCATGGTATCTCTGAGATCTTCATCTTTTTCTTCTACCACCCCTCTAATTCTAAGATTCTGTCGCCGATTACGATTCTCCTGGTCCTCAATCCTATATGCCGCCGTTCTCTGGTTTTCAGTCAGGGCCTGTACTTGCTTTTTCAAGGAGTTTATCTCCTGGTCCTGCTCCTCTATTCTCCTTTCCGTCTCTACCACTCTGTCACAGAGCCCTCCAAGATCTGATCTCACCTTATTAATTTCTGTCTTAATGATATTTTCCATGACAATTTCCATCCTCAACAACATTGCATTCATCTCTGCCTTTGTAGGGGAATATGCATCTTGGGCTAGCTCCTCTGCATTATATTGCTCTTGCTCGCTTTCTAGTGTCGTTTCACCTCGGGAACTCTCCACACTACCTGTTCCTGCACCCTTTTTTGTATCTGTCTTCTTTTTTTCATTTTTTTTTGCGAGACCAGGGCTTTTGAGGCTGCCTTCTTGAGTCATATATTGTTGAATGGAACTATTCCCTGAATTCTTCTTGGTTGGTTTTGTAGTACCCCCTCTCGTCGATCTATTCATTTTGTTGGAGGGTCTGATTCTCTTCCCCAGTTTGGCAATGGAGCTGAGATAAGGAGGCAAAGGGCTGAGCGACAGGCGAGAGCACTTTTCGCGACCGGTCTGACCCGTATATCTTCTCCCTTTCCCTTCCCCCTCTCCTCCTTCCCCCGACTGGTAGCCAGGCCGTGGAGCTACCCTGCCTCACATACCCAGAGAGAAGCCTATATACAAGCCTCTGTTTAGGGTATGTGACCCCCGCTGCGGGTTGGGGTGGGGACACCTCCACCTCTCTGGCCCACTGTAGTCATATAGCCCGTTTCTCTCTATTCACCGTCTCCCCCCCTAGAAACGGGGAGAAAAGGGACACAGAGCGCAGAGTAAAGTCTACTTGTGGTGTCAGTGTCAGCTCTGTAAGCCGTTCCAGGGCAATCCCGGGGGGGTTTACAATAGTTCACAGTTATCTTGCTCCATAAGGTCAACGAAGGGTCGGGGGCAAAAAATAAAGTAAGAAAATGAAGTCGTGCGGTCCGATTTACAGGTCCCTGTGTAGCAAGTCCCGCTTATTTCACGGATTTTTTTTTTTTTTTTTTAAATATACCTTAGGTCATGAGTCAAAGAGCTGCGTAGAGGGAGATGGGCCCTTCTACTCTTCCATACATCATGCCTATCGAGACCTCCTTTTAAGCCTGAGACGGCAGTGAATAGTAGGCAATACAAATGTAAAGAGATTGTAGATGGAGCATACCACTGGGACCACTTGATCAGATTGGCGTTCAATGGCCAGTGTAAGGAGTGAGAAAATTAGACCGATAGTCCGCTATACTGGTCCCTATAGCTCAGACCCCGCAGTTTGACCAAGTATTACTCGTGCCCCCATCACAGATCGAGTAAAAATATTCATAAGTAAAGGGACTTTGAGCACTGCTGTTTAAACATTTCTTGCCAGATGGATTCTGTGGTCAGTCCTGTCTATGTACCTTACGAGGAAAGAGACAACACCCTCACCTGACTCGATACATATCCGGGTCCGGGATGGATGGGTCCGGGGAAAAAAAGAGGGGGGCCGCAGCCCGACCCGACTCGGCTCTTACGAGCGTCTCACCATTCCCTTTGGTCCTCTCTCCGGCAGTCGTTGAGCCGTACTAGGCTTCTCGGGGGAACACCTGTAGGGGATCCCCGCTGACGCTCTGCTGCGGTGCTCCTCTCGTTCATCCAGAGCCTTACAATGTATTCCTCTGGTTACCGAGAGGGCATTTCGTCAGGTCGGGAGCGGGAGCGGGGCTGTAGAGTCTCCTGCGCGTTCCGACGTACTAACAGCCTCTCACGCTGTCTTCCGCCAGGCCGCTGATGGTTCCGTCGGAGGCTCAGCACAGCACACGCCGGGAGCAGGCATGGAGCAATCCGGCACCTCCCCTCCTCGCTCACGTCACGTCCTCATCCGTGAACTCCCCTGGGGCAGAGGTTCTGTCAGCTCTGCAGAGGCAGGCTCAGAGGTGGTTGACGCCATGCCAGCTTAAGCCAGGAATGGTGGTTAGCGACAATGGCACCAACCTCCTCTCCGCCCTGCGACAGGGACAACTGACCCATGTGCCCTGTTTTGCTCATGTCCTTAATTTGGTAGTGCAGCGGTTCTTGGGCAGGTACCCGGGCTTATGGGATGTCCTGGAAAGTCTGTGTGCATTTCCAACGGTCATATAATGCCAGTGCTCGGCTGGTAGACCTCCAAAGGGAATACAACCTGCCCAAGAACCACCTAATCTGTGACATGCCCACCAGGTGGAACTCTACGTTGGCCATGCTGCAGCGGCTGCACATGCAGCAGAGGGCCATCAATGAGTATCTGTGCCAATATGGCAGCAGAACTGGGTCAGGGGAGCTTGGTTTTTTCCCCACGCCAGTGGGCCATGATCAGGGATGCATGCACTGTCCTGTCACCATTTGAGGAGGCCACGAGGATGGTGAGCAGTGTTGGAACACAAGCTGCGTGGAATAATGGACAGGGCCCTTGAGGCAGAACAGAGGCAGGAAGAGGAGGACTTCCTTACCTCTCAAGGCCCCCTTTATCCAGACAGTGTTCCTGCTTGCCCGCCTATCACACAGGAAGGGGACAAGGAGGAGGAGGAGGATTGTATCAGCATGGAGGTGGAGCCTAGCACTCAGCATCAGCAGCAGTCTTCAAGGGATCAATTACAGTCCCAAGGAACCCATGGACATGTACGTGGCTGGGATGAGGTGGCTGCGGATCCTGTCGTCCTCAGCAACCCAGAGGACTCCGCACCGAATGCCTCAGCAAACCTACGTTGTATGGCCTCCCTGATCCTGCAAAGCCTGCGGAAGGATCTTCGTATTCGTTCTATCAAGGAGAGGAATCATTACTGGCTGGCAACTCTCCTTGATCCACATTACAAGAATAAGGTTGCAGATCTTATCTTGCCGGCGCAGAGGGAGCAGAAGATGAAAGGCTAAATTTTTCTGCCACTGTTTAACAGGGATGTGTAATTACAATTGTTGATGCAATACTTTGCAGTGGGCTCATTCCTGCGCTCCAACTACAGTATCTGTGAGGGGTTGTAGTGTTGTGGCACCAGCACCAGTGCCTAAGAAAAAAAAAATACAGTTTTTAAAACTCTTTCTTCCACTGATACATGTTCCCTGGGGCAAGACCCGGGTTCTCAAACCCATTTTCTGACAATAACTTGCATATTAGGCTTTAAAATTAGCACTTTTGAATTCGAACGTTTGAGTCCCATAGACGTCAATGGGGTTCTAAATTTTTTCGTGAACGGTCGGTCCGTTCGAAGGTTCTGGTGCGAACCGAACGGGGGGAGGGGTGTTCGGCTCATCATCTAGTGCTAAACCATTCATCTAATTTCTAAATTGCTGCATTTGTAAATTTTTAAAGCCAGTATAAAGGAATAGTAGTGGTAAAAAAAAAGCACTTGTGGATTTAATTAACCTTTTTTTAATTAATTCTCCTTTATGGGGGTGTGGCAGGGGGCGTGTCATATTCCTACATACATTTGCCAGTAGGTGTCCCTCATTCCCATCTCAAAATGTTGGGAGGTATGCCTGTAGCTGCTGACTTTTAATACATGGACACTTACTTGTCCAGGGAGCCTGCGATGTCAGCACCCCAGCCGATTTTCGGATTGGCTGTCGGGTGCTGCCACTGCCATCTCCACTAAGGGAAACCGACCGCAAAGCCTTTCAGCTTCACAGCTGGTTTTTCTACTGTGCATGCGCGAAGTGCACTGCGTTTTCTATTTGGCCCGTAGTGAAGGAAGGAAAAGAGAGGCTGAACTTCTGAAGGACTGCACTGCTGTGCCTCCTCCCCCTGGAAAGGTGCCAAATGTGTCCCCGGAGAGGGGGGATGAAGCAAATAAGCGGAGGTTCAACTTTTGGGTGGAAATCCGCTTTAAGGTAAAAAAAATATGTTTTCAGGCTTAGTAACACTTTAACCACTTCCCATCCCGCCCATATGACGTCCGCAAGGTGGCTCTCCCATCCTGGGCGGGCATCATATGATGTCCTTAGCTTTCCGCTGGCATAGGGGCACCCACGATCGCTCGTGACAGAGCAGGAATGTGGATCTGTGTGCGTCCTGTCAAGGGAGAGTAGACAGATCGTGTGTTCCTAGTATACTGGAACACCGATCGGTCTCCTCCCCTAGTAAATCCCATCCTCCCTGCAGTTAGAACACACCTAGGGAACACAGTTAACCCCTTGATCGCCCCTAGACATTTATACAGTAATCAGTGGCTATTTATAGCACCGATTGCTGTATAAATGTCAATGGTTTCAAAAAAGTATCCGATATGTCCGCCAACAATGTCGCAGTCACAATAAAAATCGCAGATCACTTCCATTACTAGAAAAAAATGATATTAAAAATGCCATAAATCAATAACTTATTTTGTAGGCGCTAAAAATTTTGCGCAAATCAATCAATATATTATGTTTTTTTTTTTTTTACCAAAAATATGTAGAAGAATGCATATCGGCCTAAACTGAGGGAATTCACAGTTCAAAATATTGGCCCAGATTCACATACATCGGCGCATATTTATGCCGGCGTAGCGTATCGAATATACGCTACGCCGACGCAGCGCAGAGAGGCAAGCACAGTATTCACCAAGCACTTGCTCCCAAATCTACGATGGGTTTTGAAAGCGTAAGTCGTTGTAAGTGGAAGTGTGCGTGAGCATTGCAAATGAGGTGTGACCCCATGCAAGTGATGGGCCGAGTGTCAGACAATTGCTTAAAACGAACAGCGCATGCGCCTTCCCGTGGACGTATCCCAGTGCGCATGCTCAGAATCACCTCAAAACTACTCCCTAAGATACGTCGAATCACTGCCTACGGTGTGAACGTAACCTACGCCCAGCCCTATTCACGTACTACGTAAACGACGTAAACAACGTAAAATACGACAGGCTGTGTTCCCTGGTCCATACGTTTGCATGAGTTGCGCTTCATATATGGGGAATAACTTAACGTCGGACTTAACTTACGTAAACCGCGTATATTATGCGCCCGGCGCAAGTACGTTCGTGAATCGACGTTTCTCCCTCATTTCCATATTTGAATAGGAAATCAATGGGAGCGCCACTTACGTCCAGCGTAAATATGCGCCCACCATACGACGGCATAGGAAAGTTACGTCGGTCGGATGAAACCTATTTTCAGGCGTATTTTGGTTTCAGAGTCCGGCGCGTAGATACGACGGCGCATATTTACACTTACACGACGTATCTCGAGATACGTCGGCGTAAGTGCTTTGTGAATCCGGGCCAGTGTTTTTTTTTTTTAATTTACACTCTTTTTGTCTATAGCGCAAAAATGGGTACAGTGTCATTCAAAGTGCGACAGCGCTGAAAGCTGAAAATTGGTCTGGGCAGAAAGGGGGTGAAAGTGCCCTGTATTGAAGTGGTTACTACCCATGGGTGAAGCAAAGACATACTGTGCCTATGCAAACATGCCATAGAGAGTACAGAGAAACACTGACATCTGTTCTTGTGTTTCCCTCATGGTAACAAGCTAAATCTTAATATTTTTTTGCCAAACGTAATAGATTTATTAAAAGGCTGTACAGCCATTAAAAAAAACAACGGTACATTAATTATTACTGCTATTTACAAAGCAGATGGTTTCATTGCTTCCTTACAATATTCTTCAGAAAGGCAAAGTTAGTCTCGAAATAATATAGGAAACCTTTAATGAGAGTAATGTTGTGGTTGCTATTGATGACCTCCTTTAGTTGCTTGGATGTCTCCGGTTTCAGGATTTTCTGAACCACTGACCCAGAACAAGAAACTTAACTTATTTCAGATTAGGGACTCAAAAACAGTTGAAGCCAAATGATCTACTATATAGCCGGGTAACTTGCATTTTCAGAAGGAGATGTCAGAAGTAGAGCATCCATATGAATATCATGTAATTTTCTTTAAACAAATACGAATTCAACCCAATATACAGTTTATTTGTGTTTTATTGTATGTATTATATTTTCTATTTTTAGGAACATCTCTTTTTCCTAGAGTGATGAAAGCAGTAAGAAGAGAAGGACAATTGCCAAGTGCAGAACAGAAGGCAAACCAGAATGTGTAAGAGCACAACAAAATGTATTTTCCTGGAATCTTTTACTTTATTAATTACATGATTCTTGATTCTGCAGATAAACCTACAGGCGCCTAATGCCCTCTATATTTTATATACAAACAGATATACTGTATATCTGTGATTCCAAGCCACATGGTCTGTCAGCTTATCTAGCAACAATTTGTTACAATATTCAATCAACATAGTTAAAATGCACAGAACACAAATGTAATACAGTGGAACCTCAGATTACAAGCATAATCCATTCCAGGAGAATGCTCGTAATCCAAAGTACTCACATATCAAAGCGAGTTTCCCCATTGAAGTCAGTAATATTTGTTCCGCATTGACTTCAATGGCATGCAATACTGCATGCGGCCATAGGTGGGGGGCGCCAGAGAGCCTCGGAAATGGCCAGAAAGGCCCGAGGACACCTCGGCTGATCTCGGAAAACCTTGCAAAGACTCAGTTCCTGAGCGTTTCCAAGGTTTGCATAGGTCAGCTGAGCTGTCCTCTGGCCTTTCCATGCATTTCCAAACGGCGCAGATCGGCTGCGATTGACGCTGTTCGGCTCTGCTCGGCTCCGGCCTCCCACCTTAGGCCAAACACGGTCCTGCACACCGCTTTGGCCTGAATCCTGCTCGTTTTGCGAGGCAACACTCGCAAACCGAGTTAGGATTTTTAAAAATACGGTGCTCGATTATGAAACGCTCGTAACCGCGCTACTCTCAATCCGAGGTTCCACTGTATATAATAGCTTACCAGCCCTTGAATGTAGGCTGCATTGTTTCAGATGTTTTCCTTTATTTTGACTTGCTGATTTAATAGCACACTATCTGTCCTAAAGTGGCTTCACTTACTCACTCCAATGTATCTATGGAAGGAATTATGGTTATCACTATACTTTACTCCTGATTTGGACTACAAACACATTTCCCACTTTTCATCTCCGTTACATGGGGTAGACGAATAGTAGTTTTACAGAAGATTACTTGAACGGAAGTAACTGCAAAAGCGGAAAGCAGAGCGAAAAATCAGAGGTGAAAAGAATACTTGGAGGAGGTTTCTGTAATGGAAGTGGAACCAACTGCTCCTATCCTTTACAGCAGGGCTCAAGTCCTGCGGGAACGTGTGGGAACGGAGTTCCTGCACTTTTTTCACAGCAGGATCTCAGTTCCCTTTGCAGGACTAGAGCAGCGGAGAGCAGCTGAGCCGCCCGAGCCAATCCTTCACTAAGCGGCGATGCCCAGCTTGAGTCACTGTCAGGGGCATGCAAACCCTAGTAATCCTTTATGTTACTGGCCGCTTCCTGTATATGGATTCATCGGGTAGTGTGCAGGTATTCCGTCACTTCCTCAATGCCGCAATGTCTCCTGGGAGCTTTTGTCATTGTTCCCAGGAGACATTGCAGAGGTCTGCCGCAAATTATCGCGGGATTTATAAAGAACTTGCTTCTTTCTAAATCCTGCGATAACTCACGGCAGACCTCCGCAATGTCTCCTGGGAACAATGACAAAAGCTCCCAGGAGACATTGCGGCATCGAGGAAGTGACGGAATACCCGCACACTACCCAATGAATCCATATACAGGAAGCGTCCAGTAACATAAAGGATTACTAAGGTACAGTGGATCGAAAAAAAAAACATGCGGTTTAGTAATTATGCATATGAGCGTATAATAATTTTTTTTTGGTGGGGGAGTGGATCTTGGGTGGGAGTTCCCACACTTTTTTCCCCAGGACTTGACCCCTGCTTTACAGCCAAGGAAGCTGCCATCTTAGTTTCTGTTTGATCCACAGTCACCATGGTGCTGAGCATATGATCAGTTATGACACCAGCTATTTGTTGGCTTGACAGTAATTTGGGAGCACAAACAATTGTGATATATAAATTATTCCTGGCATGCCTTGAATGCAGGGCCGTCTTTAATATGGTTTGGGGCTTGGGCAAACATTTTTTTTGGGCCCCCCTCCAGCTTATTTTGGGCCTGGCTGGTTCACATGTATGTTTTGGCGGTCCTCATTTGTGCAGGTACAGCAGCCCATTGATTTGAATGGGCTGCCATGCCTTCGTTTCCTGCAGAAAAAAGGTGCATTCAGCATTTTAAAAATACATTTGCCTTGAAATCCATTCTGCTTTTGCACCATGCTACTTACCTGCAGTTCTTGCACACACAAACGCGCTGTGTTTTTAAAAGCGTGACCTAAACGTCTAAAAAAGCAGGAAGTTTGACAGTGCGGGAACTGCAGATAAGTCACAGCAGACAGCATAATGGACAGACAGTGCTGTATTTCAGTGCTTGATGGGCATAGGCGTGCCGTGTGCGCAGCCTATTACATGAGGCATGCGCTTTTCTTTGCAGGAAACGCAGGCATGGCGGCCCATTCAAATGAATGGGCTGCTGTGCCTGCGCAAATGTGGGCTGCCAAAACACATACATGTAAACCAGCCAGGCCCAAAATAAGCCCATCAAGCAGTTAAATACAGACAGTAATGCCATGTGCTCTGAGGCCTTACTCAGCCTGGACTGCAGGTCTGGTCGGTGATTTAAAGAGTTCCTCTATTTTACACATGGCATGGCATGGGGTTCCATGGTGCTAAAGCAGAATGGACAAACGGTGCTGTGACCCCATGCCATGCCATGTGTAAAATAGAGGAACTTTTTAAAACACTGACCAGACATCATCAAATATTATAAAGACTTTGGGCACACTCTACAGAAAACTTCTATTTACAATATAGATTAGCAAACAGTGACATACCTTGAGGAGCAGGACATGAAGAAGTCAGCCTCGGGAAGAGCAAACTGGGGATGTTATAAAATCACATTCTAATTCACTTTTATATACAAGCAGCACCCAGTGGCAGGAAGGGAGAAGTGCACGTCTAAAGGGAAGCCAGGGGTGCTGTACATTTTAAAACACTGGGAAGGGAAGCAGTACTGTCACTGGCTGCGTGCCGCTGATGATTTTCAGCCTGATTTGTGGGCAGCACAGGGGCTTAACGGGCGGCAGGGCCGCCATCAGGAATTATGGGGCCACTTACACAGCCTCAGGCATTGGCCCTTCTGGAGCAGAGAACCGGGGGGGGGTGCTGCCGCCTGAAATTGAGAAGCAGGGGGGGGGGGGCTGCCGCAAATTTAGAAGCGGGGGGCCCTTTACAAAAAAGAAATAAATAAAGAAAAATATATGTAAAAAAAGGGGTGTATAGCCATCCGGGGCCCTGGGGACCTCTGGGCCCTTTTAATAAAAAGAAAAAAATAAATAAAAAATATATATAAAAAATATATATTTTTTTTTTTTTAAAACGGGGTTGCCATCTGGGGCCCTGGGGACCTCTGGGCCCTTTAATAGTTGTTTTTATAAAATAAAATTACAAAAAAAAGGGGGTTGCCATGCGGGACCTCTGGGCCCTTTAATAAAAAATTAAAAAATATATATATAAAAAAGAAACATTTATAAAAAAAAGGGGGGGTTGCCATCCAGGACCATGGGGACCTCCGGGCCCTTTAATAAAAAAAATAAAAATATAAAAAATATATAAACAAAAAAAAAAATAAACATTTATAAAAAAAATAAAAAAGGGTGTTTTCCACATGGGGCCCTGGGGACCTCTGAGCCCTTTAATAATAAATATATATATATATATATATATATATATATATATATATATATATATATATATATATATATATATATATATATATATATATATATATATGTATATAAAATAAATAAAATAATATGAATTTTTTTTATATAAAAAAAAGGGGGGTTGCCATCCGGGGCCCTGGGGACCTCTAGGTCCTTTAATAATAATAATAATATATTATATATATATATATATATATATATATATATATATATATATATATATATATATATATATGTATATATATATATATATATATAAAATAAAAGAAATAAAGAAATATATAAAAAAAAAATTATAAAAAAGGGGGGTTGTCATCCGGGGCCCTGGGGAACTACGGGCCCCTGGGGACCCCCAGACCTAAAAAAAAAAATTGGCCCTTTAATTAAAAAAAATATATATATATTAAAAAAATATATGTTTTTTATTTAAAAATAAATAAAAAAAGGGGGGTTGCCATCTGGGGCCCTGGGGGCGTCCGGGCCCCTGGGGACCTCCGGACCCCTAAAAAAAAGGGGGTTGCTTTGGGCCCCCAACAGTGACAGGGCCCTGGGCAGCTGCCCCATTTGCCCTGTGGAAAAGACGGCCCTGCTTGAATGTAACTGTTTTGGGAAACTTGTTAAATACATAGGTACATTTTTTTTACTTTAATAAGCCATATTGTTATTGCATCTACCTTGTTTTTCTTCTTTTGTTTGACATGTAGTTGTGACATTGTGACTTGATTTTTTGCATAACCTGTCAATATCTATTGCCGGGAGTTTAATGTTACACATTTAATCATAGCTAGAGTTGCACCGATACCACTTTTTTAAGATCGACTACACGTACCGATACATTTTATTTCAAGGACTCTCCGATATCGATTACTGATACTTTTTTTAAGGTCATGTGACAGTGGTACTAATATGCGGCACTGGTGAGGCTTTGACTTTGACTCGTTTTTGACTTTTGTTAAATTTTTTTACAATTAGATTTTTTACAATATTTTTCTTTTAGATTTTTTACAATTTTAAACGCTTTTTTTTTTTTTGGGGGGGGGGGGGGTTTGAAAGAGTCTTTTTTTTTATCATACAATTTAACTTTGAAATATTTATTACAATTTATTATTATTATTATTTTTAATCAGCCCTGTTGGAGGGGGGGGGGTTTAAACTGACCCCTGAAATCTCCCATTAGAGACAGGAAAAGGGACAGAGGACAGATATTACCCAGTCCCTTTCTCTGCAGCCTCAGCTGCACTGGAGATGAATGGAGAGGAGACAGCGACTCCTCTCCATTCATAAACGGAAGCATCGTAAACACAGTTTACGATGCTCAGTTATGAATGGACAGAGTCAGTAATCACTGACTCTGTGCATTCGGAAAAGGAAGGAGCTGGTAAATGACAGATTTACCTGCTCCTTCTTCTGCTCTCCATCCTGAAAGATCTGGGACATGGAGGAGGACACAGAGAGCCGGGAAGGACAAAAGGGATCAGGACATGGAAGAAGACACAGAGTGCCAGGGAGGACGCAGCGGGACCCAGAGTAGGACACAGAGGGGGACCCGGAGGATGAAATGGACCAGGACTCAGAGGGGGACCTGGGGCAGTTACAAGCACCGATCTCCCTGACAGCCGTGGGAGAGAAAGGAGGAGAAGTCGCTGTCAGAAAAGCTATACAGGGAGATCGCTGCTTGTAACTGCCCCAACCTCCACACCGATCATCTACGAGGCTACCCAAGTATCGAGTCAAGCATTGGAGTATTTGCACAAGTACAAGTACTCATGCATATGCTCAGTATCAGCTCTGATACCGATATTATTATAATTCATTAAAAAAGAGACGACCCCACTTTATTGTGTAAAGTGGTTACTAGCGGTACTATATATCTATATAATATCTTATGAGCAGGACCCTCTTAACCCTCTTGTATTTTATTGTATTATAACTGTACTGTCTCCCTTTTATATTGTAAAACACTGCATACATCCTGTATAATAATAATATATTACATCTATAAGGAAATTCCTTAGTTAAAAATTTGGGTGTGTGCACCTGTACTAATCAATGAGCAAGAAACATTTACAAATTGAAAGACTGTAATGTCTTAAAGGGGTTGTAAAGGTTTGTGTTTTTTCACCTTAATGCATCCTATGCAAACATGGGCCCCCCAGCCCCCCCATTTTACTTACCTGATCCCATTTTCCTGCTGTGCGCGTCCCCGGCGTCCTCTTCTCCACGGAGTCTCGGCGTTGATTGGATAGATTGATAGAAGCGCAGCCATTGGCTCCGGCTGCTGTCAATCAAATCCAATGACGCGGCTGCAGGGGCCGAGTCACACACTCTGCGGCTGTGTACGCCCAGTGTATGACACGGGAGTGCGCCCGCAAAGGTAACTTCCTCGGAAGAGAGCTTCCCAGAGGGGGTTAGCTATTGCGGGGAGGAGCCGTGAGAGCCGCCGTGGGACCCCAGAACAGATCGGGGCTAAATTAACTGCACAGTGGAGGTAAGTATGACATTTTTGTTATTTAATAAAAAAAAAACTCAAAGCTTTAGCATCACTTTAATGTCCTCTGTTTCCTCTGTCACTGCTAAGCCTTTTTTAGTATAATCAAACAGGCCTAAAGATGTATATAAATATAGGGTAAAGTGGAACAAATCAGTCAGTGATGGCAGTATTTATGGACACCTTCAAATGTGAGCATTGGAAATATTTCCTGCCTGACAGCACCACCAAGTTGTGGACCCCTTGCAAACAATACATTACTTAACCACTTGTTTTCCCGCCCATAGTCAAATGACATCCGCAGGAGGGATCTCCCATCCTGGGCAGGCATCATATGACGTCCTCGGCTTCCCGGCTGTCTAGAGGGCGCGTGCACCGGCCACGTCTTGTCGGGAGCCAATGTGCATGCCCTGCGGCCATGATGTCCGCCGGGCATCCGCGATTGTCTGAAACAGAGCAGGGACGTGGATCTGTGTGTGTAACCACACAGATCAACATCCTGTCAGGGGAGAGGAGACCGATCATGTGTTCCCAGTACAGGGGAACACCAATCGGTCTCCTCCCCTTTTGAGTCCCCTCCCCTACAGTTAGAATCACTCCCTAGGGAACACATTTAACCCCTTAATCGCCCCCTAGTGTTAACCCCTTTCCTGCCAGTCACATTTACACAATAATCAGTGCATATTTATAGCACTGTTCGCTGTATAAATGTGAATGGTCCCAAAATAGTGTCAAAAGTGTCCGATATGTCCGACTCAATGTCACAGTCACGATAAAAATTGGCAGATCGCCGCCATTACTAGTAAAAAAAATGGCCTGGACAGGAAGGGGGTGAAAATGCCCTGTATTGAAGTGGTTAAGCAATACAGCCTACCCAGAGCACACATGAGCCCATGACTGGATGGTAAAGGAGTAGGCGCATGACAATGAGATCATATCTATGTAATCTTGCTGTCAAATAATAAAGCCCATTTGGAAGTATTGGCACCACCTCTTCCAGTCTGGGTGTTGCTGTGCAGGGGAGTACAGAAGGTCATTATCAAGACACATTCAGGTGCTTATGCCAGTTTCATGGAAAAACACATTTAACCACTTCAATACAGGGCATTTTCACCCCCTTCCTGCCCAGACCAATTTTTAGTTTTCAGCGCTGTTGCAATTTGAATGACAATTGCGCGGTTATGCAACATTGTACCCAAATGAAATCTTTGTTTTTTTCCCCCCACAAATAGAGCTTTCCTTTGGTGGTAATTGATCACCTCTGCGGTTTTTACTTTTTTGCGCTATAAACAAAAGAAGAGTGACAATTTTGAAAAAAACACAATAGTTTTTACTTTTTGATTTAATAAATATCATATATATATTTTTTTTTAAAGATTTTTTCCTCAGTTTAGACCTATACGTATTCTTCTACATATTTTTGGTAAAAAAAATTGCAATAAGCGTATTTTGATTGGTTTGCGCAAAAGTTATAGCGTCTACAAAATAGGGGATAGATTTATGTCATTTTTTTTTTTTACTAGTAATGGCAGCGATCTGCGATTTTTATTGTGACCGTGACATTGCGGCGGACATATCGGACACTTTTGACACATTTTTGGGACCATTCACATTCATACAGCGATTAGTGCTATAAAACTGCACTGATTACTGTGTGAATGTGACTGGCAGGGAAGGGGTTAACACTAGGGGGCACTGAATGGGGTTAATATGTTGCCTATTGAGTGATTCTAACTGTAGTGGTAGGGGACTCACGAGGGAAGGAGACCGATCTGTGTTCCTCTGTACTAGGAACACACATCGCTCTCCTCACCTCTGACTGGAGGTGGATCTGTGTGTTTACACACACAGATCCACACTCCTGCCATGATCGCAGGCAATCGCGGGTGCCCGGTGCGCCCCCTAGATGGCCGGGAAGAAAGGACGTCATATGACGTCCACCCGGAGGGAGGGAGGGTTCCTGCCGGCGTCATATTACTATGGCCCGGTAAGGAAGTGGTAAATTTTGTTTATTTTGTTTATGAATAATAGATAACTAGAATAATGGTGTTTGCTTTGTGTATAGTTCAACTTTATACCTGTAATAATGTATCTTAGTAACCATTTTTCAGATTAACAACCGCAAATGAAAACTAATGAAAATGTTTATGTAGTTAAAGAATTACATATTGTTCTAATAAACACTTCCTGGAATTAGACCACCCTATTTGGTGCTGACCATATAGAAAAGACCAGGTCATGCCTGAGCTGTAAATCCTAGAACTGTGATGATAATCAGATGAAATGTACAAGCAATGTGCTATTAAAGACTTCATGCAGTGTTTTAGGAAAAAAAATAATAAGTAGCAATTGAAAACAAGATTAATGCATAAAAACAACCTTTAGGATGAATAAATTTACATCATTACATATTGACCTAAATACAGAAACACTTCTTTCAACAACTTGTCTACTCTATATGGAAAAGGGAAGGCAGCTGTGCCATGGCTCTGTAATACGGTAATAAGTGATCCTTTCCATTCTGCATGTAAATAAAATGGTACCGTCATAGTTGACTCCGTCGACTGTTTTTAATATGCTCTTTTATTCCCCATAATGTGAAGCCTAAGTCCCATTGTTTTTCATTTAGACCACAGGCTGACCAAAAAAAAAACGTCACCGGTTCCCCCATGCACACATTCGAGGTAGATGGGGAAATCCTCTGTGCTATTATAGTCACAGAATACACAAATCACACAATACAGATAAGAACTGCAGCCACTGACCGAGCGTTTTTTTTTCCCCAACAGTTTCATTCAACAATAATTGACCGTCAGTGGCCACTCATGGGATCGCAGGCATCATGCAAACCACAAACATGCATAGAGAAATAAACACACAACAAGAATATATATTGGATAGAAGAAGGTCCTGGACTAACACACTCCTTAAAACGATGTCTTTATTTGTACAAATAAAATCCAAAAAACAACCAAAGCAATACAGTCAAAACGTGGATGTGAAACATGTCAGCCACCTTTTTCTTGCTGTTCACCACGTTTTGACTGTATTGCTTTGGTTGTTTTTTGGATTTTATTTGTACACATAAAGACATCGTTTTAAGGAGTGCGGCAGTCCAGGATCTTCTTCTATCCAATGTACCTATGCATAGCCAGCACCTTTTGGTTCAGTGGGACGGAAGCAAAGCCAAGGGATCAGCAGTTTTTAGAGCGGTATTATTTCTCACAACAAGAATATATACTCACAATAATAATTTATTTTAACTATCACATATATCCATATATATTATTATTTTATTTTTTTGGAATAACATTGGCCACGGCCTGATTCATTGGTTTATAAATCCATTAATATAACACCAAACTTTTATTTCATAAATTCATACTCTCAATCAAATATTTTCTCAAAAACCATACTCAGCTCAGCCACTGAGACTTGAGCTGATTCAGCATTTGTAATTAAACCCCTTCTTGAATCTCCCCTCCAGCTATTCACCAGAGGGGGCCACCACATAAATTGGCCACAATGAGGGGGGGGAGGTTAGGGCGGGGAACTCTCCTGCTGTATTCTCTCTGGTACCTTGCACTGACCCAAACGGAACCATCCCTTAAATAGGCCAGAACAGCCTTCTAGAGTATTCCTATAAGGTCATCT
The DNA here is from genome assembly GCF_905171775.1 of Rana temporaria. Lineage (NCBI taxonomy): Eukaryota > Metazoa > Chordata > Amphibia > Anura > Ranidae > Rana > Rana temporaria. The sequence goes on along the minus strand of NC_053492.1, from coordinate 147,822,398 downwards.
GACCTTATTAACCAATCCCTGTTTGACCTTTCAACCTTACAGAACCCTCTAGAGCACCTGACCTTAAATGACCAATCCGTAACTAAGTTGCTAACCTTCCAGAACCTTCACCGCTACCTGACCTTAAGTAACCCACTGACCTCTATAGCCCTTATTGTCACCTGACTTATCTCAACCAATCCTAGCTAAATCCTATGACATACCCTTAACTATTATTCTACTGCTGATGCCGCGATCCCATGAGGAAAGGGGGGGCCTAAAACGTCTCTCCTCTTTTCTTCCCCATGGATTGAAGTTTTAGTCCATCTATGGCCACCTTTAGGAGACTAGACAATTCTCTTAGTGATATGCAAGTTTAGACTTTTTGTCAAAAGTCAACAACTAATTCCTCATCTTTATCTCTAACCACTCTGCCTGGAAACGGACATGTGCAGGGTGTGATCTGTTTTTGACAGTTTAGACTTGATTTACTGAAGGAAAGTAGACTGTTCAGTTTTCAAGGAAAGTTGACTCTTGCAAGGGATTTTCATGTGTAAAGAAAACATTTATAAAAAAAAAAAAAAAACAGCACATTGATTGATTGAATGATGGAAGTTAGCAGAGCTTCACCTCATTCACTAACTGAATTAGCAAATTCCCTTGCAAAGCGCAACTTCCCTTAGAAAGTGAACAGCCAATTTGTCTTTAGTAAATCAACCCCTTTGTTTTTACCTTCTCAATGCTGTGTGACAGGCAACAGGGCAGCACCCAGGGGCAAAAAGACAGACTAAAATAGAATTAGAATTTCCATTCACAGATTATGTACTAGTCAATTGTTTATAAGCTAAATACTGCATGATTGTCATCATATTTCTGTAAAGATAAGCCAAAGGAAACGGTTGCTTTAATGTTCTATCCATAACCTTCTAAGGCTGGGTTCACACTACGGTTTTCCCGTCCGTCAGCCGCATACGATTTATATGAAAAACCGTATGCGGCTGAAACGGACGGGAACGTATGGAACCGCACACATGTGCGTTTTCCATTGACATTAATGTTAAAGGAAAACGTATGCGGTTGCCATACTGTTTTAAAAACGACCGCAAAACCGTGGTTGAACACGGTTTTGCGTACGTTTAAAAAACGTTTTGCCAGCAAATCGTACGCACCCGGATGCATCTGAGTGCATACGATTTGCAATGCATTCTCTATCTATACGTTTTCCCGTCCGGGCCCGTACGTTTTCAATACTGAAATCGTATGCGGCTGACGGACGGGAAAACCGTAGTGTGAACCCAGCCTAATAAATGTTGTCATAGATTTTGCTGTTGTTGCAGTTTTTGTTGTTCTCATTTAGTGTATATTTTGTCTGAACTTAGGACAGGGAGCATGGATCCATCTTTGGGAATCTCGGTCTCTCTTCAAACTGAAACAAGCTGGTTAAATGAGCACAACCTTAACAAACGTATGTGTTTTTTTTTTTTTTTTCCGTTTCTGATTTGACATTGACATATGGCCTGTATCTACAAATTTTCACTTTGTGCATGCTTTAGGCCACATAGAGCAGTGTTTCTCAACCTTTTTTTTTTTTCACTCAAGGCACCCTTTACAATTATGGACAGTCTTGAGGAACCCTCCAAAATTATGGACAGTCTTGAGGCACCCCATTCTAAAATGTAAAAACAATTCTAATAAATGCAGCAATATCCACACATGTAGGACACCCAGTGTTAGAAATGATATATTCTTCCAAAGCATATACATTTTTTTAAACTGGTACTGTCTAGTATTCCAATGTTTCTCTTCTCACTCAGTTTTTCTCCATGCGGCCTCGTACATACGACCGAGGAACTCGTCGGAAAAAGACACATCGTTTTCCTCGACGAGTTCCTTGACAGGCTTGTGGAGGAACTCGACAAGCTTTCTTTGCGTACATACTGTCAAGACAAAATCTCCTTGTTCTCAAACGCGGTGACGTACAACACATACAATGGCAGGGGAAGTTCGATTCCACTGGCACAACCCTTGGGGCTGCTTTTGCTAATCTCATGTTACTGCGTGTTATGTAAAAGTTTGGTAAGCGACGATTTGCACTTTTCAGTCTGTTACAGCGTGAAAAATGTGTTATCTCCATTTCAAACGATACTTTTACCGAAGGTGCGCTCCCGTCTCATAATTTATTCTGAGCATGCGCGGGTTTCTAAGTATACACACGATCGTGCTTCTCGTCGAAAACCAGCCTGGCGAGGAAATTGAGACTCCCGTCGAGGAAAAGAGAACTTGTTCTTTTTTTTCCTTGTCGAGTTCCTCAACAGTTTCCGTGATGAAAAACATACACACGACCGGTTTCCTTTGTAAAACAGCTCTCCCACCAAGTTTCTTGATGGATTCTGTCGAGGAAAATGGTCGTGTGTACGAGGCCTAATTTGGTTAATGTGACCCCAAAGCTGATAGAGAGAGGAAAGATAGGGTCAAACAAGGATGCTATGCAGGTGACTAACATCCACCTTATCAACTGATGATGTCATTAGTCGATGGGAGGTTGTCAGCTAGAAGGTCCTAATGGTTCACATTGAAAATATGTGGCTTTGGTAACTGAATGGCAGGCTTCATCCACCCTCTGACTTATATACAATTTTTGGGTAATTTTTAGGCATTTTGCCAAGGCACCCCTAAAGAGACATCAGGGCACCCGAGGGTGCCTGGGCACTCTGTTTGAAAAAGGCTTACGTAGATTATTAATTGTGCATTGGCAATATATTTGCAGGAAATTCTGTATGTTCAGAGGCTCGAACCCCACAAAGTGCTAGTCCCACTGGAGAAAAGCTACCTGATCTTATTTACAAGGAAGAAGGTAAGCAATGAATAGTGTGTGTGTGTGTGTATACATATATATATATATATATATGTGTGTGTGTGTGTGTATGTATATATATATGTATATGTGTATATATATATATATATATATATATATATAGTGTATATATGTGTGTGTATATATATATATATATATATGTGTGTATATATATATATATATATATAAATATATATAATGTGTGTGTGTGTGTGTATATATATATATATATATATATATATATATATATACACACACATGCAGTATATTTTGTTTTCTGTTTTTTGAGGAACACATATAGTGCAATTTACACAAAGAGAAAAATAGTATACAGGCACCATACCATAAGCAGGGTATCCAAACTCCAAACAAGACCAAAATCAATACAAAATGGCTTTTACAAGCAGATGTTGTAGCAATCTAAGCAATGACAAGAGTTGTCTTATCTCATGACAAAGATAAAAGTAGTAAAGACTAGCCTTATGTAAGCCATTGTTATTAACTTATTAACCCTCAGTCAATATATTTATCTCATCTACTTGAGGAGGAAGGTGAGACGAGTATTGGGTAATTCTCTTATGAACTATGGATAGAAAAATTATGAACATTGTAGAAAAAAACAGGGAGCATCTGAGCCTAATCAGTGAATAAAAATAAAGGGAATAAAAACAAGGAAAGAAGAATTTTGAAGTCAGTTAAGGGTGCCGCCTCCAAAACCTCACTCAACTGCCGACATACCGTATTTATCGGCGTATAACACGCACAGGTGTATAACACGCACCCTAACTTTAAGAGGGAAGTTTCAGGAAAAAAACGTTCCACAGCCCCCTGCGTATAACACGCAGGCACAGTTTACCCTCTATTTTCAGGGTAAAAAAGTGAGTGTTATACGCCAATAAATACAGTATATTATATCCATGGTTGCCACGTCCTGCCAATCTTAGTCTGGTTAATGTGGAGGGTGCAGGTTAATTTACTAATAATCATGGTCCAATTTAAATTGTGTTGAACATAGTCAAACTTTATTATTGATTAGTTCTAGCATTGCTCAATAGCTATCCTAGCGGTTAGAATCATACGCGGTATATGAAATCAAACAGTTTGTTTTATTAGGGAATTCATTACCAATTTCTGAGAAAGTGCAATATCTGTAGTTCTTGTAACATTTACATCTGAGTGAATATGAATAAATGTTCTATTTCAAAGTCTAGTTAGCTTAGGGCACTGCCATTACATATCAGCCATGGTGCCTACTTGGCTGCAATTTCTGAAACTACGGGAAGAAGCCTGTGAGCTCATCTTTGCTATCCTAATATACCATCTCAATAGGGTTTCAAATTAGATTCCGGCAGAGCTGTGTTAATAGAAATCGTAGAAAGATTATTAGCTATATCCTGCCACTCTTGCAGTTTTCAAGAGATGTTAAAGTCTCTTTCCCAGTGTTCCATAGAGGGGAGCTTAATAAATTGATGATAAACTGAAAACAGTAATACCCTGTGTTGTTTTCAGATTTATACTCTTCATTATCTGAAGACCTGAGTGACCTTAGCGTTCTGTGTGACATGGAGGTAAATTGTTTTTATTCTCTTTTTTTAGGTATCACATTAGTTGGTCAGAAATAATTACCTTTTGTCTTTCTACAGTTCAGTTTTGAGTACAAGACATGCTTTGAGAAACATTTGAATATGTTGCCTAGTGTTGGACCTCCGACTATACTGGCATACAAACGAGAGTCTTCTGAAAATGATCGTATTCTGGCTATGATGAAGGTCAGTTTCTTCAAACGTGCCAGTTCTCTTTTGTGTTGAACACTGCCGTATATATATAAATATATATATAATAAAGTAGGGGGCGATTTACTAAAACTGGAGCACTCATAATCTAATGCAGCTGTGAATTGTAGCCAATCAGCTTCTAACTCCAGCTTGTTCAATCAAGCTTTGACAATAAAACCTGGAAGCTGATTGTGTGTGTTTTGTTTATTTTTCTTCACAAGTTGTACAGTCACCATAAAAGTCATTATATTTATCAGAATATATTAGGTATTGTGTAAGCCAGTGTTTCTCAGCCATGGTTTTCCACGGAACCCTAGGGTCCCGCGAGAAGTCCCCAGGGGTTCTGTTAGAAATCAACATTGTGGTGAATGTATACTGGCCAATGTTTCCAGTGGGCATTGATGACCAAATGCCTCCTCTGTAGTTCCAGCTCCTGGGAACACAGAGGGAGACATCGGGAGTAGTGCAGAGAGCTGGAGCGGAATGGGGGGGTGACTTCCTATGGCAGCACTGATCACAGGCTGTGGGAGGAAGCACATGAGCCAATGGCCAGATCAGAAGGAGAAATCCCCTGATGGGTCTGTGTATGGCAGTGGCATGATGCAGAGTAGGGGGGGGGTGCCAGAGAGAGGGAGCACATGGCTAAAGCAGGTGGTGACATCCAGTGTATGACACCCAGACTTCAGAGAGAGGATGGACACAGCTGCATGAGACTGAATGTATCAGGAGGTGCGATCATAATAGCTTTATGTTATTGCATAGCTGTATATAAAACTATTATGATCTCACCACCTGCTACATTCAGTCTCATCCAGCCACATACCCCTGCGCTCTGCTCCCCCTCACTGCAGTCTGTATTCAGCACTGCCATACACTGGATTTCACCTCCTGCTACATTCATCCATGTGCTCCCACTGTCTGCTTCCCCCCTCCACAGTCTGCATTCACCACTGCTATGCACTCCTCTCGATGCTGCCCTCTGAGTTCATAGGAGCCGCAACTACAGAGGAGGCATCAGGTATCAATGCACACTGATACCTGATGCCTATTGAAGACAATGGATATACATCAAAATATTGATTTGTGGTGGAACTCCATTTGTGAAACCCTGTGTTTTGGATTTGCAAAGCGGTGCATTAAAGCATTCTATTAATTACTGCACTGTTCTCCATAGGTCCTCCCTTTCTGTCTGTCCCGGGCTATGTGATATCACCCGGGATGGAAAAGAAGAGGGAGAGCGGGGATCAGGGGGAAAAGCATGGTACAACAGCAGCTTCCCTGGGCTGCTCTTCATTTGTTTGCTAATTGTTGTTATATCTAAATCTTGCTGATTAGATCCAATATTCTGTGAGCTGTAGATCTGATCTGGCCCAGGAGCACTGGTGACCTCAGAATGCAGAAAGGCTAATCCTTTGTAGATTGCTATGTATAATGATTTATCTAAGAAATGTAGAGAGTGCAAGTTCAGTTGATTTTTATTGTACATGATAAGAGAACCAATAAGAGAATAGAATCATGTCATCTCATCACGTACAATAAAAATCAACTGGATTCACACTAGTGCTGTTGTGCTGTCATTCTTTCTTCATTTCCTAGACTAATCTGAGGACCCAAGTTGAAAGAGATGCCTCCTGATTCTGAATCTTAAAGTATAACTAAAGGCAAACATTTTTTTAGTTTTGGATAGAGTGTAGAGGGATTAGAACCCCTGTCAGATTTGTATTGCTGTCTGTGCCCCCATATTTCAAAAGAAAATCCCAAATTTTGGGTTGTCCCCAGAAAAGTACTAGAGGGGAAATCTTCCAATGAGGACACTAGTTCTGGTGACCTGGGGGTCCCCAAAGAATTCCCTTATATTTCCAGTGACTTCCTCTCACTTCCTGTTTGGCTATGGGACAGGAAGTAAAGGGAAATCTCCCCAATGGGAAACAGATGGTGAAAATAAAAGCAAGGATTTGATAAATTGTACTTTAGGATATTATTTTCACATAGCACAGGCCTCACAATAGATTTACGTTTAAAAAGCATTTCAGATAGTTTTTAATATATTCACTTTACACAGTATACTGCATGGATATCATTTCTGTTTTCCCCTTCTACTTCTTCTTGCAAGTTCTTTGACAAAGTTAGAATGCATATCATACATTCCAAGGTGTTGAGATCACATGCTTGCTTCTAGCTGTACTTTCTCACAGTGAACATATCCAGTGTACATACTACAGCATCCAAATTTAGCACGCAGTATCCCTTTCTGTTTGGGAAGCTATTAAAAATCGATGTTTTTCCTTGTTACACAAAAAAAACCGAGCTAATTTATTAAAGCATTATATAACAATATTACAACAGGCAGATGCTCTAAAAAGGTAGTGATTATCAGAGTGCCTATCAATGTTGGTGCATTTCCAACTGCTTCTGTATCTTTATGCATCAATTTATTAATGTATTAATTATAGGATATTTTTGTCTACTGACTTAGATTCTAAAGGAGAGGTCTGGGGAAGAACTGTGCAAATTTTGCAGAAATCCATTGAAGCCATTTCCTGTAGAATCTACCCTTTACCAGGACTTCTCCCAAGAGGTATTTTATTATGATACCTTCCACTGCACAAACACTGACACTAACCCTCTCGCCAACCCTGAGGCCTCTTACACACGACCGAGTTTCTCGGCAAAAACCAGCAAGAAACTTGCTGGAATTTTTTTTGCCGAGGAAACCGGTCATGTGTACATTTTTCGATGAGGGAACTGTCGAGGATCCTGTTGAGCCAAAAAGAGAGCATGTCTTCTTTTTCCTCGACGGGAATGGAGAAACTTGCCTTGTCGAGTTCCTCGACAGCCTAACAAGGAACTCGACGAGCAAAACGATGTGTTTCGCCTGTCGAGTTCCTCGGTCGTGTGTACGAGGCTTAACACTTAGGCCGCGTACACACGATCAGTCCATCCGATGAGAACGGTCCGAAGGACCATTCTCATCGCTTAACCGATGAAGCTGACTGATGGTCTGATGTGCCTACACACCATAGGTTAAATAACCGATCGTGTCAGAACGCGGTGATGTAAAACACAACGACGTGCTGAAAAAAAAGAAGTTCAATGCTTCCAAGCATGCGTCGACTTGATTCTGAGAATGCGCGGGTTTTTAACCGATGCTTTTGCATACTAACGATCGGTTTTGACCTATCGGTTAGGCGTCCATCGGTTCAATTTTAAAGCAAGTTCTAATTTATTTGACCGAAGGTTAACTGACCGATGGGGCCCACACACGATCGGTTTGGACCGATGAAAACGGACCTTCAGTCGATCGGTTTTGACCGATCGTGTGTACGCGGCCTAACTCTCACTCGTGTATATTTAATTCCTTCCTTTCATACTCACCATTCTTGTAGCGAGATCCTCTGCAGAGAACATCAACCACCTGTGCCAAAAGATACAAACCAGGAATCTTCTGCTGTTTATATTAATTATGGAAACTGCCACACAAACCGTTTATCAAAAACTGATTTGCTAGATACCAAATGTAGGGTCACATTGTAAGTGTTTATTAATTATGTAGTTATCAATTTGACTTCAACCACATGCTGACTTGTTTTTGACCACTGCTGCCTCGTATTTGAAATTTGCATGTTCAGTAGTCATTCTAATCCTGTCTTCAATGCTGGGGAGTCATTGACCCAAACAATCATGTGTGTATCAGGTGTCAGGGTATCTACTCACAAAGTGTTAAAAGAATGATCAGAATGACAAATGTACCTTCAAAATGAACTGCAGCTCCCATAATCCTATCTTGACGGGTTCTCCATTTAGAGTGATTTGGTCTGCTCAGCCTGTTGTCCTGCATTTGTGTGTTTTCCAGAAGGAAATAAGAAGTCTGCTATTGACTGCCTTTATTTAGCAAATGGTAGTTGCTACGCTATTATACTGACCAGCGGTATGAACTCAATCACATCCACTTTAACATGATATTATAATTTCAAAAGTCATTTTCAACTTTTAAATCTATAGTTTTTGATAAATATGTATCTACCTGGTGATCCAGGCAAGAAGGTCCTTTAGTTTAGGGTTTAACTGTATCTAATTTATTGTCTGCAAAGGTCCAGATTTGTTATTGTTCATTTTATATGTTCACAATGAATAGTTTACACTGTGTATATTGGTCAGTTCTATGAGATTGACATGTTATATTGTTTTTATAGTTGTATGTTATACCCTTTTATTAGTGTGTGTGGTACAGGCAGTCCCCGACTTACGAACACCCCACTTACGGTACGACTTCTACTTATGAACGGGCCTCAATGCTGGCTGCTTGTGCTCCACGATGGTCCTGGATACCTCTGAGCAGCTATCTTGCCACATTCCACACTGCAGTACTTCATGTACTGCATGGCCAGAAGAGCCCCAAAAGCCCCCGGAACATGCCACATCACTGCACAGGTGGAAGCCAGAACATCCCACATCCCTGCACACAGGGCCGGTGCTACCACTAGGCAAACTAGGCAGCTGACTAGGGCGCACTGCTGCCTAGGGCGCCCAGCCACTGGCGTTCATACTCTCTTCTCTCTGCAGCAAGCAACTAAGTCTCAGCATCAACAGGCAGTCGCTGCTACCTTCACACATAGTGTCAGAGGAGCAGCGGCAGAGGAGGACTGTGTCTGTGTCCCAACTGAATGAAAGCAAGCAAACATTCATTGATGGGCACTGGTGGGCTACATTTAATGGGTGCTGGTAAGGCTGCATTTGATGGGCAACTGGTAGGCTGCATTTGATGGGCGCTGGTAAGGCTGCATTGGATGGGCGCTGGTAGGCTGCATTTGATGGGCGCTGGTAGGCTGCATTTGATGGGCGCTGGTAGGCTGCATTTGATGGGCGCTGGTAGGCTGCATTTGATTGGCGCTGGTAGGCTGCATTTGATGGGCGTTGGCGAGGCTACATTTGATGGGCGCTGGTGAGGCTACATTTGATGGGCGCTGATGAGGAAAAAACTAGAAAAACGACGATGTGAAAAACGACGAGAAAAAATAGAGCAGGTTCTACATTTTTAATGGCCATTTTTCCTGTCGAAAAAAATGCTCTGGAACCTACACACGATTGTTTTTAATGACCATTTAAAAAAATTGCATTTTTCTCGTTATGAAAAACGGTCGTGTGTACGCGGCATAAGAAAGTGATCAGGTTTCTTTTTTTCTTTTTACATATTATGTTTGCTTATAGCAGCAGTGTATTACATTGCTAAAAGCAAGCATTTTACTGAATGAAACAGAATAATTCAGTCTTTTTTGTGATTAGCTCTAATTGGTCAAAGCTAATCACATGGTACAGATGGGCTCTGGTCGGTCCTGTCTGTATCATCTGATCAAAATGACCAATCACAGCTAGCAACACATTGGATGGCTTTTAAGGAAGCCATCTATTGTGTACAACTGTCATGTGACCTGCTGTGATTGGTCATGGTGGTCACATGGTACCGGCAGCAAGCCGGGACCATGATCGGTCATTGGCTGTGTCCTGTGGATAGGGGCAGTGGCAGATCGTGCTGCTACGCGGCTCCGTGATTAGCGCATCCTGACAGGATGTCATATGATGTCCAGTCAGGATGGGAAAACATCCACCTGGCTGTCAATCTGCTATTGGCTGGGCGGGAGCTGGTTAAAGGCACAGGGGCGCACTGGACACCCATCAAATAGCACAATGGTAATGAAGGTATACAGAGTATCCCCTCACGGTTTCTTTCAGTGACATTTCATGTACCTCCCCCTTGCAAAATGCTGTAATGTTGCTAATTTTTTTTTTTTTTTGTGAAAGTATGTTAGGCCTCTTTGTTACTATGTTTCTTGATATTATGTTACTGGATTGTTGTCTATGAGACTACTATTGGATATGCTTCGGGTAGTGGGTTTAACTCAAAGTCTGCAAGGGTCCAGGTTCATTAGTGTTCATTTTGTCTGTTTGTATTGAATTACTTCCAGTATAATGTGTATACCAGTCTATTTTATAGCATATGTTATATATATATATATATATATATATATATATATATATATATGTTATAGTGATAATTGTGTTTTTATAATTGTATGTTGTTTTTATTATTATGTGGTATATGAGTTTGTGTTTCCTTGATGAATAGCAGGTTGTTCCCTTGATGTGAGGAGGAGCATGGATGATATAAATAGTAACTCAGGAGGAATTACTCTATGTTTATCGTTTGTGCTGGTGTGCATGAAATGCAAAGGAGACCTTTTTACCTGTGTACACAGTTTTATGATTCAGTAAAGTCAAATCGATATCCTAGTAAGCTGTCACTTATTTGTTTATTTTCAGTAGAATTTACATCTACTGAAATACTTTGGGTCACTGACAGCGGCGGCTGGTGCTTGGGAGGGCGCAAACAAACTGAAGGATTCTGAAAAAAAAAAACCATCAATTGCAGCCACTGTGCCACCAAACAAAGCCACTATGCCATCAAACGCAGTCAATGTGCCCTCAAAAGCTGCCATTGTGCTCTCAAAATCTGCCACTGTGCCCATAAAACGCAGCCACTGTGCCCATCAAACGCAGCCACTGTGCCATCAAACGTAGCCACTGTGCCATCAAACGTAGCCACTGTGCCATCAAAAGCAGCCGCTTTGCCATCAAAAGCAGACACTTTGCCATCAAAAGCAGCCGATTTGCCATCAAATGCAGCCGGTGTGCCATCAAACGCAGCCACTGTGCCCCAAATGCTGCCACTGTGCCCATTAAACGCTGCCACTGTGCCCTCTGCCCGCCCGGCACTTACCCTGTCTCGGGTGGGCAGCCGGTGATGGCGGCAGCCGGCGAGCAATGTCTGCTGTCCTCCATGTCTTCCTGACCTTGATGTCTTCTCCCACCTGCCCTCTCCTATGATTGGATGCCTGATAGGCGGCCCCCAATCAAAGAGCCTGTTGTTTCTGCCAATCAGGTGACAGGTAACAGACCTGAGCACCTGATTGGCTGAGAGGCGGGTCAGTGTTAGTAAAGTGATTAATTTGCTTTCCTAACACACAGCTGAGTGAACAGCGAACGCCTAGCATGTCGCCTGCTGTTCACTGTTTTGGACGCCTATTAGAGCCTATGGCTCTAATCAGGTGCTTCCAAAAAAACTCAGTTGCTGTAATTCATGTGCCCAGCGCCCAACAGGGGGCCAGACACCTGAATAGGGGGAGTCAGCGGCGACAATAGATAGATAGATTCATGCCATGCATTAATCTATCTGTGACAGGCCTAGCTGGGACAGAGGCTTTTGGAGGGAACTGAATTCTAGCCTCTTGCCTACCGATCATGAGCCCTGACATTTGGGGGAATGGTGCTCTTTGTGAGCTGTATGCCTGGGGACCCTTGAGGTTGTGTTACTTTGGATTCAGGTCCCCCCAAGACACACAGACTCTGTGAACCCCCGTATATGCTATATTAGAAATATTGACTGATTCATACTGTTGGGACACATACTGTTAAGCCTCGTACACAAGGAACTTGCTGTTTTGTTTTTTTTTGCCGAGGAAACCGGTCGTGTGTACACTTTTCGACAAGGAAACTGTTGAGGATCTCGTCGAGCCAAAAAGAGAGCATGTCTTCTTTTTCCTCAACGGGAATGGGGAAATTTGGCTCGCCGAGGTCCTCGACAGCCTAACAAGGAACTCGACGAGCAAAACGATGTGTTTCGCCCGTGGAGTTTCTCGGTCGTGTGTACGAGGCTTTAGATGCTGATGTCAACTCCAGACACCTGTCTGTCTGTTGTCTGCTATAATGTAAATTAGTCTAGTATAACTTCTAAGAGTCTTTCACCCATTGTTGTTTGTGCTAATTAACCCTGCAATTGTATGAAGGAGTTTTGTATTGATATGTATGATGATGTGTATTGTAGTTAGGGAGTCACATCGGCTGCTTAAAGGGATTAGTTAATTAGCTCATCTTAATTTAGGTTTCTGGTTACAGGTGTATTGTTAAGCCTCGTACACACGATCAGTCCATCCGATGAGAACGGTCTGAAGGACCGTTGTCATTGGTTAACCGATAAAGCTGACTGATGGTCCGTCGCGCCCACACACCATCGGTTAAATAACCGATCGTGTCAGAACGCGGTGACGTAAAACACAACGACGTGCTGAAAAAAATGAAGTTCAATGCTTCCAAGCATGCATCGACTTGATTCTGAGCATGCGTGGATTTTTAACCGATGGTCGTGCCTACTAATGATCAGTTTTGACCTATCGGTTAGGAATTCATCGGTTAAATTTAAAGCAAGTTGGCTTTTTTTTTACCGATTGTTAAATAACCTATGGGGCCCACACACGATCGGTTTTGACCGATGAAAGCGGTCCATCAGACCGTTGTCCTCTGTTTAACCTATCGTGTGTACGAGGCCCTAGAGTAATATGAGCAGGAGCGGGAACCTCCTCTTTAACTGTATATAAGACTTGTATTCTGGTTCTAATAAACAGTCCATGTTCAGCAATCAAGCGAGTATCGTCTTGTTTGTAGTTGTCAGCGGTTGGAATATCTCACTGGAAGGAAGCAGTATATGACGAAAGCACTCAAGCGAAGTGTGGAACGTTTTATCACATTGGTGGCGGTGCCCGCGCACCTTTTTTGGATGCACCGCCACTGGTCACTGACTGAGAACAAGTATGCACATAAGAAAAGTAAAGTCAGTAAAATCTGAATTTTGTATAAGCATATTTATTCCATGTCAATTAAACTAAATTCTAACTCATTGCATTAATATGGCAAACAAGAAACTAAGATTTCAAAGACCAGGAGTTAGAAATGACAGATTCTCTGCTTGTTTTAGGTCTGGTAGGATTAAAGGAGTTGTAAAGGAAAACATTTTTTTGGCTGAAATGACTGTTTACAGGGTATAGAGACATAATAGTTAACTGATTCCTTTTAAAATGATTAAAAATAGATACAAATCAATCATATACTGTACCTGCAGTTTCTAGTTTCGTCTTTGCATGTTTTTTCCTGCTTCTGTGATGTACAGAGCCACAGAGCCAACACAGGGCAGTGATGGTTTGGAAAACGAAACTGATTGGTGCTGTGGGGTTTTAGACACACAGTAATCACACCTCCTTAATTAGTGACCACAGAGAGAAAGCTCCCATTACTGTGGTTATCAGGAAACAGACAACCAGGAAGTGTGGAGATCAGAGAAGAATTACAGCAACTTGAGAGCAAAAATGAACAATGAGGACATGAAAACAGCACTGCATTAAGGTAAAGGAAGCTATTAAGATAAAAAAAAAATTCCTTTACAAACCCTTTAACAGCCTCAAGCCGGGTTTACACATGTGCAGCCGCAAGTTCGTGCCTGGGATCCGTTGAACAAACACGTCTGTTCACCAGTTAAGGTGCGATTCAGGTCCGAATTTTTGCCTGGATTTGCACCTGAACTGAACCCAAACACACACAGGACCCTTCTACAGTCCAAACCACGGCCACCCCGGACCTCTGTTAACTGGCTCCATTGAGAGCTGGTCACACTCGCCTGTCATGTGAATAGTGTTATTGCATTTATATTTTCTGTGTACTATGTTAGACCAGATATAGTGAATGTAGGGTCCTGGGTTTAGTAACACTTTAAGAGTTGGTGCAAATTAGAGCAATTTAGCCACGACCACATAACCATCAGCCAATTTCATACCTGTATCTCACCCCTCATATAACACTACTCACAGTATAACCAGGGTCAACTTTGCATACAAGTATTGTATTCCTAGAGTTTAGTGAATTTGTTCATATTACCCCTATTTTGGAAAATCGTTTTTCTTTCAGTAGTGTGATATTAGCCTGTGCTATTCCTCGAACGTGGGAGGGTTAGGATTGAGCCATTTCAGGGCTATGATTTTACATGTTACACTAATTGTATGACACTTTTTAAATATTTTTTTTTTTAGGTCTTTTGCTGCCGACAGTTTAGGGACATGATCCAGTATCTTTTGAAACAACAAAACTATGTTCTACAGAACAAAGAAATTGAGCGAATTTCAGTATCACCCCATGGGCCTTATGGAAGTGAGATTGAGAGACAAAAAGCAAAGGAAAAAACTGCACTTAGGTAATACTTTCTCTAAGTTCCTGTCACTTCCTCGTGTGTTATTTTTAATATTCAGAATTTTTGATTGATTGTAAAAGAAAACTTGTGTATAAGGAAATACTGTCATGTCTTTAGTAAAAGATATAAATAAAGAGACGGCCTGGGATATTTCCTATTGACATTATAGTAAAATATTCATTTCCTGAAAAAGGCAGATCACATTAACACTTTCAGGCCATTGTATCAGCGCAATATGCTGTCCTAGCAGAATTATGCATAGTTTTATATATGAGTAATATTCTTTAATCTGAGCAAATATTTATACTCTGTGCTGTAGCCCCTTTGTCTTTTGTGCATTTAATGTGGTGTTTGGGGGGGTGTGCATAGATTACCATTTTTACCTTTTGGTCTTATCCACCCTCTAAGACTTTAGGCAATTTTTTCGAGGGTTGGCAGCACCCTCTGTTTATATCTATATCATGTACTCTTAGTGCTACGACCAAAAAATATTTACCATTGTATGCAGGGCCGATCCGCCCTATAGGCTCACTATGCAAGCTGCTTAGGGCCCCACAAAGCTGCGGAGGGCCCCCCAAATTACTAGAGGCCCTGCCTGGTGAGAAGTCATTTTCGGCCCCTCACCCCGCTGGCTGCATGGGAGAAGAGGTAAGAAGCCAGCACCCCCCGCTTCTCACTTTAATGTAAGATGTAATTTCCGACAGCAGAACACCTCCCCTCCGCTTCTTAACTTTAATGCGACATGTCATTTTGCTTAGGGCCCCTGGGAGGTCAGGATCGGCACTGATTGTATGTTCTAAAGTGGAACTTTAAGTTAAACAAAAAAGTTGGTGAACAGTCAGGACTTTTAATCCAGAAGAGACATAATACGTCTCTTCTGCAGTAAAGTTTTTTACTTGCATGTCCACTGCTGTATGCAATGCACAGCTCAGTGCTAGGGATGAGCTTCGTTTTCGAGTCGAAGTTTGACTCGAACATCGTATGTTCGAGCGTTCGTCGAATTGCGAACGTTATGGGCCGTTCGAGCCAAATTTTAGTGGCGCGTCACGGCCCATAATTCACTGCGGCATCGCAGTGCATTGCTGGTTAATGACTATGACCAGCATGCTTGGCCAATCACAGCGCCGTCTGTACAGAGAGCCGCAATTGGCCAAAGCAAGGGTGGCTTTGGCCAATTATGCCTCAGGGGATTTAGTACACGCCCCACACTATATAAGGCCGCTTGGAAGTCAGCCTTGTGTAGTGTGTTGCGGAGTTGGTGAAAGACAGAGAGAGAGAGAGACAGTGTCATTTCAATTGAGTTAGATAGAGCAGGCAGGTGAGTCAGTTAGCTGCAGTTAGTGTGTAGAGCATATATATGCATCTCAGGTGTTGTATATATATTTATACACTGTATTCAGTTTAGCTAGATCCGTTCCTGTATTCTCTTCCTAATATACTAACAGGCAGGCAGGCAGGTGATTGTGCTAGCTGCAGTATTTTCAATTAGTGTACTGTGTCCTTTGCACAGTGTGCACCTAAAGCTTACCTGAATACAATTGCTGGTGTTCTCATACAATTACAGTCAAAGACCTACAGTATTCAGTTTTATTTTCCTTTGCACAGTGTGCACCTAAAGCTTACCTGAATACAATTGCTGGTGTTCTTATAAAAATACAGGCAGGGAGCTGCAGTATTTTGTTTTAGTGTCCTTTGCACAATGTGCACCTAAAGCTTACCTGAATACAATTGCCGGTGTTCTCATACAAATACAGGCAGGGACCTCCAGTATCCAGTTTTATTGTCCTTTGCACAGTGTGCACCTAAAGCTTACCTGAATACAATTGCTGGTGTTCTCATACAAATACAGGCAGGGAGCTGCAGTATTTTGTTTAAGTGTCCTTTGCACAGTGTGCACCTAAAGCTTACCTGAATACAATTGCCGGTGTTCTCATACAAATACAGGCAGGGACCTCCAGTATCCAGTTTTAGTGTCCTTTGCACAGTGTGCACCTAAAGCTTACCTGAATACAATTGCTGGTGTTCTCATACAAATACAGGCAAAATTACAAACAGATTCTACTTCTACCTGCAGTGCCTGTCTTGTTTGCATCGCCTGTATACTGCTGTTCAGAGTATATAGGGCCTGGGGGCCCAACCTCTTTCCTTTTTTTTTTTTTTTGGGTGCGGGGTTCCCCTTTATATCCATACACGACCCAAAGGGTCTGGTAATGGCCTGGGGGGGGGGGGGGGGGGCATGCAATTTTTCTCAATGATTTTCATCCATATTGCCGGGAACCAGATATTACATTAAAGCCGCAAGCAGTTTTAAATGAATCGTTTTCCTATAGAAATTAAATTTTGTGCAGGGACAGTTCTAAATACATGTCACTTAACAGGCATACTATAGACACCCAGCAGATACGATATTTAAAGGAATATTTCACTTTTTTTCAACTTTAAAGCATCATTAAAATCACTGCTCCCGAAAAAAAATCAGTTTTTAAAACTTTTTTTTGCATTGATACATGTTCCCTGGGGCAGGACCTGGGTCTCCAAACCCTTTTTAGGACAATAACTTGCATATTAGCCTTTAAAATTAGCACTTTTGATTTCGAATGTTCGAGTACCATAGACTTCAACAGGGTTCTAAAGTTCACGTGAATGTTTGGTCCGTTCGAAGGTTCTGATGCGAACCGAACCGGGGGACGTTCAGCTCATACCTACTCAGTGCACAATTTTTGCAATTCCAAGCTGACTGTAAGTTATGTCACCTTGACCTGACCAATTAAAGTAGCTGGAGATCAGAAGCTGCCCGGTCAAAGATGACAGCAGCTGGTGGGAAGCTCTGGGACATTGCAGTGCTGGAGTGAAGGTGAGTATAGTTCTGCTTAAGTTTATTGACTAATGCCCCTGTACTGTAGGGGTGCCACGGATCAAAAAACTCACGGTTCGGATCGTTCCTTGGATCAGAGTCACGGATCGGATCATTTTTCGGATCAGCAAAAAAAAAAGACAAGACAAATAAACATAAATTTTGTCTTTTTGTTTATTAACACTTTTAAATTATTTCCAGGGGAGGACGGAACACTGGGCAGTCAGGGAAGGCAGGGGAGCTCACCTAGGCCGGGTGCCTGATAGGGCACACACACCGTCGGAATTTCCGATGGAATAAGTCAGTCAGACTTTTTCCATTGGAAATTCCGATCGTGTGTGTGGGGCATTACTGGTAATACTAGATTTCTTTCTTTGTGCCTTCTCCTATATTTTGCTGACCATACAACTGGGAAGACAATTTGAAGTTTTTGATCAAAGGACAAATACAGCCTAATACAGGCCTCATGAACATAGAAGTTTAGAGGCTTAGAAGTACTTAAGTGTAAATTCCTGGCCCTACATGCCAATACGCATGTAAACACTGATGCTCCTGTGCATTGGCATTTACCCGAGGATTGCCAACCCATTAGAGTCCCCAGATTTTCTCTTTTCATCAGTGTCCCCAGAGTCCCCCCTTACATCAGAGTCCTTAATGTTCCCCCTTTACACAAAGCCCCCCTCTTACATCATAGTCCACAAAGTTCCACCTTAAATCAGAGTCCCCTGCATTCCCTACTTACATCAGGGATCCCAGAGCACCCCTTATATATGAATCCACAGATTTTCCCTTTACATTAGAGTCCACTGAGTTCCCCCCCCAGCAGTCCTTCCGTACATCAATGCCCCCCTTACAACAGAGTCAAAAGAGTTCACCCGTACACCAGAGTTCCCATTTACATCAGTGTGCACACATTTTTACCCCAAATCAAATTACATCAGAGTTCCTCAGCATTCCCTTCTTACAATCAAGGTTGCCAGAGCCCCCCTTACATCAGACTCCCAAGGGTTCCCCTTTACATCAGAGTCCTCAGAATTCCCTGTTACATCAGAATCCCCTGATTTCCCCCCAAATCAAAGTCCTTAGCATTTCCTCTTTACAATTAAGATTCCCCAAGTCCTCAGTTATCCCTCACATCAGAATCTGCGTATACCTTTACATCTGAGTCTACAGAATTTCCCTTTACATCAGAATTCCCCTTTACATCAGAGTCAGCAGAATGTCCCCTTTACATCACAGTCCACATAGTCCACCTTGGAGCTGCGTGCAAGCCACCTATAGAAGTCAGTGCAGATGTAGCTGCTGCACGGACACATTTGCGCGTCAAAATTTGACATCAAGGCAAGAGTGGGTGCACGTATCTGAACGCATCCCCTGTGTTTGTATGAACTTCTATAAGCTGCCTGCACACCACTCTGATGTGGATAGACACAAAGCAATGAGCAGCACTGCACAGAGGAAAGGACTCAGTATCTGTCTGAATGAGCCCTTACTTCACAGTCCACAGAGCATGAAGGACACCTCAATCATGGAAGACCTTCTCCTGCAAGCTCCGTTGGCTTTAGACCTGGGCTGACACTTGTCCATTATGATTTTAACCCTGGAGGATCTTGGGTGGATCCTCAATCTTGTCCTCAGTGTTGATTTCCTTGCTGTGTCACAACAGTGTTTCTCAACTCCAATCCTCAAGATGCCCCAATAGGTCATGTTTTCAGGATTTACCTCAGATGAAACAGCTGTGGTAATTACTAAATCCCCGTACACACAATCAGAATTTCCATCGAAAATTCCGACCGTGTGTATAACCCATCGGAGCAATTCCATTGGATATTCTGAGGAATTCCATTGGAGTTTAGATTGGAGAACATGTTCTCTTTTACTCCGATGGAATTCCGTCGGAATATTGATGTAAGTTTGGCTGGGCAAACGCACGATTGTGTGTACGGGGCTTTAGGCAGTGAAATTTCCTTTGCAAGATAATGGAAAACCTGAAAACACGACCTGTTGGGACGCCTTGATGACAACTGCAAATAACAGTATAGATTCATACAGTATCACTGCTGAAACATTAAGACAATATTAGGGGACACATGAAGTCTGGCATCAGACAACATAAGGCATGTAGAGTAAAAAGGAGGAAAGAAAAACAAAGTAGAGAAAAAGAAAATGTATAGGGTCAACGAATTAGCTCCTTCGCTGGCTGAAGGCAGGTCCTCCCGCAGATGACACAGCAATGGTGGCTTCTTTTAAAGTGGTCCTGTATGCCCAATATCATACCAGTCCTGTGCAGAGAAATATTGACCAAGTAGGACAGAGTTACAGGGTCTCTGTACCTTCCCATCTGTCTGTCCCATCCGACAGATGTGTCACTGACTTGATGGCTTTGCTCATCGCTTCTTTTGTCTGGGAAGTCCTTCTTACTCACCATAGACACCAGCCTCTCGAGGGGTCCCCGATTTCTGCATTCCAGGCATTGAAGCTTATTCCATGGTTGATTCCATGGATAGAGGCCTGGATAGAGGCCTGGAGGGCATCCTGTTCACTCTGGTGGCTCTGGATTGATTATGCAGGGTTTAGTTGAAAGGGAAAGGTCGTTTTTTTTTTTTATTATTCGTTTTTTATTGAGAATATGCAAATACATTTAAATTCAAATAGGAATTCTGAATACAGGAGTACAGATCTCATTCGGCTGGTCACAGACATGCCTTGCCATCTACCACTTTCACCCAGACCTCTTCTCTCAAGGTCCAATTCACCACCCTGCTTTACAATCGCTGGCTTTCATGGCTTGGCTGTTTAGAGCCAGGCGCTAAAGGATAGCAGCCTGTCTCCTGATTTTATTCCCACAATGCTTAGGGCTTCAGAATTCTACTTCTCATTTCATCTATTATCGCACATGGCAGGCCTATTTTTCCTTTTATGAGTCATTGGGGGTCCATTCCTGCATGATTTAATTTTCCCATATTCTGGCCTTTCTTCAAAGGTGTGTGGACCGCAGGTTGGCCTTTAGTTCAGTTAGGGGCTAGTTGTCTGCCCTGGCTGTTTTCTTTCAGAATTCCCTGGCCTCTATCTCTTTTATTTATCCAGGGGGTCACTCAAGTGGTTCTGCCTTCTAGGCCCCATCTACTGCCTTGGGACCGTAATCATGTCTTGTCGTACTTACAAATAATTATTTTGTGAATATCTGGGATTGTCCCCTCTCAACCTAATCACAAAGATAGCTTTCTTGATGGCCATCACTTCTGCCCATCGAATGTCCAAGCTCACGGCTCTTTCCTGTAAGCAGCCCTTGTTGTTGAATAAGGACATGTTGGTTTTTTGACCTTGGCTATGCTTTCTCCCGAGGTGGTGTCATACTTTCACCTTAGCGAGTAATTAGTCCTGTCTTCCTGGTGTCTGTGTGGAACTCCATTGGACAAAAATCCATGCATGCTCAGAATCAAGTTGACGCATGCTCAGAAGCATTGAACACCATTTTTTTCGGCTCTAGTCGTAGTGTTGTATGTCACCGTGTTTTGGCACGATCGGATTTTTGACTGATGGTGTGTAGGCAAGACTGATGAAAGTCAGCTTCATCGGATATCCAATGAAAAAATCCATCGGATCAGATTCCATCAGATATCCGATCGTGTGTACAGGGCTTTAGAATTTTTGTCTTGGCCACTCCACTCACTTAGGCATGCTTTTAGTTTTTTAGACTGGCAACCAAGCAGCATTAAACCCATCCATGAGAAGTTATGCTGTGTCCTTTAGTGAACTCAAAGGATTTTCCAGCGAGTACAAAAATCCATTTTTTTTCAACTGTCTGTAATTTTACAGATGGTTGGCAACACAGAATTATCCACACATGAGTGTACATTGTATTTCCTAAACTGCCCCCCTACTATGTGTGTGTGTTTTCCCTGACATTGTGTATGTGTGTGTGTTCACACTGACTATGTCTGTCCTGAATGACTCCATTTGCTATGTGTTGTAAGTAGGGGTGGTCAACAGCAGTCTAATCCATAAAAATAAAAAAGTACTATGCAGCTGACATAAGCTGACACCCTGATGAAAGAATAGTAGGCAAGCCAACACTTCTAGCAAATGCCTTTGTTTCCAGTTTGGTCTTGCATCCAGCAATAAGGAACAAGTATATAACTGTTAACATAGCACATCAAATAGAATTTATGCAATTACGTAATAAACATTTCAAGGAGCTAAGTACTATGTGCTAAGTACAATAATCCATAGTATACATTTAGAATTTATTTTTACTGCATTTTACTACCCTTTTGCACATGATTCTTTTCTTGTGGTAATTTTTAATTAATGTGGTTTGGTTTTGTCCAGAGTACAAAAATCATAAACATACCAGTACTTGAAACACCAGCAACAGCATTGTATCAGAATATGTTCCATTTTTGCCTTTTGTTAACTTGAAGTATTAATTACACCAACAGTGTTTACAGTATGTATTAGTAGTTATTCAAAGCAGGAAATTTCAAATGGCAATGTATTATTTTTTTATCATAAATGTTTTATTATTTTGTCATTACTATTTCATACTTGAATTTATACACTTGTACACTCTGTTGATGATCTTTAGTTAATGAGAACAGAAACCTTGTAATTTGCAGTGTAAATTATAAACAAAAAAAGAAAATGAGCACACAATTTTAATAAATATTATTTTTTCTCAGGCTTAGGGAAAGGCATATGGCAAAAGTCTTTGAATCAGTGGTGACTGAGCCAACCACTTTTCTTGAATGTAAGTGCCTCCTAATATCATTATGTCCAATACATCTGAGGATATAGTTAGCTGCCATACACACTATGGCCCAGATTCACGTAGAGCGGCGTATCTTTGAGCGGGCGTATCGCATCTCATATGCGCTACGCCGATGTAACATAGAGAGGCAAGAACAGTATTCACAAAGCACTTGCTCCCTAAGTTACGGCGGTGTAGCGTAAATGGGCTGACGTAAGCCCGCCTAATTCAAAGTAGAAAGGTAGTGGGCATGCTGTATTAAAATGAAGCGTGACCCCATGTAAATCAAGGGCCTAACGAACGGCGCATGCCTGCGCATGCTTACAATTACGTTGCATATACTCCCTAAGATACGACGGCTCAATGCGTTCGACGTAAATTTAACCTACGCTCAGCCCCATTCACGTACGACTTACGTAAACAACGTAAAATACGACGGCTGTTCTGACGTCCATACCCTTACATGACTTACACCTGCTATTGTGGTGGTTTATCTTTACACCGGACGTACGCCTTACGTAAACGGCGTAGATTACTGCGACGGGCGTAAGTACGTTCGTGAATCGGGGTATCTAGGTCATTTACATATTCAACGCGTACATCAATAGAAGCGCCCTTTGCGGCCAGCGTAAATATGCGCCCAAGAGACGGCGTAGGAGACTTACGTTGGTCGGATGGAGCCGAAATTCAGGCGTATCTCCTCTGCAGAATCAAGCGCATAGATACGACGGCGCATCCGCGGACTTACACTGCATATCAGTAGATACGTCGGCGTAAGTCTTTGTGAATCCGGCTATATGTATCTAAATCTAAATATATTCTAATACTTTCTAATGCATAACACTCTTTATGTTTAAAGCAAAGATGGATACACATATAGGAAAATGTTTGATATTATCATAATGTTCTTTTACGCTTTCTGCAATCATGCAGTTATTTCTAATCTTTTTGGAGACATTTTTTGGTTCAGGAATAATAGAAAATGCTGCTTTAAGAAGTGTTTACTTAAATGTCTCTGCTTCTTTCTTCTATCTGTCTATCTATCTATCTATCTATCTATCCATCTATCTTTGTCGTTCCAATAAAATCATCATCTCTATTTCATCCATCTTTTAAATCTAGCTATCTGCAATATGATTCTTATTATCATATTTTTCATCTCAATATCTAATCTCTTTCCAATCTAGCTGTCTATTTATATGCCTTATGCTGTATCTTCTTTTCTTCCCTTCTTCTGCTGTTTTCTAGCCATATATTCCCCCTATTGTATGTTTATAGTTCATGAAATTTTGTGTTATAGTATCTAATCATCCTAAGTTTTTTGCTATTGGTTTTATATTTCTGACACCTATCTTGTCCCGGTCTCCAGTCTAGCTATCTGTCATAAATATTCCACATTGTCTTTTTTCTTTAGTATTTTCATCTCTGTGCTGATCTGTTTCACGTGCTATTATGCTGTTTCTAGCTAAAACATTTTTTATCTAATCATTACATTTTTTTTCTAACTAAACCTAAGATAAAATAACATCAATCCGCCTCCTGCCTTTGCCCCTAAAATACCTGTCTTAAAGGGTATAACTCCACTTTTGTTAAAAAAAAAAAGAAGCAAATAAAAAGAAAATAATATAGCATATAAATTTGCTACACAAGCCATATTGTAAATTAATGTTATTATAAACTACCTTGTGTACTTTCTTATACTCCTTTTATTTGCCAATCTGACATTTCAAATGTGTACTCCTGTATTCAGAATTCCCATTTGAATTTACATTTATTTGCATATTCTTAATTAAAAACAAATTAAAAAAAAAATACGACCTTTCCCTTTCAACCTGCAGTACCGTAATTTAATGTATAATTCAATACAATAGGGAACATAGAGGCATTCTACAGAACACCCCAGAAATGTAATCTTCTGCTTGTGTGATTGGCTCAATGTCTAAAATGTCAGATTTAAGACATTCCTTGCAATTGAAATTACAGTTTTGGTGGGATGCTACCTAATAATTAAAAGCCTCTAAAGCAGGGGTGTCAAACTCAATTTCATCGTGGGCCACACCAGCATTATGATTGCCCTCAAAAGGGCCGGTTGTATCTGTAAGATTAGATGTCCAGTACATCCCCTCTCCTTACATGAGATGTCAAGAATCCCCCCACCATCAGAAGTTGAGTCCCCCACTCTTCCTTTCATCACAGTGTACCCCCTTTCTTTATGCTGCTGCTGGGAAGAAGCTGAATGCATTGCTTGAAAACAGAAAGTAAGGGTCTAGAGTAGGACCAGAGGAGGGCTGGAGCTCTCCTGCAGCTGCAGGAGAGGTGCGAGGGCCACATGAAATGGCCCGGAGGGCCGGATTCGGCCCGCGGGCCTTGTGTTTGACACCTGTGCTCTAAAGGGATGTAAACACTCCAACATTTCTCATCAGAACATGAAGGGAGCACCAAGCAAGTATAACAAACCAGTCACTCCCATTCAGAAGTAGTATCAAAAGGAAAAAGTAGAATATCAGCTTTTTCTCCAAAGCAAAAAAAGGTAGGAGGTCTGCTACAAAGTGTGCTAAAATCCCTGAAATGTATGTTGATCACCCAGAGGGGATTTTTTTTCTTCAACAAAAATGTGGTTACTCTTTAAAAGGAATGCTTGGTCTACAGTAAAGATAACATGACCAAATGCCAAGGCATACAGTTAGGCCCCGTACACATGAGGAGACATGTCTGATGAAAATGGTCCGCGGACCGTTTTCATCGGACATGTCTCCTGGGAGCTTTTGGTCTGATGTGTGTACACACCATCAGACCAAAATCCCCACGGACAGAGAACGCGGTGACGTAGAAGACACTGACGTTCTCAAACACGGAAGTGCAATGCTTCCACCCATGCGTCGAATCAATTCGACGCATGCGCGGGATTTCGGGACACTGGTTACACGTCATAACCAGCGGACATGTCCGATTAGGTGTACTAACCATCGGACATGTCCTACGGACATGTTTCCAGTGGACAAGTTTCTTAGCTTGCTAAGAAACTTTTGTCCGCTGGAAACCTGTCCGCTAGGCCGTACACACGGTCGGACATGTCTGCGGAAACTGGTCCGTGGACCAGTTTCAGCGGACATGTTCGACCGTGTGTATGGGGCCTTAAAGCCCAACTCCAGATAATCCCCCCCCCCCCCCCCAATGTGTACTTTCTATCTCTTTGGATCTTCTTCGGTGGTGAGCAGCCCTGAATGATGATGAGAGCCATGCTAAAATCAGAATGTCAGCAGTGCTCTCTGCATCAACACACTATGAGTGCAGGGTGCTGTGTTGACAGGGGCAAATCCACAGGACCCTGTACTCCCAGTATGCCCTTAATTCTCTGGGTGAAATAATGCTGGGTTTAATACAAAACAGAAGACTAAGGACATCTTGTGGCTGAAAGTAATTACTGCGAGGGACAGCAACATCCATGGGAAAAAATAATTATCCCACAGATGGACTTTAAAGCGGGGGTTCACCCTAAAAACTATTTTCTAACATTACATTGAGCTGACTCTCAACAATGACAGTATGCCGTTTTTTTGTTTTTTTTGCTGTACATACCTCGTACAACTATTTTCTTCCCTGGCTTCCGGGTAGTGAATCCTGCGGGAGTGGGCGTTCCTATCCAGCAGGTGATTGACGTGATGACAAAAACTACCTCCCCCCGTCGCATAAGGAGCATCACGAGTTGCCGAAAGAAGCCGAACGGCGAGTCGGCGCTATACGGCGCCTGTGCACCGCCCTTCGGCTTCTTTCGGCAACTCGTGACGCTCCTTATGCGACGGGGGGAGGTAGTTTTGTCATCACGTCAATCACCTGCTGGGTAGGAACGCCCACTCCCGCGTGATTCACTACCCGGAAGCCGTGGGAAAAATAGCTGTACGAAGGTATGTACAGCGAAAAAAAAACGCATACTGTCATTGTTGCAAGCGAGCACAATGTAAAGGTAGAAAAATGTTTTAGGGTGAACCTCCGCTTTAAGTAAGCAGCCACAGTGTGATCCAGAAGAGTCTCCAAAACAATTGGGTAATGAATGATGTTCTACTTTATCTAAACTCTAGATTTGTTTCCCATTTTATTCAGTTTTTATATGTGTTGTTTATCTGTCTTATCTTTGTAAACTAGCTACAGAGATTTATTTATGTACCCATCAGCTGACCTGTCCAGTCTAGCTACTTCAAACATTTTTATTGCTATTCTTTGAAACCCAGCTATCAGTGTTTTCTATCTTGCCACTGGTCTTTAGTCTCTGCGCTCTCTGTTTTATTAACAGATATTTAGAGAGCATTTGAACCCATATTTCTCTCAACTCTTTGTATGGATGAAATGAAGTCCTGTGGCCTGTTACAGCCCTTAGGGAATGTAGAGTGTAAGACCTCCTCTGTTTTACTAAGTGGTTCACTGTCCAAATGTAACTAGAAGGTAGAAGTTGCTGTGCATGTAGTTGGGCAGTACTCTTCAATGTGGCTGCTATAAGATAAAACTCTCTCTCTCGCTCACTATATATTTGTGTGTGTATATATATATATATATATATATATATATATATATATACACACACACACATACATATATTGATCGCTCTGTCTATCGCTCTATAGCCCTATCTCTCTATCTATCTGTCTAGCTATCTCTTCTGTATTTTTCTGGCTCTAGTCCTATAGAGGTCTGTTGGAAAAACAAACACTTGCAATAAATAAATCTAGTGAAGCTCCTGTCCAGTTGAATATATTGTTTACACTGCAGTATGACTCACTGTGCATGACTAAAATTAGCCAGGTCCTAATCCATAACCTGAGCAGAAGCTGCGTATGCCCAGCTATAGCCAGTTTTATATGTTCACTCCATTTCAGTCTATAAAAAAGCTTTATCCACAGGATTACATTTACGATTACAAGAAGAATAGTCTGTTTACAGTTTTCTACGGTCATTAATTGCATTTACTAGGCTGTCAGTGTCTTCATAGGCTAGCATGATCTCATTACTCCAGTGTACATTGCGTGCTTACCTGTGTGAATGTAATTCAGCACTGTCTGTAATATTTATTTTGTGTGGTAGGCTCATAGATTGCTTCCTTATATGTGTTCATGAGAGAGAATTACTAGTTTACAGTGTAACTCCAGCCAAAACTGACAAGGCTACAACAGAAATAAAATAGTATGGTCGGGGAGGTTAGAACCTCTGTTGGCATTTTATTGCCATCATGTGTTCCCTTAGGAACTTGCACCTATTTTCCTAGGATTGTGACAACATTGGGATTGATTTACCAAAGATAAATAGACGGTGCACTTTGCAAATGCAGTTGCACTCTGCAAAGATATTTGCTGCAAAGAATACCTAATCAAATGCGAGGAAAAACTAAATGCATTTTTGCTTGCTGATGGAAGTCACCTCATTTACTATGCTCTGGAGCACATGGAAAAATAAAACCTTCCTGCAAGTGCACTTGGAAGTGCAGTCGCTGTTGATCTGAGGGGGACATGCAAGGTAAATATAAGAAAAGGGCGGGGCGTGGCCGGAATGGCGGACTGAGTAGACGTGCTTGCTGAGCTCTGCTGAAGAAGGATCCGAATATCAATCCGTATCTGGGTGGAAACTACACTATTTTGGTCCTATTTTGGTATGCCTTCCAAATACTCTGGGGGCCCGAAACAGGGCAAGAAGTTGAAGTTTCCCGCGGGTATTGACGCTGTGGTAAGCCCGCTCTCTGAGCTCCAGGACACGCCAGCACGCCTTCACAATATGGCGTCGCAGACAGACCAGGCCGAATGTGCAGCGGTTTCCCCGCCCAGTATCCCTGAGGTGATGGCGGCTATTTCGACCTGCTAGGCGGCTATAGCGACCTGCCAGACAACGCCTACCTCCAAGATCGACGCGGTGCAGCTTGATGTGGGGTTGCTGCGCCAAGATATGGACAAGATCTGCTCCAGAATCTCCGATATGCTTAGAACCCTGCTTCCTGCGGCCCAACTCTACTCCTATTTTACGGTGGAGAGGGCCCATCGCGTGCCGCCTAGACCAGGTCCCGAGGGTGCCCCCCTGCGCACATTCATACTTCGCCTGATGAATTTCAGGGACAGGGATGAGCTTCTCCGGGCAGCTCACCAGGCTGGCAAGCTTCCTTACCGCAATATCAGCCTGATGTTGTTTCCGGATTACACCACCGAGACGCAGCGGCAGCGGCGCTCCTTTGACGGTGTGAAGGCAGCGCTTCGAGCGAAGGGCATTACATACAGCATTTTGTTCCTGGCTTAGCTGCGGGTGGTTGATGGTGAGACCGTGCAGGTCTTCGCTAACCCCAAAGATGCCAGCGCGTGGCTGGAGACTCTACCTCCATAGGATCTGCCAATTGGAGTTACCGATATATATATTTTTTTTTACCCAGAAGTTTATTTTGGACATGTTGGAAGGGTGCCTTCCTTGCTCTTCAGTATCTCAAGTCAGTAAACGTTTGTGTGGATACTCTCTCTGCTACCCACATTCTGGCGCAGTTTGATGTTCTGCCTTGTAGGGATCCACGCCTCCATTGACGAGTGACTTGTCATTTTGTTCTTGTTTTGGGGGTATGTGCTCTTCTCTGTTGGGAGGGCATGGGGAGGGGGGTGGGAGTTGGATGGCTGTTGCCTTCCGTTACCAGGTTGGTTTTCTGGTGGGTATGTTAGGTTTTATGGGTTTGGTCTTTGTTTTTTCAGCTTTTTCAAGTAGCGCACAGAAGTACCTTGCCTGTCTCTCTGGGGAAGTGCATTACCTCATGCCTATCTGTGTGGGTTTGGGGGACGGGCACTTCTGCGGTGATGGCAGTATGATGAGATATGTTATCCTCCGTTATATTTTTTTTCTCTCATATGCATATGTGGCTAATTTTACAGTAATGTCATGGAATGTCAGGGGCCTTAACTCTGCCATTAAGAGGTCATTAGTGTTTAAGTTTATACAGCGACATGGCCCTAAGATTTGTATATTACAGGAGACTCACCTGGTGGGCTCCAAGGTTTTGGGGTTAAGACGGGCATGGGTCGGTGCGCATTATCATGCCTCCTACTCCAATTATGCTAGGGGTGTGAGTGTCCTTGTGCACCGATCCCTGCCCTTCCAGCTGCAGGCAGTCCGGACTGACCCTGGGGGTAGATACGTTATGGTGCATGCTCTGATAGCTGGTACTCAGTACGTCTTGATTAGACTATATCTGCCTCCCCCTGCGGATCTCAACTTCCTCCATAGGGTGATGCAGGTAGCTACTCAATACAGGGTGGATAGGGTGCTCCTGTTGGGGGATTTTAATCTAGTCATGTCTGACACACGGGATAGACTCCGCCCTTCCCAGTCCCCTGCCCCTGGCCTGTTCGACTGGGCGTCTTCTTTTGGTATGATGGATCTCTGGCGCCACTTTCACCCCTCTGACGTGCAGTTCGCTTGTTTTTCCACTACTTATCGAACGTTGTCTCGTATTGACATGGCATTTGCCTCCTCTGGCCTCTTGGGGGAGGTGGTGTCCACCGAGATTCTTTCCTGTGGCATATCTGATCATGCCCCTCTCTGGGTCTCAGTTGGGGCAGCCTCTCCTAGGGGTCAGAGGGCCTGGCGACTTTCTAAGTATTGGATACTGGACTCGGAGATTCAGGAGGCTATGTTGGAGGAAGTGTGTAACTTTTGGTTGTCAAATGACAGGTCCTCTGGCCCTTTGATAGTGTGGGATGCTTTTAAAGCCTGGCTCAGAGGGGAATACATTAAGCGTATTGCTGCTCAGAAGAGGGGGTCTGTGCAGTCTCTCGGGCAGTTGGAGAATCAGGCCCTGACACAAGAGAGGTCATATGTTCAGTCGCCTGGCTCGGATACCTATTACGCCTGGCAGCACACCCTAAGTGAGCTGTCCCTGCTGAGAATGGACCTCACTAAGAAATCCATGCTTGACAGTGCCCAGCGGGTGTTTGAGTTTGGTGACAAGAACGGTAGGCTTTTGGCGTGGCTGGCTAGGGGTCAGACTCCCACTACGTATATAGGCAAGGTGAGGGATGCGGATGGCAATTTGCTGACCGCTCCAGATGACATCAACTCTAGGTTTCTCCGATTCTACCAGGACCTTTGCTCCTCCAGGGTGTCCTATACTCCGGGTGACCTTACTGACTACCTAGATAAAATCGCATTCCCCACACTTGACTCAATCAAACGTGCAGACCTAGACAGGGACATTACTTTGGAGGAGGTACAGACGGCCATGGGTTGCATGCAATCGGGTAAGGCTCCTGCGTTGGACGGGCTGTCCGCTGATTTTTACACTGAAAACCAGGAACTACTAGCTCCTAGACTGACTTCCCTTTTTTCACAGTTCTCTGCTATCGGGGCTCTTCCAGGGTCGATGTTGGAGGCGGTCGTGGTGTTGGTGCCCAAACCCGATAAGGACCCTGAGGAGTGTGGGTCATACAGACCCATCGCTCTGATTAATGCTGACGCCAAGCTTCTGGCAAAAATGTTGGGCGCTTCTCCGGGGTAAGGATCAATTGGTCTAAGTCTATCCTGTTTCCGTTGGACTCTGGGGCCTGGGATGGAGAGACTTTGTCCCCGTTGCTCTGGGCTGAGGAGTTTAAATATCTTGGGATTGTGGTGTCGCGGGACCTTCGGGACTTTTGTCGCCTCAACCTGCTAGAGGGGCCTCTGCATACCCTTCACTCCCGGGCCCTACCAAGACGACCCTTCAGGTGTGGACCGTAGCCGGTAAGTGGCTGCTTCGCTCCCACCATTACTCCCACTTTTGTCCGCATTGGGGTAATCCCTCCCTCCCTCACTTTAGAACAATACCTGACCCGCAACTATGGGTAAGGTATGGGATCAAGATTCTCCAGGATGTTGTTCGCTCGGGTTCCCTTCCAGGACTTGGCGGTCAAGCATGGAATTCCAGGGCAAATGCTGTTCAGGTATTATCAGCTGAGGCATGCAGCTAGGGCACAATTTCCGCAGACTATCCACCTAACTGTTGACCCCATTGAGAAGACTCTGGCTCAGGAAACCCTTAAAAAAACGTTCTCTACACTGTATTTGGCCCTTCTGGAGGTTGACTCTCCTAAGATGAACGCTCTCTGGGTCAAGTGGCGGTCGGATATCCCCAGCCTTGATAGGAAAGCATGGGAGGAATGTTTTGAGGATGGGGCAAAGTTAATGATTTCGTCTAGGGATAAACTGATACATACTAAATTCCTGCACCGGGTTTACTACACACCCCAGAGACTGCATCAGATATACCCTGATTGATCGCCTGGCTGTCCTAGGTGTCATTTCCCTGATGGCATGTTTCTTCATATGCTCTGGACCTGCCCATGATGGTGGAGTATTGGGGGGAGGTATTTAAGTGCATTAACATGCGTCTCGTGCTGTCTATCCCGGTACTGCCTGAGTTGGCCCTACTAGGGATTCATGATGATGACCAGCGCCCTCGGTACACGAAGCTGCTTGTTTCTATGCTGCTCTTTTATGCCAAAAAATAAATTCTTAAGAAGTGGTCCTCTCCATCTCCCCCCACAGTTGCAGCATGGGATTCCTCTGTGAAAGCAATGCTACCGATATATAAGCTGACTTATATTAATAGGGGTTGCCCCCAGAAGTTTGACCGAGTCCGACTTCCCTAGACACAATTTATGTTGTTACTGGATATGGGTTGCTTTTTAGCAGGTTATTATTCTTGACCAGTATGAGGGTTGGGTGGGACTGGTACTATGACTTGCACATGGATAATGGTACACACTGTCTTCCTGTTAATTTACTGTACCTGTTTTATGTATTGCTTCTGATTGCGCTATATACATCTGTTATTTGTATTTTGATGTCTTCTTAATAAAGACCAACCTTTTTGTTAAAATATAAGAAAAGGGCATTTTTGCTTGCACATGATTGGATGATAAAATCAGCAGAGATTACCCTCATTTCAGATCTTCCCCTCATTTCAGATCTTCCCCTCAGACCTACAGCGACTTCACCTCCAAGTGCACTTTTAGTGCAGAGTGGATTTGCCTTTAGTAAATCAACCCCAATAATTCTCAAAGTGTCTGGTGCCCAACTTACTCTATCTACACCCACACCAACTATGCCTAGTAACCCACACTGTGATGATGAATGTCAGCTCTCCCTGACTCTGGAGGTCACCATTGGGCCTCTGGGGGTTGGGCCATGGCTACAATACCAATAATATAACAAAAAAAGGGAGCTGCACACTAATTACGAAAAAATATTAACTAGCATATAACTTATAATACATAATGACAAATATCACAATGATATTAGTGAATATCAAAAGTCCCATGTGTGGTGAGTATCTGAAAGAAAAACAAGTGAGTCCTCCAAAATCAAAAAATTATATATGGAACCAGCGAGTCCTCCAAAAGATAAACAATTTGTGAAACCAAAACACTCATAGCCGGATTCAGGTATACTTACGACGGCGTATCAGTAGATACGCCGTCGTAAGTCCGAATCCGCGCCGTTGTATCTTTAAGCGTATTCTCAAACTGAGATACGCTTAACTGTTGCTAAGATACGACCGGCGTAAGTCTCCTACGCCGTCGTATCTTAGCTGCATATTTACGCTGGCCGCTAGGGGCGTGTACGTGGATTTATGCAGAGAATATGTAAATGAGCTAGATACGCCTATTCATGAACGTACGTACGCCCGTCGCAGTAAGATACAACATTTACGTAAGGCGTTTTTCAGGCGTAAAGATAAACCACCTAAAAGATGGCGCAGCCAATGTTAAGTATGGACCTTCGGAACAGCCGTCGAATTTCACGTTGTTTATGTAAGTCGTACGTGAATGGGGCTGGGTGTAGGTTACGTTCACGTCAAAAGCATTGACTTTTTGCGATGTGATTTTGAGCATGCGCACTGGGATACGTCCACGGACGGCGCATGCGCCGTTTGTTAGGCGCGTCATTTACGTGGGGTCACGATTCATTACCATACAACACGCCCACTACCAGCCTACTTTGAATTACGCAGGCTTACGCCGGCCCATTTACGCTACGCCAACGTAACTTAGGGAGCAAGTGCTTTGTGAATACAGTACTTGCCTCACTATGTTACGTCGGCGTAGTGCAAATGGGATGCGCTACGCCGAACTAAAGAAGCACCGCTCTACCTGAATCCGGCTATCAGTGATGAGATCCTACTCCTGCGACTGTGGTATTCATTTTGACTAACAATTGTGAATTCACCACCATATAAAGTGCAGGCTTACCAGCTGCACAAGCTTTGATGCTTGTGGCGAATACCCACTCAGGGCCTTTTCCTCTGGGTGTTGCAAATGGATGGCAATTTCAAACTCAACAGTCTCCAGACACCACTAGCAAGCAGGTATTGGTATGCAATCAGGGACACAAAGGTCTGGTATCCTCACTGCAGATGTACACAGAAGACAGAGTGGAAGGCAGCACAGGTCTGGATGGAGGGCGGGAGCTGCCGGAGTGACTTTTCATATTCACCAGCTTGGTAATATGAAAAGTCACTTACGCTGTGTATTGCCTTTCCAAAAGTTAGTTGTTCAACCAACTTTTGGCGATGGAGCCTGTCAGAAAATTGTCGTCAGAACAGCACCTGCATTCAATCAGATGCGCCACTGTTCAGGTATTCTTACAGCTGCACTGGTAAGCCTTGTACACACGATTGGATTTTCATCGGACAAAGCGTAGGACTTTTGTCCGAAGGGCGTTGGCCAGGAACTTGTATTGCATACAAACGGCAAATAATTGTTGGCCAACAAACACAAAACTACGTGTTTTTTCCGCACTTTAGCACCCCCTTTGGGCAACTTCTGCTAATGTTGTGTTATGGTGAGCATTGCTTCTGAGCATGAATGTTTGTACTTTGTACACACGATCGGAAAATCCGACATCACACATTTGTTGTTGGAAAAATTTAAAGCATGCTATCCCACATTTGTTGGCGGAAAATCCGACAACAATTGTCCGATGGAGCGTACCAAACTGACGAATTTCCCGACAACAACCTGTCATCCCATAATTCCCGTCTGAAAATCCGATCGTGTGTACGAGGCTTTAGTGTGGATAGAGGAACCTGTTCAATTTCTTTTGTTCAATCTAGGCAGTATAGTACTGATGGTGTGCATACATTAGTGATTTATGACATGTAATCATACTTAGTAATTGCATGAATATTTGTATGAGATAACTACACTATGGGGGATATTTATCAAGAAAGACGCAGAAAAATTTATTGCAGAGAGAAGAGCAAAGAGACAGATTTACTATGACATTGTTAACTACAAATAAACCCTATTGTGTACTTAAAAGTGGGGTATGCCTGTATAGCACTCAACCAACCTAAAACATTTCTCTAACCACTTCTTATACGCATTTTTCTAAATAGAAAAAGTGAGTATATGTTAATGATATATCTGGTATAAATGTTTCTATCGAAGTTTCACAGTTGCCTGTCCAGGATTATAGGAGCAGGGGTAGAAACTGCACACAAGACTATTAATAACTCTTTTGTGAAATTAGAGTTCGTTTTACTTGTACTGGATAGGTGCCTGCTTCTGCCTGCGTCACAAATTACCCCTCTCGGGTTAGGTATACCTGTTCTTTTTCAGAGAAAGGTCTATACAGTGGGCTATTCCATATGCATTCTGACACTGTTTTTAATAGCCATTTTTTCCTTTTACCAACAGTTGGAAAGCCAATGAAAACCATTTCCTACCAGCTTTCTAATGCCCCTCCAGTCGGAGACAATTGGACCATTGTCCCTGAAGAAGCAGATTCCATGACAAGTACAGACTCAGCAGAAAATGAGCTTTCCCTCTGTGACTTTACAAGTGAAATGGTAATCAATAGAAATTCAAGGAAAACAGTGGTGTTCTTTTCCCCACAATTAAATGAAAGGAAATTAGCAGTCCCCCGTCCCCCCCCCCTGAGAATCCCCATTGCTGGCGTGTCATTCCCTTCTGAACAGCGGGGTCATGCCAACTTATAGGAAGAGTCATAAGCTATGTGAATAAAAGCATAGCGTCGTAACATTAAAACTGAACTCCAGAAAAACAGCTAATTACACCAACAAAATACATATGAGAGCTTTATTATCTGACAAAGCAGTTGCATTTCTGTTCACCCAGTCCTGAGGTTTAAACAGTTCTGTCACACAGATGCTTACAATGGTCAGCTTTTATTTATTTATGTAAAACCTTTATCCCAAAAGAAAAAAAAATCTGTTTTGAGTGTGCTCTGTATTTATTTATCAGTCTATTCTACATTATAAAAAGTTAAACGGAAGGATAAGGGATGCCCCAAGTAGCGAAGTAACACACAGAAAAAAAACATGGAGGACAGAAAAAGATTCAGGAACCATGGCCAGTATCTATGGTGACCCATCCACTAAATTATACAGGTGAAATTCGAAAAATTAGAACATCGTGCAAAAGTTCATGTATTTCACTAATGCAACTTAAAAGGTGAAACTAATATATGAGAGAGAATCATTACATGCAAAACAAGATAGTTGTCATAAGTGTGGTGATTTATGGCTTACAGCTCATGAAAACCCCAAATCCACAGTCTCAGAAAATTAGAATATTACATGCAATCAATAATACAAGGATTGTACATAGAACAATATTGGACCTCTAAAAAGTAGAAGCATGCATATGTACTCAGTACTTGGTTTGGGCCCCTTTTTGCAGCAATTACTGCCTCTATGCGGCGTGGAAGCTATCAGTCTGTGGCACTGCTGAGGTGTTATGGAAGACCAGGATGCTTCAATAGCGGTCTTCAGCTCTTCTGCATTGTTCGGTCTCATGTCTCTCATCTTTTTCTTGGCAATGCCCCATATATTCTCTATGGGGTTCAGGTCAGGTGAGTTTGCTGGCCAATCAAGCACAGTAATCCCACAGTCATTGAACCAGGCTTTGGTGCTCTTGGCAGTGTGGGCAGGTGCCAAGAGCACCAAAACCTGGTGCTCTTGGCAGTGTGGGCAGGTGCCAAGTCCTCCCGGAAAATGAAATCAGCATCCCCATATAGCTCGTCTGCGGAAGCAAGCAAAAAGTGCTCCAAAATCTCCTGGTAGGCGGCTGCGTTGCCCTGGACTTAATGAAGCACAGTGGGCCAACACCAGCAGATGACATGGCTCCCCAAATCAACACAGACTGTGGAAACTTCACACTGGACTTCAAGCATCTTGCAGTGTGTGCCTCTCCATTCTTCCTCCATACTCTGGGTCCTTGGTTTTCAAATCAGATACAAAATTTGCTCTCACCAGAAAAGAGGACTTTGGACCACTAAGCAACAGACCAGGTCTTTGCCAAGATTGTGAAGACCATTTAAAGGCTCAGGAACCCTTTACAGGTGTTATGGCTTAATTAGCTGATTAGAGTGGGACACTTTGAGCCTAGAATATTGTACCTTTTCACAATATTCTAATTTTCTGAGACCGTGGATTTGGGGCTTTCATGAGCTGTAAGCCATAATCATCACAATTATGGCAAATCACGACTTGAACTATCTTGCTTTGCATGTAATAAGTCTATCTCATATATTAGTTTCACCTTTTAAGTTGCATTAGTGAAATAAATAAACTTTTGCACGATATTCCAATTTTTCGAGTTTCACCTGTAAGTAAAATATCAATTTCTGGCAAGTGCCCCTTTATTGTTACACTCCCTTATTTTTTATAATTGTAATATATATGATGATGCCTCATACAGATTTGTGCTTTATTGCAGATTATTCCAGAGAGATTTGTAGAAAAATATTACAGAACAGGAAGTAAATTCCTCACAATGTTTCCAGATGGGACTGCACAGATCTTGTATCCTTCGTATTCCAAACTTTATTATCACTGTATTACAGAAGCCCAGTTTGTCTGTGTCAGGTTTTAATTGCCGTTTGTGCCACTTTTGGGGTTATTTACCATCAAATCCTGTCAGAACAGGAAGTTGTGGGAAATCTCTTCAGAGTGCCCTGGGGGCACCACTGCATGCTCGCTTCTGAGACTCATAGAGCTGTGTCTTGGCCAAGCCCCACTCTCTCCTAATTGGCTTACTGGCTGTGATTGACAGCAGTGGGAGCCAATCGGCTCCCGATGCTGTCTCAGCCAATAAGGAGGAAGAGTCCCGGGATAGCCAAGGCTATCGTGACCATCGCTGGCTCGGAGGGAGCTCAGGTAAGGATTGGGGGGGCTGGGGGGGGGATGCTGCACACAGTAAGTTTTTTTACCTTTGTGTATATGCAATACCCTCTAGTGTGTGCTACTAGACGTGAGAGTAGCTAAAAGTTTATTTCTGGCTAGGAATAAACCTGAGTCACTAAACTGGGTCAGGGTTACTAGAGGCCAGGGCTGGATGACTCACCCTGGCAGCTCTCTGGTGCCTCCCCCTGGAATCTGGAAGGTTAGAGAACCTTCTAGAACTAGAGGGTGGAGGTTTGGAAGGGATGCCTTGAATATTTATGGTCTCTCAGCCAATCCCCAGTGGTGGGTTGGTAGGGAACTGGGGTGCCAATAAATAGACCTGAACCATGCCAACAGGGGGAGTCAGTGGAAGATGAAGAAACAGTGCCGAGGGAGGCTGTCGGTGGCCCTTGAGGGACCCCTTACCAGGGGGGGGGTTTACCTTTGACTCCGAGCTCAGGGAAGCTGACCTGAAAGGATCCTGACACAGAAGGCAGTGGAAGGATTCATGCCAGAGAAGTGGGAAGGGGCAAGGAGAGACAGTGAGTAGATCAGCACGTAGAGCCAAGTCTTCATCTAACTTTGCCCTGTAATGTCTCCATGTGTGTGTGCCAGTTGGGCAGGACTGGGGCAGAAAGTCAGTCGGGAGGACTGGGAGGAAGATTAGCCAGGCGTGGCTGGTGGCAGCCAGATGGTCTAGCATTTCTGCAAGCACATGAAGCTGGAAGCAGAAGGAGAAATATAATGCCGTTTACGCTAAATTGTGCTATGTTTGTCATGGGACAAATGCCTGTAATGGACAATTGCTGAACTAGCAATAATCTGCTAGTTCCAACAGGAGTAAGCAGCAGGTGCTGTACAGTGGAAACCAAGTTTGTGTAGATGGAAGGAAGCGGAGGACTTTTGTAAATAGGGAGGAAGTGGTCCCTCGTTCTGTGTTTGAACATTTACAAGTTGGGCGTCCTATAATTCCCTACCCCATACAAGTTACCATCACCTATTAAAACAACAAACACAAGCCAAGGACTGTTTTCTGTGTTGGAGAGTGAGTGAAGGAAAAAGCCATAAGACTGGCTGGGCAACAGTTGGGAACCCTTATTTTATCGACTCCTGGGATAGGAGTCGATAAAACAGGCATATGTACTGTAGCAAAAGCGTTGCACGTTTTATTTATTTGGTTATTTGTCTCAATGTTCCTCAGTTATCCATCTGGTAACATCGCCATTATAGTCATTCCAAGTAATGTAAAGGAAGCTATCTGCATTGTTCAAGAGGATAAAGACCATAATGCTGAAATTCTGGCAATATTTGGCTCTTCTGGCAAATCTACATGTTATCATCCTAATGGGATGGTATGGTATGTTTTTTAATGTTATATTTCTTTTATTTAAAAAAAAAAAAGAAGAATGTATAAAAGAGCAAAAAATATGTAGTCAAAAGTCTATGCATAGGTAATATTTTGTATTACACCTAAACGTGCTTTTGTTTCTTTTCTAACGCTTCAGCAGTTGCTGATAATTGCTAGTATATGATAATGGTAGCTGCTGGAGGATTTGTATTAGCAGAATTATAATGCTGCTGCTGGGAGACACACTATTGTAAGCTGGAGTGTCTATGATGTAAAGGCTGAAGAGGCTGCTTTTGTCAACACTGACATTTTGATCGCACCCAGCTCATGTCTCGCACATAGCCACAGTACCATTTATTTCAACATTAGTGCCCCGGGATGCCCAAATCTTGTAGAATCCTAGCAATACCCTTGACACTCTTCATTTTTTTGTGGAGAAAAGCCAAACAAATTGGTGCTCTGTTCTCTGGGATAAAAGCATTTTTTACAAATGTTCTCTGTTCAGTTGACACTAAGGCCCCATACACACGAGAGGATTTATCCGCAGATACGGTCCAGCGGACCGTATCCGCGGATAAATCCTCAAAAGGATTTCAGAAGATTTCTATGCGATGGCGTGTACACACCATCGCATTGAAATCCGCGCTGAAATCCTCTGGCGATGACGTGTCGCGCCGTCGCCGCTATTATGACGCGGCGACGGGCGCGACGCTGTCATATAAGGAATTCCACGCATGCGTCAAATCATTACGACGCGTGCGGGGAATCCCTTTGGACGGATGTATCCGGTAAGTCTGTACAGACGAGCGGATCCATCCGTTGGAATGGATTCCAGCAGATGGATTTGTTGTGCATGTCAGCAAATATCCGATCTGCTGGAATCCATCCCAGAGGAGATTTCTCCGCGGAAACAGATCCGCTGGCGTGTACACACCATAGGATCTATCCGCAGAAACCCATTTGCTGGGATTTATCTGCGGATGGATTCTATCGTGTGTATGGGGCCATAGAATAGTATATTAATTAGAACATTAAACTATAGGGACAAGTGTTCTCAAACAGCAGTCATATTATAAAGAAAACACCACTTTTATTTAACTTACACACTAGTACCTCAAGCACATATTGGGCCACTTCTAGTCAGTGATAGATCTTTGACAACCAGTAATCTATGTATATGATTGCTTTTAATTGCTTTTAGTTACAGTCTTGCCATCCCTGCGTGTGCTTGCTTGACTTGGGCAAGGACAGCTGTATGGGGGAAAAAGGTAAATAAATAATTAAATATGAAACTTATTAAAAAAAAATGGAAATCTGTAAATATTGTTTAAAGATTAGTGATTGCAAATGGGAAAATGTTAATGTGGGGCATGATCTAGAACAGTGGCCTCTAAACTGAAGCCCATGGGCTGGATGCGTCCCCTTCTTGTCTTAACCTGGCCCTTGGGGCACCATGCCCTCCACTGCAACCAATGGTGGGGCTCTATTCTTCAAACAGACACTAATGATGGGGCACCATTCCTGTGGCCATTAGCTTTCATAGAATACACTCTAATTATATTTCAAGGTAAAAACATGTCTCTCCCTCTTATTTTGCAGCCTAACTAGACTGCTTACATACTGTCCAGCCATTGAAGAGTATTTATGGCTATTAATATTACACTCAAAGTTTTATTCCAAGATAAAACCTTCTTTGTCTCCTTCTGTTTGCTGCCTATTCAAGTGCCCAGGTACTGTCCTAAAATGAGCCAAATTCTACCAAACACATACCTGAAGACAATATTTTTAATATTTTGGGAATAATTGGTGATACAGGGATGGTAGAGGGTTCAGGGAATGTTGTGTTGTGTTTTTTTTTGTGCACTTTGGTTTAACATTATTATTAAACTTTTAAGAAAATGCAGTGTGGTTATGCAAAAAAAAAATTCACACACACACAATACTTAAAAAAAAAAAATTAATTGGCAACTTGTTTTTTCACTAAAACTTTCCTGAGGTTACGACAACTGTTCAATTTAGGCTTATTAGCACTGAATAAAAATAAACTAGGTGCCACAGCCTAAACTACCTCAAAAAGCCATATTTCAGGTTTAAATGATTTCGAAACAGCCGCTGTGTTTAAGCCAAGCTAAATACCAAATGCAGCTTTGGTCTCACACACACTGGGCATCTGAGTAAGGCAATTTGAACGC
Organism: Rana temporaria; assembly: GCF_905171775.1. Taxonomy (NCBI): domain Eukaryota; kingdom Metazoa; phylum Chordata; class Amphibia; order Anura; family Ranidae; genus Rana; species Rana temporaria. The sequence goes on along the minus strand of NC_053492.1, from coordinate 147,781,399 downwards.
CAGAACTGCTGGCAGGAAAATGTGTCAGAAAAAAAACTTACTAAAGGGCACATATTGTGTGTGTGTTTATGCACATCTAGCTTTTGAGCATTATTGCATTCTATTGTCCAGAATTATAATTCATTCTAGCCGTTGGAATGCATTAATGCTGAAATGCTAGACTCGTTTATGCACGTTTAGGCCTTTTTGCAAGGTTTTTTTCTGCCGAAACACTCCTCTACAGAATGTGCCTTTGGTGTTTTGTTTTCTGCCTGTAAACTCTCCTCTTCTAATACGCCTTGACACATAGGCATACATAGAGGTGATTTTACAGGCTTGAAAAATGTTTAAATCGCCTTTATACGTTTTTTACGCAACGTGTGCATGAGACTTCTTGCCGACCGCACTATTTCCAAGAGGGTGTCTATTGGCATCTTCTTAAAACCCTGCCCCACCATGCGATCGAGATAAAGGGCCAATCACAGTGGCCGTTTACCATGTGATCAGCTGTGTCCAATCACAGCTCATCACATAAACAAATGCCGGTGATCAGCATTTTCATTTTCTCAGCTGTCTGAGGAAAGGAAAGCCGATAACCAGCTTTCCTGTGACAGGGCACATATACACCGATAATCGGGGCACTATCATCAGTGCCCTGATAAACAGTGCAGCACCATCAGTGCCCCATATCAGTACCCATCAGTGATGTCTATCAGTGCCCATCATTGCTACCTATCAGTGCACATCGGTGCAACCTCATCAGTGCTGCCTTATCAGTGCAGTCGAATAGGTGACCATCAGTGCAGTCGAATAGGTGACCATCAGTGCAGCTCCATCAGTGCAATCTCATCTGTGCAGCCTATCAGTGCCTATCAGTGAAGCCTCATCACACACATCACCATTTCCAAAACTTTATAACAGAAACAAAGAACAAGGAGTATTTTTTCTCCTTCAAAATTTTTGGTCTTTTTTCATTTGTTTAGCAAAAAAAAAAAAACAACCCAGTGGCGACCACCAAAAGAAAGCTCTATCTGTCTCAAAAAAATGATAAAAATGTCATATGTGCAAGTGTTGCATGACCACGCAATTGTCATTCAAAGTGCGACAGCACTGAGAGCTGAAAATTGGCCTGGTCAGAAAGCGGGGGAAGTGCCCTGTAGGCAAGTGGTTAAAGGCATTTCCCAAGCATATACGGTAGTTTAAAGAATTTGGCCCGGATTAAAAAAAAAACGGCGTTACTTTGTGCTGGCGTAGCGTATCTCAGATACGCTACGCCACTGTAACCTAATGAGGCAGGTTCTGTATTCAGAAAGAACCTGCGCCCTAAGTTACGGTGGCGTAGCATATGAGGGCTGGCGTAAGCCCGCCTAATTCAAAATAGGAAGATGTGGGTGTGTTTTATGTTAATTCAGTGTGACCCCACGTAAATGACGTTTTTAACTAACGGCGCATGCGCCGTCCGTGGACGTATCCCAGTGCGCATGCTCCAAATTACGCCGCAAAGCTTCATTGGTTTCGACGTGAACGTAACTTACGCAAAGCCCTATTCGCGAACGACTTACACAAACGACGTAAACGACGCAAAATTTGACGCTGGCCCGACGTCCATACTTAACATTGGCTACGCCTCATATAGCAGAGGTAACTTTACGCCGGAAAAAGCCTTACGTAAACGACGTAAAAAAATGCGCCGGGCGGACGTACGTTTCTGAATCGGCGTACCTACCAAATTTGCATATTCTATGCGTAAATCTCCAGAAGCGCCACCTAGCGGCCAGCGTATGCAACTAAGATACGATGGCGTAAGAGACTTACGTCAGTCGTATCTTAGTCAAATTTTGGCGTATCTTGCTTTCTGAATACAGAAAGAAGATACGCCGGCGCATGCTAGAATTTACGCGGCGTATCTATAGATACGCCAACGTAAATTGTTTCTGAATCCGGGCCTTTGTGTTTTTTCCCCATGTCATCTTTAAAGTCACATTAAAATGACCCTCTCCCCACTGTATATTTTAAAATGTATTTTTGCTTTGTTAACCCCCCTGGCGGTATTCCCGAGTCTGACTCGGGGTAAAAATTTTCAGCTACGATTGGTAGCCCCGAGTCAGACTCGGGCTCGCCTCGCTGGATCCACAGGCAGTGTTTACTTACCTTGTCCCTGGATCCAGCGATGCCACCGCGCTGTGTGAGCGAGCGGGACCTCGCTCGATTAACACAGTGCCTCTGTGTGCCGCCGATCTCCGTTCCCTGCGACGTTACGACGCACGGGAGCGGAGAACAGTGCCAAATTCAAAAAGGTAAACAAACACCTTACATACAGTATACTGTAATCTTATAGATTACTGTACTGTATGTAAAAAATACACACCCCCTTGTCCCTAGTGGTCTGCCCAGTGCCCTACATGTACTTTTATATAATAAAAACTGTTCTTTCTGCCTGCAAACTGTAGATTTTCCATAGCAACCAAAAGTGTCCCTTTATGTCAAAAATGGTTTTAGAGCAGCTAGAAAACAGATATAATAATTTATAATCACTTGCAGAATTGTGCGATAGCGATTTGTGGGGAAATTCGTCATAAAAAAATAAAAGTAATGACAGCGACAATTCTGCAACTGAGCAAATTTCAGTGATTTTGAGTTAAATACATTATGAATGAATGAATGAATGAAAAACTTATAAAGCGCGGCGCATGCGAACTGAATCGCTTCTGGGCGCTAGTTGTTCGTGTCTCATGACATCAAAAGAGCAGAGTTTTGATCCGTCTTCTGAAAGTCAGGTGGTTTTCCTCCAACCGAATGCTGGTTGGTAAAGCGTTCCATAGTCTAGGACCCTGAAAAGCAAACCTTCTTTCTCCTTTGGACTTGTATTTGGTTTTTGGTACCCTGACCAGATTTTGGTCGGTGGATCGCAGAACGCGATTCGAATTGTGAGGTTCTATCTTGTCGCAAAGATATTGCGGAGCCTTCCCATGGATGCACTTATGTGTCAGGCAGAGTGCTTTAAATGCAATTCTGTCTTTTACTGGCAGCCAGTGAAGGGATCTCAACGAAGGTGAGATTGATTCCCATTTTTTTTTCCCAGTCACCAGTCTGGCGGCCGTATTCTGAACGACTTGCAGACGGGAGATTTGGTACTTTGGGAGTCCGAGGTACAGGGCGTTAGCATAGTCCAGTCTGGAATTCACGATTGTTCCCACCACGACTGCTACGTCTTCTTTGGGGATAAATGGAATAAGTCTGCGTAGTAGGCGCAACAGATGGTGCGCTCCGCTGACTACTGACCCTATTTGTGCGTCCATTGTCATGAAGGTGTCGAAGATGACCCCGAGACTTTTGACTTTGGAGCTAGGGGTGATGATTTGGCCCAGAATGGGCGGGGGTGTCCAGGTTGTTGCCAGTTGACTCTTTCGGCTGGCGTGAAACATAAGGAGTTCTGTTTTTGAACTGTTGAGTTTAAGATAACTCTCATGCCCCGTACACACCATCACTTTATGTGATGAAAAAAAACGACACTTTCTGTGAAGTAAAAAATGACATTTTTGAAACTTCAATTTTCAAAGACGAAGTTGCCTACACACCATCGTTTTTCTCACAATGTTCTTGCAAAGTGAGGTTACGTTCCACCACATTTTACCATTGAAGTAGCTTCTGGGCATGCGTGGATGAAAAAACGTCTTACAAAACGACGTTTTTTGCTACACACGGTCAATTTCTGTGAAGTAAAAAGTGCACTTTTGAAAAACGACACATAAAATTGAAGCATGCTTCAATTTTTTTTGGTCGTTTTTTACAAGACATAAAACAACGTTTTCCCCCACACACAGTCAATTAAAGTGACGTTTTTAAAAACGTCATTTTTTTTCATCACATAAAGTGATGGTGTGTACGCGGCATCAGTCATCCAGTTTTCTATCAAAGAGAGACATTTCTCTAAACTGAGATGATGATCCTTTTTGTTGCAGATGCGAAAATACAGTTGCGTATCGTCTGCATAAGAGTGATAGAGTAGTTCTTGGCTACTGATAATATCAAAGAGAGGGCGAAGATAGATGTTGAAAAGCACCGGTGACAGGGGGGATCCTTGGGGGACTCCACATGACACCGTGCGCTTTTCCGACGTGAAACAACCCAATTTAACTGTTTGTGATCGGTTTTCAAGAAAGGAAGAAAACCATGGTAAATCACCTTCTGCGACTTCTGCTACCTTGGCTAGTCGCATCAGTAACAGTTTGTGGTCTACCGTGTCAAAGGCTGCGCTTAGGTCCAGCAGAACCAGGAGACAAGATTCTCCTTTGTCTGCGGCCTCGAGGGCATCGTCCCATATTTTGAGTAAGGCCGTTTCTGTCCCGTGTCCGGGACGGAAGCCTGATTGTAATGGATCCAGTAGATTGTGGGTATCTAGATGCTGTTGCAGCTGTTGTACCACTACTTTCTCCATTATCTTGGAGAGAACATTTAGGCCTGTTATGGGACGGCGGTGAGTTGGGTCCTTGGGATCCAGGTTAGGTTTTTTCAAGATGGGCTGGATTGTGCCCTCTTTCAACAGGGATGGCACTGTGCCTTCCTTAAATGACTGGTTTATAAGCTGTGTGATGGGTGGTGCCAGGATGTCGGCACATTCCTTCAGCAGTTTGGTGGGGATGATATCATTGGGCGATGTGCTGTTCCGCAAAGCACCAATGATATTTTTTGTGGTATCGATGGAGATCGGTTCCAGAGTGAACTTTGTTGATTGTAGAGCGTTTCTGTGGGTGTTTTGTGGTTGATTGACGGTGGGGTTGAGGGGGGTATTGTTTTGCATGATGCTTTCCCGGATTCTTTCAATTTTGTTGATGAAGAAATCCGATAGTTCATTGCAGAACTCTTGGGTGTCTGAGTTGGGGACTTCAAGACATCCTGGATTCATGGTCTGGGTGACCATCTTGAAGAGTTCGCGGGGGCGGTTTAGGGCGCTGTTAATCGCCATAGAAAAATGATGTTTCTTGGCTTTGAAGATTTCTTTATGATATCGTGTTGTTATTGCCTTGTAGATGATGAGGTTATCCTCTGCAGGACTTCTTTTCCAGGCGGCTTCCGCCCTTCTGCGCTCTTGCTTCAGAAGCGACAGCTGGTTGTTGAACCAGCCGGACTTTCTTTTTCGGATGCAGGCTTTGCGTTTCGGTGCTACTAAATCGGCTGACTGTAGCAGGGCTGCGTTTATGGCATCCAGTGTATCTGCGGCTGTTTGATGTGGATGGATTGTTTTGATTCTGTTTCCCAAGGTAGATTTGAAGAGTTCCGAATGGAGCTTCTTCTGAGATCTAGCCCAGTGTATTGTCACCGGCTTGGGTGCTTTTATTACTGGGGGAATTTTGGAGATTATGAAATTAATTGCATGGTGGTCTGTCCATGGCAATGGTTCATTTTCTAAAATGCTTATTTTCAGATTTTGTCTGAAAATTAGGTCGAGTGTGTGACCTGAAGCATGTGTTGGCCCGCATATAAGTTGCTGTAGCCCTAATCCCTCCAGGTGATCAATGCAGGCGTCCGCAATGGGATCCTGTGCGGAGTTGGCCCACAGATTAAAGTCCCCGAGCAGCAAAAGGTGTTTGCTGTTAAGGGTATAAGTGGATATAAACTCCGTTAATGATGGCAAAAACTGCGATTTTGGCCCAGGTGGCCTATAGCAGAGGAGAATGTGAACAGTCTCCTGGGGGGAAGTTTGAAGTTGAAGAGTAAGGGTTTCCATGAATGGAAGAGGATTTTGAAGGGCTGGCTTAGTGATTGTAATGCGATTCTTGTGGATCACCGCCAGGCCTCCTCCTCTTTGCCCTATTCTGTTTTCCGTTATAATGCGATAGTTTTCTGGCACCAATTCTCCGAGAATGGTGTTGCAGTCGTCTGAGAGCCAGCTTTCTGTAATAAAGAGGCAGTCAAGATCGTTTTGTAGTAAGAAATCGTGGATTTCTAATCGGTGTTTTACTGCCGATCTTGTGTTGATCAAAGCACATGATATGTGCTCGAGCTGGGTTAAATAGTTAAAATTTTTGATGGTCGATCGTCGATCGAATCTCAAAAGTTGCTCTATTTTTAAGGCCTTTTTGGTGACGGCTGATAATGCTGTTGCGAATTGTCTCAGACCTCGAATAGAGTCCGCAGAGTATCGCAGATTAGCCATTGTCGCCAGTCACATTGTCATCAGTCTTTCCTAATTGCGGCGGCCGCGAATGAGGCCTGGTCTAGCGCGGATGCGGGAAGAGCCGCGAGACGCCGGACGTGATGGGTGGAAGACTGTCCAAGTGAGCCTTCACTCGTTGAGTCTTCTCTCCCCGATTGGTCCAGAGGAAGGCGAAAAAACCCCAGGCGTGCTGTGCCAATCTGCAGCGATCGGGGGAAAAAATTCCTTCCTGACCCCTTAACGGCGATCGGTGCAACCCTGGATCAATTGGCTAGGGGGGTGTGGTGGACCCTGCCTGGCTGCACTATCCCTGGGGAGAGCCGACTCGTTTGAGAGCGTCCTGCTCTCACTATCCCTGGGGTGAGCAGACTAAGATGAGAGCGTCTGCTGCACCGCTGAATCTATATAGCAAGAGTTCCAACTTTATTAGCTGCAAGCTTGTTCTGGATCAGTGATTGAAAAAAATAATGAAGACTCCTGTCTTACCTCCTGTTTCAAACTCCTGGTTTTTAACTCGCACTTTTGATCAAAGAATGCACTTCTGATCAGAGAGTCCACATGTGAAGCCACCATCAACTGGGAGCCAGCTCCTCTGGGAGCTTGTACAGCCACTTTATACTCACCTGTGAAGACCTGTGAACAAACACACACCTGTGAACAATTAAACCCTCCCCTTAATTAGCAGAAAGGAAAAAGAAAAAAAAGTTGTTTAAAAAGTGTCAGAGAAAAAGAGGGGAAAAAAAATCTGCAAGCAGAAGCAAATGATAGCCAAATCCTGGTTTTTAACTCGCACTTTTGATCAAAGAATGCACTTCTGATCAGAGAGTCCACATGTGAAGCCACCATCAACTGGGAGCCAGTTATTCAATTATTGAATAATTTTATTATAATTATATTATTATTTGTTATAATTATTTATAATTATTTATTATATTATAATTTATAATTTTGTTTTTAAAAAAATGTCATACCCGGGATGCCTACTAGACTCTTGTTTGGACAGATTTAAGTGAGTTATTCCTAAGAATTGCAGGCCTACAGTATAAAACGCCAAATTTCCTTGCAAATAATGGTACCGCTTTCAGCACCTTTTATCTGAAATAATCATACCGCCAGGGAGGTTAAATAACAAATGACTGATATGACGGAGCTGGTGGATGTTAGAGACTTTACGCTCCTCCACCTTCCGTTTGAGAATGCCCCACAGATGCTCAATAGGGTTTAGGTATGGAGACATGCTTGGACAGTCCATCCCCTTTACCCTCAGCTTCTTTAGCAAGGCAGTGGTCTTCTTGGAGCTGTGTTGGGGTCGTTATGTTGGAATACTGCCCTGCGGCCCAGTCTCCGAAGGGAGAAGATCATGCTCTGCTTTAGTATGTCACAGTACTCACTTTTGTTGCCAGCAGTTTAGACAATAATGGCTGTCTGTTGACTTATTTTGAGGGGACAGCAAATTGACACTGTTATACAAGCTGTACACTCACTACTTTACATTGTAGTAAAGTGTGATTTCTTCAGTGTTGTCACATAAAAAGATAAAATAAAATATTTACAAAAATGTGAGGGGTGTACTCACTTTTGTGAGATACTGCATATGTGAGGGAACGCAGCTATGACCAAGCAGTAGTATGATATATCCATGTGTATCATAGTTCCCACTGTATCGTTATTACTGCTTATGTTGAATTTGGTATTATTCTTTGTTTTCTAAATGTGTAGAATTATTGTTCAGAAATATTTTTCATACACATGATATCTTTTTTACTAAGCTGCTGCATTATGTTGTTTTTAGAAAATGTTGCATAATTTACCCGGCTGGATTTTTTAATGATGTGAAATAAAAATTAGTTTTTTGAGAACGTTTTCTACCAGTTTAATCTATTAGTTAAGTCTTGATGCTTGCAAATGTACACAGGTTCTTTAAACAATATAAGGTCTCACCAGACTGTGCGACCCAGCATATGTTTATTCGCCTGGGTAGCGTTTTTTCCAGCAGTGGAGCTTTTTTCAGCAGGAGTGATTGTTTGGACATCTGTGCGCTGAGGACTAACCATTGTAATTGTTAAGTTCTAACCTACTGTTGGTCTTAGAGATGAAGTTATGTTAAAAAGCTCATTGTATGCATTTTTCTCTCTGCTTACACAGTATAGTACATTCTGTTTGCCATTGTATACACTGCTTCTGGTCATAGATGGGGTTTATATTCAGACTGTGCAAGTGCTAGGTGCTATTTAAAAAACATTAGTAGTATAAGGATTAGCAATATGCCGCTACTGGAGAGCATGCCGTGTCGATTAGCACAAGCTCCCTGCTGACTGCTACAGTTCACTACATTCACAAAACTCATATCCAGTACTAGCCCGTTACTAATTTTAACTTAGCAGATAGTTTTTATAGACCTAATATGTACCTTAGGGCAAATGGTCAGATGACAGGCTCTTATTTATTTCTTCAAATGACTTTTCCTAGAACTAAACATGCCATTGCAACAATCACATAAAACATCAAAGTACTGCTTGTTAGGCTATATAAAGTACTTAAATAAGTACCAAATTATACCTGACAAAATGTGATTTTATAATAATGTGCTTCATGCTGGTAAATCCATCAGTAAGCCCTTTATGGGACTGTCACTGTCATTTGAGATGTGACTTTTGGTTATCTTTAGTTTTCTGGAGATTTGAGCTACAAGGCACATATTGGAGATGTAGCTAATGCTAAAGCCTCGTTCTCTCGGCAAGAAACAGCAAGAAAACTGCTGGCAGAGCTTTCTTGCCGAGTAAACCGGGCGTGTGTACGAGGCTTTGAGGTTTCTTGTCGAAAAAACTGCCTGGGATCTAGACGAGAAAAATAGAGAACCTGCTCTCTACTTTCTCGTTGTGATTCTCGGCAGTGTTTTCCTGCCGAGAAACCCGAGCCTGTGTATACTTACCTGTCTCCAAGGAAACCCGCGCATGCTCGAAATGACTTTAACGCATGTGCAGTAGCTTCCGAGGCATAGGTAGGGTGAAGCAAGATGGCGGCGACGGCATTGAATGTGACGAGCGCATGCTCGTCAAAGTCGATGACGTCACCGCGTTCATGCCATTCAAAAGAAAAGCGGTTCTTTTGAACGGCGGTTGTGTACACTCGGCCGGCATGAAAATCTTTCCAGAAATCTCGTCAGGAAAAACTACGTTTTTTTCCTGACGAGAATCTGGGCTGTGTGTACAAGGCTATAGTCTCAACAACTCTGCAGAGTTGTATGATCCATAGGAGTTCCACACAGCTGTGGCCATGTATGGATATAAACCAAGAGCACCAACCATAAGGGCTTTGCTTAGGCAGGACAGGCAATCAGTGATTCTTAGGCCCCGTACACACGACCGAGTTTCTCGGCAGAATTCAGCCAGAAACTCGGTTCAGAGCAGAATTCTGCCGAGAAACCCGGCCGTGTGTACACTTTCGGCCGAGGAAGCCGACGAGGACCTCGGCGAGGAAATAGAGAACATGTTCTCTATTTCCTCGTTGTTCAATGGCAAAAGTCGGCCCGCCGAGTTCCTCAGCGGCTTCCACACTGAACTCGACGAGGAACTCGATGTGTTTGGCACGTCGAGTTCCTCGGTCGTGTGTACGGGGCCTTATTGTTATTGTAATAAGCAGTGTGATAAGCTAATGATGTACATTATGCTCTGTGGAGAACTTGTAGATACATTCGGGATGGAAAAATAATCGGGGGACTGGGCATTCCTATTGGAATTATCAGAAACCTTTGCATTAGAATGCCTTAGGCGGGGACTATACAGATAATCTTCAGTCACATGAACGTGTGACTTGACTCTCCCATGAACGATCACTGGTCACATTCATTGTAATTGGAGGTGCTACACAAACAGTTTACAGTCAATGCAACTCTGCACCTGATCTCTTATCACACAAAAATTCAGTTGTGTTGCGCGTACTATGTGCGATTAATTCCTTCCATAAAAATGAATGATCCTGTATATGCGATTAATCGCGCCTATACATGATCTCCATATGTACATGTCTGGTGATTTTGTAACAGGAAATACTTGTTATACTTCTGCAGACGTGCGTCCTGGAAAAGATTGTTTTTCACATGCAGCCATTTAGGATATATACAGTTGTGTTCAAAATTATTCAACCCCCCAATGCTGTAAAGGGTTTTAGGGAATTTAGTGTACATTTGTAATTGTATTCAGAATGAAATCCTACAAGGACTTCTTAAAGAACCATATGCAACTAAAATGACATCAATTGGTTTTGTAATACAGTAGTAAATGTGTATTTTGTGAATTCTTCATTTACACAATTATTCAACCCCTTAAAGACTACCACTCTGAAGAACAGAGGTTCATTGAAGTGTTTTCAATCAGGTATTGAAAACACCTGTGGATGTCAGGGAGCAGCAATAAAGCCTAATAAGCACCAATCAGGCAGCTTTAAAATGACTGTGATACTCAGCTCCTTCTAGACATTTACTGGTGTGGTTACAAACATGGTGAAGTCAAGAGAATGGTCCGGGAAGACAAGAGAAGAGGTGATTACTCTTCACAGGAAGGGCAATGGCTATAAGAAGATTGCAAAGATGTTAAACATACCAAGAGACACCATAGGAAGCATCATTCGCAAATTCAAGCCAAAGGGCACTGTTGAAACGCTACCTGGTCGTGGCAGAAAGAAGATGCTGACTTCGACTGCTGAGCGCTACCTGAAGCGTAGAGTGGAGAAAAGTCCCCTTGTGACTGCTGAGGAACTGACAAAAGATTTGTCAGATGTGGGTACTGAAGTTTCTGCTCAGACAATACGGCGCACACTGCGTAATGAAGGCCTCCATGCCAGAACTCCCAGGCGCACCCCCTTGCTGTCTCCAAAGAATAAGAAGAGTCGACTGCAGTATGCAAAAATCATGTGGACAAACCACAGAAGTTTTGGGATTGTGTTCTGTGGACTGATGAAACAAAATTAGAAGTGTTTGGGCCCATGGATCAACGCTATGTTTGGAGGAGGAAGAACAAGGCCTATGATGAAAAGAACACCTTGCCTACTGTGAAGCATGGCGGGGGGTCAATCATGCTTTGGGGCTGTTTTGCTTCTGCAGGTACAGGGAAGCTTCAGCGTCTGCAAGGTACCATGAATTCTCTTCAGTACCAGGAGATAGTGGATAACAATGTGATGCAGTCCGTCACAAACCTGAGGCTTGGGAGACGTTGGACCTTTCAACAGGACAATGATCCCAAGCATACCTCCAAGTCCACTAGAGCATGGTTGCAGATTAAAGGCTGGAACATTTTGGAGTGGCCATCGCAGTCACCAAACTTAAATCCGATTGAGAACCTCTGGTGGGACTTAAAGAAAGCAGTTGCAGTGCGCAAGCCTAAGAATGTGACTGAACTGGAGGCTTTTGCCCATGACGAATGGGCGAAGATACCCGTAGATCGCTGCAAGACACTTGTGTCAAGCTATGCTTCAAGTTTAAAAGCTGTTATAACTGTAAAAGGATGTTGTACTAAGTACTAAGATTGAATGTCAATTGGGGGTTGAATAAAACTGATAATGATGTGAGCACAGAAAAGACATTTGTGGTTATTTCATTATAAATGTTATGTTATATTTGTCTGACCTACACGTGCCTCTTTGATTTAATTGTAAGCAGGATGACAGGATGATCAAAATCAATGTCAAACTGGGCAAAACAGTCAATTTCAGTGGGGGTTGAATAATTTTGAATACAGACAAAACAAGTAATTGCTGCAATCTAGAAAAGGCCAATACTGTATGCAAAAAATGCATCTTAATTACAGAATGTCAGCTATCACTAGCAAACCAGGAAATGCCATCATTAAACAACCCCCTTGCCCAGAGAAGAAAATTGATGGAGATTCATCAAGCATGACAGTAACGCATAGTGAGATCATAAATCGCCTGGTAGCTCTAGTCTTAAAGGGTTGTCAAACTCCGAGCTCTTAAGGGGGGAGGGGGAGTCTTTTTTAAAGGGACCCTTTCCTTTGTCTATGCAGGGCAAATTTAAAGGAGAACCCAACTGCCCTCCTCCCTAAGAGCATATACTCACCTTTCCTTCAGCACCCACTGCTTCATTCAGCCACTGAAAGATGTGAATACGTGACTCACTCCCCTTCTTCCATGTGACAGCTCTGGTGTCTTGAATTTTGCCCATCGCTGTCACATGGGTTTGTACAGTTTCTCTGTAAATGTGTCCTCTCCATCCCATGACACTCTATAAAAATACCTGATTGTAGAAACCTAAACTATGCTGGCATGCTGTTTGTAAACGAAGAAACTTAAACTTAAATTAGAAAACTTGAAAGAAAAATTATAATTTCGCCTACTTCAAACAGTCACATATGAGCTGTAATTTTTCTATTGTGGGCTTTTATTATGGCCAAGAGTATCAATACAGTATACTCTAAAGACATACTGGTAAGTCCCCACCTGTCTCCTGTCTAAATTGGCCCTAGTATATGTACCAGCGCGTCGGGATCCTACGGGCGCTATATCAAGATGCCACTCAACTCAACTCAACATAAAGTATGTGGGTTGCAAAAAAACAAGCAATCTTTGGAGAGACTAGACCAGGGATTTTTTCTCAGAGAATATGTGTAGGAACTCCCCCCCAACCTTGTGAGTCTCCTCTCGTCTCTGCCCCCTACCCACCTCCGAGCGCTCTTACTTGGTTCCGCCCACCTCCCACTACCGCTTCTTTTAGAGGATACCAAATAAGTATCATTTTGTGGCGCTAAGTAATTTGTATGAAACAAGAAAAGCCTTAAAGGCATTTTTGCCCTAAGATCCCCTGCAGCCAGCAACAATAGACCCCTAGCAACAACAGACCCCTGCAACAATAGATCCTTCACACAACGATAAACACCCCTCTGCAACAATAGACTCCCCTCAAAACAAAATACCACTCCAGCAATCAATAGACCCCCTGTAGCTACAACAGATCTCTCAGCAGCGTGTATCCATAGACCCTCCGGCAGCCATCACAAAATAGGCCTCTCTCTTAGCAGTAGATCCCTCCCAGCAATAGAACCCCATGCAAAAATAGATTCCTATTAGCAACAATACAGCCATAACATACATTCAGTGGTGGAGGTGCCAGAACTGCATTCCTCCATGTTCCCCCTGAAAAAAAGCCCTGGACTAGACAATAACCTATATGGCAGAATCGGTAATTCTAGTACAAACATCATCTGAACTGAACAAGCTAGAAAGCTTTTTTCAACCACTGTTGTTTCCTGAGATAAGTTTGAGGTTTGTGATGCTCCACCTGCATTACTTAAAGTGGAATTTTACTCCAAAGACAACCTTCTCCATCTCCACCCCACCACCGAAAAAAAAAGGTCCCCCGCCTCCATTCTCCTCTAGGCAAGAATGATGTTTCCCTGCTTCTGCAGCCTTCTGGCATACTCTGTTACATATCTCAGGAGACTGCAGTTGCAGGGTCACACAGCGGTTGGAGAGTGGACCTGGCAGCAGGTCATTGAGGTGGTTCGGCATGGGGTAGCATTGGCTTCCAAATAAACAACCCTGGATTTGCTGGGTGTGCAAGTATGTTGATTGCAGCCATCCTAGCACATAAGATAACATGGGGTTAAAAAATACTGGGGAGTGAAGTTTCCCTTTAAATGGGAATGCTTATGTAAGCTTCTTTAGTGGAAGGCTAGACATGTATCTGCACTTTTGTTAAAATGGAAGTAAACCCATCCATTTAACCATTTCAAATAAGTTACATTTCTGGGACGTGTCTGGAATGTAACCCTCCTATTGGTTGTGCTCTCAACCAGACTGTCAAGCCATCCAATGGTTAGTGTCATAACTGATCACATGTGCAGCATCATGGCAGTTGTAGATTAACCATTCGTCCTCGGGTGGACATCATATGACGTCCTCGACTTTGTGCAGTGATATCTGAATGATGCCTGCAGCTACAGGCATCATTCAGATATCACCGTCTTCTGCCGGCGATTCTCTGCATGATAAGAATGATAACAGTGGCAGTTCTACCACTTGATCGTTCTTATAGGCAGCGGGAGGGGACGTCCCCCCTCCCGCCCCCATCCGGTGCTTCTCCGGGCTCTCCCGTGCCATCAGGGGCCCGGAGAGCGAATCGGCCGGCGCTGGCTCATGACCATAGAGATGACTGGTGACCAGATGGTCACCAGTCATCTCTATGACCGTTGGAGGCCCGTGCACGACATTGTGACGTCACGCCCTTGTACCCGGAAGTAAACAAAGCCGCAATTGTGGCTGTCGGCATGAGATCGGTAATTTTTTTTTCACGATCTCATGCTTTCAAGCTCTCTCCATAAAGAGGACCTGTCACAGTGATTCCTATTACAAGGTATGTTTACATTCCTTGTAATAGGAATAAAAGTGATAAAAAAAAATAAAAAAAAAAGTGTAAAAATAAAAAAAATTCAGTAAAATAAAAATATATATATATATATTTTTTTTACCGTCCCTGTCCCCCGGTAGCTCGCGCTCAGAAGCATACACGCATGTAAGTCCCGCTCACATATGTAAACACAGTTTAAACCCCACATGTGAGGTATCGCCGCATGCGTTAAAATGAAAGCGTCGCCTATGGTGATTTTAAGTACCAAAGTTTGGCGCCATTCCATGAGTGTGCGCAATTTTAATGCGCGACATGTTAGGTATCTATTTACTCGGCGTAACATCCTCTTTCACATTATACAAAACAATTGGGCTAACTTTACTGTTTTGTTATTTTTTAATTGATGAAACCGTTTTTTTCCCCCAAAAAAGGCATTTGAAAAATTATTGCGCGAATACTGTGTGAGGAAAAACGTTGCAATGACCGCCATTTTATTCCCTAGGGTGTCTGCTAAAAAATATATATATATATAATGTTTGGGGGTTCTGATTAATTTTCTAGCAAAAAAAAATAGATTTTTACATGAAGGAGAGAAGTGCCAGAATAGGCCCGGTGGAGAAGTGGTTAAACAGAGGCCAAGATGGCAGCTTCCTTGGCTGGAAACTATAGGAGGGTTTACTTCCACTTTAAGGGCCTTGAATATATTTAGTATGCCAATTGTCCACATATATTACATTATGTTATGCTATATTTAAATAAAAATGTATTTTTTTATCTATTTATATATTCTTTATTGTTATCTTCCATCTAAAAAATCTATTTAGAATACATACATCTTTATATAAAAAAGCACATTACATAAATTTTAAAATGCACATTATTCCCATATTTTTTCCCAATATCCCTCCCCTTATGGACCTATCGTTGATCTGCTCATATAGGGCCAGATTCACGTAGGTGAGCGGCGGCGTAACGTATCTTAGATACGTTACACCGCCGCAAGTTTTCATCGCAAGTGCCTGATTCACAAAGCACTTGCGATGAAAACTACGCTGGCAGCCTCCGGCGCAAGGCGGGCCAATTCAAATGGGCGTGTGCCATTTAAATTAGGCGCACTCCCGCGCCGGACCTACTGCGCATGCTCAGTTTCGCAATTCCCGTGGTGCTTTGCGCGCCGTGACGTCATTTTTTCGAACGGCGACGCGCGTAGCGTACTTCCGTGTTCCCGGACGTGTTACGCAAACGACGTTAAATTTTAAATTTCGACGCGGGAACGACGGCCATACTTTAAACAGCAATACGATTGCTGAGTAAAGTTAGGGCAGGTCAAACGACGACTAACTTTGCGACTGGAAACTAGACTAGCAGCGACGTAGCGAACGCGAAAATCCGTCGGGAATCGCCGTAACTCCTAATTTGCATACCCGAAGCTGGTTTACGATGCAAACTCCCCCCAGCGGCGGCCGCGGTACTGCATCCTAAGATCCGACAGTGTAAAACAATTACACCTGTCGGATCTTAGGGATATCTATGCGTAACTGATTCTATGAATCAGTCACATAGATAGAAACAGAGATACGACGGCGTATCAGGAGATACGCCGTCGTATCTCTTTGGTGAATCTGGCCCTTAGTTCTGAAATAAGGCCTTTGGAAGTCCCTGGCTTAATTAGCCTTTGAAGGTGGGGATGTTTTTGCCACTTCACCAGATGCGCCTTGAATTGGGCTTGAAGGGCGTGTCTAATCTACAGGTAAGTGTAGAACAAGGAATTTGGAATAGCATATTCTCTACTTACCGTATTTATCGGTGTATACTGCGCACTTTTTTGCCCTGAAAATCAGGGCAAAATTGTGGGTGCGCGATATACGCCGATACCCGCTTTCCTGCGCCGAGTTTGAATACTGCGCCGGCATATACCGAGTGCAGTACACTCGTGTATAGTTGGCCAGTCTCGGCTCCTCCCGCGCTCACGTCCTGGACGTACAGGACGTGAGCGCGACAGTAGCCGAGCCTGCCCGAGTGTACTGCGCTCGGTATATGCCGGCGCAGTATTCAAACTCGGCACGGGAAAGCGGGAAACGAGCGAGGAGGACGCCGCAGAAGGACGCCGGACCCGACGAAGAGGACACCCGAAGCCGCAGACAGACGCCGGACCCGACGAGGCCGCCGATGGACGCCGCGCAAGACACCAGAACTGTAAGTACAAAATCCTTTTTTCCACAGGAATTTCTGGCCAACTTTAGGGGTGCACGCTATACGCGGGAGCGCGCTATACCCCAATAAATACGATAGTTCTGAAAAAGATTCAATGTATTACCTACATATAATTGCGCCAATCTAGTTATGCCTAACTTTTCCCATTCTTTTAATTTCCCCATAGCTAAGATTTCCTGCAGATATTTTTTTTCCCCAGAGTTGGGAATATTCCGTTAGCCCCTTGTACCCCAAAGCTAACTTTCCTGCCTGCCATATTCTTTCAACCATTCTTAATGTTGAATTCTTAGCAGGGAAGGAATCGGCCTCCAGGGTTTCTATTATAGAATTATGTGGGAACCCCATTAACATCATTTTCCCACTGGCACTCCCTCCTCCTTCT
Organism: Rana temporaria; assembly: GCF_905171775.1. NCBI lineage: Eukaryota > Metazoa > Chordata > Amphibia > Anura > Ranidae > Rana > Rana temporaria. Next base: position 147,764,308 of record NC_053492.1, on the reverse strand, counting down.
ATGATGCACCCCCCAGGTGCTGTAATTGTGAATGAATGAATGAATGACTTGTATAGCGCTACTCATGCGAACTGAATCGCCTCTGGGCGCTTTTTCCAGCCGGAGTCTGCTTGGCTGGTGCGGTCATTTTACCCCGTAGGATCGTGACACGCTTGGGACACACAGTCATACATATATACTGGACCAATTTTGGACAAGATCCAATTTACCTACCAGCATGTCTTTGGAGTGTGGGAGGAAACCGGAGTACCCGGAGGAAACCCACGCAGGCACAGGGAGAACATGCAAACTCCAGGCAGATGGTGTTGTGGTCGGGATTCGAACCAGCAACCCTTTTGCTGCTATAGGCGAAAGTGCTACTCACTGCACCACTGTGCTGCTCTTAATTGTGCTACTAGAAAATAGCTGTAAGGGTGTGGGATGGCCTAACCTCCCTTATTTGTTGGTAGTTGTAATATTTGGAGACTGATCCTCCCCTTTCCCTTCTTCCAAATTAATTCCCTGAAGAGGGTCTCTATTTTTTTAAACCATGCTTTATCTATCCATACTGGAGTATATTTAAATAAATTTCTAATTAATACCTTGCATATTCACATTCAGAGCATTTATTATTTGCTCATGTATCTGTCTTTCCAATAGTAGGTTATTTGTCTATATTTATAGCAACTTGTTCTGTTCCATCTACATTTAAATGCGTCACTCATAGCATCGTACAGTAAACATGATGAAATGTTTGAGCAAGCAATGTCTAGTGACCCGTCAGTTGGCGCACCTTCTAAGATGAATATGGACAGAAAAGGTTAGGCTTATAGCTGACTAATCGGGCATGATTTGATCCAACGCTGTCTGCTTTGAGATAACGATGTCCAGTATCAGCTAGCTACCATTTTATAGCTTCCTTTATTGGGAAACTGCAAACCTGTGTCTGTAATATAAAAACAGTCAATCACCCACTATCTGCTGTGTCTAATACTTATATCATTTTCCAGTATTTTTAGAAAAGATGGGTAATGTGATTTTCTGTCACCTAGCTGTCAGAGTAACTCAATATATATCAATATATATCAAATAATGTCTAGCAACTCTGGTTAAATTTAAGGTGGCATGTGGGTTATTTATTTTTAGCACCAAATAATCAGGATTCATATACATTTACAGTCATTGCACTTGTAATTCAGTGCAGGATGTTTGATCAGTGTAGGCGACCGTAAACCAATCAATCTGCTCAGTAGTGCTGGGATATACACATTGTTAGCTTAGGTATTTACTTACAAGTGCCACCATATTAAGGATTTGTCAATACCTACAAATTCCTGGACTGATCATTTCTCTTTCGTATGCTAACTGGTAATTAATATCTAGTCTGCCTTTACGTGCAACTTATTAATAAATGTCTTGTTTGACCAGTAAGGCTTGGAACCATTACTTGAAGGGGAATTGACTCTCTCAATCAACACGACTATTTTAATCCTTATGCTGCTAGCATTAGTAAATAGATGGGAAGATATGTCATATTTACTTTGCATGCGCCACAAACAACGGTGTATTCTTTTTGTCAAATATCTCCTAAACCGTGTAAGTTTAGGAGATATTGCAAACACCTACAGGTAAGCCTCAGGCCCTGTACACACGATCAGTCCAAACTGATGAAAACGGACTGAAGTTCAGTTTCATCGGTCCAAACCGACCGTGTGTGGGCCCCATCGGTCCGTTATCCTTCGGTCGCAAAATTTAGAACTTGCTTTAAAATTGAACCGATGGACGCCTGACCGATAGGTCAAAACCGATGGTTACTACGCAAAAGCATCAGTTCCAAACCCGGGCATGCTCAGAATCAAGTCGACGCATGCTTGGAAGCATTGAACTTCATTTTTCTCTGCACGTCGGGTGTTTTACGTCACCGCGTTGGACTCGATCGGTTTTTGAACTGATGGTGTGTAGGCACATCAGACAGCTTCATCGGATAACCGATGAAACTGAACTTCAGTCCGTTTTCATCAGTTTGGACTGATCGTGTGTACAGGGCCTTAATCTAGGCTTACCTGTAGGTGCAACTTGGCAGAGAGGGTTTACAACCACTTTAAGTTGCTTCCTGGTTTATGGCTTAGGCCAAAATTATGTCATACATCCCCAGAGTTTTCATGAGCATTTTTTGTCTTTTTCAGCTATGCACACACCCCTGTCTGCATTCGTGAGCTAAGGGCAGATTAATTACAGGAAGTAAATGCTACACTAAGCAACTGTCCTTACTCAAGATAGCCACAGCTAGAAATGCTAGGGGTGTTTTTCAAAGTAATTTCTCAAAAAAATAAAATAAACCTTTGAAACAAGAATAAATGGCTGAGTTTGAATAATAAAATTAGTTATATAATGTTTTCAGTTCCTGGCACTCAGATACAATTAAGGCCCCTTTCACACTGTCACACTGATGTAGTTCAGTTTGACCACAGCGCTGTTTGACCACAGCTACCCTTTCCCATTGACTAATATTATCTTGGTGCATTTTCAGAAATGCACCAAAACTACAGGAGATAATAGAACTCAATGAAAAAGCACAGCTAACCTGCCGGTACACTGCTCTGCCTCACAGTGCGGTTTGACAGAGTGAAAGGGGCCTTAGTTCTGTTTTAAGTAAGACAAAAAAAAACTGTGATCAGTTAGTGGGCACATACAGATAGAGTATACTACTTGCATGTACGAAAATAATATAAAGGTGATATACATATGTGAACAATAATGGACACTTGCATATATGTGGTTACCATAGACAGCTTGGGTAGAAATAAAGCAACCTTTATCGATGTGTCAGAAATTTCTGCCTAGGAAAAAGGGTGGTAAAAGAACAAAGTAAGAGATGGGGACAGTTAAAATATTTCAAAGATCTGAATGTATATATAGTCACCTGGAGAAATAGACGATGCCAAAGATGTAACTGGAGGTCCTATTCATCTTTGTGTTTATTCAGTAATTGAAAATGCATTACAGGGGCATTTTCTTTCATTTCCATAGTTGTTACTCATACTGTGCTCCGGCACAGTGTACTGGAAAGGGAAAATCGGAAAATCATTTGCATAACCTAATAGTTCCTATTGTTTTTTTAATATAAATGCAGTATATAAAATATAATCTGATATACAAGATGGCCTTTGAAAAAATAAAAAAATTAAATTGACCCAGAACTAATATGGTTTTTCTTTAATCCTTGTTGGCATATAAGACTCAAACATAGAGCATAAATTTAATAAATCACACTCTCTAGACAGAGCCAGTACACCCGAGTCCATGAGAGAAGTCATTCATGGCCTGTCAGAGTAAGGAGATTGCTATGTAGATCACAAGAAGCTTTATTTTGCCTGACTACACATTTCTTAGCAATCCTAGTAATTATGCATCTAAGATCAATTTAATTAGAAAATGTGATATTGCAAATTCACACACATATGAGCCTATTAAGATGCGTAATACAAACAGCAGAAAAAATGAGAGCACGGTAACCCAACAACCAATCAGTAATAGTTATTTTACAGTTAACTGATCTGATTGTTATGGATCGCTGCAATTTTCACATCACGTTTTTTCTGTTGCTTTATTGATGAGGCTGAGTTTAGAATTGTCTTCTGTACCTTAAATACCATAACTTAAAGCGGGGGTTCACCCTATCGACAGGAAAAAAAAAAAAAAATTTTTCTTTTACCTTTAAATCAGGCACTGTAGCGCGAGCTACAGTATGCCTGTCCCGAATTTTTTCCCCCCATACTCACCTTGTAGTCGTCCATCGAAGATACCGGGGAATGGGCGTGCCTCTGGAGACGGAGGATGATTGACGGCCGGCTCTGGCGCGTCACGCTTCTCCGGAAATAGCCGAAATAGGCTTGGTCTTCACGACGCGTGCGCATCCTCCCTCTCCATAGGCACGCCCATTCCCCGCGGGAGCCGAAATCTACGATGGACGACTACGAGGTGAGTACGGGGTTAAAAAAATCGGGACAGGCATACTGTAGCTCGCGCTACAATGCCTGTCTCGATGGTAACATCATGTGGGTCAGGGTGAACTACCGCTTTAAAAGAGAAGTACTGTATTTTTTTTAAATCATACAGTACTACCGTAGGTGGCACTTCTAAGACTGGGAACCAAGCAATCTAACACCACCGATGGTTCGGTTCTCAGAGCTCCCTGAGCAGAGAGCTGGTGACTGTCAGTCAGTGGCTCTCTGCTCTCTCCTTCAGTGCTCACTGGCGTTCTGGGCATTTGAGGAGCTGGCCCTGGCTCTCAGAGGCTCACCAAGAGGCTGAGCCAGGTGCCGGTCCAACCATATGGTCACGATCCCCCCTGAGCTTGGACTGGCTCTGTGATGTCAGCCAACAGCGGGTTTCAGACTGCGGTCTGCCGAAAACTGGTCAAACTGCACTACTGTGAATCACAGGAGAAGTACAGCCAAACAAGCTTCTCCTTTAATTATGTAACTGTTGTGGATATATGCATGGACATAAGAAACAATAAGGCTGTTTATATTCACATAATATAATTACGATAGTACAATGAAAATACCACTTATTTTACCTGACAACATTCATAGAAGTCACATACTTCTTGTGAGACAGTAAATTAGTCTGTTATTAAATGAATCCCACGCATCAGAGAAAATAATAAACACTCATCTGCAAGCTTATGCAGACTCTACTATTTTCATCCTGTTTATTTGAAGTCATTTATTTAAATGTATTGGATGAGTGGAAACAGAAATCCTGCTCTATCCAAAGACTACGGAAGCCTTAAATCTATTTCAGTGAACTGCTGGAATGTGCAACCTAGAGGCTTGCTAGATATATATGCAGAAATATACAAGGGATCTACACCAGAACAAGATAAAGGTTATATTTAATTATTTAATAGTTTGCATATAATATTTTCAGCCACAGTTAGTTAACCGGTTCCCGGCCTGCTCATGCAGATTTATGGGACACAATGGCTCTCCTGGGTGAAATCCCCTTTTATATATGGGTTTCCCTTCAAGAGCCGCCAGAGGGCGCGTGCACGCCACCGGAGGCACGCACGGTGGGGGACCCGATGCATGTGGGTGGCGGCCGTGATCGCCGCGGGCCACGCGCAATCGTGTGCACGAGCGCCAGCATGGGGATTTTGTGTGTGTAAACACACAAAGCCCTAAAGAAGGGGAATGCCTATAAATGGAAAAAACAACAGTACCCAAAATTGGCCATAAGAAACACTTTAAAATCCTTTACAGATCATTGTTTAGTGTTAACAGGGAATGAGAATTATTGCTCTCAATCCAATATTTGTGTTCTGTTTACACACACACACACGTGTCCTACATTGGAGATTGCTTTGATTTTTTTTTTTTTTATTATAAATCCAATTTTTCAACTTTTTTTTTTACTTTATTGCAAGGAGACTAAGGCCTCGTACACACGACCGAGTTTTTCGGCAAAAACCAGCAAGAAACTTGCTGTTTTTTTTTTTTGCCGAGGAAACCGGTCATGTGTACACTTTTCGACGAGGAAACTTTCGAGGATCTCATCGAGCCAAAAAGAGAGCATGTCTTCTTTTTCCTCGACGGGAATGGAGAAATTTGGCTCACCGAGATCCTCGACAGCCTAACAAGGAACTCGACGAGCAAAACGATGTGTTTCGCCCGTCGAGTTTCTCAGTCGTGTGTACGAGGCCTCACACACAGTTTGAGACACAGGATGTCTCAAACGTACAAGCTCAATTAACTATTTAATTGGGCAACTCTGTGAGGTTTAATGTTAATAAATGCAAAGTTATGCACTTTGGGGCTAAAAACATGCATGCGTCATACATACTAGCTGGGGAGTCAGTGGTTGAGAAGGATCTAGGTGCTCTGGTAGATTATAGACTTAATAGCTTGCAATGCCAAGCTGAAGTTTCTAAAGCTAGCAAAATACTTTGTTGTAATAAAAGAGGTGTAGGGGGGAGAGAGAGAGGGAGAGAGAGGGAGAGAGAGGGAGAGAGAGAGAGAGAGAGAGAGGGAGAGGGAGAGGGAGAGGGAGAGGGAGAGGGAGAGGGAGAGGGAGAGGGAGAGGGAGAGGGAGAGAGAGAGAGAGGGAGAGAGAGAGAGAGAGAGAGAGAGAGAGAGAGAGAGAGAGAGAGAGAGAGAGAGAGAGAGAGAGAGAGAGAGAGAGAGAGAGAGAGAGAGAGAATATTTTCCCCCTATACAAATCTTTAGTAAGACCTCATCTGGAATATGCAGTACAGTTTTGGGCACCAGTTCAGAGTTCAAGTGAAGAGAAGGGCAACCAAACTTATAAGAAGCAAGGAGGTGCTCAGCTATAAGCAAAGATTTGCTGAATTTTTTTCTCTTTTGTGATGAGGCAATTAAGGGGAAGATATAATCACCATATATAAATACATAAGTTGTCCATATAGTAAACTTGGTGTTGAGTTATTCATTTTAGGGTAATTAAAAAGGATAAGGGGGCACTTTTTACATCTGGAGGAAAGGACATTAAACCGCCACATACGTTAAAGGAGTTGTAAACCCTCATGGTTTTTCACTTTAATGCATTCTATGCATTAAGTTGAAAAACCTTCTGTAGTGCTGCAGTCCCCCCATTTTACTTACCTGAACATTGTCATTCTCTGGGCCGGGAACAAACACACCAGCTCTAACTGATTGGATAGATTGATAGCAACGCAGCCATTGGCTACAGCTGCTGTTAATCAGATCCAATGAACTGGATGCATTCCTAAATGAACAAAAAGATAACTAGATAAAGTCAGACTAAACTAAAAATGTTTACCTTCAGATGAATGAAACTGAGTAAATGCAAAGGTAATAATTTTACTTTCCATCTCCCTATCCTATGTCTGAAGGACAGCTTTTTTGTTTTGTTTTTTACACAGCATCTGCTGTAATACATAGATTCTGTAGTTACACAGCAACTCCCAGCTGTCATTTTGACAGGCAGAAATTGCTAGCTAATATGAGAGGTGGTGGAGAGAAGGATGGGGCATGCTGTAGCCTGTGTACTTCAGCTATATTGTGTGCCCAATGCCCCCCACTGATTAAAAGAAAAGGTTACCTTTGCAGGTAAAATAAATATGCATTTATATATATATTATAGATTTATATATTTTTTTTTTTTACTAGGACCCTGCAAAGCATTACATCCCCGATCAGGAAGCATCAATCAACTACATAGAGCACCCAACAGTGCCCTGGTAGTTCATTGAGAACTTCAAGTCGTCAGCTGCAAAGAACTCTGTGAATGAATGACGCAGCCCAGTGGATGGAGCCCCACATGGCCACAAATGTTTTAAATTGTGACCCTGGGTGCGGGGAGAGGATCCCAGGCTTGCTGTCACAAAAGGGGATACATGTTACAAAAGCTGAACTTATCCTTTAATAGTAAAAAAAATTAAATAAATAAAAACAGTAGAAAAATAACAGTTAAATAGAGAAAAAGACGAAGGTGCTAATTAGGGTTAAATAAGGGTTAATAAGAGATTAAATAATGTAAAATATATTTTTTATGTTTACTTGTATGACTGATGTCATGGATGCAACAGAAAAGGCACTATGTAACAATAATTCTGTTACATCATTTCCTAATGACACTTCCAGACCCTGTACACAGATACTGCTGGGAAGTATGTGCTTGGGCAGCTGCAGCCAAGGAAGTAAAACTTTTTAAAATGTTTTTATGGTGTATCTGCTCTGCCATAGCCAAAAACAGAAATGGTTAAACCACCAGATTTCACCTCTGTTAGCCAGTCCTTACAGAAATAGACCAGTACCCAATGTTGTGCACTGTCAACAGCAAGGTGGACCTGAATGGGGAACTTGTCTCTTGTTTCCGACCTGGCTCCATGGACTCTACTACAAAGTTCCTTTGACATGTGCCCGTCGATGTGACACGCACATTGCAATGAGAAAGGGAGTGCAATAAGGAAGAAGTGTCAAGTATGGGCACCCCAACCTCTGCGTCAAGCTCTGGCAGACTCATGTACTGTTCTCTGATAGGTACATGAATGAGGTTCAAACACCAACAATTTCAATGTGGCAGCACAATGGAATGTCAAAGGGCGTCTTCACTTTTCAACATCCTTTATGAATTCCCCCCACTCTATCTATGAAGAAACAGTATTGTCACCCTAGAACAGAGCCTCTCCCTCTATAGTCCTTAAAGAAAGCCAAGAAAAATGTTACTAATAAGGCCTCGTACAGACGAGCAGACATGTCCGATGAAAACAGTCATCAGACCAAATTCCCCGCGGACAAAATACGCGGTGACGACGCGGCGGCGACGATGACGCGGCGACGTGCGCAAACCTGGAAGTTCAATGCTTCCACGCATGCGGCGAATCACTTCGACGCCATGCGCGGGTTTTCGGGCCAGCGGACATGTCCGATGAGTTGTACTAACCATCGAACATGTCCGACGGACAGGCTTCCAGCGGACATGTTTCTTAGCATGCTAAGAAATATTTGTCCGCTGGAAACCTGTCCGCTAGGCCAGGAATCCGGTCCGGTCGGCCGTACAGACGACCGAACATGTCCGCGGAAACTGGTCCGCGGACCAGTTTCAGCAGACATGTTCGGTCATGTGTACGAGGCCTAAGAGGAAAGGTCATCGGAAGTTATCAGCTGACAAAATTTCAAGCAGAAATACGTTTTTTTTTAATAAATCGAAAAGATTGAACAAAACACTTTTACAGGTATATTTATCTGACCAAAAGAGACCAATTAAGATATGTGCCGTGCCATGCTAAGGTTTACGTATTTTAATATAGTCAGACATACTTTAATAAATTTCAAACACTAAACTGCACATTCCCAGATGTCTTCCTACTCTTTTACTGTGCAAGTGCCTGATATTTATAGGTCCTTTCAAACAATTTAGCATCAGCCATTATTTTCTATAAGATATCTTTAATATCACACTGGTGTAATGTATACAATTTATAGCACATTTATATGAACAAATAAAGCAGTATAAATAAAACATTAAAGTGAACAATGATGGCTCAAAGTGGAAGTTAAGTCAAACAACTATACTTAAATCTACTCCCACCCCTCATTCTGAGACTATTCTATCTACCCTGGAAAGGAAAGATCTGCATACCTACCTATGCTGAGGGTGCTCTGGTCTGGTCACATGATTGGGTCCCAGTGCTGGCTTCAGAAAAGAGGGGAGGATCGCCAAGATCAGCTACGGGCTTGCTTTGTGCCATCAGTTGGTGGCCGTCCCTCCTCTACACTGCAGCTGCCACTTTGACCCAATCGTGTAATCGGACCAAAGCACCCCCAGAATAGGTAACTATACAGACCTTTCCATCCACAGGGCAGATACAATAGGCTTAGAATGGGGGTGGTAGTAGATTTAAGTATAGTTAGTGTTTGACTAAACTTTAAGTAATAGAGATCATTCCAAACCCCTCTTATAGTAGGTAAGTATGTTGCACACTACTGGTTGGTGATATTTTCCGCCTGCACCCCATTCCTGAGTACCAGCGGGACTATATACACTCTCTTTTTTTGCTTAGAGTGGCACTACCAGCATCAGCATGTCACTGTGTATATTTAACTAAAATATTTACTGAATAGATAGAGCTCCATACTGAACGACAGAATCATATTACTTGCCAAAGTAAGAAACATATTTTTTAAACATTTTATGATATGAATATAAGAAATACAATACATACAAAAGCACTTTATATTTCCTTTAAATAAGCCTTACATGCAATATAAATACAAAACTGAATCCATCACATATAAAAAAAATAAAATTCTGGTAAGGGCTCCTCATGCCTCATACACACGTACGGGATTTTCGATGGGAAAAGTTCCCGTTGGAAATCCCGAGGGGAAAGCGGAGAACCTGCTCGGTTCAGTCTTTCCCCTACACACGGCCGGTTTTCCTGACAGGAAAACTGCGATGGAGCTTTGGCCGGGAATCCCCGGCCGTGTGTATGCTCCATCGCAGTTTTTCCCATCGGAAAACTGCCAAGTCCGCCGGTTTTCCCGGCGGGAAAAAAGAGAACTGGTTTGCCTCGTACACACTATTAGTTTTCCCAACTGGAAAACTGTGAGTATAAGGCATGATCGTGTGTACGAGGCATCGGTGTGTTTTCTGATAATATGAAGACAATATGATTCGACAGGTATGTGATCAGGTTCAGTGAAACAAATGACAAAATCAAATTAAAACTGACAGATGGGAATCCCGGACGTGTGTATGCTCCTCGCAGTTTTTCCGACGGGAAAACTGCCCAAAAACCGCCAGACAAAAAAAGAGAACCAGATCTCCTTTTTCCCGCCGGGAAAACCGGCGGACTTTTGCCCGGCGGTTTTTGGCAGTTTTCCTATGGGAAAAACTGCGATGGAGCATACACACGGAAGCCCCCGACAGGAAAACTGCGATGGAAAACCGGCCATGTGTAGGGGAAAGACTGAAACAAGCAGGTTCTCGGCTTTCCCCTCGGGATTTCCGACGGGAACTTTTCCCATCGGAAATCCCGCATGCGTGTATGGGGCAGTTCTCTTTTTTTGTCCTGCGGTTTTTGGGCAGTTTTCCCGTCGGAAAAACTGCGAGGAGCATACACCGGAATTCCCAGCCAAAAGCTCTCCTCACAGTTTTCCCATTGGGAAAACTGATCGTGTGTATGGGGCATCAGTGTGTTTTCTGATAATATGAACACAATATGGATTCGACAGGTCAGGTTCAGTGAAACAAATGACTAAATCAAATTAAAACTGACAGATAGGAAATGTCATAGTATGACAAAGAGGTCATGACATACTGTACAAGATGAAGATATAATACAGTATGTAATGCATGAACATATAACATTTTTCCATCTCGGGCAGGGCCGCCATCAGGAATTATGGGGCCCCTTACACAGCTTCAGGCATGGGCCCCCTGGAGCAGAGAACCGGGGGGGGGTGCTGCCGCCTTAAATTGATAAGCGGGGGGGGGCTGCCGCGGATTGAGAAGCGGGGGGGCCTTTACACAAAAACGAAAAAATAAAGAAAAAATATATAAAAAAAGGGGGGTAGCCATCCAGGGCCCTGGGGACCTCTGGGCCCTTTAATAAAAATTAAAAAAATATATAAAAATATATATTTTTTTTTTTAAAAAGGGGGTTGCCATCTGTGGGCCCTGGGGACCTCTGGGCCCTTTAATAATATATATATATATATATATATATATATATATATATATATATATATATATATATATATATATAAATGTATGTGTGTGTGTATATATATATATATAAAAAGAAATTGCAAAAAAGGGGGGTTGCCATCCAGGACCTCTGGGCCCTTTAATAAAAATGAAAAAAAGAAACCTCTGGGCCCTTTAATAATAATAATAAAAAATAATATATATATATATATATATATAGATATCAAATTAAAAATAAACATTTATGAAAAAAAGGGGGGTTGCCATCCAGAGCCCTGGGGACCTCAGGGCCCTTTAATAATAAAAAAAAAAATATATATATATATATATATATATAAAAAAGGGGGGGGTTTGCCACACATGGGGCCCTGGGGACCTCTGAGCCCTTTAATAATATATATATATATATATATATATATATATATATATATATATATATATATATATATATATATATATATATATATATATAAAAATATATAAAGACAAAAAAATATATATATAAAAAAATGGGGCCACATGGGGCCCTGGGGACCTCTGAGCCCTTTAATAATATATATATATATATATATATATATATATATATATATAAAAATATATAAAGACAAAAAAAATATATATATAAAAAAATGGGGCCACATGGGGCCCTGGGGACCTCTGAGCCCTTTAATAATATATATATATATATATATATATATATATATATAAAAATATATAAAGACAAAAAAATATATATATAAAAAAATGGGGCCACATGGGGCCCTGGGGACCTCTGAGCCCTTTAATTATATATATATATATATATATATATATATATATAAAAATATATAAAGACAAAAAAAAATATATATAAAAAAAAATATATAAAAAAAATATAATTTTTTTTATAAAAAAAAGGGGGGTTGCCATCCGGGGCCCTGGGGACCTCTGGGCCCTTTAATAATAATAATAATAATATTATATATATATGGGGACCTCCGGACCTCTAAAAAATAAAATGGCTCTTTATTAAAAAATAAAATAAAAATATATATAAAAAATATTTTTTTTTTATAAAAAATAAATAAAAAAAGGGGAGTTGCCATCCGGGCCCCTGGGGACCTCCGGGCCCCTTACAGGTGTAATGCCTGTACCCCCCTGATGGCGGCCCTGATCTCGGGAATCATTCAACTTTTAAATAAATGACATTTCTAGTGTAGCATGAAAAGTCATACACCCAATCATCTCAGTATTAGACAATGTTGGCACATGGCTTAACAGACACAACATTGTAGTATGGGCATAAAATTGGCAATTTGGCTAAATTCATAGCTATGAAATATATATGTAAGGTGCTTTTCCTTCTAAAGGATTTGTGATTGTAAAATCCAGACACCCAGAGAGCATCACTGTCTTCCTTCATTTTTCTTCACTGCAGTTAAAAAGAGAGCCAGTTGACGTAACAATAAAGGGACATCACCACACTGATAACATCATCAGTCTGTATGTCCCTCGTTTAACCTTCCATTAGTCAAGACTGACTTAAATGTGCAATGCAAAGCACCTGAACCGCTTATATAGCTGCTCATTCCTCTCTTTCTGTTCAGGAGATGCATATGCTTTTCTGGACACAGAATATAAAGCTAACATCTGAGCCTGCCTTAATGGTATACTTCATTAAAGTAGTCACAAACTGCCTAGCAACCAGCCACAGTGAATATTTGGACCAGAATTTGTACGAACAATATAACAACGGTTCAGGAGCATGTAATGTACAGAGTGCAGAGCTTAAAAATATGTAATGCACAGAGTCTAGGGAGGTAATGCAAGGAGCACAGAGAGCAGAAGTGAGTGACGCACAGGGTGTAAGGTCACCAAGACTACAGCGGCGACTGTTGGGGGGCGGCAAACGATCCACCTGCCCAGGTCGGTCTATCAGTAGTCAAGGGCCCCATCTTGCGAGCAGCACTCTCTCCAGCCGCTTCCTCACTTCGCCTGCGTCTCCTCCCTTCTCCTCCTGGTGGCCAATCTGATCCGATCTCTTTTCGGCCAATTGGGTGACAGGTCTCACCACGGGCCGCCACGGCAAGACTATATAATGAACAGTGTGTAGGGCTTGAAGCAGTAGTAATCCACAGCCTTTAAAAAATACAAGACAAAAAACAAAAAAGCAAGACAATGCCATAATGTGCTAGCATGAAGAATCACATGCTAGCACATTATGAAATGCTTAACTTAGAACAAAGCTTTCCGCTGACTAGGCTTCGATTTTCCCGGTCTTCATTTCCAGTTCGCATGCTTTGCCCGTCTGGCTGAGCCACGATGACATCACTCTTACGCGGGAGTCACGGAGGAGGCACAGAGCTCTGAAGGAATGGCACAGGTATGCCGTCCCTTCAGAGCACATGCACCAGTGACGTCACAAGCTGCATGCAGAGTGAATATCTCCTAAACAGTGCAAGTTTAGAGATATCCACTGTGCCTACAGATAAGCCCTATTATGGGCCTGTAGGTACAAGTTGAAATAAAGACTTTACTACAACTTTAGGTACAAAATGCAGACATCATCAGCATGTAATGAATTAAATTAATAGTATGTAATATACAGCAAAGTAACATACAGCATATCATACAGTGTACAGATTACACATAATATACTATGCATTGCATACCATTGATCACTGCAATGTGTATGCTGTGCTGTACATTTTGTACTGCTGTACTTCCAGTTTACAGAATGCAAGGGTCAGGGACAGAACTGTCTTTAATATTGATTGGACCCTGGACAAAATTTTCTTGGGGCCCACCCCCTGAATCCACTTAACTATTTGTGGGCAGTGTGGGCTGAAGGGGAAGCTGCTTTGAGCCCCATAACAATGCCCTACGTTAAAGACGGCTCTGGTCGGGGATACATAGAGAAGAGAGAATACAGTGTTCTGACATATGTAAAATACTGCAGCACCCGATGTTAAGGTATTGCTTCCAAGAAGAGATATGACTTAATTTATCAACTCAAATTATTACTATATAAATCGACAAAGCTTTACATCTTAACGACTTGCCGACCGGCTTAACGCCGATATACGTCGGCAGAATGGCACATACAGGCATATTAACGTACCCATTTGTCGCCCTTGAGACGCGGTATTGTGGGTGTGCGCACCCGCCGCAAGCTCCGTGAGTGTGATCGCGGGTCCTGCGGACTCAATGTCCGTGGGGATACCCGCGATCATCTCACGGAGAGGTAGAACGGGGAAATGCTAATGTAAATAAGCATTTCCCCATTCTTCCTAGTGAGAGGACACTGATCACAGCTCCCTGTAATCGGGAGCGGTGATCAGTGTCGTGTCACATGTAGCCATGCCCACCAACAGTTAGAACACATCCCTAGGACACACTTAACCCCTGCAGAGCCCCCTCCTGGTTAACCCATTCACTTACAGTCACATTTACACAGTAATAAGTGCATATTTATAGCACTGATTGCTGTGTAAATGGTCCCAAAATAGCGCCAAAAAAGTGTCCGATGTGTCCGCCATAATGTCGCAGTCACGATAAAAAAAAAAAAAACACGCTGATCATCGCCATTACTAGAAAAAAAAAATATATTCATAAAAATGCCATAAAACGATCCCCTATTTTGTAGACGCTATAACTTTTGCGCAAACCAATCAATAAACGCTTATTTTTTTACCAAAAATATGTAGAAGAATACGTATCGGCCTAAACTGAATAAAAAAAATGTTTTTCTATATATTTTTTGGGGTTATTTATTATAGCAAAAACTAAAAAATATTGCTTTTTTTTCAAAATGGTCGCTCTTGTTTTTGTTTATAACGCAAAAAATAAAAACCGCAGAGGTGATCAAATACCACCAAAAGAAAGCTCTATTTGTGGGGAAAGATTTGTTTTGGAGCAATGTCGCGTGACCGTGCAATTGTCAGTTAAAGCGACGCAGTGCCAAATCTCAAAAAGTGCTCTGGTTCTTTGGCAGCCAAATGGTCCAGGGGCTGAAGTGGTTAAAATTGTACAGTTGTGGCCAAAAGTTTTGAGAATGACACAAATATTAGTTTTCACAAAGTTTGCTGCTAAACTGCTTTTAGATCTTTGTTTCTGTGATGTAGTGAAATATAAAATACACGCACTTCATACGTTTCAAAGGCTTTTATCGACAATTACATGACATTTATACAAAGAGTCAGTATTTTCAGTGTTGGCCCTTCTTTTTCAGGACCTCTGCAATTCGACTGGGCATGCTCTCAATCAACTTCTGGGCCAATTCCTGACTGATAGCAACCCATTCTTTCATAATCACTTCTTGGAGTTTGTCAGAATTAGTGGGTTTTTGTTTGTCCACCCGCCTCTTGAGGATTGACCACAAGTTCTCAATTGGATTAAGATCTGGGGAGTTTCCAGGCCATGGACCCAAAATGTCAACGTTTTGGTCCCCGAGTCACTTTTTGTCTTATGGCAGGGTGCTCCATCGTGCTGGAAAATGCATTGTTCTTCACCAAACTGTTGTTGGATTGTTGGAAGAAGTTGCTGTTGGAGAGTGTTTTGGTACCATTCTTTATTCATGGCTGTGTTTTTGGGCAAAAATGTGAGTGAGCCCACTCCCTTGGATGAGAAGCAACCCCACACATGAATGGTCTCAGGATGCTTTACTGTTGGCATGACACAGGACTGATGGTAGTGCTCACCTTTTCTTCTCCGGACAAGCCTTTTTCCTGATGCCCCAAACAATCGGAAGGAGGCTTTATCAGAGAATATGACTTTGCCCCAGTCCTCAGCAGTCCATTCACCATATTTTCTGCAGAAGATCAATCTGTGCCTCATGTTTTTTTTGGAGAGAAGTGGCTTCTTTGCTGCCCTTCTTGACACCAGGCCATCTTCCAAAAGTCTTCGCCTCACTGTGCGTGCAGATGCGCTCACACCTGCCTGCTGCCATTCCTGAGCAAGCTCTGCACTGGTGGCACTCCGATCCCACAGCTGAATCCTCTTTAGGAGATGGTCCTGGCGCTTGCTGGACTTTCTTGGGCACCCTGAAGCCTTCTTCACAAATGCAGTGGAAATTTTTTTTATGGGATTAAGTTAATTTTCATGGCAAAGAGGAACTTTGCAATTAATTGCAATTCGTCTGATCACTCTTCATAACATTCTGGAGTATATGCAATTTCCCATCTCAAAAACTGAGACAGCAGACTTTGTGAAAATTAGTATTTGTGTCATTCTCAAAACTTTTGGCCATGGCTGTAAGCTCTAACGAGCAGGGCCTTCTGATTCCTCGTATTGTATTGTAACTACCATCTCTCTCTATTTTGACTGTACATCACACTCCTGTTTTCAAGTCAGCAAATGAACTGTTGCTATTTGGCAAACTATGGCACTTGCACTTTAAATTTGCATGTGCTTCATATTTAGAACACTTGTTGCACTTATTTGTAGATGAATTGTGTTTGTATCCGTTTATTTTTTTTTATTTCTACAATTTTGGTAAAGGAATAATAATCATATTTAAGGAAAATTTTGAGTTGCTTTAGATAATTTTACTTTGTTGACATGATTCCCAATTGCACAGCGGCGGCTTTATTTGTTGCATTTGAAGTAAGTTTAACACAGTGCAAATTATCTTTGAATTTATAATACATACAGTCAATTGGAAAAGTAAGCACCCCCCCATGAAAGTTTTGACTTTTTAAAACAGGCAAACATTAGATGTATGCATTTTAAAGAGCCAGACATCATCCTATGATACCACTCAGCTGCTCTACATGACATATGATACATAGGGGGTTATTTACGAAAGGCAACTCCACTTTGCACAACAAGTGCAAACTACAAATGCAAGGTGCACTTGAAATCGCACTGAAAGTGCACTTGAAAGTGCAGTTGCTGTAAATCTGACGGGTAGATCTGAAATGAGGGGAAGCTCTGCTGATTTTATCATCCAATCATGTGCAAGCTAAAATGCTGTTTTTAATTTTCCTTGCATGTCCCCCTCGGATCTACAGCGACTGCACTTCCAATTAGCACTTGTAGTTTGCACTTGTAGTGCAAAATGGATTTACCTTTTGTAATTAACCCCCCATTGTATGTTTGGGTATAAGTATGTGCTTCACCATTTATCAAAAATTGAACAGAAGAGGGTTACTTTAAACATATCATATATTGTTATTCTGTGTAACAAGGAAAAGTAAGGCCTCGTACACATGACCGAGTTTCTCGCCAAAAACCAGCAAGAAACTTGCTGGGATTTTTTTTTGCAGAGGAAACCGGTCGTGTGTACATTTTTCGACGAGGAAACTGCCGAGGATCCCGTCGAGCCAAAAAGAGAGCATGTCTTCTTTTTCCTCAACGGGAATGGAGAAACTTGCCTTGTCGAGTTCCTCGACAGCCTAACAAGGAACTCGACGAGGAAAACGATGTGTTTCGCCCGTCGAGTTCCTCGGTCGTGTGTACGAGGCCTCACTCTAATGTTGTTGAAAGTAGTGTCTAATTTTGTGTGCAGCCTGTTTGAGGATTACTATTACATACGGTACTTTGCAGCAGTACTACTGTCAAGCCTCGTACACACGTACGGGATTCCCGGCGGTAAAAAGTCCGCCGGGAAATCCGAGGGGAAAACTGAGAACCTGCTCTGTAACGTTTTCCCTCCCTACACATGACTGGGTTTCCCGACAGGAAAACTGCCATGAGAGCTTTGGTCGAGAATCCCGACCGTGTGTATGCTCCATCGCAGTGTTTCCCATAGGAAAACTGCTGGGTTAAAAACCACCGGGAATCCCGGCGGGAAAGAGAGAGATGGTTCTCTTTTTTTTCCCCGGCGGTGGAGCATACACACGGCCGGTTTTCCCGGTCAAAAAAGCTCTTGTGGCAGTTTTCCCAAAAGGGGAAACCAGTCGTGTGTACGAGGCTTCAGTCTCCTCACCCACATGCCCATAACTATCCCATTCCGTTATCCTGCCACCACTCTTTGACAGTACAGGCATATTTTGTATCAAGCATGAAGAGTGTGTCACTGTTAAATTTGTGTCTTGAAATATCTAGGATTAATATAAATCCAGTGGGAGGACAGTATTTGGACAGTGCAGGCAGGAGAGTCAGAAGATGGAACTGGAAAAGCAGCGATTCCAGGCAACCCTGTGCTCAGTTCAAGCCAATCTTCATATCTTTGAATCTTCGAGTAGGTGTTCGAATAATTGCACAAGACAAGATCTATGTATCTTTTCTGGCTATGGGGAAGCAAGCCAAATTCAGCGTTGGAAGAAAAAAGCTAAAAAAGTCACAGGTAAGATGATGCTAATTGTAAAAACAATTGAACCACACACTATTATTATTATTATTTTTTCTTAGTGACCAGTGAGCATGGTACTTTTATTTCCTAATGTCCACAAAAAAACATAAAACAATTAAATGTTTTTTCTTTTTAAGCAACACAGACAGCTTTTCTTTCAGTCACTGTTAATGATAGGCTAGCCAGTCTTGTGCTGTAATTTACCTAATGCAGATGTAGCACCCTACTAGTTTAGAGTAGGCTTCTCTAATCAGTGGAGCAGGGTTTGATGTTTGCTGTTCAGTGTCTCACAGGCTGTTGTTCTGCTGCTTCCCATGTCTTCTGGATATTTCTGGAAGTATAGTGGGAGGGAGAGCTTATGAAGAGCCGCTCTTCTAAGGCCTTGTACACACGACGAGTTTCTCGGCAAAAACCAGCAAGAAACTTGCTGGGATTTTTTTTTTGCCAAGGAAACTGGTCGTGTGTACATTTTTCGACGAGGAAACTGTCGAGGATCCAGTCGAGCCAAAAAGAGAGCATGTCTTCTTTTTCCTCGACGGGAATGGAGAAACTTGCCTTGTCGAGTTCCTCGACAGCCTAACAAGGAAGTCGACGAGGAAAACGATGTGTTTCGCCCGTCGAGATCCTCGGTCGTGTGTACGAGGCTTCAGAGTGGAATCAACTATGACTGGCAAGAAAGGAAATAGAGAAGGCGCATATATATTATACAGTTTATTGGATGGACACAATTAAAAACACTTATGCCCCGTACACATGTGCGGTCCCAAGGGGAAAGCCGAGAACCTGCTCGTCAGTCTTTCCCCTACACATGGCCGGTTTTCCCAAAAGGAAAACTGCGATTGAGCTTTGGTCGGGAATCCCAGCCGTGTGTATGCTCCAACGCAGTTTTTCCCATAGGAAAACTGCAAAGAGCCACCGGGCGAAATTCTGCCGGTTTTCCTGGCGGGAAAAAAGAGAGCTGGTTCTCTTTTTTTGTCTGACGGTTTTTGGTCAGTTTTCCCTTAGGGAAAACTGCGAGGAGCATACACATGGCCGGGGTTAACGGCCAAAAGCTCTCCTCGCAGTTTTCCCATTGTGTGTGTGGGAGAGAAGAGAGAGCATCTTCTGCAACCCTCTGTGTGTATTCTTCCTGATTATTCCTGCAAGGGATTTAAATTTCATCTAGCTCAGAAGAGGGATTGACATATTGTTATAATCAATAACAAATTTGTATTCGGCCTGGTTCACACTGGTGCGTTTTGACATGCGATTTGGCATGTCAATTTGCATGTCAAAACGGCGGTATTTGCCGCAAATTGCCGGCAATGGCACCGTCCTAATCGGTGCGACGCCGCATCTGCGGCACTGCACCGATTTCAAAAAGTAGTTCCTGTACTACTTTTTGCGATTTCGGCCCCGCGATTTACATTGACATCTGTGCAGAAACCTGCACAGATATCTCTATAATCCCGGCCGAAATCGGGACTGCCAGCAGGATTGAATTCAGCTGAACTCGCACGGCTTCACTCCCACAGCCCAGTGTGAACCTGTTCATGTTTTAAAAAAGCAACATTTTCATCTTAAAAAATAATTCAAAAAAGAAAACAGACACCATACAAAAATAAAATAAAATTAAAAAAAAGCTCCAAACACCCACATCCTAGAAAAATGCTGTCTAAATTGCTGACATTTACCATGTATTTACCATTTACCGCATTTGGCCAAAGGTGCGGGGGCGCTGGTGACACTTGGAGCTGCTCGGGAACACTCCATTCCCGTGTGTCTCAGAGTGCACCCGAGCGGTCTCTGGCGCCCCCCCACCTCTGGCCACATGCGGTACTGCATACAATAGAAGTCACGGTGGAACAAATTTTCTGAGTTTCCATTGACTCCTATGGGGAAACTCGATTTGATGTACGAGTGCTTTGGAATACAAGCATTCTTCTGGAATTAATTATGCAGCTAATCCACATGAATTTTAAGATAGAAATGATGGGTAGAGTCATGTACTGTTTTTTATTTGTGTCCCCCTTTCTATGTCACTTTCCCATATACTCAGTTCAAATAGTACAGATATATTGTGATTTTCTCAGATTTTTCTTCATTATCCCCTCAATATAATTAGTGATAAATGTCACCAAATATAGATCATCAATGTAATACAATGACCTTATTATACTTCACTGTTCCATACTCTTATATTTCTTTGAAAGGTGGAAGACATTGAAATGGATAAACAAAGCATAACAACATCGCATTCTACAGCAGAAGATGAACTTATTCTCTTTGCAATCAAAATCAAGTTCCTCAGCGTACTGAATAAATGTTATGAGTGTTTGCATTCTCCATCGAAGAAACAATGGGACAAGGTCAAGCCTCCTTCCTTTCTGGTGGCTCAGGCACAGAAACTCATCTACCTCTGTAGTGCTTGTGACATTAGTACAGACGTCAGCGCCTCAGTCCAAGATACCCTCCGCAATTACGTGACTTGTGACCTCCTAACTTAGAACATGATTAGCCTTCATTCCATAACGTCTTCCTATAATTTATGTTGACCTTTTAATTTTTCATGAAATAAATCCGTGTCCTTTTCCCAGATATATCACTTACTCACTAATGATAAAAATGTAATTTAAAGCATAATTTCTGGTGGTAATTTTTGCATCACGTCATTATCATGTTAACTGTATATAAAAAAAACAAGGATTCTCAGGGAGGGTACAAAGATGACTTAATTGGGGTGCTACCATACCTTCATCATCTGCTCAGAAGTTGGGGCAGGGTGGTAACACCACAGAGAAAGTGGTACTTACCTCCATAGTGGCAGTGGCAAGTCAATCACAAAACTTACAAAAAAAGTATAACCAGTGTCTGGCTGAAGTTAAACTCCACTTTTGATGAGAAAAAAACATTCCCCTCTGGGTGATCTATGTACCGTATATACTCGAGTATAAGCCGAGGCCCTAATTTTACCACAAAAAAAAATGGGAAAACTTATTGACTCGAGTTTAAGCCTAGTGTGAGAATTTTTCACGTCGTTAAAGCCCACACACGACCATTTTTTACAACACGAAAAACGACAACGTTAAAAACATTGTTAAAAAATAGAGCTTGTTCGAATTTTCTTTTGCCCGTTTTTGTAGAACCCGAAAAATGCTCTGAAGCCCACACACGATAGTTTTTAATGACATTAAAAAAAAACTTCATTTTTTAGAACCCGAAAAATGATCGTGTGTACGCGGCATCACTCTATCCAAAAGAAAAAAAAAGTTTTTGACAATAGTTTTACTTTAACTCGTTACGGTGAATACCAGAGGTTTAGGTAAGCAGCACTGCCAAAGCAGGAGCCAACAGCATTGAACGTTGTAAAGTGCAATTCTGGGGTAAGAATTTTAAACAATAATTTAATGAAGAATGTTTATTTTATTGTGCTTTATGTTTTAAAGGATAAGTTCACTTTTTGGGGAAAAAAAATAAATGCAGATTTTTTTGCAGGTTTTGCGGGAGCCCGTAAAGCAGTGATGGGGAACCTTGGCACCACAGGTGTTTTGGAACTACATTTCCCATGATGCTCATGCACTCTGCAGTGTAGTGGAGCATCATGGGAAATGTAGTTTCAAAACATCTGGGGTGCCAAGGTTCCCCATCACTGCCGTAAAGCATTGCAGGTCTCCAGAAGATCTGCCGGTGTATCTGCTTGCCCGTACATCCCGTACAGGTAAGCAGATACAATCTGACAGGAAGCATGAGTAAACTACTTGGTAGTTTATTGGAAATCTGCGAGCCGACAGCTGCAAAGGCTGCTGGACCTTGTAGTTTTCCATGCACAGAGCCCGGTCAATCAGTGACACAGCCGGGCAGGCGAAGCCCCGCTCGGCCACGTTTTTTTAAATTGTGACGGCTATCGGGGAGGGAGAAGAACCCTGCTAGCTGTCACAACAGGGATCAGGGAGGTGGGGGGGGGGATGGGGTCCGTTCAGTACATGAAATACCCTGATCATGGGTGTAACATGTAACATTTTACGAAAGGTGAACTTATCCTTTAAGATAAAAAAAAATACAGTTTGAGGAAAACACAGGGTATCAAATCTCTTTTCTACTGACAGATTTAACTACTTGCTGACAGTTACCTTATTAGCAGATCACTAAAAAGCATCAAGTAATTAAAGGGTCACTAAAGGAATTTTTTTTTTTAGCTAAATAGCTTCCTTTACCTTACTGCAGTCCTGGTTTCATGTCCTCATTGTTTGTTTTTGCTTTGAAGTTGATGTAATTCTGCTGTGATCTCCACACTTCCTGCTTGTCTGTTTTCTTATAACCACAGTACTGGGAGCTTTCTCACGGTGGTAAAAGGCTGTCATTACTGTGTGTCTAAAACTTCCCAGAACCAATCAGATTCATTTTAAAAACAAAACACTACCCTGGATTTGTTTGTTTTTGTTCTGTGTGTCTCTACTTCACAGAAACATGAAGCCAGTTTAAAAGTGAAAGTGAAACTAGAGGCACATTATATGATTGATTTGTATCTACTTTTAATAATTTTTAAAAGGAATCAGTTAACTTTTATGTCTCTATACCCTGTAAACAGTCATTTCAGCAAAAAAAATGTTTTCCTTTAGTGACCCTTTAGCATTGCCTGTGTAGCCTTATCCCTCGCATCGTCTGCATTGTGTGTTAGAAAATGTTCTGTTCTCAATCAAAGTCTACCTTCTCAAATCCTCTGTGCCTGTCTGCAGCAATAGGATAGGGCTACACAAAGCATTCAATGTATTTGCAAAGTAGAGCTTTAACACTCACTGGCATTCACCACCCTGACATGAATGTGGTGCTAACGAGATAATTGTCAACAAGTGATTAACTTTCAGTAGCAAGGCAGGAGCTGTCTGTCCTGCCAATGAATTTGTATTCCTTTTGATTCAGTCATGAGATTTACATGGCACTGCCATATAGCAGTGCAGCCGGGGGACTTTTCTCTTCTGCAATTAAGCAACACAGCTAGGTCACCCCCCGGCCCCCCCAGCCTGTGAATGGATTGAGAGGGAGCAGCAATAAACTGATGAGATCATCTCTCTGCCCCGTCTTCCCACTGCATGTTCTTAGCAACACGTGAATACAGGACACGTGAATTTCCTCCCTTCCTCTCCTGCACTGTTGCTGTACAGAAACAATAAAAGAGGCTGAAATGTATTATTATTCATACTAGTTTTTAAAAATAAATATAACATTTCAATACTCTTAATGATCTGTCATTTTATTCTTGTTGCCCCGCAAAAAAAAAAAAAAGCCATAAGCCAAGCCTTTATAGGAGTGTTTGAGAAGAGACATGGTGAATGCCCACACACAGAGGCGGCTCTCTAATTAGGCAAATAAGGCGGTCGCCTAAGGCCTCGCACTCACAGGGGCCTCTTCAACTGCCTAATTGAAGAGCCGCCTTTGCTGACAACAATATGGCTGCCTGTGAGCTCCATTGTCAGGCAGTGGAGAGAGGAGGCAGAGCCGTGACTGTGTCTTGGGAAGAAGGCGGGGCCAGCGTTGTGTTGTCTGGGGGAGGAGACTCATTCCAGCATCCGGAGCAAAATGTTATCACAACGAAGGAGACATTGCGGGGGGAGGGGGGGTTGGGAGGTCCCAGTCCAGTGCCAATTCTCAGCCATGGTAGGTCGGGTGCTCCGCATCCTGACCTGATACTGCCTGCTGATTGGCTTCTCTGCTGCTTTCTCTCACTGAAGCCAGCACTGACACCAGCACAAAGATAGAGAGCACTGAGATAGGAAGCACTGACACCAGCACTTTAAAGCTCTAAAAAAAAAATGCAATTTATACAGTTAATTTTTTTTTATCGCTTGAATTATTTTTTCCCCATTATGGGCGTGAGTGGGGCCTCAAATCCAGGTTTTGCCTAAGGCCTCACAAAGCCTAGAGCCGCCTCTGCCCACACGTCATATTACTTTAGGTTTTCTTAGAAGAAAAGACCTAAAATGTGAAACAATAATACACTTTGTCACTTTATTTTATCAATGAATTTCTGTCAAACTGAAGAATATCTATAAAGTACAATTACTGACGCACAAATATTTGTCATCTTCATGTTGTAGCGCTTACTCCTGGAGGGGCCGCTGAGAATGTGCCCCCGTTCCCCTCACACCAACAATTCAGGCTTCAGTCTAGGGCAGTCGTTCTTAACACCTGTCCTCAGGACCCACTAAAGCCTCGTACACACGATCGGATTTTCCGATGGGAATTGTGTGATGATGACACTACTTAAAATCTGGTCTGTTAGTGGGTCCTGAGGACAAGAGTTGAGAATCACTGGTCTTGGGGATGTCTTTTTAGTTTTTTTTGCTGAAGAACTTCAACAGGAGCAGTGTTTAGGGCAAAATATCCAAAATCCAAAATAATCAGTAACAACAATAGGACACACCTCTCTAATCTTCCAAAGCAGCTTTTCTGGAAACAATGGGGAATGGCCAGTATATAGAAGCAGTCCTCAAAGCCACTTCTGGAAGTTCCTGTGTAGCACTTGTACAGCTAACAGTCCCCAAGATATAACAAGTTCCTTCTCCAGACAATGAACCCCAATGCAGTGTTCCCCAGCAAATGGAATCCTCAGGCAATCGTCTACAAGCCCTCAGCTCAGCAGCTGATGAGGCCCACACTGCAATTTCATGTTTGTCTGGCTATCTCTTAGGGACAATCTGCTCAAACCTCCTGCACATGTATCACCTCCCAGCTACCTTCTGAATGCCTAATTTCAGGGATTGGCTTGGCCATGTTAAATATTCAAATGATCCGTTGAATCTGCCAACCCTATGCTCTGGAAACTTCAGAGACAGGTGGGAGTACTAAAACTCCATCTCAGAGGCAGGTGGGAGTACTAAAACTCCATCTCAGAGGAAGGTGGGAGTACTAAAACTCCATCTCAGAGGAAGGTGGGAGTACTCAAACTCCATCTCAGAGGAAGGTGGGAGTTCTCAAACTCCATCTCAGAGGAAGGTGGGAGTTCTCAAACTCCATCTCAGAGGAAGGTGGGAGTTCTCAAACTCCATCTCAGAGGAAGGTGGGAGTACTAAAACTCCATCTCAGAGGCAGGTGGAAGTACTAAAACTCCATCTCAGAGGAAGGTGGGAGTACTAAAACTCCATCTCAGAGGCAGGTGGAAGTACTAAAACTCCATCTCAGACGCAGGTGGGAGTACTAAAACTCCATCTCAGAGGCAGGTGGAAGTACTAAAACTCCATCTCAGAGGCAGGTGGAAGTACTAAAACTCCATCTCAGAGACAGGTGGGAGTACTAAAACTCCATCTCAGAGGCAGGTGGGAGTACTAAAACTCCATCTCAGAGGAAGGTGGGAGTACTAAAACTCCATCTCAGAGGCAGGTGGAAGTACTAAAACTCCATCTCAGAGGCAGGTGGGAGTACTAAAACTCCATCTCAGAGGCAGGTGGAAGTACTAAAACTCCATCTCAGAGGCAGGTGGAAGTACTAAAACTCCATCTCAGAGGAAGGTGGGAGTACTAAAACTCCATCTCAGAGGCAGGTGGGAGTACTAAAACTCCATCTCAGAGGAAGGTGGGAGTACTAAAACTCCATCTCAGAGAAAGGTGGGAGTACTAAAACTCCATCTCAGAGGAAGGTGGGAGTTCTCAAACTCCATCTCAGAGGCAGGTGGGAGTACTAAAACTCCATCTCAGAGGAAGGTGGGAGTACTAAAACTCCATCTCAGAGGCAGGTGGGAGTACTAAAACTCCATCTCAGAGGCAGGTGGGAGTACTAAAACTCCATCTCAGAGGCAGGTGGGAGTACTAAAACTCCATTTCAGAGGCAGGTGGGAGTACTAAAACTCCATCTCAGAGGCAGGTGGGAGTTCTCAAACTCCATCTCAGAGGCAGGTGGGAGTTCTCAAACTCCATCTCAGAGGCAGGTGGGAGTACTAAAACTCCATCTCAGAGGCAGGTGGGAGTACTAAAACTCCATCTCAGAGGCAGGTGGGAGTACTAAAACTCCATCTCAGAGGAAGGTGGGAGTACTAAAACTCCATCTCAGAGGCAGGTGGGAGTACTAAAACTCCATCTCAGAGGAAGGTGGGAGTACTAAAACTCCATCTCAGAGGCAGGTGGGAGTACTAAAACTCCATCTCAGAGGAAGGTGGGAGTACTAAAACTCCATCTCAGAGGAAGGTGGGAGTACTAAAACTCCATCTCAGAGGAAGGTGGGAGTACTAAAACTGTTCATGAAACCTTGAACAGACCAACACACTCAATCACTGCTTCATTCACTACAGTGGAACCCAAACAATCTAAATTTACCTAACTAGATGAGGGTGTTACATTCACTGGGCTGGATTCAGATAGAATGGTCTATCTGTCCGCCCGGCGTAACGTATCTCAGATACGTTACGCAGCCGTAATTTAGGCCGCAAGTTCTGTATTCAGAAACAACTTGCGCCCTTAGTTACGGCGGCGTAATGTATCTGCGTAAGCCCGTCTAATTCAAATGGGGATGTTATGGGCGTGTATTATTTAAGGTTAGGATGACCCCGCGTTTTTGACGCATTTGACGCATCCGCCGTTCGTGAAATATCCCAGTGTGCATTGCTCCAAAGTACGCCGCAAGGACGTATTGGATTCGACGTGAACGTAAATGACGTCCAGCCCTATTCGCGAAAGACTTACGCAAACGACGTAAAATTTTCAAAACTCTGCGCGGGAACGACGTCCATACTTAACATTAGCTACGCCTCATATAGCAGGGGTAACTATACGCCGAAAAAAGCCTAACGTAAACGAGGTAAAAAAATGCGCCGGCGGGACGTACGTTTCTGAATCAGCGTAAATACCTAATTAGCATATTCCTTGCGTAACTATACGGAAGCGCCACCTAGCGGCCAGCGTCAATATGCAGCCGAAGATACTTACACCAGTCGGATCTTAGGGAAATCTATGCGTAACTGATTCTCTAAATCAGGCGCATAGATACGACCACGCACACTCAGAGATACGATGGCGTATCCTGAGATACGCCGTCGTATCTCCGTTCTGAATCCAGCCCACTAGCATCTTCTCTAACAGCACAATGCTGAAGCACTGAGGGTAGTGATGGGCATCAGAAAAAGCTCTGCAGAGCTGTTAAAAGCTTTTCCTTTATTCTGTGTATTGTGCTATAACTATGAGGGTGGAAATAACATGGATAACACATCCGATTGATGTCTTCTTTTCACATTGCCACCTGGTAGCCCCTTAAATGTGCTATAATGCTGAGAGGCAATGTAATCAATATCACATGACCCTTAAGGATTGACAGTCACATGATTAGAAGCCCATTCAGAGAGCCGTCTGGGTGCGTGCAATGTGTTGGGAGCACACAGTTACGCTTGATTCAAGCTAATGCATTTTTTGATGCTTTTTGCAGAAATGCAGGGATTTTTTTAATATGGGTTCCTGTGGAACACGTTTACATCAATGCATTTTTATGCCTCTGTGTCGCTCGTCCTCCCTCCCTTTCCTGGCCATGCTGGGCTGCATGCTCGCATAAGGGTCTGGTATGTATTTTCGGGGGGGACCCTACATCATATTTTTTTTAAATTTGGTGTGGCGGTGTCCCCTTCAAAACAGTTTGTATGCTCGGACATTGAGAGTCAGGACGCCCACTAACGCACAGCTTCTTTCTCTATCTGCAACGTAGAGAGCGTCCTGACTCTCCTGTAGTCTAAGGGAGGGGGAGAGCACGACACTCCACACCAGGGAGAAAGCCTCCCATTACTGTGTGGAGTTACAGACAGAAGAACAGGAAGTGAGGATTTCTCAGAAGAAATAAGGACATTTAAAAGCAAAATCGAAGAATGAGGTAAGTGCAGAAGGACTGCACTAAGGTAAAGGAAGCTATTTAGGAAAAAAAATTACCTTTGCAACCACTTTAAAACGGAAAGATCGCGGTTTAATCAATTTAGTTTTGATTTCTATTCATTTATTTTTTCTTACACAACGTGCTGCTCCTTATCAATACTCACCTGTTTAATTACTTTAATTACTCTAGTTGTTGTTACTCATTATCTATCCACTTTGCGTTGGTTCTGGGTTTTTTAACCCCTCATTCACATTTTAAGACTCGATACACATCTATGAATGTTGCTTTTGAGCGTTTCTGAAGTGCTTTTTGCGGTGCTTGCTGTGTTTTTGGACACAAAAAACTGCCGGCTAAACAAATTCGCAAATAAAACGGTCTTGTATGTATTTGGAGGGGACACCCTCAAAAAAAAAAAAATTGTCGGCAATTCTTTTTTTTACAATCAGCGGGGAAGCCCGCTGACAGCTGATGACTCATCAGTTGTTAAAGGGGTTTTAAAGGAAAACATTTTGTTTTTCATAATAAGCATCCTTTACCTGCAGACATTCCTCTTTTCACTTCCTCATTGTTTGTTTTTTGCTCAGAAGTTGCTCTATTTCTTCTCTGTTCTGTTCACTTCCTGCTTGTCTGATTTTACTGACCACCGTGACGGGAGGGTTTACTGCGGTGGTCAGTGACGTGCTCACCCCCTCCTGGGAACTACATCTGTGCGGCAGGACGCTCTCTACGTGTTAGAGACCTCAAGGAGGTGTGAATTACTGGGCGTGCCGCAATTCATACTGGGAAATGTAGTTCTTACATGAACGAGCGATGCAAACCAGGAGGTGAATGAGAGAACAGAAACTAGAATGCCGGAGGTGATATGGATGAAGGAATTTAATAGATATTTACTCGTTTTTTAACAGAATCATTACACTATTCTGTCTGTCTACCTTGCAGACATTAATTTTAGGCCAAATTTTTTTTTCCTTTAAGGACAAGGCGGCCTTACCAACCAGTTATATACAGTGAATGTACAGCTTAAAAAAAAAAATGCAAATCGCGTAAAAATGCGGTACCTACGTTTCGGATGCGGGTCCATTGAAGTCTATTACATGCAAAACGACCCTTTGCAAAAACGAAGAAGCACAAAAATGCATTGATGTGAACGTGTTCCATAGCGACTCATGTTAAAAAAAAAAAATTCCCTGCATTTCTGCAAAAACGCATTGGTGTGAATCGAGCCTAAGGCTAGGTTCACACTGCTGAGAATTCTATTGCGAATTTGAGCCGTTGCGATTTCTCGAATTCGCAAGTCATTTAAATGACATAGTTTAACATTAGTGGCGTTCACATCAATGCGTTGCGAATGTTAGCTGGGGGAAAAAAGGGTCCTGTGTGAGTTTGAACCGTGTGCGATGCGAATTCAGCTCTATAGACTGGCATTCCCTGAAATCGCACCAAATTTGCGGCAAAAAAGCAGTAAAGCCCAATTTCTTTGTGGCTGATGTATGCGTTATGTGGTCAGAAGGAGGTTGATAATTTTGTAGTCTCAAATGAAACTGTTGGAGATAGGTAGGTAGGTACAATGATCCTGTTGGTTGTTTTTGCAATTAAAAACTAGTTGCCAAAAAAAGGTCTGTATGTAAAGTGAGCATAATTCATTTATTTATTGGCCAGATTCAAAAATAACATGTATGATACAGTCAGGGCTGGTTCAAACCGCGAAAATGCATGCCATTGGAAACCATATAACCTTCTTTCTGTGCATTTTTGATGCAGGAAAAAAACACACTGGACTGAATGTGGTGTGAGCTGACCCTCAGGACTGGTTCACACTACAAAAATGCACACCAGATTTGTTCCGGAAGTGTTTCTGCATTGGTGTTTTCATTGTCCATGTGTTTTTAATACATTTTTGGTGCGTTCCGGTGCATTTTTGATGCTATTCCAGATGCTTTTTTCTTCCTGTTTTTTCTCCATTGTACTGCTTTTATGATGTAATTTGAATGCATTCCAGTGCACTCCGGTGCATTTTTGATGCATTTTAGCACCTGTTCACACCATCTGCAGTCCAGTGTGTTTTTTTCGGCATCAAAAACGCATGGAAAGTGGGTTATATGGATTCCAATGGCATAGTTCACACCGGTGCGGTCAGTTCCAGTGTTTTCCAGTTCTAAAAAAAAAAAAGTAGCACATGCTGCATTTTTCCTGCACTGGAATGCCGTAAAATGCATTAAAAATGGACTGTAATGCACTGGAACGCACCAAAAATGCACCGGACCCCAGTACAGTGGGGGAAAAAAAACAGGAAGAAAATTAAAAAAGCATCTGAAATGCATCCAGAAAAGCATTAAAAACGCATTAAAAATTCCCATGCAGAAACACATCCAGACGAGATCTTAGGTGCGTTTTTGTGGTGTGAACCAGTCTTGAGGGTCAGTTCACCCCACATGCAGTCCAGTGCGTTTTTATAAAACGCACAGAAAGTAGGTTATATGGTTTCCAGTGGCATAGTTCACATCAGTGCAGTCAGTTCCAGGGCTTTCCAATTGCAGGAAAAAAAAGAATATGCTGCATTTTTCCTACACTGAACTGTACTGTACCGCAGTAAAATGCATCACAAATGCACTGGAACGCATTAAAAATGCACCAGACCCCAGTACAGTGGGGGAAAAAATAAGATAAAGGCATCTGGAAAGGAATCTGGAAATGCAGCAAAAACGCACTGTAACGCATTAAAAACACACACGCAGAAACACATCCGGATTGGATCTGGAGTGCGTTGTGGTGTAAACCAACCCTTACTGCATTCAGCGCAGGAAAAATGCAGCATGTTCTACTTTTTTTCTGCAATTGAAACGCCCTGGAACTGACTGCACTGGTCTGAACTAATATGAGGTCAAATCCAAACACTTTCAATTTGTGTGCAATCAGGCAGGTCCCTTGTACTACATAGTTGAAGGTAAATCTTTGAATAGGAAAATTGTATGGTGTATGGCCAGCTTAATAGTGTATGGCTAGCTTAAAGCAGTATTAAACCGAAAAGCAAACAAGCTTACCAATTTTTAGATGTGATGGCTGTATTCGTTTTTTTTAGGCTTTTTTTTTCTTCGATTAACATCTGGTGATCTAGCCAGCACGTTTGTTGTTTTTCAAAAGCACAAGCTCTCTAGCAGAATGTATCAGTTTACATGGATGAGACAAACCACTTAACACTGGTTGTACTGGTTGTATCTCACTAATACAGGAGGTGTGTTACTGTCCAGATCATCAGGTAAAAAAAGAGGGAAAGCCAAAGAAAAGAAAACTGACGCAGCCACCACATCTAATGACTGGTAATGATTGCAATATAATACATTTTCGGTTTCGGGTTTAGTACCGCTTTAAGACAGGAAATGTGTTACCATCTGGATCACCAAGTGTAAATAAAGCAAAAAAAAAAAGAAATCTAATGCATCATGACATTTAAGGACTTTAAAATGTTACTAAACCTACAACAGTAAATCTGTATATGCAGTAAAGCATGCTTGTTATACTCACTGTGGAACACAAGGGGTTAATCCTGTGCATAATGACCTCCTGACACTGCTGATCACAGATTGAGGTAAAGAGACAATCAGCAGCTCTTTACCATGTGATCAGCTGTGTCCAATCACAGCTGATCACAGATCACATTAGCCGGTTATCTGCACTTCTTTCCTCAAGCTGACAGCATAAGGAGAGGAGAAAAGAGCCTATAACAGTTTTTTGTAACAGGGACTTGTACACTGATAATCAGGGCACTGACTAGTGTCCTGATTATCAGTGCAGTCCCAACAGTACCCACCAGTGCTGCTAATCAGTGCCCACCAGTGCCTCCTCATCAGTGCCCACCAGTGTTGCCTCATCGGTGCCCATCAGTGCAGCCTATCAGTGCCTCCTCATCAGTGTCCACCAATGCTGCCTCATCAGTGCCCCCTCATCAGTGCCCACCAGTGCTGCCTCATCAGTGCAGCCTATCAGTGCCAATCAATGCTCATCAGTGCCCACCAGTGCAGCCAATCAAAGCTCATCAGTGCCGCCTCATCAGTGCCCATTAGTGCAGCTAATCAATGCCCATCAGTGCCACCTCCTCGGCGCACATTAGTGAAGGAGAAAAATGTTCAAAATTTTAGGTCTTTGTTTATTTAGCATTTAACCATGATACAAATGTCATATGGGTACAGTGTATGATGACCGTGCGATTTTCATTCAAAGTGTGACAGAGCTGAAGGCTTAAAATTGGCCTGGGCATGAAGGGGTAAATGTACCCAGTAGGCAAGTGGTTAAATACTGATAAATGATGTACAGTGAATCCCAGCGACCATCATACTTGTCATCTTACCCTAATCCCTCAATGCAGTCCTGGGCTTTGTAGTTGGCTCCCTGGCATTTTTCCTGCATTCCTGAGATTTAAACTCTCCATATTTACAGGGACTAAAATGACACGAGCTCTAAAATGACACGCGCTCATCTTCTACCATAACTCCAGAGAAAGAAAGAAACAGACCAGCCACTCACCTATCATTATACTCTGAGCTTTTTTAGGAAAAGAATATAACATTTATTTGACATTTTCAGACACTTGTAAATAACGGGGTATACATTGACAATATCAGGACAATTTTGTGCATGATCCTATAAACCACATTTGCCTCAAAAGTGTGAATTAATAAAACAACATCCTGAGATTGTAGGAAAACCTGGAATCGCCAACATTGTTTGCGAGACGTTTGAACATACAGTAGCATTCTAACCCAACCCACAAACAGCCCCTGAATCTGTAACGCTATACTGGCCATACACTATACGAAAAATCGCCCAATAATTCGGTCATTTGGCCAGTTTGTTCGTTTTTCGGACAGTTAGGCTTCATTTCCACTGGCGTTTTTACAGCCACTTGTGTTAGCCTTTTTTACAGCTTAAAAACGCCTGTCCATGTTTATTTTGCGCGTTTTTGAGCGTTTTTTAACAACTGGCGTCTTTACAGCTCTACTCTGGAGCTTCAGAACGCCCTGGTCCCGCGTTTTTTTTACAGCTCAAAAACGCCTATGCCATTTGCAGCTCAAAAACGCCTATGTGGGCATGATGCCATAGAATAACATGGACAGGCGTTTTTAAGCTGTAAAAAACGCTCAGAAAAGTGGCTGTAAAAACGTCAGTGGAAATGAAGCCTTAATGGGCACAAAGTCAAAAATAGTTGGGATGTTTTTGAGCCGAAAAAAACTAAGGACAAGTTTGGAAATTTTCTTTCGGAACGAATGATAAATTGAATGGTTAATGTGCTTCCCGTCTGAACTGTCTGCACTAGGTATATGTAAAAAAATGAACAAAATATGCATTCATTTATGTTCAATAAACGATCTATCATTCCATGATGGCACTATCGTTTTCTCTCATGGCCAAATAGGTTCGGCCGATTTTTCATATAGTGTATGGCCAGCATAAGACCCCTTTCACACTGGGGCGGGACGTGCGGTGGCGGTATAGCGCCGCTAAAAATAGCGTCGGAATTCGGCTGCTAGCGGTGCGGTATTAACCCCCGCTAGCGGCCGATAAAGGGTTAATACCGCCCGCAATGCGCCTCTGCAGAGGCGCATTGCGGGCGGTATTACCGCGGTTTCCCATTGTTTTAAATGGGAAGGAGCGGTATACACACCGCTCCTCTCACCGCTCTAAAGATGCTGCTTGCAGGAGATTTTTTTTCTCTCCTTCCAGCGCATCGCCTCAGTGTGAAAGCCCTCCGGCTTTCACATTGAGGTTGCTGGGCAGGAGTTTTTCAGGTGGTATAGCAGCGCTATTTTTAGCGCTGTCCCGCCTGAAAAACTCTTCTGTGTGAAAGGGGTCTAAGCCTGATCATTGCTGTAGCCTACTGAAGACAGGTGGTCTTGTGTAATAAATCAAAGAGCAAGATGTGGTAACACATAGAAACCAGTCACCATTCTTCTTCCAATGATCTGACTATAGTAAACTGAACTCTGGTTACTATGGATTCTCGCACTTTGCACACTATCATTGCTCTTTCCATTGCTTTGTTAAATAAAGCAGAATGAGAGTTTCTAGCACCTGGGCAAACAATAAAAACACTATAGAAAAAAAAACAAGCTGACAGTTCCATCTGTTACAGAGCTTAGGCTCTGTTTCCACTACTGCGAGTTGTTATGCAACTTGACACATGTGAAGTCGCATTACAAGTCAAAACCCATGCACTGTATTTCAATGGTCCCCGTTCTAATTGGTGCGACTCAAGTCACAGTGACTCCCTACTTCAGTGTGACTTGTTTTCACATGGTTGCATGACATTGCATCAAAAATCGCATTGCAAAGTCGCACTGTAAATCGTGCGACTTTGGTGTTGCAATAGAGGAAATAGGGATGTGGGAGTGCTGAGATTTGTTGTTCCACCTTAGATTCCCAAAGCCTACAACAGTACTACAAAGATGTATCCTAGTGAAGAGAGTACTTAGGCAGCTGGAATAGGCAATGTACCTGCAATGAAAGCAAAACCATACCCCAGCTTGACTGCTGTATTCAAAATTCAAGGGCGGTGCTCTGGCTGGGATGTTCAATCCCCAATATAGACAATCCGTAGCAATTGAAGCTGCCCACCCTGTGTACTCTTTAAGATGGATCTTTATTGGCTACATATAAAATGACACACCCCTAACGCGTTTCGGCTAATGCAGCCTTCCTCATAGCCGAGTGTACCTGCAATGTTTTCTGCTACACCTTCACTCTTTGATCATGTCTCCAGAACCACCGAATAGTGACACATCATGAACACTGTCCACAGAAGTCTCCTTAGGTGTCCCAATGTTGGTGAACTGAACCAAGGCTAGAATCTGGGGCTTTACTTTCCTACTTCTACAGACAAAGTGTTTGTAGAAATAGCGTCTGATGTCTCTGCAATAGAAAGTATAGATGAGAGGGTTCAAAAGGGAATTGGCCTCCCCTAAAACAAACAGAATATCCTTGAGCAGGTCCACCAGTTTGCATGATGTGCAGGTGGCTTGAACAATTCCAGTGATGTAGTAGGGGCCCCAGGACAAGGTGAAGCAGATAATGACTATAAGAACAGTCCTAGCAGCCTTAAAGTTGGATGAGTGGGCTGGATGGTTGTTAGAAAGCCCACTAATGGCCCGGCTCCTCTGAATACGCCTATGGTGGGCATAAGCAATCCTGCCCACTGCTGTATGAAGACACACAATAGTAAATAAGGCTGGCAGGAAAATAATGAAGCATAAAATGTACAGATAGTCGCTTTTGGCCGCATAAAACAGCCCGCAGACGCCAGTGTAGTTATTGTGCTGCAGTGATGGGGTTATCAGAGGCATGTGCCCAACAAAGAAGGAGACCAACCACAGGACTGCTAGAGAAATGCCAATGCACTTATTATTCATGATCTTCAGGTAATACAGAGGCATTCTAACTGCCAGATACCTGTCTAGAGATATCAGGAGAAGGGTGAGCATGGATCCAATACAAGGAGTGACTGTGAAGCACAATCTCAGCAGGCAAAAGAATAAATTCTTATCAAATTCTTCATCAAAGACATCATCCAGAGTTTCCAGGATGCACATGAGTCCCACCAGAAGGTCCGCAGCAGCCAGATTGAGTATGAAAATGTAACTCTTGCAGTGCTTCTTCTTGAGGAGATTGGAGAGGATGATGATGACCAGAATGTTGGCAATGGGGATGAGGATACTGAGTAGGATGTGCAAAGCAGCATAGACAGCGTTGGACATCTTTTGGCAAATGGATGAGGACAGTTGTGCCCAGGAAATCACTAAGATCTTCTCCTTATCCTTGTCATCTGGGGTCTTTCTGCAGCTGGCATCCTCCAGACCAACACTTGCTACTCCAGAGTACCTGGCACCTGAGCACAAGTCTGCCAGGCTCCATTGGATGAGTCTCTGTGCACCAGGCTTGTGTGTGTCCCTTTACTTTCTAGCATAGCAGTAGAGAGCAGCACGATATAGTCAATGGAGAGGAGTGGCTTGCTTAAATGGAAATCTGCTTCAGCTCGCCCTTTTCCTGACGCAGTCACAGCAGATAGAGAGAAGGCCCCCGCTAATAAACACAAATTAATCCCTCCTGGGGGAGAGGAGTGACAGCAGACTATACACACAGTGATATAATCAGGGAGATGAATGATTCCTGCGTACACCTTCCCATATAAAGCTCAGCTCACACTTGTGAAACAATGTCAAACATGCACGTCTTCTACTGACACCTATTTCAGCACTGCGGACAGCGCCAAGGATCTCACACCGATCCCCAACTCACTCACTGCACTGTAAAGTCACCCACGGGGTTCCCCAATTCATTCACCGAACTGTACAGCCATCCCTGAGGTTTCCCAACTCACTTACCACACTGTACAGCAATCACAGGGTTCCCCAATTCATTCACCGAACTATACAGCCATCCCTGGGGTTTCCCAACTCACTTACCGCACTGTACAGCCATCACAGGGTTCCCCAACTCACTCACTGCACTGTAAAGTCACCCACAGGGTTCCCCAATTCATTCATCGAACTATACAGCCATCCCTGAGGTTTCCCAACTCACTTACCGCACTGTACAGCAATCACGGGGTTCCCCAATTCATTCACCGAACTGTACAGCTATACCGGGGTTCCCCAACTCACTCACCGCACTGTACAGCCATCACCGGGGTTCCCCAATTCATTCACCGAACTGTACAGACATCACGGGGTTCCCTAATTCATTCACCGAACTGTACAGCTATTCCGGGGTTCCCCAACTCACTCACCGCACTGTACAGCCATCACGGGGTTCCCCAATTCATTCACCGAGCTGTACAGCCATCACGGGGTTCCCCAACTCACTCACCGCACTGTACAGCCATCACCGGGGTTCCCCAACTCACTCACCGCACTGTACAGCCATCACGGGGTTCCCCAATTCATTCACCGAACTGTACAGCTATACCGGGGTTCCCCAACTCACTCACCGCACTGTACAGCCACCACCGGGTTCCCCAATTCATTCACCGCACTGTACAGCAATCCCCGGGGTTCCCCAATTCATTCACCAAGATTTACAGCCATCCCCGGGGTTCCCCAACTCACTCACCGCACTGTACAGCTATCCCCGGGGGTTCCCCAATTCATTCACTGCACATTCCCCCCCGGGGTTCCCCAATTCATTCACCGAACTGTACAACCATCCCCGGGGTTCCCGAATTCATTCACCGAACTGTACAGCCATCCCTGGGGTTTCCCAACTCACTCACTGTACAGCCATCACCGGGCTTCCCCAATTCATTCACCGAACTGTACAGCCATCCCTGGGGTTCCCCTACTCACTCACCGCACTGTACAGCCATCCCCCGGATTCCCCAATTCACTCACTGCACTGTACAGCCATCCCCGGGGTTCCCCAGTTCATTCACCGCACTGTAAAGTCCCCCCCGGGGGTTCCCCAACTCACTTACCGCACTGTACAGCCACCACCGGGTTCCCCAATTCATTCACCGCACTGTACAGCAATCCCCGGGGTTCCCCAATTCATTCACCGCACTGTTCAGTCCCCCCCGGGGTTCCCCTCACTCACAAACTGTACAGCCATCCCCGGGGAACCTCAGGGTTCCTCTACTCACTCACCGCACTGTACAGCCATCCCCGGGGTTCCCCAAATCATTCACTGCACTGTACAGTCCCCCCCGGGGTTCCCCAATTCATTCACCGAAATGTACAGTCATTCCCGGGGTTCCCCAACTCACTCACCGCACTGTACAGCCATCCCCAGGGTCCCCCAATTCATTCACCGCACTGTACAGCCCCCCCCGGGGTTCCCCTCACTCACTAACTGTACAGCCATCCCCGGGGTTCCCCAATTCATTCACCATGCTGTACAGCAACCCCGGGGTTTCCCCAACTCACTCACCGCACTGTACAGCAACCCCTGGGGTTCCCCAATTCACTCACCGCACTGTACAGCCATCCCTGGGATTCCCCAACTCACTCACCGCACTGTACAGTCATCCCGGGGTTCCCCAATTCATTCACCACAATGTACAGCAACCCCTGGGGGTTCCCCAACTCACTCCCTGCACTGCTTGTGATCTCATGTTTTTTTTTTTTTTTTAGAAAGCCAGATCTCCAAAATAATTTTTTGTACTCCACATAATTTTTTTTTCTCAAGTTATCACAACAAGGGGCCAGATTCACGTACCTGGGCGCATCTTTGTGCGGGCGTAGCGTATCCTATTTACGCTACGCCGCCGCAACTTAGACATGCAAGTACAGTATTCACAAAGCACTTGCTCCGTAAGTTGCGGCAGCGTAGCGTAAATTGGCCGGCATAAGCCCGCCTAATTCAAAGTAGGCTGGTAGGGGGCGTGTTGTATGGAAATGAATCGTGACCCCACGTAAATGACGAGCCTAACGAACGACGCATGCGTGCGCATGCTCAGTATCACGTCAAATTTTCTCCCTAAGTTACACCAGCTCAATACTTGGTCGACGTGAACGCCCATCCCCATTCACGTACGACTTACGAAAACGACGTAAAATACGACGCTGTTCCGACGTCCATACCTTAACATGACTTACCCCCTTCTTTATGAGGGGTAAAGTTACGCCGGTCGTACGCCTTACGTAAACAGCGTATTTTTCGTTTCCAATAGTTTTTATTAAATTTTTTCAAGACAAAAAAAAATAGGGTGTACAGAATAAAGAAAAAGGGAGAGGGGGGAGGGGGAAAAACGATCATAGCCTCCATTTGAAGGACTAGCATAGATACAAATTTTTGCAGGTCAAAAACACATCATTAACTCAACTTTTAGTGCTCCTACTGCAATTTAAACAGCGTATTTTAATACGCCAGGCACAAGTACTTTCGTGAATTGGTGTATCTAGCTCATTTGCATATTCGACGCGGAAATATACGGAAGCACTCCTAGCGGCCAGCGTAAATATGTACCCAAGATACGTAGGAGACTTACGTCAGTCGTATCTTGGCCGAATTCAAGCGTAACTGATTCTAAGAATCAGGCGCATAGATACGACGGCGCTCATTCGGACATACGACGGCGTATCAGTAGATACGCCGTCGTAAGTCCTTTGTGAATCTGGCCCAAGGTTTTCACCCCCCCCCCTCCCCTTAAGGAGGTTGTGTCCTTTGTTAATTACACATTGTATTTCGGAAATGTTTGATGGCTATTCACCAGAAAAACACAATAGACATGTATTTAACTTAAATGAAATCTCCATTTATTCTGGATAAAAAAAAAAAGCATCATGAAGGGCAACAATTGCCCAATCAGCCACATATATGCAGACTTTGGACACCAAAGGCACATTCCACCATGATCAACAACAAAATCAAGAACATCAGGAGTCCCTCTAATTTGGGCCACAATGTGCTCCCCAAATCCCAGAAATCAGAAGAAGCATCAGATGTCATACATGACCCCAAGCTGTGGTACTACAACAACCTCAGTTTTATGCCAAATCAGCTTGAAGCCAGGGAATCACTTTCTGGTCTTCCTTACAGCCTTCCTTCCACGGCTCCCTCCACGGCCCCTTGCAGGTGGTGAAAATGGGTCGGGTCACTGAATTGTGTGGTCTCAGTCAGCAGGCCCCTTCTTCCCCTCTGTATCACAGAAGCAATCAGAACCTGGGCCAGGCCCCATTGTTGCTGCTCCATTTCTTGCAGTTCGTGTGAAATGTATGAGCCAAAGCTCTCAACAGGGTTAAGGGGGGCCCTCATGATTTCTGCTGCCTCCTTAATGACCCGCAGTGACTCCTCCTCTAGCTGGGTCATGCACCTTGTTTTTTTTGGTGGGCGCATCTGGGGTTGAGGCACCTGTGATTCAGTGCTGCCACTGGGCCTGGGCACCTGCTGACTGCCACTCGGCCCAGCCTCCTCCTGGCTGCCACTCACCCCTTCCTCCTCCTGGCTGACACATTCCGGAGCCTCCTCCTCCTATTGGCTGATCTCTTCCTGTGTCTAAAAAAGGGACATGTTTTTTTTTTTTGGCTTCATTAAGCACACACATTTTAAAGCTCATGACTGTTGCATTTTTTTGTTATTTTTTTTGGTAAATTGAACAGACTCTCATTCTGACCACTGCAGTTGGCATCCCTGTCACTATATTTTCTGCCCACGACTTTTGTTTGGGTTTTCAAGCTTTTATTTTGGTTAAAAAAAAATCTTGTTAACCCAAAACATTTGAGGCCAAGAAATATGTTGTAAACTACTATACCTGACTGAAGATGTTTAGATCTGGCTACTCAATGGCCCCCCCTACCAGTAAAGTACTCCATGTATAGATCACGGGCAACCCGAGCAGTTCGGGGGGCCAATCCAGTACGGCCAGTGTCCAGGCCAGTCAGGTTCTCAGATGATTGTCTGGCCTCAGGCCAAATGTTTGAAAGGTAGGTCTCTGATGGCCTGCACAAATAATTATGAAAAATGCAGCAGGAAAATTGACAGTGTTCAGTTTATAGTCCGCCATGTGGATGGATGTCTGGAACAGGCGGAATAGTCTGGCCATTATCCCGAAGGCATTCTCTAAAACCCTCCAGGCTCTGGCCAGCTGGTATTTCAAAACCCTCCTCTCCGGGGTGAGAGTCCTCTGGGGAAATGGCATCATGAGGTGTGGTCCAAGCCCGAAAGCTACATCCGCAACAAAAAACACAAAAGGGAGTGCCTCCACATTGTCTTCATCCCGTGGCAGGGCCAGGCCACCAGTCTGGAGACGGTGGGTAAACTCCATCTGAGCAAAGCCACAGTCTGCCATTCCTGTGGCGTGGAAGGAAACTGTGGAGTCAAACAAAAATAAAAATTAATACTTTGGCACAAAAACAATGCAATCACAATACAAAAGACATCCTTGTCCAACATCAGTATAACATTTATTAGTAGAGTGCTAATTTCATGATAGAATTAAAATAGGCCCAATTATCAGACTCCTCACCCCTCTGATGGGCCATTAAACATTTTAAGGGGGGGGGGTGTTTCTAGCTGAGTTTGGGCCCAGAAAAATAAACCCTCTAGCACTCTGCCAAAATGGAATGAGAAAAAAAACATTGGGACACATTTTAAGGGGGGGGGGACAGAACTACAATTGAGCAGACAAAAACAAAAGTAGGAAACAGACTAGGCTAGGTGTGTTTGGGCCTAGGATAGCATGCTGGACAGGTTAGTGAACTGAAATATGCATGTAGGCCAAAAAAGGAGCATTCAAAA
The DNA here is from genome assembly GCF_905171775.1 of Rana temporaria. Taxonomy (NCBI): domain Eukaryota; kingdom Metazoa; phylum Chordata; class Amphibia; order Anura; family Ranidae; genus Rana; species Rana temporaria. The sequence continues at coordinate 147,722,814 of NC_053492.1, read as the reverse complement.
CTTATAACATGCATGGGGACAAAAGGGACAATCACAGCATATTACAATCATGGTAATTAGGGAATGATGCAAGAAATACAAGACATTAGCATACATTTAAGACATATATAGATTGTGATGTGAAAGGAGACAACTTACCTTAATATAGACCTTCTGTATCACTTGTATGATGGAAGAACACTTAAAGCAGAAAGCAACCAAGTACAGCAAGGCCTGAAAAGAACGAACTGAAAAACAGAAATCAAGCGGACAGGAACGCACTGCAAAACAGATACGACTTGACTGCAAGCACTGAAAAACAGATACGAACCCACAAGCACAAACTGAACCCGAGAAAACGATCTGCAAAGCACGGAGACTGAAAAGCACGAATCGGCTCGAACCAAACTTTTACTAACGCGCGGTAACACAGAATCAGCAAGAGCAGCCCCAAGGGTGGCACCATTGGATATGACCTTCCCCTTTATAGTGCCGTCGTACGTGGTTTACGTGACCGCGTTCTGACACGATCGGTTATTTAAACGATGGTGTGTGGGCGCGACAGACCATCAGTCAGCTTCATCGGTTAACCTATGACAACAGTCCATCAGACCGTCCTCATCCTGATCGTGTGTACGCGGCTTAAAAATTGCTTTGGATGGTTTAGAAGGAAGGATTGCTACTATTATCTCAACCTCCTTGAAAGATAGCAGAAACCAGGGTAGATCCCCTTCATCTGCTCTGGATCTCTCATCAGATGAGCCTTCTGAGGGTGAAAAATCCCTCTCTGGAGATGAGGACCATGTGCAGTTTGAGGACTCCAAGGATGAGAGGATTCCTGCTACCTCTCAGTCGCTAAAGATGCAGGTGTAATATTATGCAGAGATGGTGCATGCCACTTACAAATTGCCTCCTGTTGAAGCTTCTATGTCCTCTGTTTCCTCTTTGGGATCTCGGAAATCCCTGCAGGCTGCATGCTCCTTTCCAGTTTATCCTTTGCTGGATAAACTGATGTATGATGACTGGGTTCACCCAGATAAACAGTTTTCTCCTTCTCAGCAGTTTTTCCCTCCTTTATCCTATGGAGAAAGGTTTCACTAAGAAATGGGATACCTGCTATTGATGCAGCTATTTATTTTGCAAACAAAAGCCTGACCTTTCCTATGGACAATGCTCAGGGTTTTAAGGATCCAACTGATAAAAAGATGGGGTCCCTATTGAAAGCCTCCTCCTCCATGGCTGGGGCTGTAGTACAACCTGCAGTTGCAGCTATTGGTGTATGTCAGTTTCTCAAGGAACAAATGAAGCAGATGATTAACCTCCTCCCTACAGAGGAGATTGAGGTTTATGAGGACCTTCCCAAGGCCTTGTGTTTTGCGACTGATGCGATGACGGACTCTGTTCAGCAAGCATCCCGCTTGAATCTCCTGCAGGTACACATGCGCAGGTCCCTTTGGTTAAAACCTTGGGAGGCCGAGGTTTCTTGCAAAAGATACTTGGCAGCGTTCCCCTTTGGGAACGCTGCCCTTTGAAAGTGCCCTTTGAAAACATCATTTGTGACAAAACTGGTCAGGGCGGTGCTACGTATCGACGTCACCACGTCCTCACGTGACCCCAGAAGCACGGGTGTTCATTTTTTTTAGTTTTGGACGGCTGCTTTTAAAATTGTATTGGTTTGTCAGCTGTATCGTTTTTTCTGTTATACACAATAAATGATCCAGTTTTTTTAAAACAGGTAATGCACATTGCTGCTCTTTCTTTTCATAAACTTTTACATTGCCCACGTATTTGCTTGTTTTTGGAGAGATCGGTATCACTGGATACCCATCGGTAACTCTAGGAATGGAGATGAGGAGACCTTGAGGAGTTCAGCGTTCTGGACATCCCGGTTTACCACGCAAACCTCGCAGAGGTATATCTGCAAAGCTCTTATGACCTTGCCATCTAAGGTCCAACGTATCTGGTAAGGGTCCCCCTTTTTTTACCTGTGTGTGGCACACGAGGAAGAATCCATTGTGGTGGTGGTGGACAGCTGTTTTACTCCCTGTATTATGCACCTCTATCTTGTTATTCTTGTGGGATTGGATTATCTCCTTTTGGACACAGTGGATTTTGTTTCTTCACTTGCGGTTATCCATTTTTATTTGGATACTTGGTGTTTGATTAACAGATGGACACTTATTACGATTATACATGTTTTTGAGATATTATAACATTTTTTTTGTCTTTTTTCTGTACTCAAAAATATAATATTTATTTTGTTATTTTGCACATTTATGAATGGTGAATTTTGTCACTATCAGCACCTTCTTTTATATTTCAATAATTTGGTTTATACACTTAATCAGATTTTATTATTTAGCGCAACTATACCATTTTTACATATCTTGTCACATGATTATCACATGTTTTTGTGTTGCAGCTTATTGTATTTAACTTACGTTTGTCACTTATTCACCACTAGCACAGAATTTACCCCCCTTCATTCCATCTGGATGATCTGTTGATCATAGATCAGTCTGCTGCACGCTTGGGCATTTAGAGTATTTAGAGTACCTAGGCTGGGTCCTCAATCTGGAAAAATCCTCCTTGCAGCCTCAAAGAAGGCTGGAGTACTTGGGCATGATTATAGACACGTCCCAAAGCAAGGTATTACTTCCCAAGCCAAAGGCAAAAGCCATAGGAGGCTTGGTCCGAGTGATAAAGGCAAAGAGAAGGCCTTCCATCCATCTATGCATGAGATTATTGGGAAAGATGGTAGCATCATTTGAGGCTGTCCCTTATGCCCAGTTTCACTCAAGGCAGTTACAGGGCAGAATTCTGTCAACTTGGAACAAAGATGTTCAGGCCCTAGACCTTCTTATGATCTTATCTCCAAAGGTTCGCCAGAGCCTCAATTGGTGGTTGCTCCCCCGAAATCTGTCCAGAAGGAAAATCCTTTACTCCGGTTACCTGGAAATTGGTAACCACAGACGCCAGCCTTCTTGGCTGGGGGGCAGTTCTAGACAAAGCATCTGCCCAGGGGAAGTGGTTCGGAGTCGAAAAGCTCCTACCCATCAACATTCTGGAGATTCGGGCGGCCTTCACAGACTGCAGGGTTGGCCTGTTCAGATTCAGTCCAACAATGCTACAGCTGTGGCCTATATCAAATCACCAAGGAGTCTGGATGTCCAAAGAGAGGTGAATCGATATCCTGGCCTGGGCAGAAATGCATATTCCTCGCCTATCTGCGGTCTTCATTCCAGGGGTAGAAAATTGGAAGACAGATTTTTTAAGCCGCCAGCAGGGGATTCCAGGAGAATGGTCTCTACACCCCGACATATTTCAAATCATATGTCAGAGATGGGGTACCCCAGATGTGGACCTGTTGGCTTCCTGGGTTAAACGCAAAGCTGGACAACTTTGTGTCCAGAACAAGAGATCCCTGTGCCCAAGGGTCAGATGCCCTGACTATCTCATGGGATCATTATTCTCTGATTTATGCATTCCCTCCAGTTCGGCTATTTCCATGATTCCTTCAGAGAGTCAAGAGGGAAGGAAAGCCGGTGATTTTGGTCGCCCTGGCTTGGACCAGGAGAACCTGGTACGCAGAAATCATAAGGATGGCAGTAGGAAGACCTTGGGTTCTTCCACTACGCTCTGACCTACCATCGCAGGGTCCAATATTCCATCCTGCCTTAAATTTGACGGTTTGGCTGTTGAGACCCACATTCTGAGGAAACGTGGGCTCTCAGGTCCAGTCCTATCCACTCTGGTCAATGCTATGAAGCCGGCCTCCTGGCTCATCTACTACAGAATCTGGAAGGCATATGTTTCCTGGTGTGAACCTAGAAGGTGGCATCCTAAGAAAGTATGTCATTAATAGGATTCTTGCCTTTCTTCAGTTGGGCTTAAATATGAAGTTGGCCTTGAGCACTATCAAGGGCCAGATCCCGGCCTTGTCGGTATTCTTTTAAAGACCGCTTGCCTCTCATTCCCTAGTCTGGGCCTTTGTTCAGGTATTTGTAACGAATCCGCTGGTTAAGTCTCCCGTGTGCCCATGGGATTTGAATTTGGTATTATCTGTTTTACAGAAGCTACCTTTTGAACCATTACACCATGCTTCTTTAAGTCTTTTGACAAAGAAACTGTTTTTTCTCGTAGCCATATCCTCAGCAAAGAGGGTATCGGAAATGGCGTCTTTTTCGTGTAAAGAACCATATATGATTATTCATGATGACAGGGTGGTGCTACGGCCTCACCCGACATTCTTACCTAAGGTGGTTTCAGGATTTCATCTGAATCAAGATATAGTCCTACCGTCTTTTTTTCCAGATCTGCAGTTGGAGGAGGAAGAGAGTCTACATTCTCTAGATGTTGTAAAAGCGGTAAAGTTTTATCTGCAAGCTATGGCTCAGATAAGAAAGACTGATTGTCACTTTATTCTGCCACAGGGCCCAAAGAAGGGCCAGGCAGCGTCGAAATCCACTATTGCAAGTTGGATTCGACAAGTCATTATTCAGGCCTATGGTTTAGAAAAGAAGATCCCTCCTTTTTAGGTGAACGCGCACTCGACTAGAGCAGTTGGTGCTTCATGGGCAGTGCATCACCATGCCTCCATGGCTCAGATCTGTAAGGCTGCTACTTGGTCTTCGGTCCATACATTTACTAAATTCTACCAGGTAGATGTGAGAGGGTACGAGGATGCCGCCTTTGGGCGTAGTGTGTTGCAGGCAGCAGTATAGATCCTCTGGCCGGATGGCGGTCTTGTTCTGATCTGTGTCTCCCTCCCCTCAATTTTAGCATTGCTATGGGACATCCTATTAAGTTTTTATACAGCTTTCCTATAAAATCCTTTTCTTGGGAATACATCACTAGACACAGAGCTCCCGCTGCTCTTCAGAGTTAAACGTGGGACACTTATTGCTTTGCTACAAAACTGAGGTACACTCCATTTCTAAGGGGTTATATAGGGGAGAAATTGGGTTTACCAGTGTCCAATCACCTGTGGTGACTACATAACCCATTAGGTAATTAAGGCTCTGTGTCCCGTGATGTATTCCCAAGAAAAGGATTCTACAGGTAAGCTGTATAAAAAATCCTATTATTAGAGGCACAATTGATATAAAAAGTCTACACACCCTTGTTAAAGTTTCTGTGATGTAAATAAATTAGACAAGTATATAGATACACATCTGCATAGGAATAATATGAACGTTATAAAATAAAAGGTCGATAATAGTACATACAGTATGTACTATTATTAACCTTTTATTTTATAAAGTTTGTATTATTCCCATACAGATGTATATCTATATAGTTATGGTTAATGTTATTTGCTGGCTGCAATATTTCTCTTCTCCTAAATACTTTAATTAAATTACTGGCTAATTTCCCAGGACGGGAATCCCTACAGCTGTCCTGGGTGGAGGCACTGCCAAGTTTATTATCAAACCTACTCTTTCTGGTACTCTTATTTACCTACAGGTTTGATGAAATATCCTTTCTGGCTAGGGTCATTTCTCAAAACCCCTCCAAAAAAGACTACACATATACTTATAAGTACTAGTATTCTGTTTGTTTTTGATAATTTAATCTGAATTTTTACACCTTTGTATATTTGTATATTTCCAGAAGCTGGTAGGGCTTACTTGACCTGTGGCTGATTGACCTCCAAGGTTATGGTTCCTTCTTACTTATGGGTCCAGTGACATGACACCATTGATCTATTAAGCTCTGTTGTACAGGACACCAGGTATAATTCCTAGAAGGCAGATATGTTTCCCCACTATTTTGGAGACAACAAAGACTGGTCAAAGTCAGTGGGGAGATAATGTTTTACCCAAGGCTGCCAAATCTTATGATATTTATTAATTTTATTATCATCAATGGCTGACATCTTTGCGTGAATAAGAGCTCTAATCAATCTGTGTTTGGCTTCCGCTAGGATTAAGGTTTTAGTTTTCCATGCTTTAGCGATGGTTTTTTTGGCTGCAGTGTTAAGGTGTATTAACAGTTGAAATTAGGTATGTGTGAGCATTGTGGGTTTTAGGTTTGGAAGTGCTATAGCCGGGTCTGGAGAAATATTAATATCAAGAGCTTTCTATGCCATTCGAAAAATATTCATCCAGAATTCCTTGACAACCGGACATTGCCACCATATGTGGAAGTGTGTACCTGATGTGTCACAGCCTCTAAAACAATTCGGTGAGTATGTGGGAGCAAATTTTGCTACTCTAGTTGGTACTAGGTACCAGCGTGTCAAAACCTTATAATTTTGTTTCTACAGCAAAGCAGTTAGGGGAGGAATTTTTAGTGGCTAACCAGATGTTCGACCAGTCTTTAACGTCTAATAATATATTCATGTCTTGTGCCCATTTAGTCGGTAAACAAAGGTAATGAATCATTGGAATTTTCATTTATTAGCTGGTACAGAATTGAAATTAGACCTCTGACATGTGGGTTGCTTATGCAAATCCACTCAAATTGAGAAAGTTGAGTAAGTGATGAGCCTGTGTTGAGTAATGGTTCGTAGAAGTTTTTAATTTGTAAGTATCTGAAAATTTCAGACCTAGGGAGCCCAAAGGATTCACATAGTACAGGAAAAGAGTGGACGTTAGTATTAGATACTAGGTTGTGTAGTCGAGTCAAGTTAGAGGAGAACCATGCCGAAAAGGATTTTGGGTATTTCCAAGCAGGGTAGAAGGCAGGGTTCCTAAGAAAGGAGAGTAGAGGATTATGTGGAGATTGGAGCTTATGGGAACTCTTAAATTTATCCGAGATAGCTAGAGAATATTTTGTTATAGGATTGGATAAATGAGACCTATCAGCGGGTCTGAGCCATAGCAAGTTGGCTACTGACAACGGATCACTATCTACCGACTCTATAACAACCCATAAAGGTATTTCGTCTGTAGCGTGGTATTTAGATAGTAATGCTATTTGTGCAGCATTGTAATAAGAGGAGAAGTTGGGTAGTCCCATTCCTCCTCTTAATTTGTGAAGGTGCAGAGTAGATTTAGGAATATGGGGTTTAGTTGTGCCCCAAATAAAGGACATAACTCTACATTGAGTGAGTCTTAGAAAGTAGGATGGCAAAGGGATAGGAAGTACTCTAAATAAGTATAGAAATTTTGGTATTATTGACATTTTACTGTGTTTATCCTACCTGTCCATGACAATGGGAGGGAAGTCCATAATTTCATTAAACTAGTTGTTTGCTTCAGTAGAGGTAGATAATTAGCAGCAAACATTTCTTTAAGGGAGACTGTGAGTTGAATTCCTAAATAAGGGAGTTGTTTGTTTCGAAACCCAATTAAAGGGTAAGGAATTTTGAGCGAGATGAAGATCAGATTGGGACAATGAGATATTTATTTATTTTTGACAGTAAAGAGGGACAATGAGATATTTAGTGCATTTGATTTAGAGGGGTTAACATGTTGTCCTGAAGTATGAGCAAAAATATCTAGAGTTTTGAGCAAGTTTGGGGCTGTTACATGTGGATTAGACATAAAAATTAGGATATCCACCGCGAAAAGGCATATCTTATGTTCATATCCACCTAGCTCTATGCCTTTAATGTCAACGTTAGTTCTAATTAATTGAGCTAGTGGTTCTATTAATAGGGCAAAGAGTAATGGGGAAAGGGGACATCCCTGTCTAGTTCCTCTTTCAATGTCAAATATTGACGACTTGTAACCAGCATATTTTATGTATGCTTTGGACTATTGTATAGGGAGGAGACCCATGTTAGGAAATGATTTCCAAAGCCCCATTTTTGGAGTGTGTATTGCGTATATATATATATATATATATATATATATATATATATATATATATACATACAATATGTGAACATGTTTCAAAAATAAATCATAACTAGGAGGAGGATCAAAAAATATCAACTTCACTTGCATTTATTCAACTTCCACAGTAGTAGGTAATGGCATTGAAACCCATGAAATTTTACAAACAACTGCTCTAGACTTTTAAAATCACCAACATAATTATGATCTATAATAAGATTAAGATGATAATGCGCTGTTATAATCTACGTTCTAAAAAATAAATTTATATACACAAGAAAAAATTAAGGGAACCCAGGTCAAAAAGTAGAACAAAAACAGGAATTGCAGCAAGCTATGGAAGAGGCAGAGTGGTGCTCAATGCCGTTTTTGCAGATGCCTGTTTCTTTGGGAACCTGACGATAAGTGAAATAAAGCAGACTGCAACCAGGACAAATAATAAATAATTAGGGTAACCTTGAGAAAAAAAATTAGGCTGATATAATGCAGTAAACATTTCTTCCACAGAAGACAATCATTGTAATATTTTAAATAACTATCATTTACTATAACTGATCTTTCACCTTGTAGAGAATGTAATGAAGGCTGTTCCGGGGAGAGATGGTAATCAGCACTTGACTTTGATAAGTTACCCTGATTATGAGTTCTCTGAATGTTCTCAAAATTGTATGTGTAATGTTTGCACAGAGGATAAACACAAGTGACAGCTGTACTATCACTTATATACAGCCATTATAATGAGGAGATGTATAACAGTGGATGTATTTAGTAACAATGAAGTCATTGCAAATTTAACTCTATAAAAAAGGCTGACTACGAACCTTCTGAGATTCCCTAGCAGGAAGAGTGATTTAAAGGAGTTGTAAAGGCAAAAGTATTTTTTTTTTTATCCTAATGCATTATTTGCATTAAGATAAAAAAACTTTTGTGTGTAGCAGCCACCCCAGCACCCCCCCCCTAATTACTTACCTGAGCCCCATCTCTCTCCAGCGATGTCCACAAATGTCTAAGCCGTCCAGGACACTAATCTTGACTGGCTGAGACACAGCAGCAGCGCCATTGGCTCCCGCGGCTGTCAATCAAAGCCAGTCAACCAATCAGGGGTGAGAGGGGACAGGACCGGCTCTGTCTTGGAATGGACACACGGAGCTGTGACTCGACTCCATTGCCCCCATAGGAAGCTGTTGACTGTGGGGGTAGTTAAGAAAAGAGAGATCAGCCACAGAGGGTTCCAAAGAGGCTAGAAATTTCTAGGACATGCCCCAAAAGGGTAGGTTTCACTTGTTTGCCCTCCCCCACCTCCTTTTTCTAATTTGGCCCTTATTTTCTTGGGGGCAGTATGTACCTGGGTTTGTCAGGTACCCGTTCCCACTTCCACCCAAATTGCCTAGGCAATTCAAGTAAAAGACACATTCCAGAAGACTGCGGGACCATTCACAAAGTGCAGTAAGGCTCGTGTATGCACAGTGGAAGCCGGCTGTGAAGCTGCAAGGCTTCACATCCGGTTTCCCCTAGTTGAGATGCCGGCGCTAGGGACCAAAAGATCATGGAAGAATCAGCTTGGGTGAGGACAGCGCTGGATCCTTGGGCAGGTAAGTGTCCTTATATTAAAAGTCAGTTGATACAGTATTTGTAGCTCAGTCTTGACTATTTCATTTTCTACGTTTCCCACAGAAAGGCACAGATAATTTCAAGGACAGGTAGATCTCCTAGTCAGGTACAATATGTTCACATCTATGGTCCATCTTAAAGTAATATTAAAAGCCATTTTTTTTAAAAGAACAAACATGTTATACTTGTACGTGTTCTGTGCAGTGGCTTTGCACAGAGAAGCCCTGAGCCTCCTCTTCTTGGGTCCCTCAACAGCACTCCTGGTCCCTCCCTCCTGCTGAGTGCCCCCATAGCAAGCTGCTTGCCATGGGAGCACCCTAGCAGGCTGGCTCCCGAGCCGCTGCTTTGCATGTCCATTTATACACAGAGCCATGGCATCTGTACAGGGGTCAAGTCCTGGGGAAAAAAGTGTGGAAACTCCCACCCAAGATCCACTCCCCCACCAAAAAAAAAAAAATGATACGCTCATATGCATAATTACTAAACCGCATGTTTTTTTTTTTTTCGATCCACTGTACCTTAGTAATCCTTTATGTTACTGGCCGCTTCCTGTATATGGATTCATTGGGTAGTGTGCAGGTATTCCGTCACTTGCTCGATGCCGCAATGTCTCCTGGGAGCTTTTGTCATTGTTCCCAGGAGACATTGCGGAGGTCTGCCGCGAGTTATCGCGGGATTTAGAAAGAACTTTAAGCAAGTTTCTAAATCCTGCGATAACTCGCGGCAGACCTCCACAATGTCTCCAGGGAACAATGACAAAAGCTCCCAGTAGACATTGCGGCATCGAGCAAGTGACGGAATACCCGCACACTACCCGATGAATCCATATACAGGAAGCGGCCAGTAACATAAAGGATTACTAAGGTTCGCCTGCCCCTGACAGTGACTCGAGCTGGGCATCGCCGCTTAGTGAAGGATTGGCTCAGGCGGCTCGGCTGCTCTAGTCTTGCAAAGGGAACTGCGTTCCTGCTGTGAAAAAAGTGAAGGGACTCCGTTCCCACGCGTTCCCGCAGGACTTGAGCCCTGCATCTGTATGAAGGTAAAAAACCTTGAGCCTTTACAACCACTTTAAATAAAAGCAAGATAACAGTGTTACAAATTCACATCCAGTCTGTATTAGTCGGTTGGGTTTAGCTTTTTAGCTTTTGTAGGTTCCCCTAACATATTACCAATGCTAGATTAAAGCCTAGTGCCCAGAAAAAAGATCCAAACTGAGCCCTAGATTAGAGAAGGGAAGCAGAATAATGGTGGCGCGAGCAGCACGCTGTGTCGAAATGTGTATACTCTTCGTGGCATGCACTGAAATAGTTGTGGTAAACCATATGGGATTTACATTGGCAAAAGAGAAAATGCCCCATGTCAGAGGTGTCACTGAAAGGAAAAAGTGCACCTGTGTCCTATGGTGTAATTGGAAGGAAAAATTGGCTCTGCATCATTGGTGTCACAGGAAGGAAAAATGGCCCTGTGTTGGTGATGATGCTGAAAGGAGAAATGGTGCAGCATCAGTGTCATTGTCAAAAAAATGCTCAGTGGTGTCAATCTGAGGAGGACTGCTTTTGAGATTTTCAGTGCCTTGAAAAATTATTCATATCCCTTTAAATTTTCCACATTTTGTCATGTTATAACCAAAAACTTAAATGTTTTTTATTAGGATTTTGTGTGATAGGCCAACACAACGTGGCACATAATTGTGAAGTGGAAGGAAAATGATAAATGGTTTTACATTTTTTTTTTTACAAATTAATAACTGAAAAGTGTGGCATGCCTTTGCATTCAGCCCCCCTGAGTCAATAATTAAACCACCTTTCGCTGCAATTACAGCTGCAAGTCTTTTTGGGGATGTCTCTACCAGCTTTGCACATCTAGAGTGACATTTTTGCCCATTCTTCTGCGCAAAATAGCTCAAGATCTGTCGGATTGGATGGAGAGCATCTGTGAACAGCAATTTTCAAGTCTTTCCGCAGATTCTCAATTGGTTTTAGGTCTGGAGTTTGACTGGACCATTCTAATACATGAATATGCTTTAATCTAAACCAATGGTGTCCAAACTGTGGCCGGGTGTCGAATGCGGCCCTTTGTTTGCCTTTACCCGCCCCTTGGAGCACTTTTCCTCCCACTGACACCCATTGTTGGTGGGCAAAATTACTGCAACTGACTTCAACAGTGGGGCACTATTCCTCCCACTGACACCAATAATGGGGCACTATTCCTCCATCTGATTTTAACGATAGGGCACTATTCCTCCCACTGATACCAATGATGGAGCATCGATCCTCCCACGGACACCAATGATGGTGCACTATTTCTCTTACTGATACCAATAATGGGGTACTATTCCTTCCACTGACACCAACTATTTGGCACTATTCCTCCCACTGATACCAATGATTTGATTAAGCATCATTCCTCCCACTGACCCCAATGATGGCAAACTATTTCTCTTACTGATACCAATGATGGGGTACTATTCCTTCCACTGACACCAACTATTTGGCACTATTCCTCCCACTGATACCAATGATGGGGCGCTATACTTCCATTGAGACCAATGATGGGCAGCTTTCCTCCCACCGATACCAATGATATATTCTGTGAGTATGCTTTGCAAAGTGAACCTTGACCACTTTCACTAAGCTAAAAGAAAAATAAGTGAATAGCCTATATGCTTTATTTAATCAACTTCATTATGTCATTTGAGTAGCAACTTGTTAATGTGCAATGCCTTCCCTATTACAGCTTGGATTAAAAAGTTTTGTTTACAGTTCTTGCTATCTGGGCATCAACAGATGGGCAAGCTTGCAGAACACCACTGCTAAGTATAAAGTCCAATCTTTTATAAATGACGTAAAGGATCAGCAGATTACATGGATCAACGAGTACCAGAAAATCATGAAATATCTGAACTGATGAACAGAAACTGATTTTCTTTTTCTGCTTGAAATGAATATTGCCAGTTTCTCAAAATGTGGGACTATCAGGGAGAATTGCAGCTGCACCCACCACCGCAGCATACCTCCCAACTTTCTGATGTAGCACTAACCCTAAAGGCACTATGACCCGCATGCTTGGCCAATCACAGCTTGCAAAAAACAGAGAGTCATAATTGGCCAAAGCCAGGGTGGCTTTGGCCAATTATGGCTCAGGGGGTTTAGTACACGCCCCACACTATAAAAGGCCGCCTGCAAGTCGGCCTTGTGTAGTGTGTTGCATTGGTGGTTAAAGATAGAGACAGAGAGGGAGAGACAGTGTCATTTCAATTGAGTTAGATAGAGCAGGCAGGCAGGCAGGCTAGTCAGTTAGAATTACAGTGTGTAGAGAAGTGGTTCTCAACCTGGGGGTCGGGACCCCCTCGGGGGTCGAATGATGATTTGCCAGGGGTCACCAAATCCTGGGCTGTTCCTGAAGCCCGCACCGCTCGACTTTTTGCGGCTGTATCTGGAGCCTGTGGCCGCCCAGCTGGGCTGTCTCTGGAGCCTGTGGCCGCCCAGCTAGGCTGTCTCTGGAGCCCATGGCCGCCCAATAAGCCTCTTCACAGCCACCCATTGAGTTCACGTCAAGGCTGGGGGGCAGACACTAGAGGTCAGCTGACTGGTGAGGAATGTGAAGTGGGAGGGGCTGAAGAAGACACCATCTCCTGATTTCAGCATAGGTGTCACTGCTATGAGACACAGCAAAGCCGGAGACACAGTGAGTAACACTACCTGTGATTATAGTTATAGCCATTAAAAGTCCCCACACCAGTTCTCAGATCAGTAGATGACCTTGATCAAGAGCACCTAAGTTTGCTGATCAGAACTCTCCCCAATGCTGCCACTCAACCCAACCCCCCCCCCCCCCCGACAAGGAGATAGAGAATGGAAGGGAGAGGAAAGAGGGGGAGGTACAAAGAAAACGGGAGAGAAAGAATAAGAGAAAGAACAAGAGACACCTAAGGGGAGGAATGGGGGGAAAAAACAAGAAATTAGGATAGAGAGAGATAAAAGGGAAAGGAAGGAGAACAAAAGAGAAAGAGTGGAACATCCTACAACGTACCATAAGGGGTTTTAATACTGTACAAGTAGAAGGGACTCAGAGAGCGCTAAATGTCCGCGGGTTAGGGGCGAAAATAACTTGCCTTGTCTTGGGTGCTGACAACCCACGCTACGAAAATAATTTTACTGTTAGGAGTCCCCACAACTTGGGAAATGCTATCAAGGGGTCACGGCACTAGAGGTTGAGAACCACTGGTGTAGAGGATATATATGCATCCCAGGTGTTGTATATATATTTATACACTGTATAGTTTAGCTAGATCCGCTCTTCCTAATTTACTGACAGGCAGGCAGGTGATTGTGCTAGCTGCAGTATTCTCACGTGGTGTACTGTCTGTGTCCTCTGCAGTGTGCACCTAAAGCTACGTGGTGTATGTACTGTCTGTGTCCTCTGCACATTGTGCACCTAACGTAAAGCTGGTGTTTCTCATATTTACTCCTAGAAGCAGAGATCTTCTCATATTAATACTACAGGCAGGGTATATTGCTGCAAGTACTTTTTACGTGGTTTACTGTATGTGTCCTCTGCAGTGTGCACCTAAAGCTACGTGGTGTGTGTACTGTCTGTGTCCTCTGCACATTGTGCACCTAACATAAAGCTGATGTTTCCCATATTTATTCCTAGAGGCAGGGATCTGTTCATATTAATACTACATGCAGGGAATATTGCTGCAAGTACTTTCACGTGGTGTACTGTCTATGTCCTCTGCAGGCCATTAGTATGTCTGGAAGGACAAAAAGGAGAGGCAGAGAGTCACGAGCCGATAAAAGAGGGCAAGCAGGCTCTGCGTCCAGAGGCAACAGTGCTGGTTGTGGACACGGTGCATCCTCTTCAGCACGTGGCCGTGGGACGTGCTTGTCCTTTTTTTGGCAGCTGGCAGTGTTGAGCCGCAACATGCCGAAGACTTGGTAGAGTGGATGACCAAGCTGTCCTCATCCTCCTCATCCTCTCTCACCCAGGCTCGCTCAGGGTACTTTGTCTGGCAAAGCAGCTGCCAACGCGGCCTCTTCCCTCTGCTCAATGGCATCAGTCACTCCTTCCCTAGCCCCACCATGTCCTCCTGAGGAGTCCTCCAAACTGTTTGACCACAGTGTTGGGTACATGCTGCAGGAGGATGCGCAGCATTTTGAAGGCTCCGATGATGGTACACAGCAAGAGGAAGGCAGTAACGTGAGCCCAGAGAGAGGGGGTGCCCCAATGAAGGACAGCAATCGGGCAGTCATGTTCCCCCAGCTGCAGCATACTTCCAGGTTTTCTACAGTGATGAGGAGGGAGGGGATGATGAGGTCACTGACTCTACGTGGGTGCCTGATAGGAGAGAGGAGGAGGAGGCACATCTCCAACGAGGCAGGATGCCCTCCAGGGACCAGCTTAAGGGCAGCACACCGACTGCATCACAACGCAGAGCTACGCATGTGCAGGGCGCTGCTGTTTTTCAGCGTTATTCCAAAAGTTCTTTGGTGTGGGCCTTTTTTGAGACGAGCGCATCAGATCGCACCGCTGCTATTTGCAACATATGTCTCAAGCGTATCTCGCGTGGCCAAAACATCACCCGCTTGGGCACCACATGCTTGACCAGACATATGTCGACCTGCCATGCAGTTTGTTGGCAAGCGTACCTCAAAGACCCACACCAAAGAACAAAGCGGACCTCTCCTTGTTCCTCATCAGCTGGGATCTCCAACCCCACTATACCCTCAGTCCTCTCTGAAGCCTGCACTGATAGGACTGAAGGTGTACAATTAGGTGTGTCACAGCCAAGTACTTGCGGGCAATCTACTATCGGTACACCGATGGCAGATTTTACCAGGCAAATTTTCCTGCCCCAGCTGCTGCAGCGCCGAAAGGAGTTCTCTCCCAGCCATCCACATGTCCAGCGGTTGAATGCTAGCTTAGCTAAATTGCTAGCACTTCAACTGCTGCCTTTTCAGTTGGTAGATTCTGCCCCCTTCCGTGAGTTTGTGGAATGTGCGGTACCTCAGTGGCAAGTTCCCAAACACCTTTTTCTCACGGAAGGCGATTCCAGCTCTCTACCGGCATGTGGAAGGCAATGTGCAGAAGATGAAACATCTTCGGAAGGCCTTGCAGAAAGGTCTGTGCAACGCGTTCCCAGAGACTGGGAGGTTACAAAATCCTGGCCATGGACAACGTGTTGCTTAGGCTTCAGTCAGTCACAGAAGGAGCAGTGGAGAAGGTGGCCGTCTGACTGATGCGTTCAGACAATTTTTTAGTCCGCAGCCCCAAGGTATGACCGGTTCCAGCAACCATCGCCAGCGTCTGTTTTTACGTGGTGCGGGAATACCTAGGGGCAAGATCAGACTTGGACAACTTTACCAACGAAAATCCTCTGGCTTACTGGGTCTTGAGGATGGATCACTGGCCAGAGCTTGCACAGTACACAATTGAGCTACTGGCTTGTCCTGCATCCAGCGTTCTTTTAGAACGCACATTCAGTGCTGCTGGAGGCTTTGTAACCGATCACAGGGTGCACCTCTCCACCGACTTGGACGATCGACTGACCTTCATAAAAATGAATCAGGCTTGGATCACCACCAGCTACCAAGCACCTGATGCTGATGTAACTGAATATTTTTTTTTTAAATGTCAGATCCCTTCAAGACTGCCTATGCTGATGCTGATGCTGAGCGACTATCCTGTTATGCTGAGTGACTATTCTTTTCCTCCTCAATGATCATGCTGATAGCTTGTAAGAACATTTTTGGTTCTGGGCACCGCCACCAGTTCCTAAGGCACAATTGTTCTGCCCCTGTTTAACAGGGGTGTGTAATTACAATTTTTGATGCAATACTTTCAGCGGGATCATTCCTGCGCTCCAACTAGAGTATCTGTGAGGGGTTGCAGTGTTGTGGCACCAGCACCAGTGCCTAAGGCCCAATTTTTCTGCCCCTGTTTAACAGGGGCATGTAATTACAATTTTTAATGCAATACTTTGCAGCGGGCTCATTCCTGCGCTCCAACTAAAGTATCTGTGAGGGGTTGCAGTGTTGTGGCACCAGCACCAGTGCCTAAGCCCCAATTTTTCTGCCCCTGTTTAACAGGGGCGTGTAATTACAATTTTTAATGCAATACTTTGCAGCAGGCTCATTCCTGCGCTCCAACTAGAGTATCTGTGAGGGGTTGCAGTGTTGTGGCATCAGCACCACCACCACAACCACCAACAAAGGCCCAATTTTTCTGCCCCTGTTCAACAGGGGCATGTAATTACAATTCTTGATCTAATATTTCACAGCAGGGCCCATTCCTGTGCCCACCAAGAGTAACTGTGAGGACTTAGTGTTGTGGCACCAGCGTGAGCACCAAAGGCCCAATTTTTCTATCACTGTTCAACAATGGTATGTAATTACAATTCTTGATATAATAGTTCACACAGCAGGGCGTTCCAGCGCCCACCAAGACTAACTGTGAGGGCTTACATTGTTGTGGCAACACCAACACTTAGGGTCCAAATTTCTGCAGAATATATACGGCAGGCCCCAACTTTCAAACATTCAACTTACAAATGACTCCTACTTGCAAATGGAAGGAGACAATCGAAATTGAGAGGAAATCTACTTCTGTAAGAGGTGTCTCCTGTCCACTGATGCTTTATCACCAATCCTTGTTTCACTAAAAAACACAAATTTTCTAAAAATAATTTGTCATTGGGACAGAAAGTGAATTGCAATCTTCTGAACAGATGCACACAGACAGCAAAACAAATGTTACAGCGGAGATAACCCTTCTCTATGTTTTCAGAAAAGCTTAAAAATAGATTTTATGGCTGGAGCTACACTTTAAAGAAGTACCAGTTCAAAATTACAAACAGATTCTACTTAACAACAAACCTATAGTCCCTGTCTTGTTTGCACCGCCTGTATACTGCTGTTCAAAGTATATAGGGCCAAAGGGGCTGGTAATGACCTGGGGGGAGGGGGGCGGGGAAACCCATGCTAATTTTCTCAATGATTTTCATCCATATTGCAGGGACCAGACATAACATTAAAGCCGCAAGCAGTTTTAAATTACTTTTTTCTTATAGTAATCTCATTTTGTGCAGGGATAGTTCTAAACATGTGTCACTTCACAGGCATACTATAGACACCCAGCAGGTACGATATTTAAAGGAATTTAAAAAAAATTCACATTAAGCATCATTAAAATCACTGCTCCAGAAAAAAATACAGTTTTTAAAAAATGTTTTGCATTGATACATGTTCCCTGGGGCAAGACCCGGGTTCTCAAACGCGTTTTTTGACAATAACATGCATATTAGGCTTTAAAATTAGCACTTTTTAATTCGAACGTTCGAGTCCCATAGACTTCAATGGGGTTCTAAATGTTCGCGTGAACGTTTAGTCCGTTCGAAGGTTCTGGTGCGAAACAAACGGGGGGGTGTTCGGCTCATCCCTAATCGTGATCTTCATTTTATGCAAAAGAATCCCGATTCAAATTTTTCCCAGAATCGTGCAGCTCTAGTGTACTGGTTCCTTTTAAAGCTTATGCGTGAACTAAATATGTATACATACGCATGCCAACTAATATTCAGTAATAAAAGTGCCACAAAATTTCCCTAATGCAAAATTCATCTGTGAAAAATAAATAAAATAAAAATAGGAAAAATAAAAACAGGACAGCCTGCATCTGAGAGGAGAGCTTCACACTGGTTCCAGGACAATTCTGCCTATAGAGAGTCAGTCTAGCCAGATCTGTAGTCAAGGTCTGCGCTCTCAGCCTGCCAAGACCGGAGCCATCAGGAGAAGAGCTATAAGGACCTGTTACAGTACCCGCTTACCTCTACAAGGAAGAGAGGACAGACCTGCATGTGAGTCTTCCAGAGTTGCACTCAGAGACTGAGCTTGAGGGAGAGAGTCGCTGTACCTCCACAATTGGAGTTGAGAGACTTCACCCCTACGTGAGCATCTGGGACCCGATGTCTGGAAACTGCTTGCCACCAAGCCATTAGGACCAAACAAGTGTCCTGTTTGAAGTGGTGAGCTGAGTTGCACATCTTAAAGTAGAACTATAGTAAAATGTTTTTCTTCAATTTAGCTAGGGAGAGTTATAATACCTGTCAGATTTTTTATTGTTTTTGCCATCTGTGTCCTATTGCGGAGATCTTCCCGACAGGAAGTGAAAAGAAATCCCTGTAAACTATGGTAATTCCTTGGGGACCCGCAGGTCAAAAGAACTAGTGTCCCTATTGGAAATGTTCCCACTATTACTTTTCTGGGGACAACTCAAAATGTGGGATTTTATTTTACTTTCACTTTCAATGATAATGATAAATGAACAAATAGAGAAGGATAATCTCCCTAACAGGGCCACAGACAACGAAAGAAACTGGCAAATTCTTATTTCTCTCCACTCTATCCAAAGCTAAAAAAAAGAAAAAAAATTGCCTTTAAGCCGGCCATACATGGGTCCAATTCAGAACAAATTTTCTTTCTAAAATAAGAAATGTTGTGCATTTTGTGATCCGATGGTGTCACCACTGATTTTGAGATTTGACCAAGACTTAAATTTCACCTCATGTTGCTAAAGAAAAGGATTTTAATGGCCGGGAATCTTCTTTTCTTTCCAGGTCACAGCTCATGCACATTTCTTTTTCGATTATACAGTGCATTGAAAAAGTATTCATACCCCTTGAAATTTTCACATTTTGTCATGTTACATCCAAAAACGTAAATGTATTTTATTGGGATTTTATGTGATAGACCAACACAAAGTGGCACATAATTGTGAAGTGGAAGGAAAATGATAAATGGTTTTCAATTTTTTTACAAATAAATAAGTGAAAAGTGTGGGGTGCATTTGTATTCAGCCTCCCTGATTCTATACTTTGTAGAACCCCCTTTCACTCCAATTACAGCTGCAGGTCTTTTTGGGTATGTTTCTGCCAGCTTTGCACATCTAGAGAGTGAAATGTTTGCCATTCTGCTTTGCAAAATAGCTCAATCTCTGTAAGATTGGATGGAGAGTGTCTGTGAACAGCAAATTTTCAAGTCTTGCCACAGATTTAATTGGATTTAGGTCTGGACCTTGACTGGGCTATTCTTACATATGAATATGCTTTGATCTAAATCATTCTACTGTAGCTCTGGCTGTATGTTTACGGTCATTGTCCTGCTGGAAGGTGAACCTCCGCCCCAGTCTCAAGTCTTTTGCAGACTCCAACAGGGTTTCTTCTAAGATTGCCCTGTATTTGGCTCCATCCATCTTCCCATCAACTCTGACCAGCTTCCCTGTCCCTGCTGAAGAAAAGCATCCCCACAACATGATTCTGCCACCACCATGTTTCACGGTGGGGATGGTGTGTTGAGGGTGATGTGCAGTGTTAGTTTTCCACAACAGGTAGTGTTTTACCTTTAGACCAAAAAGTAACATTTTGGTCTCATCAGGACCAGAGCATCTTCTTCCACATGTTTGCTGTATCCCCCAGATGGTTTCTCGCAAACTGCAAACAGGACTTCTTATGGTTTTCTTTCAACAATAGCTTTCTTCTTTCCACTCTTCCATAAAGGCCAGATTTGTGGAGTGCATGACTAATAGTTGTCCTGTGGACAGATTCTCCCACCTGAGCCGTGGGTCCCTGCAGGTTCTCCAGAGTTACCATGGGCCTCTTAGCTTCTTCTCTGATTAACGCTCTCCTTTCCACCGCCTGTCAGTTTAGGTTTGCAGTTGTGTCATACTCTTTCCATTTTTGGATGATGGATTGAACAGTGCTCCATGAGATGTTCAACGCTTGGGATATTTTTTTATACCCTAACCCTGCTTTAAACTTCTCTACAACTTTATCCCTGATCTATCTGGTGTGTTCCTTAGCCTTCATGATGCTGTTTGTTCACTAAGGTTCTCTAACAAACCTCTGAGGGCTTCACAGAACAGCTGTATTTATACTGAGATTAAATTACACACAGGCGGACTCTATTTACTAATTAGGTAACTTCTGAAGGCAATTGGTTTCACTAGATTTTAGTTGGGGTACCAGAGTAAAGGTCACACTTTTCACATATTTATTTGTAAAACTTTTTTAAAAAACATTTATCATTTTCCCTCCACAATTATATACCACTTTGTGTTGGTCTATCACATAAAATCCCAATAAAATACATTTAAATTTTTGGTTGTAACGTGACAAAATGTGGAAAATTTTAATGGGTTTGGATACTTTTTCAATGCACTGTAAGTACTTGAAGTCTGTATTCATACGCACCTTAATCTACAGCATACCAGGACTTGGATTGAGAAAGAGGGCTAGAAATTTGAGCAAATGAACCTCCATTGCATTACACAGTGCTGTCAACTAAACCCTAGAAGTTTTCTTTTTTATTGTCTAATCAACAGCGAAACAAGGGGCAAAATTTTGATTTCTCTTAGTAGCCCATCAGATTGCTGAATAACAAACCTAGGGAATAGGGAGGGTGACAAATATATGTAGCACAAATTTTAGATTCTGAGATTATGTTTGTTTCCTTTTAACCATTAGAATACATTGAACCCGATGATCCTGAATGTAGGCATGACCTGTTTACACATTAGGAATAATGTTATCTTTTCTTCTACTGTTTTTTATTTGTTCAAATAGCTATACTTCTGAAAACATCTATTGACAGTGACACACATCTGATGACAGGCCATACAAATGCCATCAATTACAATTTTACTTACGCAAGTAGTCAATAGAAATTTATAGCTAAGCAACCACGCAAGGAAGAAGAGAGCAATAAAAGCATTTGTTTAGCTGTGGTCTATTTCATGCATAGATGACAGCCTCATACATTATTCTGGCAAATGTAATAAAAACAAGAGGAGGTAAAACCCAGTTACAGTGCCTTGAAAAAGTATTCATACCCCTTGAAATGTCCACATTTTGTCATGTTACAACCAAAGACTTAAATTTATTATATTGGGATTTTATGCGATAGACCAACACAAAGTGGCGCATAATTGTGAAGCAAAAGGAAAATGATAAATGGTTTTCAATTTTATTTTTATAAATAAATACCTAAAACGTGTGGTGTGCATTTGATTTACTCTGATACCCCTAACTAAAATCTAGGGGAACCAATTGCCTCCAGAAGTCACCTGATTAGTAGAGATCCACAGCTGATGTGGGAGAATCTGTGCACAGGACAACTATTAGTCGTGCACTCCACAAATCTGGCCTTTATGGAAGAGAGAGTGGCAGGAAGAACGCCATTGTTGAAAAAAAAACATAAGAAGTCCCGTTTGCAGTTTGCGGGAAGCCATGTGGGGGACACAGCAAACATGTGGTAGAAGGTAGAAATAAAGGTATGGAAAAACTGCGCTAAGCACAAACAATAATCGTATTAGTAAAATAATAAATGATGAATAAAAGCAGCGATTCTCCTGTATAATATAAACACAGTAGAGTGGAAATACTTAAAAATAGTTCAGGAGTTAAAAAGTCCACCAATGTTTGCAACTATGAACTTATTCATAAAGTCCATCCACCATCTTCAGCATGTGAGTTCCACCACCAAATGATAAATATGTCTCCTTACCACATCACCATGACCCCCCATTACAGAGGATCATAGAATGCCTGTAATACACCACAGCCTGGATCTCCCTCCAGAAACAGCCGTGCATCTATCATCAGGGTGCCTCTCACCCACTCGTAACGACGTGTGGATGGTTGTTATAAAAGATATAAAGGCTCCATATAGTGTAAAACCATATCCAATGTTAAGACTGCCCTCTTCTCTCAACACAGCTCAGCGCTTTAGGGGGTTAGGGTAACGATGATAGAAAAAATGAGTGTATAATGGGTAACCACCTCAAAATCACATGTAAAAGAGAGCAGCCACTTAAATTAAAATAGCATATAAAATCAAACAATCAATATAGAACAAGAGAACAAAAAAAATTGCAGCAGCGCTCTTTGTTCACTTAGCGATGAACAAATTTCTTAATGCGGTGAACATCATAAAGGTAAATAATAGATATAAGGAAGAGAGGTGCTCAGAGTTGTAGGATCTGAAAATGACAGCGGTGAAATGAATCCTCTTCAAAATCCACCAATCACCAGTGTACCACCAGGTGCAGACAGGAAACTCCTCTTGGGTATGCACTTACCAAAAAGATAAGTCAAATGAGCCTTGAACAGTACATAACCTTCTCTCCTTAATAGAATCTCCTCACGCTGTATAGGGATGGGATCCACTTTGGCTCATGTAAGCAATGATAGAATAAACCACATTGCGTAATACTGTTTAAATGGTTTAAAACTTTTATTGCTTCCCCAAAAGTATCCCCTTCTCCATATATACGTACACAGCATCAATAAAAAACGGCAGAAATGCGGGTGCATGGATGCTCAACAGAGTAGTAATTACCGGTACCGTCAGCTGTGAACAACGAACACTTCCGGGGATCGCTCCGTGAGACTCAAACCGTCACTTTCTGTTAGGGCGATGAGATGAGAGTGTAAAACCATAGTAACATTTATTTGCATAAAAAATATATTGCACTTACAACATCCGCGTTCAAAGAAAGCCTTAAGTCTGGTGTGCCGGCCAGCGCACATCCAGACAAACACGTTCTTCTGGGACACGAATAAGAAAACATGAGGTGATGTCAGCATGTCGCTCCGCCCTATGCATTTCGTGAGAGTTCACGTCGTCCAGGGGCATGGGTGGCGCACTGCGTCACCTCCCTATATACCATACAAATTAAAAACCAAGCCTCGGTCTGAGCCGCAAACCTGCCTATTGGGCATGTGCACTAGCGTAAGTCCGATCTTTGCAGTGGACTCAAGCTCTGCTAACATATCATGCCATAGCCGATCTAGATATACGGAACACATTGTAATCCAAAGTGATTCACTGTCTGTTTTTTTACTATAAACTCTACTGGTAATGCTGATTGTATCAACCTTCAACATACCGTCAAGATCTAGGCTAGTCTCCACTCAACAAGACTGGAAACCAGTCGAATCTATGTACCGGTGTCACATATGCAGTCCCCAGCTTACTGACATCTGGTGGCGAAAACGATTATTACAAATTTTCAACAAAGGCACAAAACTGGGCCTAAAATCTGTGTGCATAATAGCGCGCCTACAAAATTAGTAACGAGTTTTATCCTCCTTATATTAATAGTTAAAAATGTATCCATTTAACAAAAAAATACATTAAAAAAGTTTAATAATACATTAATTCATATATAAAACTGATATTTTGCATAAATTGATTCAAGGCACCTCGAGGCTCAGAACCAAGCATGATCATTACAAATATCCACTAACAGTCCCAAACTCATTTCATGATGGATATTCATACAGAAGGGGGTCCACATTCTACCACAAAAATATCCTCCCAACAACACTCATTATGCCATACCATAAAAATTCTTATAGTTCTCATCAGGAATTAATAATGAGAACTTTTCTTCAGCAGGGACAGGGAAGCTGGTCAGAATTGATGGGAAGATGGATGGAGCTAAAAACAGGGCAATCTTAGAATAAAACCTGTTAGAGTCTGCAAAAGACTTGAGACTAGGGCGGAAGTTCACCTTCTAGCAGGACACTGACCCTAAACATACAGCCAGAGCTATAATGGAATTGTTTAGGTCAAAACATATTCATATGTTAGAATGGCCCAGTCAAAGTCCAGACCTAAATCCAATTGAGAATCTGTGGCAAGACTTGAAAATTGCTGTTCACAGACGCTCTCCATCCAATATGACAGAGCTTGAGCTATTTTACAAAGAAGAATGGGCACAAATTTCACTCTCTAGATGTGCAAATACCCAAAAAGACTAGCAGCTGTAATTGCAGCAAAAGGTGGTTCTTCAAACTATTAACTCTTAATGCAAATGCACGCCACACTTTTCACATATTTATTTGTAAAACATTTATAATTTTCCTTCCACTTCACAATTATGTGCCACTTTGTGTCTGTCTATCACATAAAATCCCAATAAAATACATTTACGTTTTTGGTTGTAACATGACCAAAATGTGGAAAATTTCAAGGGGTATGAATACTTTTTCAAGGCACTCTACTTGAGTTATTGAGCGGAGCAGCTTTAGAATAGATACATATACAGATCTTTTCTTTACAGGGTTAGATAGACTAGACTTTGAACAAGAATGGAGGTAGATTTAGTTTTAGTTAGAATTTGCCTGAACTTTCACTTTAAATAATTTTGTGATGTGATGTTTAAATTTTTACACTCATTGCATTTACGGCTGTTACGACTACTTGCCACCTGAGTGGGAGAAAGTATGTGTCTGCTCTCAAGGTCTGAGACATTAGCCAGTTCTCTCCAGTTGGGTCCTCAAGCTAGTGTAAGGGTATTACCTCCCTAAATCCAAGAGTAAAGGCACTTTCATGTTACTTTGAAAGGTAGAGACAGCATAACTGGAGCTAAATCTGAGACCAAGGTCTTACCAGTTTGTCCTGATGTAAGAAGTCTCTGGCTAGGGTTGTGTTTAAGGTGAGACCCTGATATTCCAGTCAATTAATTCAAAGTGGTGTCACTTTCTGGACATTCAGTAGACATCCATGTCTGAAGAGTTATGTTGTTGATATTGGATGCTGAGTACAGCAATGACTGCTAAGTAATAGAGGGTCTTCCAGGTAGCTTATGACCTGTATACGCTTTAAGCCTTTTCTGGGTTGAACGAAAAAAAACTGACAGCTTCGGAGCTGCTGTACTAACGATCCAACGTTAGTACTGCGATCTCCTCTGCTAAACTGTTGTTCTCTGACAGGGCCGCCAGAACACTCCAGTCAGCGCTGATTGGGAGCTGGTCGGCTGCTGGTTTTCCAGCATGCTTGTCCAACAGAAGTGTCTTTCGGATCGGCTGCCTTACACATAGGCCGAATGCCGGACGGGTTCTATTGAACCGACCGATGTCTCCTGACATTTGGCCCATGGGTAGAGGGCTTAAGTCATAGCAGGGCCAGTGCCGAGCCAACAGTTGGTAAATACTTGATAAATACTTGATGCAGATGACAGGTCAAAGAGAGTGCCCCAAATTGGTACTGTCTGCCTACTACAGTGAAGTTGAAAAAGCACTAAATGACCGGAGCCGTGTTGTCTACTGTGGTCTAACCAAAAGGTCCCTCTTGCACAAAGAGTCTATCTCAGACTGAATAAATACCATTTTGATTGGGGGGGGGGGCTAATAAAGACATTGAGAATCTTTATGTTGGAATAGAACCCCTGGGGAATGGAAACAATGACCTCTTGAGTCAAAATGTTCTTTTTAACATATACGTATTTTCTATGATAAGAATATTTTGTTTCATAAATACAGACGGTGGACTTATTTGATACAAAAATATTCAATAAGAAAAATATATTGATATATTTATATTAATTATATATATATATATATATATATCAGTACAGACAAAAAGTTTGGACACACCTTCTCATTCCAAGAGTTTTCTTTATTTTCATGACTATGAAAATTGTAGATTACACTGAAGGCAACAAAACTGTGAATTAACACATGTGGAATTATACATAACAAAAAAGTGTGAAAGAACTGAAAATATATTTCATATTCTAGGTTCTTCAAAGTAGCCACCTTTTGCAGCAGACACATCTCTAGAACTGTTAAGAGGAGACTGTGTGAATCAGGCCTTCATGGTAGAATATCTGCTAGGAAACCACTGCTAAAGAAAGGCAACAAGCAGAAGAGACTTGTTTGGGCTAAAGAACACAAGGAATGGACATTAGACCAGTGGAAATCTGTGCTTTGGTCTGATGAGTCCAAACTTGAGATCTTTGGTTCCAACCCCTGTGTCTTTGTGCGACGCAGAAAAGGTGAACGGATGGACTCTACATGCCTGGTTCCCACCGTGAAGCATGGAGGAGGAGGTGTGATGGTGTGGGGGTGCTTTGCTGGTGACACTGTTGGGGATTTAATCAGAATTGAAGGCATACTGAACCAGCATGGCTACCACAGCATCTTGCAGCGGCATGCTATTCCATCCATCAGGACAATGACCCCAAACACACCTCCAGGCTGTGTAAGGGCTATTTGACCAAGAAGGAGAGTGATGGGGTGCTGCGCCAGGTGACTACCTCTTGAAGCTCATCAAGAGAATGCCAAGAGTGTGCCAAGCAGTATTCAAAGCCAAAGGTGGCTACTTTGAAGAACCTAGAATATGAAATATATTTTCAGTTGTTTCACACTTTTTTGTTATGTATAATGTATAAAGGGACACCAGGGCTGGGCAGGAGGAGATTATTCAATTCCCTAGCACTCGCTCCTGCCATATCATTAGGCCTCTTCTTCCTCTGGCAGTGTCTAATTGCTCTCTGTGTTGGCAGCTCATCTGCCCTACCCCTCTCTACATAAACTTTTATGTACAATAACTACATCGCTACATAAACTTTTTTTATAACATGCCTAGAATCCATAAAATCCACATATGTATAATCCAATGGGAAGATTGATTCAGAAATGAATGGTCTGAGGACAGGGTCTCTTTAAACTCTAATAAATACAGCAATAATGGTAAGGTTTTTCTCATACTCTTTAAAATGTACCCCCTTGACAAAGTGCAGATAAATACAGTTCAGTTATACATTTATACAGTCTCTCTTAACATTTATATTGGTGACAGCGGCTTTTGCAAAAATATGGGAGCTGCATTTAGTTTAGTCATTCTACATTTGACTATAACAATTTTAAAGCACCTGAACTTTAACACATTGTTTATTCATAAGCCCTACAGACTCATCAACAGGTTCCTTACATTTTCTTGAAACCTGACTTTTTATAATTTTATCACATGCGATAATAACTCATTAGATGTCAAGTCCTCAAGCCAATATCATGTGTTGTATCAAGAAAAGCATATCATAAATCAAAGGAGCTTTGAAACCATAGATTGAACCCATAGGTTTAGGACACCTGTGACATAGAAGAATGCAAACTGTAACAGTAGGCCCCTTACTCTGAGAAGTGAAAGTATCCTTTCATTGTGGGGAAGGGTTTGTGGCGCATTTAATGAGCTTTGTGTTCCAAGTTTTGCACCAAAAGGAAGGACTGAATTATGACTTTGAAGATAAAGCTTGAAGAGAGCAATGATTTTTGGGACCATTGTCAATTTTCACAGCAAAAATTGCTATAAAAATGCACTGTTTACTGTGAAAATGACAATTGCAGTTTAGGAGTTAACCACTAGAGGACGCTGTAGGGGTTATGTGTGACCCCATATGTGTTTCTAGCTGTAGGGGGGCGGGGCTGGACGTGTGAAGTCACTGATCGCCTTTCCCTATATCAGGGAACAGACGATCAGTGACATCGCCACTGTGAAGAACGGGGAAGGTGTGTTTACACACACCTCTCCCCGTTCTTCAGCTCCTGTGATCGATTGCGGGACACCGGCGGCGATCGGGTCCGCGGGATCCCGCGGCCACGGTCACGGAGCTTTGGACCGGGTCGCGGGCGCGTAAAGAGCTCATATATATATATATATATATATATATATATATATATATATATAAAGAAAACATCACTTTCTATCACTGACCGGTGTAATTTTAATACACTTCTGCATGCGTGGTGAACATCACGATGTCCAGCTATGCCATTATCTAGATGACGCCAGTTGTGACAAAACACATTGGATGGGGCCAGGCATCAAAACCACACATAAATATGTACCAGAATTACACCAATTGGGTTCTGATTAACTGGTGATATAAAGCGCCATTTTCCAATAGCTATGAGAGTTTTCTAAATAAAAAGTACACCAATAGGGTCCCAGTTTAAAAGTGCTGTTTCCTGAAGGACTCCATGGCAGCCTACGTGTGGGTTAATCCCACCCCTCATACCTCATAGGACCCTTCTCCCTGGTGTGCACGGCGATACGTTGGTGGTTAGCGGTGATCCTCTCTGCAGTCCAGCAATCCTAGCTATTAGCAGGTGGACATGGGCGATATGATGCGATACCATGAAGAGCTTACTAACCTGGCCATTGGCAGGCAAGCAGCAATATGGCAAAACGTCCCAGCTATTAGCGGGAGGCCTTGTAAACGCCCGATCGTGCAGTGGGTCGAGCGAACAGCTCCCCAGTCCCAGGTTCTGGTCCGGGTTGGGCCATGGTGGTGGTAAAGTACAAAGATATTTGTTTTATATGGCAGCCGTATTTCTGTGTTTTGTTTGTCTCCTTATTTTCTATCAAACTCTAGTGAGTGGTCATGGCGGCTGGAGCGCAGCTGCGTTCCAGCTCGCTGCTTCAGGAATTCGCCAGGACCTGTCTGCGCATCTGCAAGCCACGAACGAAGATTCCGTGCTTGGTTCGTGCAGGCGCGGTTTCGCCAAAATGGTGGCGGCGGTTGCGCATGCGATTGGTCGCCACCGGGTCGCAACATTTTTTTCCAGCGCAGGCGCACTGCGCACTGCCGTGACATCATTATCGGCGGCAGATTTAAATAGCTGTCAAAGCAGCTATTCCTTGGGATGACTTGCAGGCTTATGCAGCGGTTTCCCTAGGCACTGGTCTCTGGTTTACAAGGTAAATTGTATGCTGCATGCTCCCTAGGTGCTGGCTATGTTTGTTATGTGTTCTCTCATGCCTGTTGTCAATCCTGTTTCTCATAAGGCTTTAATGGTTCATTTCAGTTTCACACTGCCTTGCCATGGATATGTGACCGCCCTCCTGTGGCCAACCCTTGCTCTGCAGATAGGATTTCATTATTTTCTGCCTGTGATGCTTGGGTTCACTCATTCAAGAGCTCTTAACCCTTTCTTTTTCACACAGCACTTCTAGGTCTGAACACCAAAGCATGGCAAAGACCGTCCTAGGTCTCAACGTCGTCACTCCTCTTCAAGCTCCAGACGTCATAGATCTCCCTTTAGATCTAGGTACCACAGAGAGGAGTCTAAAACCACCTCTGGGCGACACTCTCGCCACCACTCCAGCCGCTCTGTGAGGAAAGCCTGCTGGGTATGCAGGGCCCAGGTTCCTGAAGGTAAATCGCTCTGCAAGCGATGCCTTTCTAAAGTCGCAAAAGAGAGGGTGGAGACCAACAAGTGGAAGCACTGGTCAGAAAGGTGGTCCATGAATCCCTGAGTAAAGTGGATTCTGGTCATACCCACAACCCTGCTGGCAACACTATGTTAGTCCCTATTAGGGATGATCTCGAGGCCCCAGGCCCTTTACAGCCGAGCCATTCCTCAATTGAAGCATCAGACAGTGGGGTGGAGGTAGATGACCCGGATGCAGGTTTTGAATTTGCTCCATTACCACAACTGGTCAAAGCTGTCAAAGAAGCTTTGAGATGAGAAGAGCCAGTGGGGGCACCCTCCAAACAGAGGAAATATTTTAAACGCCTCAAAAAAGAACGCCCTAATTTCCCCTTTTTGGGTGAACTTGGCGCAATAATTACCGATGAATGTGGTGGTGTTGAAAGGAAGTATTGCCTGTTAACAAAGGTGTAAAAAATGTACCCATTTAAAAGCAAGGATGTAAAACACCTGGAGTCGGCTCCTCTCATTGATGCAGCCCTAATTAAGATGGTGAGGCACGTCACACTCCCATTGGAGGATACAGTTTCCTTTAGAGATGGCCTGGAGAGGAAAATTGAGACTGACCTCAAGCGGATCTACATTACAGCGGGTATGAGATGCAAACCAGCTCTAGCTCTCACAGCTCTTTCTAAAGCGATGGAAGTCTGGGCGGACGACATAGATGCTTCTCTGAGGAGCATCTCAGAAGAACTGGCCAGGAGCTCATCTATTCATGGGCTAAGGTTGGCGCTGACTTTTTTGGGTGAGGCTTCCCTAAACATAATTCACCTGGTGGCTCGGATCATGCTGTTATCTGATCCGGCTAAGTGTGCATTGTGGCTGCGCCCATGGGTAGCTGACCCTGCCTTTAAGCAGGCATGGTGCAGGATTCCCTTTGAAGGTTCGTCCCTTTAAAGGGAAGGCAAGTCGGGGGGTTCCTTCCCCAGGATCGCTGTCTGCTAAACCAGAAGAGAACACAGCCCAGGCAAGGTTCAGACCGACCAAGGGATGCTCGCTACTATAGGCCTGGCCATGAGTTCAAGAAGACCTGGAAGAAAAAATAGCCTTCAGGCCAGAAGTTTTCAAAAGGGGCATCTTCCGGTGGACAAGAATCCCCTAAGTCTTTATGATATTGCGCCTGCCCTGACAGAGTGAGTCGGCATCCTTGCCTCTCTCGGAAGAGAAAAAGCGAATTATCCTGCCCTATGCAGACTCTCTTGTGGCTCAGGGCGCTGCAATTCCAGTTCCAGCCGACAAAAGGTTTCAAGGGGTCTACTCGTCCCTCTTCATGGTGTTGAAGAAAAATGGCCAGTTATAGACCTAACCCACTTGAATTATTTTATCAAGAAGAAGTTCAAGATGGAGATACTACTCATGATCAGTCAAGCAATCTAACCAGGCGATTGGCTTGTGTCTATAGACCTGAAAAACGCCTAATTCCATGTTCCGATAGCGTCAGAATTCCAGAAATACCTTTGCTTTGCTGTCGATCAAATCCATCTGCAGTTCACCTGTCTCCCCTTCGGGCTTACGACATTGCCTTGTGTGTTTTCAAAACTCTTGTTGGCTGTCGTGGCTCTGATCAGGACCAGAGGTATCCGTCTGTATCACTATCTAGACGACCTGCTTTTGTTATCTCGGGACAGGGAGCAGTTGCTAATCCACAGATCCCAGGTCATCTCCACTCTACTCGAGTTCGGTTGGCTTGTGAATCTGGAAAAGAGCCATCTGGATCCTACGCAGTCCCTGTTATTCCTCGGGGCACACGTCAACGCTATCAAGAGCACCATCTCTTTACCCCTGGAAAAATTCCAGTGATCCGGGATGGAGTTCGGCTTGAAATGTCATCCTCTCATCTCCGAACCTCTCAATGCCTAAAGATCATCTGGAACCATGGTGGCAACAGCACCCATGGTAAAGTGGGCTCAGTGGAAAATACGGTCCTTTTAGAAGGGTTTCCTTCAGCAGTGGAACCCAGGGCTTCAGGATCACTCTATCCAAATAATCTCATCCATGCGGGAGAGCCTTCCTTCGTGGCTACAACCGAGGAACCTCCTCAATTGTCACTCCATCGCACCTGTGTCTTGGGTCACCATCACTACAGATGCCAGCAACAGGGGCTGGCAGAAGTAGCCCAAGGCATATGGAATTTTCCTTCACAGGATAGTTTCCAATGTTCTGGAACTCCGGGCAGCGTTCTGCGCTCTGTAGGCCTTTCACCACTTAACAGCAGGAGCCTCAGTCCTCTTAAGACTGGACAACACGACGGCAGTCGCATACATCAAGAGACAGGCGGGTACTGAGTCTCTCCCTGTCGAAGGAAGTAGAGCCCATCATGATCTGGGCCCAGAAAAACCTGGCCAACCTCACAGCTGTCTACCTCCCTGGAGTCCAGAACATTCAAGCAGATTTTCTG
The DNA here is from genome assembly GCF_905171775.1 of Rana temporaria. NCBI lineage: Eukaryota > Metazoa > Chordata > Amphibia > Anura > Ranidae > Rana > Rana temporaria. Next base: position 147,690,989 of record NC_053492.1, on the reverse strand, counting down.
TCGAGAATTTCTCTGGACAACGAGTGGACTTCCCCCCGAAGTCTTCAGGTGGGTCCTGTCTCTGGGAGTAATTCCGGAAGTAGACTTGTTTGCCTTCCTGTTCAACTTCAGACTAGAGAGATACTACACAAGGTCTCTGTATCCCCAGGCTTTCGGGGTATATGCTCTGACAGACCATTGGCGGTTCCACAGGGCCTATGCCTTTCCCCTGGTTCCTGTCGAGGTTTAGGATAAAAGAAGCAGAGATAGTGGCAATAGTCCTGTACTGGCCAAACAGGCCATGGTTTCTGCAGATGCAAATCAGCTTCCGGGACCCAGTTCCTCTACCCTTCAGACCAGATCTCCTATCACAAGGGGCAATTCTACATCCATGCCCGGCCCATCTACATCTGATGATCTGGTTCTTAAGAGGGGAAGGTTGGAGGCCATAGGCTGTCCAAGTAGGGCCATCTCCACATTAATAAATGCCAGAAGAGCAGGCACCAACAGAGTCTACCAGAGGATTTGGAAAAAGTTTGCAGACTACACCACTTCCACGGCAGGTTCTTGCAATAACCCAAAGATACATGATATGCTGGGCTTCCTACGATCAGGCTTGGATTTCATTGTCAATCAGCTCGCTGCGAGTCCAAGTCTCTGCAATCTCTGCCTTTACGGGTGTTTCCTGGGCTAGACACCCTCTTACTCAGTAGTTGTTTAGATGAGCAATAAAGCTCAGACCTCAGAAAAAGACAAGATTCTCTAATTTGGATCTTCCCCTTGTCCTGGATTTTTCTCAGGTAGAGTTGGAACATGAAGATCAGTCCTCTATCAAATGACTCGCTCTAAAAGTTGCCTTCTTGGTGGCTATAACATCGGTCAAGAGGGTCTCTGAAATCAGCTCTCTGGGATGCAAGGAGCCATTTTTAACCTTTATAATTCCTATGTTGGGTTTAAAACTCAAAGTGGCATCTGTGTTTCATGACAATCAGGAGACTGCTCTTCCAACGTTCAGGTCTACCGAGGTTCCAGTGTTCATCTCTTAGATATTGGAAAAGCTCTAAGTCAGTATCTTGAAGCTACAGCTTCTTTCCGTCAGACCGACCACCTGTTTGTTCTTTTTTTATGGGAAGAATAAGGGTATGCGTGCATCTTCCAGATCTATCGCAGCATGGATTGTTCAGGCCATTTAGTGGGCCTTCAAAGCCAAGGGCTTGGCACCTCCAGAAACGGTGACTGCTGACTCAACTAGAAGTGTGTCTAAATCATGGGCGGCGTCACGTGGCTCCAGAAGTTATTTGCAAGGCGGCCTTGTGGTATTCAATTAACACGTTCAAGGCACACTACTGCGTAGAGCCAGCCTTGTTAATTTTGGTTTACGTATCTTGTCTGTTGATGGTGCCAATTAAACCTTTTTTTCTTTTGTCCAGCCGGGTGTGTATGGCTAGTTATTTCCCACACGTAGGCTGCCATTGAGTCAGGAAAACGGAAAATTTATATCAAATACTTACCGTAATTTTCCTTTCCTGATGGACTCCATGGCAGCAGGAGTTCCCTCCCAGTGGCTGGAGTAGGCTAAATTATGGAACACGGCCTCTGGCCCAGAGCAAAGATTTATGGGAGAAGGGTCCTATGAGGTATGAGGGGCGGGATTAACCCACACGTAGGCTGCCATGGAGTCCATCAGGAAAGGAAAATTACGGTAAGTATTTGATATACATTTACAGTTTTTCTTAGATCTATGGAAATTACTATTATTTTTTTTTACCGTTTTAAAAAGAGTTGTTGTGGATTTTATACTAGGGGGAAGAGTCTGCTTCTTCCTTTTCCATATATGTGAAATCTTTAGGCTCCATTCACACTTGTGCCACTTCAAAGTTGAAAAATTTCCATTGCAACTTTGGCTTTGACTGTTGCACAACTGTCGCATTTAACAATAAGATGCAACTTTTGAGCGTTTACATTGCAGTCTATGGAGCTCAAGTTGCATCATGGTGCAGATTTCTTTTTAAAGTCACATAGATTTGAACGGTTTCCATTGAAATACACAAACTGCGGCTTGTTGTGCAACTTTGTGTCCAAAGTCACATAAGTGTGAATGGAGCCTTAGTTTATATATATATAAAAAAAAGGGGGAGGGGACAGTGGAGGCTGTTTTCCAGGGGGTTTATAATATTTATGCGTATTTTGGGGGGTACTGGCTCTCTGATAAGCCTTTGTATATGGCATAGTTTTGGAGATTTCTTTGCTTTATAAAATACATTGTTGCACAAGAAATATTGATATGTTATTTCACACACTGTGTTGGCTGCTTTCCAGACATTAGTAGTAGATCTCACAAGCGAGGATTCAATTTTCATTTTGGTAAACTTTTTTTTTTTTAACCAGTTCAAATACTGGCCACTTTCACCCACTTCTTGCTTTTAAAGCAAGACATGCACCTTAAGGGAAGCTTACCAGAGAAACCAAGAATAGTATACAACTGGGCATCTAATTGAGAGACAGGCTGGTGCACAATGTGGTGGAGCCACCCACAGCCAATCCCAAAATGTTCTGGGACATGAAAGATTTCTTTGGGTGTGGACGCCGTTATAGTTGTGTACGTGTACCTGATAATATTAGAAAAGTAAAATAATTTTTTAATCCCCAAACCAAACAGGCGCATACGATTAAGGATTTCATGTGATACAGTGGGTGTGGTGTATGCAATAAAATGTCCATGCGATCTGATTTATGTCGGTAGAACTAAAAGATCGCTTAAGGATCATGTTAGGAACATCAGGAAGGGTTTTGACAAGCACTACCTGTCAGTTCATATCAGAGATGTTCACAACAAAACCGCAAAGGGAATGGAATTTTGGGTGTATTGAGGCCCCCAAACATCATTGGAGTGGCTCAAATTATATACGGGAAATAAGCAAACGGGAATCATGGTGGATACACCAGTTAGGATCTTTAGCACCTGGTGGATTGAACAAAGATTTTGATTTGAGATGCTTTTTGAGTAACTATTAGTCTATAGTAGTTGTTCTCCACCCCCTCCCCCCTTTTTTCTGGCTTATTAGTGATCCCATCGACATTATATAGCAGTACCCATAATTCAATTTTTTTGTTATATTATGTCCCAATTTTAATATATCATATCTACTTGCCGTCGCCGCACCGTCATAATACGTCCACAAGGTGGCTCTCCTAGGCGAGATCACGTATTATGACGTCCTACCTTTTAGCCGCCACTAGGGGGCGCACGCGCGCCGCCGGAGGCGCGCGCGCGCGCCCCCCGCTCGCCCCCGACTCCCGTGCGTGTGCCCGGCGGGCGCGATCGCCGCCGGGCACACGCGATCGCTCGGTACAGAGCGGGGAACGGGAGCTGTGTGTGTAAACACACAGCTCTCGTTCCTGTCAGCAGGGGAAATGCTTTTCTTCGGTTCATACAATGTATGAACCGAGGATCAGTGTTTCCCCTAGTGAGGCCACCCCCCCCCCCCACAGTAAGAACACACCCAGGCATACTTAACCCCTTCCTCGCCCCCTAGTGTTAACCCCTTCACTGCCAGTGGCATTTTTATAGTAATCTAATGCATTTTTATAGCACTGATCGCTATAAAAATGCCAATGGTCCCAAAAATGTGTCAAAAATGTCCGAAGTGTCCGCCATAATGTCGCAATACCGAAAAAAAAATCGCTGATCGCCGCCATTACTAGTAAAAAAAATATTAATAAAAATGCCATAAAAATACCCCCTATTTTGTAAACGCTATAACTTTTGCGCAAACCAATCAATAAACGCTTATTGCGATTTTTTTTTACGAAAAATATGTAGAAGAATACGTATCGGCCTAAACTGAGGAAAAAAAATGTTTTTTTATATATTTTTGGGGGATATTTATTACAGCAAAAAGTAAAAAATATTCATTTTTTTCAAAATTGTCGTTCTATTTTTGTTTATAGCGCAAAAAATAAAAAACGCAGAGGTGATCAAATACCACCAAAAGAAAGCTCTATTTGTGGGAAAAAAAGGACGCCAATTTTGTTTGGTAGCCACGTCGCACGACCGCGCAATTGTCTGTTAAAGCGACGCAGTCCCGAATCGCAAAAAGTACTCTGGTCTTTGGGCAGCAATATGGTCCGGGGGGTAAGTGGTTATACATATATTTTAATATATATTTTTTATACATGGCACATTTTATTATCCCTTGGAATCCAACACTTCAGTATTTTATATAGTAATTTTTATACATAAAATTTGTTTTTAAAATAGGTCTGTATCATTTATATTGATTTTAATTATAAACTCTTACTTTCCTATAGATGTTATTCATTTATTTGGACAGTAGTAGGCATCCATTGTGATTAGGATTTTATTTTGTATTTATTACCTGCCTTTATATATATTTTATTTATTTTTTGCTATGTATTTATTGATCCCAGGCATTGCACATATTGGTTAGTATATTGGATTGCATTACATACAATCATTAAGATGCACATTTTCCATGAATACTTTGGCACCAAGGGGTATGTTGTGAAGTTCCTCCACTGCCGTCCTGCTTATGTCTGACCATGATTGCGGCAGTCTTTATGGGTTAAGTAGGACAACGTAGGGCTCTGGCATGTCAGTAAGTGAAGATACATGTAATAGCTTTTTGGCTGCATTTATATCCCAATAGCTTTTTCCTATGCAATACATGCACTGCGGTCTATTGATAACTAGAGTGTCTGCGGTCTTCAGCAAAATGTCCGCCGACATACTATATTAGAGTGACATTCTTACCATCCAATCAAATTTCCCCCCTTAAGAAGATACAACAACCCCTGTATCGAGACGCAGAGGGGACAGGAAGGCAGGAGAGTCTGTGTGAGGCCAAGGAGGACTTTATCATATCCCGATCTCTGTACATCATCACGGTCCTGTTTTAGTGTGGTGCACTTCCGCACCCACACTGAGTAACCCGGCAGGGGATTTCTTTATTTAATAAACCTTTAAAACGTTACAAGTTTTTTTTCTATCTTCTATGATCTGGAACATATACTAAGGAGACCTGGATCCCAGGATTGCCCAATAGAACCCAGGTGTGGTTTATAAGCACCTGTGTGACAGCACTCTGATACAGCTTTTTGGATCACTCACTGGGCTGTGTGGTTTTATGAACTGTAATATTCATTATTCCAAAAATGCCATTTGAATATCACATTCACTGAAGCACTTTGGAGTAGTATTCATTATATGCAATGGAGCACTTCAAGAATATTTATACAAGGACTTGTGTGTCAATATATATTCATTCTTTAGGATACATGCTCGATTCACACCTATGCATGTTGCTTTTGAGCGTTTTTGCAATGCTTTTTGCGGTACTTGCTGCATTTTTACCACGATTTGCGGGTTTTTTTAAGCCAGTATTTTTTTACATTTCCTTTAACAACCAGCTATGAAAATGTTTAAAAAAAAAACGCAAAACACGGCAAAATGCGTTTTGGATGCAGGTCCATTGAATTCTATTGCATGCAAAACGCTGCTTTTTGCTGGGAAAAAAAAAGTTCCTGACCCTTTCCAAAAACGCAGAGGCACAAAAAAGCATTGATGTGAACATGTTCCATAGGTAGCCATGTTAAAAAATGTCCTTGCATTTCTGCAAAATGCACCAAAAAAAAAAAAAAGCATTAGTGTGAATGGAGCCTTATTGTTTATCACCATGTTTTGATATTTATGCATGTTTTGCACTGTACATACAATTTTCTGGTATTTATCATTTTGCATCACTTACTGGATGCTCACCAGCTTTTTGTAGTGGTGTGTGCGCTACCAAGTTTCTCAGCGCCGTGTTTTGATTATTCATTTAATTTGGCACAAATTTATGAGAGGTGATTACATTGTTATATTGATTACATTTAAGCCCATAGGAGTGGTGGCTCGCAGGACTATTGCTATTTCAATGTTATACTTACCACTACTGGGGCAGCTCAGATCCTCCTGGCCCCTCCCTTCTTTTGAGTGCCTCCACAGTAAGCAGCTTGCTATGGGGGCACCCAAGCCGAGCAGCAGCTCCGTTTATCCATTCAGACACGGAGCCCTGGTTTGGCCCCGCCCCCTCTCTCTCCTCATTGGCTAACTGACTGACAGCAGCGGGAGCCAATGGTGCAGCTGCTTTGTCCCAGCCAATCAGGGGGGACAGCCGAGACACTTGTGGACATCGCTGGATAGAGAAAGGGCTTAGGTAAGTATTAGGGGGTGCTGGGTTGGCTGCTGCACACAGGTGTTTTTTCTTAATACACAGAATGCATTTTTGATTTATCCTTCTGGACTTGACACTTTAATTCGTGAACTAAAAAAATAAGCATGCTGCCTGTCCAGTGCGACCACAATTACTGATCCTTTGACAAGTAAAAGAAATCATTTTCATTTCGTATTTAGCCGATACAGAAAATAAAGACATCACAAGTATTACTGTAATGATAGGTTTATTTAACTTAATTTGCATCTTCTTTAGAGGACCGGTATAAAGGCTCAGTTTAAAAACTCTAAGTTGAGAACATCAAACAGCTGGAGGTTCAGTATGCGTAGCCACCAATATACCTGCAAATACATTGCTATTTTTGCTTATAATTTAGAATAACTTAGTGATCTGTAATATAATTTTTATTATCAGTAGAACATTTAAAGAACTACACATTTAGGGCTAACGGCTGTGGGATATTTGAGTCATTTAAGTCAGAGCATCACTTTAAACTATAAAAAGAACATATTTTTATAAAAATTAGATATCAAAGACAAAAATGTCTCAGGTGGAAACATAAATTACATCATTCTAAACACTGTAAATTATGAAAAAAATAAAGAAAACAAAGAGACCTTTTAATGCCAGCATTATGTGAAGTACGGAACAGTGGATAAATGGCTTAGAAATAAAATCTGGGATGAGACTACACAGTATATCATTGCACTGTCTGTAAAATTCCACAAGAGGGCAGCACACAGAAAATCTTGCATTTAGAACTTCAAAAGGCACAACGAGACGGCAGAGGGACATCCAGCTTGCACTAACAGGGTCTGTCTTCAGAGCAGGCCTTCATAAACACCAGCCCCGCTGATACCTTGTTAGAAGTCCACATCATGCCTAAAAGACATTGCAAAAGAGGTTTAATAAATCGTCATAATTTTAGATCTTCAGACAGAAAAAAGATTTCTAATATAAGGCAAATATAAAAATGTTCATGTTGCTCAGCAGAAAATACATATGCACTGTTTTTAATTGATATAAATGTGATAAGATTAATGCAAATGTATTGAGTTTATTTTCCCTCAGTGGTTTGACATCCTAGGTACTAACTAGCTTCTTAATTACATGTTACATACGCATGCTGTTCAGAGACTGAGCTTTATTTCTTCTTTTATCTCAGTTCAAATCAATATTGATGCCCTTGACCAAAGTATAAATTCCCCAGTGACTTCTGGTACTGCTTTATCTTAGCATTGGTTCTATTTCACAACACAGCAGGAAAATAATGAAAGTTCTATCAAGCATTGCTGTTAGCTACAGAAAACTCAAAATCTATACACACAGAAAATGCAAGTCAAGGCTTCATTTAACCATTTTATTGCATTAATGGACTTAAAAGTTCAAATCACAGTCTTCAGCAGAAAAAATAAAATAAAAGTGTAAAAAAAAAAAAAAACTTTATTAAATATTAATTAAAACTTTTTTTTTTTTTTTTTAAAGACCCAATGCTCGAAAACGAGGATCGTGCCACACACATTGGTTATCGCAGCACAAATCAATAGTTATATGCCCATGATTCAGGATTAACTTTAGACTGGTATTTCAGGTTTTTGTTGGGGCTCAACATCTGGTACTAACTAGACACAACCTCATCAAAAAAATTTTTTTGTTTGAAAGCACTAAAATAGAGATAGATATACATACATATATATATATATACACATATATATAGATACACACACACACATTATATATATATATATATATATATATATATATAATAGAAAAAAACTTGCGCCGGCTCTCTCCACATACAGACCTGATAAAGTTGCGCAAATAAATGCAGCTGCCACCATTTTATTGTACATGGTCTTCGTTTTCAGAACAGGTTTCAGGGCCCAGGCTATTGCGGTAACTGGCAGTTTCTCACTAGAAGGAAGCCAGTCACCGCTAGTGCGGTACGTGACAAAGGGGTGATAAATGCAGACTTGCTACATTTTTAATGCAGTACACTGGATGGCATTGTCACCACAACACACTGCTGTGCCATTTTGGGCACTTCAAATAAAGAAAAAAGGAAATTGTGAGATTTCAAAAAAACATGCAGCACATCACTGCAGCCCATAACAGTGTGAGGGAAGTGTGAATGGGCTCTTGGGGTTCTAGGTGCATCATGTTCAAAATGTACATTTTTAGAATTTGCGCAGAATTTAAGGAAAAAATAAAAAATAAATATCACAAAAAGGGTTAATACTTACAAAATAAATCTGGTGCTGAAAAATGTGGCTAGGAGCGGTGATGGTGAGGAATCGCATCCATATGAACATTTAGCTTCATTTCATTGTCAATTATTTGGACAAGTTGCTGCACCGATGGAATATGTCCAGACTCTAACTTGGACCACACAGGAACATCTGGAAAAAAAAAATAAAAAAATAAAAGAAAAGAAAAGAAATAATGGTATTATCGCTTTGTTAAAACTTCCCGCAAGTTGCACTGAGGCTTTCCTGCAAAATGTGTGTCAGAACTAAATGCCTACAAACTCCATCAGACTTACACAGGGATCCTTAATATTTTAATGCGTAACAAGCATAACGCTAGAAAATAAAGTTAATCATTTGTGTCCCCAGCTACACTGATTGTAGGGCAAAAGTGAATCTGGAAGCTTTTAGCTTGAATCTCCTTTTGCACTACATTCTTCACTTAAAGTGGTTGTATACCCCCCGCCCTTTTGACATCAGTGGCGCATGCGTTCTGAAGGCCCGGAAGACGCTGCTTTACCTTGCCAGGCAGAAGACTCGATCGGGGGCCACTCACAGCTCCGGAGCCACTAACCCAGAAGAAACGCAGAGGGAACATGTCAGCTCCCTTGGCGTGGACTGGGATCAGATGACCTTGTTCTATGGTGAGCATTTCATAATGAGCTAGGACGCGCTGCATACTAGCTCATTATGCCTTTGCCTTACAGGTTTTTTTCTTTGTGGGTATACAATCACTTTAACAGAATACACCATAGAGTTTAGTTCACACAGCATAAAAAAATAAATAGAAAAGTTATTCTAATGTTAACATACTGTCTGTACTACAAAGCATATTTTCCATACAAATGAAGCACAAGAAATTTTCATGCTCAAGCCGACCTCCATACCCATTCTAAATCAGTTCCGGCAAACTGTTTCTATATAGAGTTATGAAAATTGCCCGTATGCAAATCTTCAGCTTAATACCACAACTAAAAAAAGAAACTGAGAAATTTACCATTCAAAGTGATCTCAAAGGCGCCAGTGGACATGCATTGGTTCTCAATCATGTTGCTCAGGAAGAAAACCATCATGCAGGCATAGACCTGACAAAAAAATAATCCAAAGTGAGTATTAACAGCGATTATTAAAGTACAACTAAAGGCAAACTTTTTCGTTAGAATGGCAAAGGGATTAGAACCACTATTGGGATTTTACGGCTCTGTGCCATCGAGTCCCTGTTGACATCGGTGCGATTTGACAGGTTAAATCACATGCCAAATCGCAGCCTATTGCCAGCACTACTTTTGGCGACGATTTCAATAGACATCTGTGCATTAGCCCGCACAGATGTCTTTCATATCGCTATGAACTCGCAGCGAAATGCGGGTTGGAAAGCATGCGAGTTCAGCACAATTTCAAACTCGCATTCAGTGCGAACGTACCCTTAGGGAGATTTACCTCTGGACAGACTTTAGGTCATAAACACAGGAAGGAGTTTACCAGCTGACCTCATAAGCACACACCCTCCGCTGGTCAACTCCGTCCTGTGTTATGCCCTAAAGTCTGTCCAGGAAGTAATGCAGAAGTAATCGAACAGTGTCTTTAAACCACTATGACGAGAGGTAATGCTATGTAGAATTAATGAAAAGGGGTTTTATTTTTGCAAAATAAGTACAATAATGCTATATTGGTACATAGGGGAGCATAGGGTGAACAAAGGTGAACTTAGCCTTTAAGTGTACCACTTATCTGGGGGAAAGTCCAGCCCATAGACAAGTAAACCTCTTACCAATGAGTACAGACAAGAAGAAATCACATCAATGGGAGTCCCCGCTTTAAACTACAAACATTTCATGGTTAACCACTTGTAGACCAGGCTTTTTTTTTTTTAGTACTTTTTGTTTACAAGTTTAAATCAGTATCAGTACAAGTACTCGTGCAAATGCTCCGTATCGGCCCAACCCTAAAACACAGCAATGCAAAGATGATGGAGTAATGTCTGACTCTGATTAGATTAACACTGTCAACAGCAAAGGACCCAACTGCCACTCGCTATTGCATATCAAGTAGGCTGATTACCATCAATGTATATATGGCAGCAGACTATTGTTTTATCCCTAACCTACTTATCTTTTCATTTTAAAACACTGTAGGTGCAAGAAAAGAATCATCCTATTTATTTCAAACCTGAAAAACAGCAACGTTTATGGACCATTCACACTGGAACGCAGCACCGCATTCTGATCTGCTCTGGGGGTCAGTTCAAGTTAGACACCCCAAGCACATTGCGTTTGCCTGCACTGGATCACATGGTAATATAGTAACATGCAATGCGATTGCTGCACGTTTCAAAAAAATAGTGCATGCACTAATGTTGGTGCAGTGTGATTTCAGCCCATTCAAAATGAATGAGACTGAAATCGCACTGCACAAAACTGCATGTGAAGTGCACAGGAAGCACACAGAGTTCTGGTGCGATTTACATACAGTTCTAGTGTAAATGGGCCTTATGCCCCGTACACACGATCCGAAAATCGTACGGAAAATGCCGCTTTCAAAACGATCGTACGATAATCGGATCATTAGTACAGCGCTTCCGAGAGCCAATCGGGACAGTTCATCCGATTTTATTTATCGGACATGCACGAAAATCTTTTTCGTACGATGCCAGATCGTCCGATTTTCGTATAATCAGTACAGCTGTCGTTCGAAAATGCAATACAAATGCATTACAACACATGACATCACTTCCGATTTTTTTATTCTGCCGTACGAGAATTTTCGTGACTTTAGTAAACTCATCAGATTCGACATGAGATTAGCATGCAAAATAAAACGGACGATCATTCGTCCGATAATCGGATCGTGTGTACGGGGCATTATACTTCGCGGTTTTCACATTGTGATTCATTGGGAAATCAGGTAGCATTGTCAGGGCAGAAGCAGATTCCATTCAAGTTGCCTGCAGTCCAGCTTTGTTCCAAATTTAAATTTTCAAGAGGTCCACACTGGCTTTTTTCAAAATACTGCGGCAGTTACCTTATTTTCTTGTCCCCATTGCCAAAGACTTGGAGCTGGCATGCCAAAAAAAGCAAAGGGGTCCTTTCCAATAATTATGAATCCTATTAATACTAGCTTGAAGATAGACAGGAACGATGCAAGGTGTCTGAAAAGAAAGAAAATTGCAAATATCACTGGGATGAGAATAGTAAAATAAAACTCCTCTTTCTAAAAATGGTGTAAAGGAGTGAGCTTAAAGTACATTTTTGAGGCCTGGACAGTGATGGTTTTATTGAAATCATTAGTTGACCAAAGAAATAGCGACATCTGGTAGAAAAACCTGGTAGGCTGCTTGTTGCCTGCCTAAAAACAGAGCATAGATGTTCTCTTATTTGCAGAAGAAGAAAAAAAAAAAAAAAGAAGGAGCTAGAATCGGATGCAGAGACTGGTCCCTGCACTGATGCAAGGAAAGTATTGTCACTTTGGGCATGAGTGCCATACTGGCCCTGGGCAGAGTGAATGTTTGCTTGATTAACCTTTCACCTGGTTTCCACCATTGCTACAGATGAGGGTATTCCCATGCGTGGTAATCAAGAGATGGGTGCGGAAATAGGGCAAGTGTGCCCTGGAAGTATAGTGCTGCAACATGGGTGAAGACTATCCTGTAGCAAATCCTCATAGAAAAAGTGCAGAAGGAAGTGCCCAAGTACCCTATATGGGATCTAGGCGGAGGTAGCGTTTAAGTGCGCAACCTGTCGTGTGATGTCACACCTGGTCATCAACCTGACACTAAGCTCTGAATGGTTACTTACGAAGTTTGAAAATCTTACACCATTAAACTAATCAATTTCAAATGTGAATCACAGCTATATGGTATAAATGCATACCATTCAGAATTAGGGGCTAGAGTAATGGTTCAACAAGCAGGGGGGCACTGTCTAACCTTGTCCATGTTGCTGCTCCTATATAAGGTCCAGGCTTCACCCATTATGATAGGGCTACCTCTGGGTTTCATAGGGATAGGACCACAGCCTTGAACCTGTATAGCATCCTGCATGCAGGATCCATTGCTCAAAGTAAAAAGTACAACCCCGTACCTATGGTGTGGGGTCCAGGTATGGTTCCCAAGGTTACACCAATCCAGAAGATTTTTGGTTGAAGTAGATGGAATTGTGTCTTATTTCAATCATTGCTTCTATGGTTATATTAGAAGTGTGTCCTTAAATATTTGCAAGTGTCCAATCACCTGAAGGCCCTATAACCCCCAGGTACTGTACAGTTAAGATAAATATGTGTCGTAGCACGTAAACTAGCATTCCAATCACAAACTATACATACTCACACTCTAAGCCTATTCTAACCTGTAACAGAATAATGTCTATACCAATTCTAAGGTCACTCGGATGTGGTCACATGATTGGCTCCCAGCGCCAGCTTTAGTGTAGAGGAGAGACAAACAACAATCAATGCCCCATAGTAAGCTTCTTCTTTTTTTTTTTAAATGGAAGACATGAATGGAAGCAGATGAAAATGATGTAGAGGATGTCCATTTACATCTGTTTGCCCATAGGAAAGGATAACTATCCATATTTCATCTGTCAGACGGATGGAGAAAAAATAAAAAATAAAAACAGCCTGTGTGAACGGGGCATTAAAGCCAGCAGCTACACATACCGCAGCTACTGGCTTTTAATAAATGGACACTTATTTACAATTTTTTTTTTTTTTTAATATATAAAAATGGAACCCCCCCCCCCTTTTTTTAACTACTTCAGCCCCGGAGGATTTGGCTGAAAATGATCGGCCACTTTTTACGATTCGCCACTGCGTCACTTTGACAATTGTGCGGTCGTGCGACGTGGCTCCCAAACAAAATTGTTGTCTTTCCCCCCCCCACACAGACCTTTCTTTTGGCGGCATTTGATCACCTCTTATTTTTTGCGCTATAAACAAAAATAGAGCGACAACTTAAAAAAAAAAAAACGATATTTTTTGCTATAATAAATATCACCAAAAATATATAAAAAAATTCCCCAGTTTAGGCCAATGCGTATTCTTCTACATATTTTTGTAAGCCTTTGATTGGTTTGCGCTAAAGTTATAGCGTCTACAAAATAGGGGGTAATTTTCTGGCATTTTTATAAAAAACATTTTTTTACTAATAATGAATTTTTATCGTGACTGCAACATTATGGTGGACACATCGGACACTTTTGATGCCATTTTGGGACCACATTTATACAGCGATTAGTGCTATAAAAATGCACCGATTATTGTATAAATGTGACTGGCAACTCAATGGATCAGTGAAAATGCTGCCAAAATCACATGACATGCAAAGGTGAAATCCCAGGGGGATATACAAAGAACTGTAGGGTATTGTGAAAAGAAAAAAAAAAAGAAAAAATCACACTGCATGGGAGCAGTACTTCATAAAGTCCATAAGTGTACTTCCAAACAGGTGAGTGAAAACAAAATAAATGGATAAAATCACATGAAAAATTAAAAAGCAGTATGGGGTACTAAACATGTTACCCACATGGGTTGGGTAACATGTTTAGTACCCCATACTGCTTTTTACTATAATGTTCACGGGATTTTATCCATTTATTTTTAAATAAAGCCTTCACAGGTTTATTTTTGATCTGCACCATTGGGAGCATTTCCTTTTTGTTTTTATATATCCACACATGCTGTGCTGATTTATGAGCCTGGCTAATTCACCATTGGCCTTATCCATTCGGGGTCCTGTTTCTGAAGGGAGGTATCTGACCAGATTGGTTCCACCATCCAAGCCGGAGTGACCATCTCTACAGAGCCATCCGCACAGAGCCCCAGGGTCTGCTGAGACCACCACGCTTTATCTGACTTGCTGTTAAGACTAACATGCAAGTCCACCACAGCTGGTAAGAGTACCCATTTTCTTTACATGATAATTTGAAGATTACTACAGACAAGCCATGACCATTGTCTTCATTCATCTGAATTGACATTTGTGAAGTGTTTCATTCATTTATTGGGAAGCATACCTATGAACTATCCACATTGTTCACTGCACCTGTGTAGTGTTTTCACTCCCCTGTTTGGAAGTACACTTATGGACTTTATGCAGTACTGCTCCCATGCAGTGTGACTTTTTCTTTTCACAATACCCTACAGTTCTTTGTATATCCCCCTGGGATTTCAATTTGCATGTCATGTGATTTTGGCAGCATTTTCACAGATCCATTGAGTTTAGCGCTGCACTTTCTGTCCCCCATTTGCTTTTGACTTTGTTTGTTTGTGTGGTAGTTGCTATATTGTTTTCTTTTTTGTGTGTTAGCTAGCGCAGTTGTTTCCCCCACATTTCTATATGTGCAGAAGGCTGTCGGGAATCAGTTAATTTTCAGTCTTTTGTTTCGCAAAAAATAAAAAACCCAGTGGTCAGATATCACCAAAAGCTGACTGTGCAATTGTCATTCAAAATGCAACAGTGCTGAAAGCTGAAAATTGGCCTGGGCAGGAAGGGGGTGAAAGCTCCCTGTATTGAAGTGGTTAAAGTTTAACAGCTTGATAAAATGCTTTGGCAAGGAACATATAGTACATTTCACATTAATAATTATGCTACAAGAATAAATGTGTGCTGTAAATTGCTTCAGCATTGTTCTTTTCTACTTGCTGAGGCCACCGTTTTGTTGAAGCCCAGAGCCCCTGAGCAGCAGACCGCCCTCTACATTCTTGGCACAATGCTGAAAAATAGAGAGCAACTGAGCATGTGCAGAGGAAGGTGGGACAGTGTATTACCGGACTTTAAACAGTATACCGTATATACTCTAGTATAAGCCGAGGCACCAAATTTTTTTTGTGGGAAAAACTTTGACTCAAGTATAAGCCTAGAGTGGGAAATGCAGCAGCTACTGGGTCCCAGATGCCATGATTGTCCCCAGTGTAACAAAAAGCATCTCTTGGAATCAGGGGTGGAGGGAGAAGGTACTGCATGTGCTAGGGGGCTATTTGGGAGGAGAGAGGACATGTGCTGGGGTGGGCAGATTTAATATCCAACAACATATCCCAATGTATCCCCCACACCCAAATCACTGCAAGTATTACATTTATGTCAGCTCCCCCGTGCAAATACCATCTATAGTGTGTGTAATCATTGTAATGATCAGACTCCAGATGAGCGACACATGTACAGTGGCATCTCTCCTCTTCCCAGCTTTTCCTCATGTCTGTGTACACAGAAGACATCAGAAGGAGGCGTGGGAGGGGCGTGTTCAGTGGTGTTGCACCGTCTGCATTTACAGTGAGAAAGGCAGCCGGCGGGAAGCCATGCCAACTGCCATAGAGAGCCGATAGCGTGTGAAGCCTGAAGTGATCTAGCAGGACTTAATTTTCTGATTAAAGTGCAATCTAAAAATTTGCCACAAGAAACACCATTGTAAATAATAACCAGAAACCTCCTCTATATGGTAATAATAGCAGAAAATATAGTCCATCGCAGTTTAGGACCTTTAAGAAAAACAGAATGGTGCAGTAAATGCAAGACTGTGCTCAATTACTCACCTATAAACTGGGTGAGGAAGATAATTTTCTCCTTCAATGCGGATGTCTGGGTACCGCTGGCTTATAACCCGCATGTACTCCTCAAACACCCGCCGATAACCTCAGGAGATGCTGCAAAAAAACAAATATAAATCATTAGCAATTGATGTTATAGTGCCTCACCCGACCTTTGAAATGATCCTCTAAAGATCAATTCCAGCAAGAAACATCTCAAAACAGTTACATACGCAGTCAATACTTTGGCAAACTTGGAAGTAACATTTTAACATAATTTTGCTTTTGAAGCTCACCAGAAATGTCTGCATTATTGCTGAATGCAAAAACAGATTGTTTTGGTGCGTTGTCCATTAAAATCCTCATTCCAGCTACCCATCGTCTCCTACCGGTACTG
This sequence comes from Rana temporaria, assembly GCF_905171775.1. NCBI lineage: Eukaryota > Metazoa > Chordata > Amphibia > Anura > Ranidae > Rana > Rana temporaria. Next base: position 147,674,610 of record NC_053492.1, on the reverse strand, counting down.
TACCAACGCCAATGGGGGGGGGGGGGTTGTACAGCCCTGCGTCCCCCACCCCTCCATGAGTATTGGTGACAGCCAGGGCAGAGAGCTGCTCTGTGAAAGCCAGGGCAGGGAGAAGTGCACCGACAGGGTGCCCGGGTGTGGACCATACCCGGTTGACTGACAACCAGGGCCAGCCGCGGGATTCAGTCTGCCACTCACAGCATGGAGAAAGACACTAAGCAGCGCTGAATAGAGGACAGCAACTGCTGGAACTTAACTTTTCAAGTTAACCAGCAGGCGATTGGTTGCTAGATGGTCCTAGCAACCAATCATTCGCTTGTTAATATGAAAAATTAACTCCAGCAGTTCCCACCCTCTGTTCAGCACTGCTGTGTCTCCAGCTCTGCATGCATCCCCCAGTAAAATGTAGGAAGCAACGTGTATGGGTCCAGAGGGACAGGGTGCCGTGCAATGTAAAGGAAACCAGAGGTGCTGGAGCTGTGTAATGTAAAGTGGTCCAGAGGTGCAGTTGTGGAGAGGGTGTACACAGTACTGACAGATATTGGGGGGTGCAGAGGTAAGCAGGGGGCGTTTTTACATTTTAAAGCTGGGGGGGTGCTAGATATAGGATCCGACCCGGTTGCCAAATGCTCTAGGCACGCCCCTGTCTCTTAAAGAAACCAGCATTCTTAACACAGGAGCTGTGGATTATAGCATGCGATTTGTGGATGAAAGGTCTGTGCAATAGTACTCCATGCTGGATTTTGTCTTGTTTAAAAAAAAAAAAAAACACATTCAAATATGTTCCTGCCTGGTGACTGCTAATACATTTTACCTGCCCAGTTGCTATGTCGAATAAAAAAAGGCAATATTTTGCATTAATTTCAAAAATCATTAAATTTATTCTCAATCCCAGATTCATCTTTGGACAGAGGAGATAAAAATAGAAACCTGACAGGGGTTCCAAACATTTCTTTCTCTAACTAAAACTGAATAAGCCACACAAATATATACGAGTAGGAGTTCTACTTGGAATTTCTTTTCATACGCAATAAAAGGGCATGATTCCTACTGCAGAGAAGAAAAAAAAAAAAACACACTTTACCTATAAATTGATTATTTTTACTGACAAGCAGCATTGTTTGTTTAGGTGTTCATACACTACCTCACCAAAAAATAAAGAACGCTTGAAAAATATTCCAGGCAAATCTTTAAAAAGCAGCATGCCAAGATGATACAAAAAAAAAAAATATCTTTTGGTTTAAATACAAGTTATGCTTTTTTTTTTAATAAACCGCACACAAAGTTCAATATACTGGCTTTGTTGGCAATGAAGGAGTGCATTAGCAGTGTTGCATATTCATATTGCTTCTATTCGTTCTCTTGTGGATTCTTCCAGAGAAATATGTTTGTTTCTGTAACAGAAGCTTAGCAACCATAATGGAGACCAGTTTACAAAACAGCACCAATGATTGCATCAATCAGTATTTTGCAATCGGGATCCATAAATAGAATGCATGAAAAAAAAATGGATTTGGAAAACACATATGCAATTTTAAAATAAGGTGGCCATACAAATACAGGCATTTATAAAGTGAACTTTGATTTTGCACTTTCAGAGTAAAGCAACCCCTGCAGCCACATACTTTGATCCTGCCTCCCATGCCACCTGCATAAATCAAGATAGAATGCCTTGTGTAAATCCCAATGAAGTCTGGTTAGACCTGACTTAGCCCTGACCACCTCCAAGCACAGTACACACTTATAAAAGTGGACCAACGATCGTCCGTTTCTCATCGATGTTTCATAGCATGTTTCAGGTCCAACGCGAGGAACTACTAATTGTACAAAAATTCTCAAACTATAAACTTTTGTTGATTATTGTAAAACCGTATAAAAACAGAAGCCATTAAAAGAAAATTGGTAGTTCTGTTCAGGTAAGAGAAAAACTGAAATGTGTCCCTTCGGAAATTTCATTTTGGAAAGTCTGAATCGGGATGCCAACAGCTATGTATAGGGTTGTCCCGATATTAATATTGGCGCCGATATCAAACATTTGCCTGAGTTATTGTACTCAGGCAAAAGCAATCCGATACCTTGGCAGTCAGGGGGGTGATCGGTGTGGTGCTGGGGAGGAGTTACAATCGCCGATCTCTAATAATTCATCCGACAGTAAAAACACAGTGCTGCATATTAGTGCCCCACTGTCATGACATTTAAAAAAAAAAATATTGGTAATCGGTGTCAAGTACTTGAAAAAATTATCGTAACTTGTACTCGGTCTTATGCTGGCCATACACTATACGAAAAATCGGGCGAAAATCGTCGTTCAGACAGTTCGTTCGTTTTTCGAACAGTTAATGGGCAAAAAAATAAATAAATCGATAATCGTCTAGACGTTTTTGAGACGAAAAAACGAAGGACAAGTTTGGAAATTTTCTGCCGAACGAACGATAAATCGGAAGGTTAATGTGTTTCCCGTCCGAACTTTCTGCACTAGATATATGTAAAGAAAAAAAAAAAAAAAAAAAATGTTTTATTTATGTTCACTGAACGATTTATCGGTCATTACATTATGGCACATTACATTACCTGTGCCTCCATGCGACCCCGTCGTGTGATCGCAGCGGGCCGCGGCCTCAATTACCGGTGGGCACCATGTCACAATTTGTCGCAATTGCGACCCGGCGCCCGGATTTTGTCGAGCCCTGCCAGATGATATCCGATTTGCTGCAGTTTGACAACTGCTGTCCAGCTCTCTTGATTTTTCAATTGAAGGATGTCGGGCACAAGCAGGACAACGACCATCCAGAGAATTAATTTTGACCAGTTAATTGGGAATCAGCAAACATTTGTATAGTCTATGGCGAGCTTTAGGACTCTAACCCACATGGCAGTACACAGCCTGGGGAACATGTCAGCACTCAACCTCAGCCCAGTGCTGCATTGCGTTAGAAGGGAGATAGCGCTACACACTCCCCCAAATGCAGAATGTACTTTTTCTCCCTTCTTGTCCATACATTCACTAAACAAGTCAAGTTTTGCAAATAGCCATGTGGATATACATGTTGATGTATATACAGACAAGAGATTAGTCTGTTTATGTAAATATTGTATTCTCAGATGTCCTTGACAGGACAAATGTCCATCAGCATACTGTGATCATTTCTATGAACCCAGAGAGATCTTATGAAATACAACAAGCTGGTTTTACAAATGTCTGGAAAATGTAAATAGCCAATTAGGTGGGCCTATACTCGCATATTAACAGCGCTATAGGATTGGCCAAGGAGGGTTCTTACACCTTTACTAAAGATCTACTGATTCAGGATTCCTCCAATGCTGTAACCAAAGTGAACTCATGATTCTTCCATGTTCAGCAGATGTCACCTGAACATAGTAGAGCCATGGCATCTGATCATGAGAACATCAATGTGAGATGAAAGTATCTTCATGAAATGCGTGTGCCAGGCCTTTTATCACACGTCTCCATCTATCCTAGCAAGGGTGTAAAAAACAAACTGCTTTCATTTACTTTTTAATATAGGTGTATACGAGTTTATTGTAATGTAAGCCCTCTAAATGTGTTAATAGGATTTGCATTGCTCTGTCCGCAGCCCTGAAATGAAGAATAATGCTCTTATTTTTGGGATAAGTGATTGTATGAGACATAAAAGTGCCTTTTGTTTTAAGGAGATGTACTTACTGTGCTATGCACTAGACTTAGGGGCTTTTTGTACCATCTGTGTTAACATTTAAAAAAAACTTGTTAATATACACTTTGTAATTACTAGGGTTGTCCAGATACCGATACCAGTATCGGGACCGATACCGAGTATTTGCGGGAGTACTCGTACTCGCGCAAATACCCCCGATACCTAAATAGAATACTTCCCCCCCCCCTTCCCCCCCCCTTGCCACATCGCGCCGCCGCATCGAGGGACATGGCTAGAGGGACATTGCTGCATATGTGAGGGACATGGCTAGAGGGACATTGCTGCATATGTGAGGGACATGGCTAGAGGGACATTGCTGCATATGTGAGGGACATGGCTAGAGGGACATTGCTGCATATGTGAGGGACATGGCTAGAGGGACATTGCTGCATATGTGAGGGACATGGCTAGAGGGACATTGCTGCATATGTGAGGGACATGGCTAGAGGGACATGGCTGCATATGTGAGGGACATGGCTAGAGGGACATGGCTGCATATGTGGGGGACATGGCTGCATATGGGGGGGACATGGCTGCATTTGGGGACACATTTAAAAAAAGTATCGGTATTCGGTATCGGCGACTACTTGAAAAAAAGTATCGGTACTTGTACTCGGTCCTAAAAAAGTGGTATCGGGACAACCCTAGTAATTACTTGTCGCTGGAGCGGCCATATTTGGCCTCCTATCGTGCTGCTAATCTCTCAGACAGGGTCTGCCTATATCTAAACTAATTATATTTGACACTAATAATGCTCCTGCTAGCTGGAGGTTATCATCTAACCCCAAGGCCTCTTTCACACTGGCTTTCCGATCAGGTCCACCTGTCAGTTCTTCAGACAGACCTGATTGGAGCCTCCATTCACTCCTATGGAGCAGCGGATGTCAGCGGTGACATGTCCTCCGACACCCCCTGATATGCGATCCTGTCCTTTAAATCCCGACGGATGGTGATCCTATTTTCCATCCATCTGGAGGATCGGATGAAAACACACGGGCTGTCTGATTTCATCCCATCTCCCCATAGAGGAGAGCGGGACTCTACTGTGCGGAGACGGACCTGTCATCCACCTGATCAACGGAGCGAGCACGTGTGAAAGGACCCTGGGGCAATCCATTCACACTTTATATTTCTCCCTCTGTCCTGCAGGCTGGATAAGAGAAATTAGTCTATTCCCCTATCAATGCTAAGGCAGGCCATACATTATGCAATTTGATGGAGCAATCCCTCCCGCAGTGCGAAGAAGAAGAAGAAAAAAAAGACAGTCTGGTTGTACTGAAGTCAATAGATGGATGGAAAATTGGCAGGTTGCTGAACTGTCTATGGCTGGCTTAAATAGTGTGCATCGAAGAATCTTCTAGGTCACAGGTGTCAAACACCAGGCCTGCGGGCCGAATCGGGACCTCCAGGCCAATTCATGTGGCCCCCGCACCACTCCTGCAGCTGCAGGAGAGCTCCAGCCCACCTCTGGTCCTCCTCCAGACCCCTACTTTCAAGCAATGCACCCAGCTTCTTCCCAGCAGCATAACGGAAAAAGGGTGCACTGTGATGTAAGGGAGAGTGGGGGACTCAACTTCTGATGGTTGGGGGGGCTCTTGACATCTAATGTGAGGGGATGCGCTGGACATCTAATCTCACAGATACAACCGGCCCTTTTGAGGGCAATTATAATGCTGATGAGGCCCGCAATGAAATTGAGTTTGACACCCCTGTTCTAGGTGGTCAGAACAGACGTGGGTGCTGGTACCTGTCTAAACTACTGTTTTAAATTAACATTTTAGTATTGATCTGCTTTGAGAACAGATAGAAAACATTTACCTCAAGGACAACTATAGTCTCTCACTCCAGCCCCTAAACCAATTAAAACCTAGACCCCCCCATGTGCTTACTTACCCCGATGGTAGTGGCCCTGTGTCGCTATATTATTCACATCAGTAACTCCCCATAGACCTGAAGTGGTCATATTTGTAGAGCAGGGATGCAGGGAGTACAGATCCATTCTACTCTATGGAGAGGTCCAGCACAGGTGGTGACAGATTTTGGGATGTAGTGGTGGAGAGGTTTGTACCGAAGGAGGAAAGAGTCATTCCCCCCCCCCCCCCCACCGTCGTGGTGGAGAGGTTTGTACCGAAGGAGGAAAGAGTCACCCCCCCACCGTACAGATCCATTCTACTCTATGGAGAGGTCCAGCACAGGTGGTGACAGATTTTGGGATGTAGTGGTGGAGAGGTTTGTACCGAAGGAGGAAAGAGTCATTCCCCCCCCCCCCCCACCGTCGTGGTGGAGAGGTTTGTACCGAAGGAGGAAAGAGTCACCCCCCCACCGTACAGATCCATTCTACTCTATGGAGAGGTCCAGCACAGGTGGTGTCAGATTTTGGGATGTAAAGAAGGGAAGAGTCCCCGTCTCCCCCCCGTCGCGGTGGAGAGGTTTTTTCTGCCGAAGGAGGGAAGAGTCCCTGTCTCCCCCCCGTCGCGGTGGAGAGGTTTGTGCCGAAGGAGGGAAGAGTCCCCGTCTCCCCCCCGTCGCGGTGGAGAGGTTTGTGCCGAAGGAGGGAAGAGTCCCCGTCTCCCCCCTGTCGCGTTTTGTGCCGAAGGAGGGAAGAGTCCCCGTCTCCCCCCTGTCGCGTTTTGTGCCGAAGGAGGGAAGAGTCCCCGTCTCCCCCCTGTCGCGTTTTGTGCCGAAGGAGAGAAGAGTCCCCGTCTCCCCCCCCGTCGCGGTGGAGAGGTTTGTACCGAAGGAGGGAAGAGTCCCCGTCTCCCCCCTGTCGCGTTTTGTGCCGAAGGAGGGAAGAGTCCCCGTCTCCCCCCTGTCGCGGTGGAGAGGTTTGTGCCGAAGGAGGGAAGAGTCCCCGTCTCCCCCCCCGTCGCGGTGGAGAGGTTTGTGCCGAAGGAGGGAAGAGTCCCCGTCTCCCCCCCGTCGCGGTGGAGAGGTTTGTGCCGAAGGAGGGAAGAATCCCTGTCTCCCCCCTGTCGCGTTTTGTGCCGAAGGAGGGAAGAGTCCCCATCTCCCCCCTGTCGCGTTTTGTGCCGAAGGAGAGAAGAGTCCCCGTCTCCCCCCCCGTCGCGGTGGAGAGGTTTGTACCGAAGGAGGGAAGAGTCCCCGTCTCCCCCCTGTCGCGTTTTGTGCCGAAGGAGGGAAGAGTCCCCGTCTCCCCCCTGTCGCGGTGGAGAGGTTTGTGCCGAAGAAGGGAAGAGTTCCCCCCCCACCATTGTGGTGGAGAGGTTTGTACAAAAGGGAAGTCTGCGCCCCCCCCCCCCCCAAGTTTGGGTGCCATTTTAGACAAGCTCACGTCTATCAGCTTCCTACAACCTGAACACACTCTCTGGTCATCAGAACTAATAGGGCACACAGTTAGAACCGAACCAGCGCTTGATGACATCAGATGACAAGATGGCGGTGGGGGACCCCACGCGGAGGACTACACCGGACAAGGCTGGGTTCTCTGGGCAGACAAGAGGCTTTTTCTAGGACAACACACTGGGAGGTTGAGAGAAAAAACAAAGGGGAAGTTCTTCTTCACCTCCCATCACCCTCATCCCTGAGGTAGGGGGATGGGCACAAAGCCCCATTCTTCCTCACCCCCATTACTATACACATGGAAGGAGGATGCTCCCGGCCGCCGTCATTACTCAGCACCATGCTTCCCCTCCCCCTTTCCCTGTAATAATGGCGGAAAGGAGCAGTATTAGAGGGCCCGGCGTCCAGCACTCACCATAACTGGAACTTGAGGAGCGGGCCGGCCGTGTATTGCATCCTCAGCTTCTTGCTCGGCAAGCCGTCCCCGTCCGCCGAGGCCCCGCTCAGTACGCCGGCCAGTACCCCGCTTACCAGCAGCAACCACGGTACACACCGCACCGACATCCTGACCTCAGCTGCTACTACAAGCACAAGGTACAGCCCTTCGTAACGTCAGTACGTACACCGAGTCACATGAGGAGGGGGCGGGACTAGCGGCGTGCTTCGGCCATGATGACTGTGGGAATATAGTGATTCCTAAGAGGGGAAGATGGATAGCATTTCCTTATTTCTCACATTCTTCCGGAAGTTACTGTACGCAGCCGTGTTCTTTTCTTAGAGCCAAGTTCAACTTAAAGCGGAGTTCCACCCAAAAGTGGACCTCTTAATCCATTCCTCGCCCCCTTACATGCCAAATTTGTCATGTCATTTTTTTTTGGGGGGGGGGGGGGAGTTCAGGAGGAGTGGGACTTCCTGTCCTACTCTTGCCAAGGGGCTGCTAAGGCGATACGTCATATCGCCTTTTGGCAGCCCCTCCCTGTAGGCGATCGCCTAGGAAACGTGACAGGTCCCAGGCGATCGCCTGTCCAATCGGATGGCGCAGCGCCGCTCGCGCATGCCCAGTGGGTGCCCGGCCGTGAAGCCGAAAGCTGTCACGGCCGGGTGCCCACACTTAGAATGAAGACGTTGGCCGGAGAGGAGCGGAGCCCTGGCCGGCGCATCGCTGGACGTTGGAGCAGGTGAGTGTATGTTTATTAAAAGCCAGCAGCTACACTTTTTGTAGCTGCTGACTTTTAACCACTTGCCGACCGCGCCATAGGCATTTTACTGCTACAGCGCGGTCGAGTTGTTTTGACAGGACGTCCCTGGGACGTCCTCCCAGAATCCTCCACTTGCGCGCTCCTGGAATCGCGGTAAATTGCAGCTGATAGCGGCCATTTACCACGTGGTCGCTCCGTCAAATGACAGAGCGATCACTTGTAAACAAACCGGCGTCATTTGATGACGTCGGTTCCTCCCTCTCCTCTCTGTACCGTTCGGTACAGTGTGAGAGGAGGGGGGGGGGGAGCGGGTGTCAGCAGCAGCACTGTGGCTGGATCTGTGACAACTGCAGTCACAGATCCAGCCATCCATCCATCCCAGCTCAGCTATCCCTGCGCAATACTCTGCAATACCCTGCGCAATACCCTGCGCAATACTCTGCAATACCCCAATATTCTGCAATACTCTGCAATATCCCATTACTCTGCAATACCCTGCGCAATACTCTGAAATATCCCATTACTCTGCAATACCCTGCGCAATACTCTGCAATATCCCATTACTCTGCAATACCCCAATACTCTGCAATACCCTGTGCAATACCCCAATACTCTGCAATACCCTGCGCAATACTCTGCAATACCCCAATAAATACTCTGCAATACCATAATACTCTGCAATACCCTGCACGATACTCTGCAATACCCCCCATACTCTGCAATACCCATTTTTTTAAAGCGCCCCTGTCCCGTGTGCTCGCATGCAGAAGCGAACGCATACGTAAGTCCCGCCCACATATGAAAACGGTGTTCAAGCCACACATGTGAGGTATCTCTGCGAACGTTAGAGCGAGAGCAATCATTTTGGCCCTAGACCTCCTCTGTAACTAAAAACATATAACCAATAAAAGTAATTAAAGCGTCGCCTATGGGGATTTTTAAGTAGCAAAGTTTGGCGCCATTCCATGAGTGTGCGCAATTTTGAAGTGTGACATGTTGGGTATCTATTTACTCAGCGTAACTTCATCTTTCACATTATGATAAAAAATTGGCCTAACTTTACTGTTTTTTTTTTTTTAAGCACAAAACTGTTTTTTTTTTAAAAACACGCGTTCAAAAAATTTCTGAGAAAATACCATGCGAGATAAAAAGTTGTAATGGCCGCCATTGTATTCTCTAGGGTCTTTGCTAAAAAAGCATATATAATGTTTTGGGGTTCTATGTAATTTTATAGCAAATGATGATTTTTACATGTAGGAGAGAAGTGTCAGAATTGGCCTGGGTGCTCCAGAACGCCTGATGGTGCTCCCTGCATGTTGGGCCTCAGTATGTGGCCACGCTGTGTAAAAGTCCCACACGTGGCATCGCCATACTCGGGAGGAATAGCAGAATGTGTTTTGGGGTGTAATTTGTGGTATGCATATGCTCTGCATGAGAAATAACCAGCAAATATGACAGAAACTAGATATTTATTTATTTTTTTACAGAATTTTCAGTCGTTTTTCTTTTATAGCGCAAAAAATAAAAAACCCAGAGGTGATCAAATACCACCAAAAGAAAGCTCTATTTGTGTGAAAAAAAGGACATAAATTTCATATGGGTACAATGTTGTATGACTGAGTAATTGTCATTCAAATTGTGAGAGCACCGAAAGCTGAAAATTGGTCTGGTTAAGAAGGGGGTTTAAGTGCCCAGTGGTCAAGTGGTTAATAAACATTAAAAATGCCTGGAACACCCCTTTAACCACTTCAATACCAGGCACTTCCGCTGTTTAAATGACAATTGCGCGGTCATGCTACACTGTACCCAAACTACATTTTTAGCATTTTGTTCCCACAATAGAGCTTTCTTTTGGTGCTATTTGATTACCTCTGCGGTTTTTATTTTTTGCTAAACAAATAAAAACAGACTGAAAAAAATAATATTTCTCTTTCGTTCATAGACGGACGCAGCCTTCATTGACCTTAGGGTTATGCTTCTTCCTACCAGGAGATTTAGGCAGAATTCTACAGCACTTAAGGTGTTAAAAACTTTCCTTCATGCCGCTCCTCCCAGGGGGCGTGGCTCCCCCAGGAATTACCCACACCCTGCTCTAGTAGCCTCAGTTTGTTTTCTGCCTAACGACAGGAGAGTCAGGCTCTCTCTGGAGTTCCTGGACTCTGGAGTTTTTTTCTGGCGATTTTTCTCGCTTTTTATTATTTTGTTCCTGCATTTTTGAATCCTGCAATTCTTCTATCAACAGCCGACTGGGTGACAGGCTGGGTCCTCGACCCTTGTAGTCCCCCCAGGTTCGGCCTTCGAGCGTGTGCCGGCCCTCAGCTCAGCTTTGGGACGTCCACGATAGGCCCAGTTGCTCCAGGGGCGGCCGGGGAACTTCGGTTCTAGGGCACACATATGACCGGTCTTTTATGGCTTTGTCACAGTGTGTCTGGCTGAGAGCCATGCCGTTCGCAGACGTTGGTTCTGTCTAGGATACCTCCAGCCGGGTAGTCGCAGGACGGGTAAGTAGTGGCCCCTTACTCAGGTAAGTGGTCTGGCTGGAATTTTTCCCTTGGGAGGTCGACTGAGGGTTTTTCCCTGCTTTCCTCACTCCCTTATTCCTCTCCCTCCTTCCCCCTTTGGGTGTCGGCTGTGCGGGTTTTTTTTTTTTCTGGGGCTCATATTCACTGGACCCGTGGTATGGCGGGGGCTGTTTGTGTCACTGCAGGGGACTGTGGTGTACATTTCTGGACATTATCTGTGTGCTGTGTGGTGAATTTTTGTGTGCTGACAGTTTGGGTACACTGTCTTTTTAAATCTGCGCCACGGTGGCCATTTTGCCGGAGCCGCGATTGTATTGTTCGGCGGCCATTTTCTTGTGGTCAGCACTGTTTTCAGCTCTAGTTTGGCCTCTTGTGGCGGTTTCGGCGGGGAAAAAAGACCACGAATCCTCTGAGGAGACAGACGCAGCGCTGCAGCTTCCTCTCAGCACATACTTGTCCTTCACAGACCGCGCTGTACCGGGAGGGTGGTGAGTCCCAGGGGCCCCATTCTGTTCTAGCGGCCAGGAGGTGACCTGTGGGGGATTTTTTTCCTGCTTTAGCAGTGGGGGTGACACGGCAGCTGCACTATGTAGCCTGAATCAGGCCCCTCATTCCTAACAATGCCGGAGTTAACCCTTAGCGCCCCTTCCCCTGCCACATCTGTTGAGGCAATGTAGGCTGTCCTGGAGTCCTTTCTCACCAGGTTTGAAGCAGCCAGTGCTCGGTTGGGGGGTAAAAAGCGCCCCCCCCCCCCTGAACCTGCTTCTGGGGATGTCTCTGACACAGAATCAGATCATGTTATTGCTGCTTCTGGTTCTGTAATGTCAGAAGATGCGGGCTTGACCCACATGGACAGCGAGGATGACTCTGCTGTGGAGTCGGCTGACAAGGAATTTGTTGGAGCTCTTATTACGGCGGTACGTGAGACTCTAAAATTGGAGGATGTGGCGGAGACACCGACGGTGTCAGTCCCTTTTGGATTCCGCAAACCACCGCGTACGGCTAAAGTATTCCCCTGTGTTCCTTATTTGGACAATATGTTATATAAGGAATGGGATACGCCACAAAAAGTTTTTACTGTTCCTAAAAGCTTTGCTACCCGTTACCCCCTTGAGGAGGACTTCTTAAAAAAGTGGGTCTCTCCTCCGTCAGTGGACCCTCCTGTGTCCAGACTGAGCAAGGCCACTACGTTGCCTGTGGAGGGGGCTTCTGCATTCAAGGAACCCGCTGATAGGAGAGTGGAGGCCGTGGCCCGCTCCCTATTCACGGTGGTGGGTTTGGCGGTGAGGCCGGCTCTGGCCGGAGCCCTGGTGGCGCAGACCCTGACTGAAAGAGCGAAGCTCCTGCTGCAGGAGCTGGAGGTCCAAGGTGCTTCCAAGTCCTCTAGGGACCTGGCTGAACAGTTGGTTCAGGGTCAAAAGTTTCTCTGCGAGGCGGCCATGGATTCGATACCTTTGCTTTCCAGGGCTTCCGTTTACGCAGTGGTTCTGCGCCGCCTTGTGTGGCTGAAATGCTGGTCTGCTGACCAGTCCTCAAAAAAGGCCTTGGTGGATTTGCCCTTTAAGGGCGAACGGCTTTTTGGGGCGTCCCTGGATGACATCATAAAGGATTCCACGGGGGGTAAGAGCACGTTGCTCCCGCAGTCTGGGAAGGGTAAGGAACCTTGCCGCAAGCAAGGTCCTACTTTTACTACCCCTAAGCGTTTTTTTCGTGCGCCCAGCACAGCGGGAAAAGGTCCGCAAGGTGCTAAAGCCCCTGCTGCAGGGCAAAAGAGCCCCTGGTTCAACAAACCCAACAAGCCTGCGGACAAACCTGCTTCCGCATGAAGGTCTGCCCCCGCCCGGGTTTTGGGTGGGGGGGACGGTTTCACGAATTTGCGGATTGGTGGAAGTCTCTTCTATCCGACCGTTGGGTTTGCGAGGTGGTTGCCTCGGGGTACAAGATAGAGTTTCTTTCTTGTCCCCCAAACAGATTTTTTCCCTCCAACCTCCAGCTTCCTCCGGATCGTCGACTAGCCCTGTCCGGGGCTGTCCAGGATCTTCTGGACAGGGGGGTGGTTGTGCCGGTTCCCTCGCAGGAACGGTTTCAGGGGTTCTACTCCAATCTGTTCGTGGTCCCCAAGAAGGGAGGAGTTCGCCCTATCCTGGACCTAAAGGCCCTCAACTCCTTTGTCAAAGTGCAAAGATTCAGGATGGAGTCGGTCCGATCGATCATAGCCCTCCACCAGGGGGACTTCATGGCGTCCTTGGACATCATGGACGCATACCTGCATGTTCCCATTTGCTCAAGACACCAGAGGTATCTGCGCTTTGCGATCGGAGAGGAACACTTTCAGTTTGTGGCCCTCCCGTTCGGTCTGGCTTCGGCACTATGGGTTTTCACCAAGGTGCTCGCCCCGATCCTGGCCTTGCTGAGGGATCGCTATCGTGGGATACCTGGACGACCTTCTCCTGAGAGCTTCTTCAGGCTCAGAGTTAGAGGAGGACGTGTCCATCACATGTCGGACTCTCCAAGAGTTCGGCTGGATTCTGAATCTCAGAAAGTCAGTGTTGGTTCCGTCCCAGAGACTAGAACACCTGGGTCTGGTTTTGGATTCGGGGGAGGCGAGAGTGACCCTGCAATCTGCAGTGAGACAGTTGTCGACCCAGAAGTGGTCATCTCTTCGCTTCTGCATGAGGGTTCTGGGTCTGATGCTAGCCTCCTTCGAGGTGGTTCCGTATGCCCAATTCCACACCAGGGTACTTCAGAAAGAGATTCTGTCACGTTGGAACAGGGTCCCATCTTCTCTGGATCGCCAGATTCGGTTGGGCCATCTGGCCAAGTCTTCCCTGGCGTGGTGGCTGACGTCTCCGGTGCTTCGGTCCGGGAAGTCTTTTCTTCCGTGCCGCTGGACAGTGGTCACGACGGATGCCAGCCTCTTCGGTCTGGGGCACCCAGTCAGCCCAGGACTCAGGAGGAGTCCCGCCTGCGGATCAATATTCTGGAGCTCCGAGCAATCAAGCTGTGCCTTGTCAGGTGGTCCCTGGAGCTGCAGGGCCGTCCTGTCAGGACGTGGCGTACGTCAATCATCAGGGCGGCACAAGGAGCTCGGCTGCAGCGACGGAGGTCGCTCACATACTTCGGTGGGTCGAAAGGTCCGTTCCGGCTCTGTCGGCTGTATACATTCCGGGGGTTCAGAATTGGCAAGCCGACTTCCTAAGTCGCTCGACTCTGGATCAAGGGAAGTGGTCTCTCCACCCGGAGGTGTTTCAGAACCTGTGCCAAAAATGGGGCACTCCAGACGTGGACCTTCTGGCGTCCCGTCTAAATCGGAAGGTGCCCCGGTTCGTGGCCAGGTCAAAAGACCCGTGGGCGGACGCGTCAGACGCGTTGGTGGCTCCCTGGGGTCACTATCACCTGATTTACGCCTTCCCTCGCCTGCTGCGCAGGGTGGAAGCCGAAGGGATTCCAACGATCCTGATCGCCCCAGACTGGCCACGTTGCTCTTGGTACGCGGACCTGGTACTTCTGGTGGCAGACGCCCCCTGGCGTTTGCCCCTGAGGGAAGATCTCCTGTCTCAGGGTCCGATCTTCTATAAAAAGTTTACACACCCCTGTTAAAATGTCAGGTTTCTGTGATGTAAAATATATATTATATATATATATATATATATATATATATATATATATATATATATATAATGTGACAAAGATAAACATTTCAAAACTTTTTCCACTTTTAATGTGACCTATCAACTGTACAACTCAGTTGAACAACAAACTGAAATCTTTACTTTGTTGAAGCACCTTTTTAATTTTATTACAGCACTCAGTTATTTTGGGGTATGAGTCTATCAGCATGGCACATCTTGAATTGGCAATATTTTCCCACTCTTTGCAAAAACATTCCAAATCTATCAGATTGGGAGGGCATCTCCCATGCACAGCCATCTTCAGATCACCCCAAAGATTTTCAATCGGATTCAGGCCTGGGCTCTGGCTGGGCCATTCCAAAACTTTAATATTCTTCTGGTGAAGCCATTCCTTTGTTGATTTGGATGGATCCTTTGGGTCGTTGTCATGCTGAAAGATGAAGTTCCTCTTTATGTTCAGCTTTCTAGCAGAAGCCTTAAGGTTTTGTGTCAATATTGACTGGTATTTGGGACTGTTCAGAATTCCCTCTACCTTGACTAAGGCTGCTGTTCCAGCTGAAGAAAACAAAACAAAAACAAAGCATGATGCTGCTGCCACCACCATGCTTCACTGCGGGTATGGTGTTCTTTTGGTGACGTGCAGTGTTGTTTCTGTGTCAAACACATCTTTTGGAATTATGATCAAAAAGTTCAACCTTGGTTTAATCAGACCAGAACACATTTTCCCACATGCTTTTGGGAGACTTCAGATGCTTTTTTGCTAAATTTATCCGGGCTTGGATATTTTTCTTCATAAGAAAAGGCTTCCATCTTGCCACTCTACCCCATAGCCCAGACATATGAACAATATGTGAGATTGTTATCACATGTACCACACAGCCAGTACTTGCCAGATGTTCCTCTGCAGCTCCATTAATATTGCTGTAGGCCTATTGGCAGCCTCCCTGACCACTTTTCTTCTCGTCTTTTCATAAATTTTGGAGGGACGTCCAGTTCTTGGTAATCTCAATGTTGTGCCATATTTTCTCCACTTGATGATGTCTTCGCTGTGTTCCATGGTATATCTAATGCTTTGGAAATTATTTTGCACCCTTCTCCTGACCAGTGGCGGTCCGTCCATAGGGGGTGACGCCCCCCCCCCAAGCTTTTGACAAAAAAAAGTCACTTTAAGAGTGTTATATCCTCTGTGTTGTGAGGGAGACAAGACTCTGGTCTGGTACAATGGATGTTTATTCAGTACAGGAGGTACACTGCAACATGCATCTCAGGACATTACATATCTCTGCTTTCTACATGTGCTCTCTCTAAGATGGCTACTATGCCCCTTGACCCTTGTCATCACTGCTGGGTGGAGCCAGCCTTAAAGTGCCAGTACATGTGGAACCCTTCAGGTATAACAAAGAGCGTCCGGGCGCTGGACACACGGCAGTCTATGAGAAGCTTGCAATCAGCTGATTTGCCCGTGTGCAGGGCGCAAGCTGTGCGCCCGCACACACTCCCACTTGCCACTGATTTTTCCCTGTCTTTTTTATTGGCCGGACCAGAGGGTGATTGGGCGGTGCTTTTTCGGCATTGCCGCTTAACTTTTAGTTTCCCGGCACTTGGCAGGCTCACTGACTCTGCGACTTGTGGAGTGCGGACTCCGAAGAGTAAGGCAAGGATCAGGACCCTTTTGTAAGGCGAGGAGCTCCACAGTGGCAGCGGATGGATGGACACAGAGCTGCCACTGGCAGTGTACCAGAGAGCACCAGGTGAGTGCGTGGATCGGAGAGGTCAGGAATCCTTCCCTATTTGCTGTTGGCGGCATGGCATGTGCCACATATCTCTCTCTCTCTCTCTCTAAAAAGGAAAAAAAAAGCCTCCACATAGTGTAAATCCAAAAAACTGGCAAGCTTTATTTTAAAATTGGCCAAACACAAAACTCCAAAGAAAAAGCAATCATTTAAAAATCATGAAAGTAGAAAGTATAAAAATGTACAAAGAGCAGAGAGGGTATGAATTGTGTGTTATAAGCAGCTGGTGCTGGCATACAAACCCAACGTGTTTCATCTAAGAAGACACCAACTGGGGTGTCACATGATTTTTAAATGATTGCTTTTTCTTTGCAGTCTTGCGTTTGGCCAATTATAAAATAAAGCTTACCTGTTTTTAGGATTTACACTATGTGGAGGCTTTTTTTCCTTTTTACATGCCCCTCAAGTCTGGCAGGATCCTGGCTTGATACATTTCGGTGGCCATACATTTGATTTTGATGCAGCAAGAGTTTCTCTGTTACATCGATTCGCCTTTTCAGTGGAGGAAGGAGGTGTCCTACGAATCTATTCTTGGTGTGACTAAAGTGCTGGTAATCCACCGCCGTACGGTGAGCTTGGTCCACTCTGGAGGGTAAGAGTATTTATTTCTCCCCCTGCCCATTGGTGAAGGCACTCCTGGGTGACATCTTCTATAGCACACCATACTTACAGAGATCGTATATGAGTACCGTATACAGTGTGGACAAGAACCCCTCCATTTGGCTATTTATTTGATGAACTGTTTATGCTTACCAGCTTTGATTATTTGTGTCCACGAAGATTGTCTAGTGGTTAAAGAGTAGTGGTAAAAAAAAAAAAAAAAAAAGCACTAGTGGGTTTAACTGATCATTTTTGTTTGTACAATTCAACTTTAAGGGGGTGTGTCCTATTACTACACTCTTTTGCTAATAGGTATCCCTCGCTCCCATCTCAAAAATTTGGGAGGTATGGGTACAACCTATTTATAGAATCAACAAGGTACAACCTATTTATAGAACCAGCAGGCACATTCTCTTGGTCCTCTTGTAGTTTTATCATGGTGTGATAAGTTTGCGTTGCGTGCCAACCTATATGAGGGAAGCATATGGCTGGGTGGCATATGTTGGGGTTCTTTCAATAAAGTGTCTTCTTTAGTTAAAGAGGATGTCCGCTGCTTTTTTTTTTTTGTTAAAAGCCAGCAGCTATAAATACTGCAGCTGCTGACTTTTAATATTAGGACACTTACCTGTCCTGGAGTCCAGCGCCGTCCGCAGCAGAGGACAAGTGATCGCTCGTCACTCTGCTGCTCCCCCCGCCATCTTCGGTGAGGGAACCAGGAAGTGAAGCGATCCGGCTTCACTGCCAGGTTCCCTACGGCGCATGCGCGAGTTGCGCTGCGCCTGCTGATTGGCTCCCGCTGTGTACTGGGAGCTGAGTGTTCCCAGCACACAACGGGGGGAGGTGACGTAATGCCCACAGTCTGCCCGAGACTGTGTGGCTGGAAGTGGGTGAAAATACCTGTCAGGTATCTGCACCCCCCTCCCCCCTGAAAGGTGTCAAATGTGACACCAGAGGGGGGGAGAGTTACGATCAGCTCCACTTTAGGTCTTTAAGTGGCACTTCTGCTCTGCACTTCAGCAATTGCACAAAGTGAAAATCTATCGCAAACTACTTTGCGGAACACCAGACAGATTGCAAATGACATAATTTCCACATTCAGCTCTCCTTCCTCTCTGTAACATGCTCTTTACCTCTCCTTCTCACCGTTATGTCCTCTGTCCTTAAACTGTTTCTTTCACCCCACATCCTGTCTGTCTGTGCGTGCGTGCGTGCGTATATATATATATATATATATATATATATATATAAATAATCACCCTCACTTCTGTATTCCCCCTTACTACTGCAATCATCGCCTCCTCCTAATTTTAATCCCACATGCTAATAAAACCTTCAGGATGTTGAGGCATGTCCCTTCATATCTATATCACCACCCTCACACATCTCCTTCTCCTAACTTTGGATATATATCCCCCAAACCCTTGGCCCCCATCATTTAACTGTAATCGCACCCATTATCCGGCAGCTACAGTAATTACCACAATTTAGTTTCAATTCCTCTTCTTTCCAAAACCAGCTTTCCCTTCTGCATCCTTTGAAATGCCTGTTCTGTCTGCAAAAAAATCATCTCTGTCCACGACTCCTTTACCACCAACTCTTTTAATCTACTTGCTACTAATGAATCTGACATAGCTTCTCCTGCTTCCCTCTCCCATGGTGGCCTTCTCTGGACTCACCCCCCAGACTCGGTGGATGGAAAGGAGGTATAGTGGGTATCCTCCTATTCCCCACAGAGCACCTTTCAGGTTCTTCACTCTCCTCCCTCTCATCAATTGAAGCTCACTGTATTTATCAATTTTTTCTCCAATTTCTTTAAGAATTTCTGTGATCTACTGGCATCTACTTTCCCTTATGATTTCACTGCCTGGCTACCCTACTTTCTCTGTTTTGAAATTTCCACAATAATTATCAGTGACTTCAAAATCCCTGGTAATACTGACATTCTTGCTACTTCCAAACTTCTGTTTAACCTTCTCTTTTGACCTGAAGCAATGGATGCATGCTTCTACTCACTCCGATGCCACCTATACACTTTGTGCAACCTCTCCAGACTGCGGGAGCAGAGTGCTCTACCGCCTGTGGCATACTTTATGATGTCATCCAAGGAAGCCCTAAAAAAGCCGTTCACTCTTAAAGGGTAAGTCCAACAGGGACTTCTTAGAGGACTGGTCCACAGACCAACATTTTAGCCACACAAGGCGGCGTAGTACCACCGCGGAGGCCCTGGAAAGCATATCCAGGGCCGACTCACAGACAAATTTGAGACCTTGGACCAACTGGTCGGCCAGGTCAACGCAGGTCTATGAAGCATTCTGCGCCTCCAGCTCCTGCACCAGGGACTTAGCCCGTTCAGTAAAAGTCTGTGACACCAGAGCCCCAGCCAAAACCGGTCTCACTGCCGACCCCACCACTGTGAATAAAGAGCGGGCCACAGCCTCAGCTCTCCTGTCTGCAGGGTCCTTAAGGCGGGAGCCCCTTTCACAGGCAACGTGGTAGCTTTGTTAAGCCTGGACACAGGGGGGTCCACTGACGGAGGAGATACCTTTTTGGGGAGGATTTCCAAAAACAGTGGGTAGCGGACCGCAAAGTACTTTAGTACAGCAACAGCTTTCTGCGGCCGATCCCATTCCTTGTATAACAAGTCGTCCGGATACGGAACACAAGAAACACTTTCGCGGTGCGGGCTGGCTTGCGGAACCCAAAAAGGGACCGGCGTGTCTGATGTCTCCGCCAAATCCTCATGTTTTAGAGTATCCCGCACCGCAGTGATAAAAGCTCCAATTAAATTCCTTATCCTGCTTTGACCCTGAAGCAGAATCATTCTCACTGTCCGCGTGGGTTAAGTCTGCATCCTCTGACATGAGAGAAGTGTGGACAAGAGCAGAAGCAGTACCTGGTTCTGCGTCAGAGACACCCCCATAAGCAGGTTTAGGGAGGGGGCGCTTTTTAACCCCCCCTTCTGGCCACTAGCCGCTCCATCCTGGCAACAAATACCTCCAGGACTGCCGTCACAGCATCCAGCGAGGCCACAGGAGCAGGGGCACTAAGGGTTAAGTCTGGTCATGATTGGGGAAAAAACCTCACATGAGGGGCCCTGGTGGTTCAGACTCCATGCTGTCCACCACAAAAAATGTTGCCACCTTAGTCTGCAGACTCCAAAACGGACCCACTGGCCACCCTCCTGGCTGACACAAAGAGCAGGGACCCCCAAGGACTCACCACCCAGGACAGGCTGTACCGCTGATCAGAGCTGAGAAAAACACTGTCTGTGTTGTGTCGTTTCCTCCGGAGAAGAAGCTGCGGTGTGCGCGCCGTTATTATAGGCACATGAGGCCAAAGAATTTCTAAAATGGCCACCGACATGCATAAAACAGCATGCAGGCTACAAGAAAATGGCCGCCGAGTATAGAGAGCTGTGGCTCCGGCAAAATGGTGGCCGTACACGTGCAAACACACTGTAAAAAACACACAGCCCCACACAGACAGAGCCACAATAATACATTTCAACCCAGTGCAGTAAAAAACATAGCACCCCACAGCAGCAGAGCCCCCTCAGGTGGACCCCCCAGCTCACAGCCACCACCCAGAAACGGGGAAGGAGGAAGAGGGAGAGAGGAAAGCAGGGCTGACCCTCAGTCGACCTCCCCAGGAATGCACCAGCCGAAATCACCCTGCCGAGGCAAGGGGACACTACTTAACCGTCCTGCGACCACCGGCTGGAGGCATTCCAGACAGAACCAACGTCCGCTTGTGGCATGGCTGTCGGCCCGGCACACTGTGACACAGCCATAGAGACCGGTCATATGTGTGCCCTGGAACCTGTAGTTCACCGGCCGCCCCTGGAGCAACAGGGCATGTCGTGGACGGCCTAGTTAACCACTTGCCGACCTCCTCATGTAAATATACGTCAGCAGAATGGCACGGACAGGCACATGCACGTACCTATACGTCCTCTGCTTGACGTGGGTCGGGGGTCCGATCGGGACCCCCCCCGTACATGCGGTGGTCGGTAAGCCTCGGGGAGCGATCCGGGACGACGGCGTGGCTATTAGTTTATAGCCGCCCCGTCGCTTAACTATGGCGGTGCATCGATCGAGTGATCCCTTTTATTAGGGAGACACGATCGATGATGTCAGTCCTACAGCCACACCCCCCTACAGTTGTAAACACACACAAAGTGAACCCTAAATGTTACAGCGCCCCCTGTGTTTAACTCCCAAACTGCAACTGTCATTTTCACAATAAAGAATGCAATTTAAATGCATTTTTTGCTGTGAAAATGACAATGGTCCCAAAAATGTGTCAAAATTGTCCGCCATAATGTCGCAGTCACGAAAAAAAAAAAATCGCTGATCGCCGCCATTAGTAGTAAAAAACAAAAAAAATGCAATAAAACTATCCCCTATTTTGTAAATGCTATAAATTTTGCGCAAACCAACTGATAAACGATTATTGTGATTTTTTTTACCAAAAATAGGTAGAAGAATACGTATCGGCCTAAACTGGGGAAAAAAAAAAATGTATATATGTTTTTGGGGGATATTTATTATAGCAAAAAGTAAAAAATATTGAATTTTTTTCAAAATTGTCGCTCTATTTTTGTTTATAACGCAAAAAATAAAAACCGCAGAGGTGATCAAATACCACCAAAAGAAAGCTATATTTGTGGGGAAAAAAGGACGCCAATTTTGTTTGGGAGCCACGTCGCACGAGCGCGCAATTGTCTGTTAAAGCGACGCAGTCCCGAACTGTAAAAACCCCTTGGGTCTTTAGGCAGCATATTGGTCCGGGGCTTAAGTGGTTAAACACCAGCACACGCTCGATGGCCGAACGTGGGACTACAAGGATTCAAAATCAAGCCAGTCACCCAGTCGGCAGTTGATAGAGATCCCAGGATCCAAAAAGCAGGAACAGAAAACAAATAAAGGTGAAAAAAAAAAAAATCGCAAAAAAATTCCAGAGCAATGAGCTCCAGAAATGCCATGCTCTCCTGACGCTAGGCAGATTAAAACTGAGGCTGGATGCTTCCAGAGAGTGGGATGTACCCGGGGGACACGCCCCCATGGGAGGTGCTGTACTGAGAAGTGTTTTTAACACTTAAAGTGCTGTTTTGTTTTGCCTAGTCTCTCCTAGAGAAAAGGTACATAACCCTAAGGTCAATGCTGCTGTGTCCGTCCATGAACGAAAGAGAAATTAGTAGACACACTTCCTAGTGCGTTTTCAGGACAGCAAAGAGAAATCTCCCCTAAACTGGCAATGATTTTCAACCCTTACCAATGTTATTCAATTAATAATAATAAAAATAAGAAAAACAACATGCAGGTGGCCTACATAGCGAGTGATACCACCCAATATTGGCTTGTAATTCAGCAAATGTACATTTTCCTGTTATGCTGAATCTGTAGTCTGACTTTACACTGAACTTTTCTGCTGCCAATTTGTTCCAGGTCAGTGCCTTGGAAAATATTGACGTCACGGGGTCAAAATGGCAGACTAGTACAGTAATTTCAGAAGGTTACCAATTACAGCACTAATATTTAGAAAATTTTACAACTTGCCTTTCTTAAAAAAAATTGC
The DNA here is from genome assembly GCF_905171775.1 of Rana temporaria. NCBI lineage: Eukaryota > Metazoa > Chordata > Amphibia > Anura > Ranidae > Rana > Rana temporaria. The sequence goes on along the minus strand of NC_053492.1, from coordinate 147,652,292 downwards.
ATACCTTCTAGATCAGTTTCTCAACCCATGGTACACGTACCCCAAGGGTAGAGCGTACGCCGCCTGTTCTGGGGGGGCAGGGTGGCAATCGCTGATCTGACAATGGGTAAAAAGGCTAAATTAAAGGGTTTGTAAAGGAATTTTTTTATCTTAATAGCTTCCTTTAACTTAATGCAGTGCTGTTTTCATGTCCTCATTGTTCGTTTTTGCTCTCAAGTTGCTGTAATTCTTCTCTGATCTCCACACTTCCTGGTTGTCTGTTTCCTGATAACCACAGTGCTGGGAGCTTTCTCTGTGGTCACTAACTTCAAGGAGGTGTGATTACTGTGTGTCTAAAACCCCAGTTTTGTTTTCCAAACCATCACTGCCCTGTATGGCTCTGTACAGCAGAGAGGCAGGAAACAAAATGCAAAAACAAAACTAGAAACTACAGGTACATTATCTGATTGATTTTTATCAAATTTTTAAAAAGAATCAGTTAACTATTATGTCTATATACCCCTGTAAACAGTCATTTCAGCATAACATTTTTTTTTATTTACAACTCCTTTAATGTAGGGGCAGCTTTCTGTATGCAGCTGTATAGTTGCAGAGCTGCCTGCAGCGGTACGAGTGTGCTCCTGCACCCGACCGGTGTTACCTACACAAACACTTCCCCAGGCAGAGTGATCTCCGTCCGACAGGAGCTTCCTATGTCGCACCCGGCATGATGTCATTCAGAGGCCTGGAGCATGGGATGGAAAAGGAGTGCTGCCTCCGTGAGCTGCTCAGAGCATCCACTGTAAGTAAGCAGATTCTGATAACGTTGCAGACTGCACTGTTGTGTGTTATGTGTGTGCTCCTACTGCAGTGCTTAACTTTCTTTTTGAAGGGAGGGTTAATTAATCTACAATGCTACTTGTAATATGCAGCATGGAGGGGGTTAATGTATTGCCCTTGGTCACTGATGCATTAGTGGACAGTGGCAACTAATTAACCCCTTTGTGCTACATTAGTGGCAGAAGTAGTGTTAATCTCCTTTACTATGCAGAATAAAGGGGTTTATAAACACTGACACTGGTGCCACCAATGCAGCACAAAGCGGTTAATTGCCACTGGTCACTAATGCATCAGTGACCAATGACAATACATTAACCCCTTCCATGCTGCATATTACAAATAGCACTGTAGATTAACCCCCCCCCCCCCCAAAAAAGTTAAAATGGTAGTAAAGTCTGAAGGGTTTTCACCTTCATGCTTTGGATGGACACTGGTGAGGCTGCATTTGATGGACTCTGGTGAGACTGCATGTGATGATGATTTTGCACACAAAACAGAAATCATCACAAACACATACTGACATTACACACATGCACACAGAAACCATGACACTCAAAGAACAGAAATTACTTTCTCGAGACAGTGGTACTTAGGAGATTTTATTTGATCTGCAGGGGTACTTCACCGTAAAAGGTTGAGAAACACTGTTCTAGATCACCTTTTAATGTTTGAGTGCAATGGAAACCCAGATTTTGTCAGACAGCACTATCAGGTTTAAAAAGATAATGAATATGCATCTGAGCTACTAAGAATTGAAAATTTAACTTTTTCACAAGGGCGCCCATTGTAAGATTAATCAGGTAGGATGAAACTTCTTGACAATTTTCCACTATGCGCTGAACATTTTATCTGGCACATTGGCCAAAGGAAATTGGGCCTGTTGGCCGTGTATCTCCAGAATCATATTTTGGATGTTTGGTTTATTATGCTTTCAGCACCTAAAACAGTATAAAAAGCACCTTTAAAGCAGATGTCCGCTCAAAAAAAAATATTAAAAGCCAGCAGCTACAAATACTGCAGCTGCTGACTTTTAATATTAGGACACTTACCTGTCCTGGAGTCCAGTGCCGTCCGCAGCAGAGGACGAGCGATCGCTCGTCACCCTGCTGCTCCCCTCTCCATCCACGGTGAGGGGACCAGGAAGTGAAGCGCTCCGGCTTCACTGCCCGGTTCCCTACGGCGCATGCGCAAGTCGCGCTGCGCCCGCCAATTGGCTCCCGCTGTGTGCTGGGAGCCGAGTGTTCCCAGCACACAACGGGGGACGGACAAGATGTCAGAAAAAAAACGTCTTTTGCCCGTGACTTGTGGCCGGAAGTGGGTGCAAATACCTGTCTTTAGACAGGTATCTGCACCCCCCTGAAGGGTGTCAAATGTGACACCGGAGGGGGGGAGGGTGCCGATCAGCGCGACTTCACTTTAGGGTGGAGATCCGCTTTAATTAGGGGTTTTACACAACATGCCAGGATGACACAGCATATCTTTATTTACTTCTAGCTTTAACGTGTTGAACATGTTTGGAGTTTGATTTGTCTTGATATATACGTTTTTCCTCTTGATAGATCACCTCCATCACTCTCATTTCTTCCCAATTCTTCAGTCAGGTACGTTTGAAGACAATGATTTAAAAAAAAAGTATGTACCATGGAAAAAGCTAGATAAACCTTAAACAAATTACGGTAAATGATTGTGCAAGTACGTAACTTAAGAAGCATACATTGCACAATCTCTAGTTTTTGGCTTTTCTGTATTGTAATGAATACAATAAAAGTATTAAACAGACATTTAAACCTTTATGTCCAAGTACAAAATACTGCTGTTCAATCAGAAACCTAACTTCTCTCCATCATGAAGCCTTAGCGGCCATACAGAATTGTTCATAATGATTCCTAGGTGCATTCACTCGCCAAGCTCTAAATCTTCTATTTCCTTTAGAAGTGCTTCCTCTTTTTGGATTTTCTCAAGCTGCAAAAAAAAAAAATGTAACAGCAAGTTATTTTATCGACAACTTAAAGTGTTTCTAAAGCTTAACATTTTTTACTTAATGAATTCCCGGAATAAAGGTAGAAAAAATGTTTAGGTATTAGTATAGCCCCCCAATACTTACTTCACCTCACTCGTTCCTGTGCCCCTCTGAAGGAGCTCTCCCCATTCTCACAGGCTTTGCTGTGGCATTACTTACTGATTGTACTAGATTAGGAAAGCCACACACCTGTCTATATAAGACCTTACAGTGCATGTCAGAGCAAATGAGAACCATGAGGTCAACTGAACTGCCTGAAGAGCTCAGAGACAGAATTGTGGCAAGGCACAGATCTGGGCAAGGTTACATGGAAGACGTTTTGGATGACCTGAACCCTTCCTAGAGATGGCCGTCCGGCCAATCTGTGTTTTTCTGTCAATATGGGGTGCTGTGTGTACATCAATGAGGAAAAAAAATTACTTAAATGATTTTAGCAAATGACTGCAATATAACAAAGAGTGAAAAATTTAAGGGGGTCCGAATACTTTCCGTACCCACTGTACACTTTAAAACTGTTTTGAACATAGAAATAGCTAGACTAACTGAAAATGTTAAAGGAAGAAATGGTGGTGTGCTTTCATTGAGTAAACCGTTGTTACTGGAACATTTCCCAGAATGTACTTATAGACACAACTTTCATATTTTCGTTACTCCATTTTGCATACAGATTCTAATTGCTCCCTCTAGTGTCCAAAAAATAAATAAATCAGGATTTAAAGTAGAAACCCCAAAATTGATTTGTCATTGGTTTCCTTTTGGTCTGTTCAATTGTTTTAGAAGCATTTTAAATCTGTTCTGTAAATGCAAACCAATTCCTGTTAATCCTGCCAGAAATCTAGTACTGTAACCTAAATAACTGGTTAAACTCAGGCAGCGTTATTATCAGCCTTGTCCAGTTGGCCTCTGAACTACAGGAACCCCCCTATTCCGCCCTGTTATGGAGGTGAGCAGATGGAATGTGTTCTGTAGTCCTAACAAGACCTGTCCGAGTGTGATAATACTGCTTCTTCACTGTTACGGCATGGTGAGCATTGTAACCCTACAATGGGTTGAAAACTTAAGCCTATGGTCACTGCTGTCTCAGCTAAAAAGACACTGGGGTTGATTTACCAAAGGCAAATCCACTTTGCACTACAAGTGCACTTTGAAATGCAGTCACTTTAGATCTAAGCGGAAGATCTGAAACGAGGGAAAGCTCTGCTGATTTTATCATCCAATCATGTACAAGCAAAAATGCTGTTTTTTTTCCCTTGCATGCCCCCCTCAGATCTACAGCGACTGCACTCCCAGGTGCACTTGTAGTGCAAAGTGGATTTGCCTTTAGTAAATCAGCCCCACAGTTCTTTGATCTTTAATCTAAAATTCAATTATGTATGGGAACCTTTACTATACACAAGCAAACAAGAATAAAGAAAATCCAAAACACACAATGCATACAAGCAGGACATTGTACGTTGGCTGCTTTAGGACCACTAGGGGGCTGGCGCCCGCACCACAACGCCGGAGCAGATGCGCGGGGCCGTGATGTCCAACGGCCACCAGCGAATGCTCCTGAGAGAGAAAGAACGGGCAGCGATATCTCTCCTCCTCCTCCTCCTCCAGGTCACTACACTGCCCCCCACAGTTAGAAAAACTTTAACCCCTTGATCGCCCCCTAGTGTTAACCCCTTCCTTGCCAGTGACATTTATACAGTAATCAGTGGCTTTTTTTTTTTTTTTTAGCTCTGATCGCTGTATAAATGTCAATGGTCCCAAAAGTGTCAAATCCGATCTCTCTTTCTCAGTCCCGCTAAAAATTGCTGATCACCACCATTACTAGTAAAAAAAAAAAAAAAAAGAATAATAAAAATGCCATAAATCTATCCCCTATTTTGTAGATGTTATAACCAATCAATATACGCTTATTGCGACTTTTTAACCAAAAATATGTAGAAGAATACATATCTGTCTAAACTGATGAAGAAATTTGTTTTTTATTTTTTTTATTTGGGGGGGGATATTCTAGCAAAAAGTAATATATGTTTTTTCCCCCAAAATTTACGTTTTTTTTTTATAATGCAACAAACAAAAATCCACAGAGGTGATCAAATACCAACAAAAGAAAGCTCTATTTGTGGGGGAAAAAAGGACCTAAATTTTGTAAGTGTACAACGTCACACGACTACGCAATTGTCAGTTAAAGCGACGCAGTGCTGTATCGCAAAAAAATGGCCTTATCATTAAGGGGGCAAATCCTTTGGATTCCTTAAGTGGTTAAAAGCGGCGTTCCACAGAAAAAAGTCAGCAGCTACAAATACTGCAGCTGCTGACTTTTAAAATAAGGACACTTATTTGTCCAGGGCGCCTGCGATGTCCTCACACGAAGCCGACCCGTCCCTCGGCTTCCGGGTTGAGGCACCGGCATCTTCAGGAAGATGATTAGGAAGCAAAGCCTTGCGGCTTCACAGCCTGGTTCCCTACTGCGCTTGCGCAAGTCACACTGCGTGTCCTGACTGGTCCCTGCAGTCTTCTGGGACCTGTGTGTCTCCAGGAGGGGCCGGACATGGCGTAGATCACTGCAGATTCTGCGGCGATCTATCGCCAGAAGTGGGAGCAAATACCTGCATTAGACATGCATCTCTTCCCCCCTCCCCTCTAAAAGGTGCCAAACGTGACACCAGGGGGGGGGGGGGGAGGAACTGGATAAGCGGAAGTCCCTTTTTTGGGTGGAACTACGCTTTAAGGCCAGAAACACATTACTGAAATTGATAAGCTTTCTGCCTGAAAAGGTAGTAAGCACATAAGTGTGCTCATTGCGATTTCTGTAAAGTACAATGCAAAATGTAATCCTCATTTATAAAAAAATAAATAAAAATTATTTGAACAACCAACTCAAAAATAATGGAATTCTTCACAGCAACATGTGTTTACCTGCCACCACATTATAAAAGCCCTTTATCAGAACACTCAAGCACAAAATCCATTTAGTATTTAACAACAAAGAGTGCATTACCTGGTTCTTTTCTAATGTCTTGCCAGAAGCCTGGAGCTCTTTCAGTTGTTCAATTGCTTTCAGTTTCTGTGAAACAATAAACATATTGATACATGAATCTTATGGATAGCATCTGAAAACTTTGCAGTCTTAGATATTGGAAGAAAAAATCAATAGCACCGCCTACTGGAAGTTTGCAGGTAATGCAGAGCATACACAACATGAATACAAAGTCAAAGGGTACAGCTGTCTAAACGTTTGCATTCCATTTACAGAAAGATCAAGTAGTAGGTCATTACAAGTATGGCTTGATAATAAGCCCCGAGCATAAAGTACATGTTCACGCCTCTAACCTCCCCCCAGGTCCTGTATGTACCTCCACCAAGTGCTGCTGCCCATGCCCTAACACCAACATCCCATGCAGGGCATGCAGACTGGCATTAGATTTTTATTGGCTAGGCTGAAAAAAGTCCAGGAGGCCACAGCTGTCAAGTATGGACCACTTTCTTGTAAATATGAACTTGTGCTAGAATGCTCATCTACAGTATATCCCAAACTATTCTGTCCCCCCCCAATTGTGAATAGAAAAAAAATTCCACACAGACCAACATACACACAGGAACCTGTGTTAGATTTTATTGCCATCTGTGCAGATTTCTTTCTGAATTCCTGTCCTGGTGATCACACAGGAGTGTGTTATATGTCTAGGGGTTAAAGTACAGGAAGAAATTCCTCTCTCTCAGGTTCCAGGGCTCATCTCTTGTGCCCAAAGCCATTGTTTGGGAAGAGGCTGGTGTGCTCTTTACAGAAAGTGTGGATTTTTTAAAAAAAATCCTGGAGTTGGGTTTTAAAAGGATAAATATATACAAGATGCTAAAATCTTATGTACCCAACCCCTATCATACATATAAATACATTAACCTTATAACACAACATTCATAATGTTTAGGGCCAAAACAACTAATCGATTAATCGACAACTAATTGATTATTGAATTGAGGGGGGAATTTGTGGGACTTCCCCCCCTCAATTCAATATGTCAGGGATGGAGACACATGAAGTTACCCCTCATTGCCTCATATAAAGTCCCAATTTTTAATCCCCCTTCTCTCCAACTAATTGATTATGAAAATTGTAATCAATTAATTTCATAATCGATTAATCGGCCAGTAACATAATGGGGTTAAAAAAACTAAAATTGGCCTTTTATAGTACAAAAAAGCAAATCGCTACTGTAAATATTACTTTCACTGTTCCACAGCACCCAAGAGGCCCATGGTAGCTCTGGAGGAGATGCAGAGATCCACAGCTCAGGTGGGAGAATCTGTCCACAGGACAACCATTAGTCATGGATTCCACAAATCTGGCCTTTATGAGAGAGTGGGAAGAAGAAAGCCATTGTTGAAAGCCATAAGAAGTCCCGTTTGCAAGAAGGCACGCTCTGGTCAGATGAGACCAAAATTTAACTTTTTGGCCTAAAAGCAAAACACTGTGTGGAGGAAAACGAAAACACTGCACATCACCCTGAACAAACCATCACCACCGTGAAACATGGTGGTGGCAGCATCATGTTGTGGGGATGCTTTTCTTCGGCAGGGACAGGGAAGCTGGTCAGAGTTGATGGGAAGATAGATGGAGCCATATACAGGGCAATCTTAAGCCTGGTACACACAAAGGTTTTTTTTTTGGTGCAACCCAGCTGGTTACACACACAAAAAATAAATAAAATACTGTGCCTCTGGTCAGCGATCTCCCCTGCTGAGCTGTTTTTGTTCTGACAGGGGAACGCCCATTGGCTGAGAGCGCTTATCAAGTGTCGGTCGGCTACTGGTTTTCCAGTTTCTGTCGGACAGACCAACATACACACAGGCCGAATGTCAGACTTTTTAATTTTTTTTTACCTGTGTGTATGGGGGTTTGGAAGAAAACCTGTTTGAGTCTGAAAAAAGACTTGTGTCTGGGGCGGAGGATAATTTTCCAGTAGGACAACAACCCTAAATATACAGCCAGAGCTTTAATGGAATGGTTTAGATCAAAGCATATTCATGTGTTAGGAGATATACAACAGAATGATGTAGCGCAACTTACAAAAATGACCACAGTATAATAAAAGCGCAAACAATTGTGAATAGAAAAAAAATCACACACACACACACATTTAGAGGGCAGTCTGAGAGTTAGTTTTCTCAGACTGTATGATTTTTTCCAAATTTGGACCTCTGTTCCAGCCATGGCTGTACTGTGAGTGACTAGTATTGTTGTATGGGGTGTCGTTACCACCCCAGGCCAAGGGTGGTAGCAGTCAGGTCAAGATGTTTTGGGTGTTCCCCTTCGGTAGCCAATCAGTGGGGGTTGGTCATCCCGCTGTGCATGCTGGGGAGGAGTACTTAAGGGACAGAAGCCATTAGCCAGGGGTCATCGATCCTGGGTCTGTCGTCCCACCACCTCCCCGTATGGCCCTCCTGCCCGGGGGTGCCTGTTCAAGTCTTCCTGGCTCCAGGACCACATTGGTCCGGGGTTGTGATCTACTAAGTAGGCCCGGTAGTCAGACTGGGTCTACGTTCGCAGAGTGGTCCTGTGCTGTCCGTCCTGGAGGGAGGAAGCCACTTGATGAAGAACCTATCTTGGAGAGCACCGAGCACGAGGCTGGTATCTCAGGAGAGGCCTTGAACTTCATCGAAGGATGCACCATTACTGAAAGGCTGAATGATGGTCGCCTGTCAGTTCCAAGTTCACAAGAAGTTAATCGGGAGAGATCTGGGTGCTTAATCCTGTGCTGAGAGAATTTTGGACCGAACATGCCTCCATCTGTGAAAAGGTCTGTGTCAGAGACATTACCAAATTTTCCATGCGCCATCCTGGCTGCTAGGCTAGTGAGAGAGGCCTATCAAGGTACGCAATAACCGATCTGGCTAGAGTGGCGATGAAAGCTGTGTTGCTAGAATCAGGATTGCTTCACTTAATACCACCCCCCAGCACACATATTATTTAATCCCCCATTGTATCCTTGCCTAACGGCACACTGTCATATTTACAATTTTGCAGCCACGGGTGTCAGTCATCACTGTGCCCACTGAGGGCAGACCGAGACGGTTTGAGCCTGCCCACTTAGGACCGCCCCACTCCTTAGATGTGCAGCAGGAAGGAAGCGGAGTGGGCGCTCCCGGGCGGCACGGGGGGGGGGGGGGGAGAGAAGACGGCACGGGGGGGGGGGAGAAGACGGCACGGGGGGGAGGAGAGAGAAGACGGCGGGGGGGGGAAGAGAAGATGGCAGGGGGGGGGAAGAGAAGATGGCACGGGGGGGGGGAGAGGAGAGAAGACGGCACGGGGGGGGGGGGGAACAGAAGACGGCACGGGGGGGGGGGGACAGAAGACGGCACGGGGGGGGGACAGAAGACGGCACGGGGGGGGGGACAGAAGACGGCACGGGGGGGGGGGACAGAAGACGGCACGGGGGGGGGGAAACAGAAGACGGCACGGGGGGAAACAGAAGACGGCACGGGGGGGAAACAGAAGACGGCACGGGGGGGGACAGAAGACGGCACGGGGGGGGGACAGAAGACGGCACGGGGGGGGGGGACAGAAGACGGCACGGGGGGGACAGAAGACGGCACGGGGTGGGACAGGAGACAGCACGGGGGGGGGGCAGGAGACAGCACGGGGGGGGGCAGGAGACAGCACGGGGGGGGGCAGGAGACAGCACGGGGGGACAGAAGCATCGGAGCATTCCCCCCCCCCCCCCCCCCCGAGTACAAGTATTTGGGAAATGCTCGGTATCGGGACATCCCTAGTAATTACTTCCTCTACAATGTTTGTGAGCATGCTCAATTCCCCAGAATTTTAGAGAACTGGGATTCTTTTTATGAACTATTTTAAAATGTTTGGATACATTATGGCTGATGTCACCACTTTTAATAGTATTGACATGTTCTGCTATTCATACATGTAGGGGTCTGGAGGTCCATCCCACATACTGGAGCCCACATCCACACTCCAACATGTGTACACGCTATAAAATCTTAATAGAATATTTTCTGTGAGTGCTAGCAGCAATAAACTTGTTTTTCGACATTCTTTTTCGAATTTTGGCATTCCACACATCTGCCAAATGTGTGGAATCCCGACAGAAAAGAAAATAATTTGTTTTCCTTTCTCTTTGGGGAATCTACCACTACTGGTGCAATTTATTTCATAAGGCAGGAGCTTTTTTTATATATACATTTTGGAAATATAGGTAATTTAGGTCCCAGTATTTTATCCTTTAATAGAATACTCCAGTACTTTTTTTATAATTTTTTTAACTTGTTTATATTGTACATTATAATCCTATATTATTTTAAACTCATAATCCCGTGCCTTAAGAGTTTTGTTATTTGTGGCTAGAACCATGTTCCTATCAATACCCCCCACGTTCTCCTTTTCTCCGAATATAAAACTTGCATCATACCCCTTTTGAATAAATCGATTTACCAAAACCTGAGTGTATACGGTAATCATTGACTCAAACAATTCCTCCTCAACCTAATGGTTGATTGCAGCATGGTATTATATATATATATATATATAATAAAAAAAACTTGCTACCCGCTTGTCTTCAGCTTAAAGAAAAATGTGAACAGTCATTACAGAAGTCTGTCTGAGATGACCTCACCATTTCTTCACCTTGTGGACAAAGCCAACACTCATCATAAGAGCTGTGAGTATTAGAAGCTCCGTCCATGTGAATAATGTGCTGTCACCATGGAAATCCTAGTATTGCATTTAAAACACAAAGGGACATGGGCAACACCTTTTTTAACAAACCTGTACTTCAAGAAAAGCAGAAATTAAAAATGCCATTGCACATACGACCACACCTTTTTGAGATTCTTGATCTTTTTGTCAGTTTCTGGGTCTCCTGTTGTCATAGTGTCTGGAGCAATATTCTGATTACTCTGCAAAACTTGCTCAGCAGGTTCATCTGCTTTGTTCTCCTAAAAAAGTACACAATCCCACAAATTAATGTACATTCTAGTGCCTGTTTAAACGGTTTTATAGTTCTTTACGATATGAAAAGGAAGACAATCTCCGATATACTCCTTAGTGTCTTACGTATGTGTTCAATATGGTCCACAGGACACATTTTCAAACACCTTGTAATATATAACGTTACATCAGAAAAATACATTTTACAGAAAGCAGATGTAATCAAATCCAACGTGGCCACAAAATATTGGCTTAAGACCTAGTAATTTCATTACATGTAAAGACCATGGGGCACATTTAGTCTGGTAAAGAGTCTATCAATAGTAACTAATCTGTATTCCTCTCTTGGTGATGCAAATCGGCTGCTCTGGGAAGTCACTAAATAAGCTTGCATGTCTCCCATGTTTGTTATCGATCAGCAAAAACTAGACTAAATGTAAAGACAACGTTGCAGTTTTGTGAAGATGGCGTTTTACTTGGAGGCAATGTAACTATATCCAAATGAACCCTTTAGATCATGAGTCAAATTTGGTACTGGCTGCACAGGACTACCCTGTATGACGAAAGTATGCAATACCTGTTTGGTGGCTTTCTTCGCCTCTCTCTTCTTTTGGTTTTTCAGAGCTGTTTTTGACATGGGTTTCTCAGTGGACAGAGGCTTCGAACTTTGAGGAGGCTCATCTTCATGCTGTGCAAGAAATATAAATACAATAAAAAATACATAGTTTCCTCCTTGACTGAAAAATTTGCTTATATGCAGACGACGCGCTACTATACCTGGCCTACTCTACCACATCTCTTCGGAAAGGCATTACATACGACTGAACACTTTGGTCAGTTCTCTGGCCTAAAAATTAATTGGGAGTAATCTCAAATATTGCCTATGGATAGTTTCCCCTCTCCCTAGCTACAGGCGCAGTTACCACTCCAGCGAGTGAACACTATCAAATACCTTGGAGTATTGGTGAACACCGGCTGACTATATATCCCTGAACATAGAACTTTTCTTCGATCTCATCAAGTCTAAAACCCAGGTATGGGCGAGGCTGCCGCTCGGTGTATGGGGCCGCATTAATATTGTTAAAATTATATTACTTCCTAAAATATCGTATATACTTTGGCACACACCCGTATACTTACCCTTGAAATTTTTCAAGTCAACGGAGGCCATACTCAAGACATTTATTTGGGGTACCGAGAGTCCTTAAGAACCCAACTGACCTAGGTGGAACAGCCCTCCCTTACTTAAATCTTTATTACCCTGTCTCAACTGTACCACATAGATAAAACCGACAGACTCCGATTCCTCACACTTCTCTGTCTACGGTGGGTGCAACTAACCACTGATCCACCAGTGGGAATAACTCCAATTGAGACCACTGGTCCCTATTGTACCAATATAGGCGCGTATGGGACATTGACACTAAAACGCTAATGACCCCTAAACACAACAATTTTACCCCTTCATGGCACAATAGACTACTCTCAGAGTTTCTCTTGATCTCTGACACAGGGATATGATGCGAACATGGGATATATTATTTGCACCACATAATTTCCGATGGCACACTTAAAAACTTTGAGGACCTCCAAAATGAGTTTCTGCTGCCATATTCTATGCTTTTTAGATTATTCCAAATGTGTCACGCAGCTCAAGCTCAGTTTCCCCAGCCTTTGCCGCAATCTATACCCAATGTTCTCATGGCAGTGGTTAAGGGTGTGGACCCATGAAAGCTGATCTGATTTTTATGTCATGCTCCTAACCCCATCTACCACGCTAGCTTACATCCTTAAACCAAGATAGGAAAGAGGTGGGCCCGCTGGAGGATGAGGAGTGGAGTGAAGCACTTGACTCATGCAAGTCTGTCTCCCCCAAGCTCTCCGACAGGTTGACCCAGTTATACGTGGTGCACCGAGCATCTCTCACCCCCCTAAAAATCGCCCGCTTTAGACAACAGTCTTCTACCTCGTGCACAATGTGTAACCAAGCGACGGGCACATTCTTCCATCTACTTTGGGCGTGCCCGGTCCTCCAGGGTCTGTGGAAGCAGATTGTGGACTTCCTCCATGATAACATGGGATCCCCGTTGACCCTGGACCGCAAACAATGCACTTTGAAAAAAATAAAGTTGGTTTTGTGTGGACACTTGGGTCCAAAAAGGTTTGCCATCACTGCCCTAGTGTCTGACACTAAAGTTCCCATACTAGACTTCCAAGCATGTCAATCCCAAGCCCTGTCATGTGCCATTTCCACAGAAAATGTATTAGTGCCAATGAGACACACCCAGTCAAACAGGTAGGTAGGTAGGAAAAAAAATTAAATAAAAAAGTACCCCTACTTATCAGCATACAACAAAGAAATGCTAACAAAAGAATCATGCAATAAAGCTGAACACAAGGAAAACCGCTAAATGCACAAATTAAATGCACATAAAGGAAGCTGCTTTACTTGCAAAAATTATTTGTATTTCTGTCCACCCATATTTCTATGCTGCACAACCGACTGCCAATAAGCCCAAAGTAAATTAAAAGCTCTGTGACTATACAGTGAAAGGAGAAGCAGCAGACTGATGAGCTCATCTGTCACTCTGCTCTCTACTTCTATCAGCATGTCCCTTGTTAGCACATTGCCTCCTTGTGATGCTTCTACCCCTCTTGGGGTAGAAGCATCACATGAATGAACTGGCTTATACCAGGGCAAATTCAGCTACTTACAATGCCTCTAATATATACTTAATGATGTATTAATGAATACAAAACCCACATAGTTTTTTTTAATTGCCTGGAGTGTAGCTCCAATATAAGTGCTAAAAGAAAAAGAAGCAAAAAAAAAATTCTGCAAAAATAAGTTCCTTAGACCACTGGTACCTACCAGCTTATAACTAGTGACAGGCTTGTTCCTCAGTGCTGGCGGCCTGTATGCTTGAGCTGGTTTGCTCTCTTCTGCCGTTTTTTCCCCAGGTACAGGCTGATAACTAATGGGCTTTGCAGGAAAGATTCCATCTTTAAATGGCTGCCAGGACACTTGCCACAATTCTGTATTGTCTGGTACGTCATATTTATGTAATATAGAACCTGTGTAGTGCCAGATCTTATAACCATTTCCAACTCGCAACCTTGGAGAACATGTAGCAGTGACAATATTCTCCCCATTTGGGCACCAGGCAAAATAGGTTGCATCAGAAGCTGTTGGCTTGGAAATAAGTTTGTAATTTTTGATGTCCCAAACTTCCATTTGGCCTCTCAGGTTACCAAACCCTGCTAGTACTAATATGTGTCCTTGAGGGCTGTAGAATGCAGCATTCCGAGGACCAGTTCCAAAATCGAATATGGGATCACATTTTAGGTTGAAAACAGTAGCTTTGGCTGGCATAAAACCATAAACGGCACAAAATTCTGTTGCATTTTTGTTCCAAACAACATCATAAATGGGACCATTTTTTGCTGGAAAGGGAAAACAGAAAGAGTAAAAAGTTACATTTAAATCAATACAGGATTTTATAAACTGAAACCAGCATATCAAGTACCTATGAAGCTTAAAATGTGTGTAAAGCCAAAAATATTTTTTTCTTTTTTAACAGAGTGGAAAATTAGAGCACATGTAAAGTTTTTATTGCAGTCTTTATTACTGGTAGGGAAATTCACCCTCAAATTTTTCAAAAAAAAAAAAAAACACCAACAAAAACTTAAAAAAGTGATTCTAAAGCCTAAACATTTTTTACCTTGCATTAAGGTAAAAAATGTTTAGGCATCAGCATCCCCCATCCTTTACCCAAGCCCTCATTCAATCCAGCGCTGTGCGCATCTGCAGCTCTTCTTACCCTTTACTCCTGGGTCTCACTGGCTTTGCTGGGGCACCATTTGCTTCCAGTGCTGTCAATCAAAGCCAGTCATAATGGTGTGGCCAAGTACCACTATCTGTGTCAATGGACACTGCAGTGGGGCTCAGGAGCAAGTGCGCACACGCACGTACACACACACACACACACACACACACGAGTGACCCCATAGGAAGCAGGTTTCCATTGGGCACTGGACAGAGAGGAGGGACCAGGAGCGGTGGTGGGGACCCAAGAAGAGGAGGTTCCCAGCCGCTCTGTGCATTTCTATTGCACAGAGTGGGTAAGTACAAAAGTGTTCATTTTATTTACCTTTACAAATCTCTTTAAAATCGGGGTTTAAATCATTACAAATTATATCCAAAACCGAAAAAAAAAAAAAAGCGCTTTTGTCTTGATATTTTTTAAACCCTTAAGGTTCATTACCAGTATACTAACATCATGGTGAGTTGTATAAACCTATATATTCACTAGCAGCAAGACCCCTTTCACACTTGTGTGACCTGTCCTGCGACTTGGGACTGCAAAGTCGCATGACAAGTCGTACCCCATGAGTACCATTCCTATCTGTGCGATTAAGTTGCACCGACGTCAAAGTAGTCCCTATACTACTTTGGTCCGACTGATGCGAGTTGACAAGTTTACACAGGCATTCCCTGAATTTACGTCGGAATCGTGGAAAAATCACGCGACTTTTGAAGTCACGGTAGTGTGAAAGGGGCCCAAGGTGAACAATTAATCCGATTCTTTGAAGAGCTTTCCCAATGACATTTAAACAGAAACAGCAGCAGTTAAATCTAGTTTTTTTTTTTACAAGATGTTTTAATTAAAAAGGTAATTACTTGCTTGTCAATATTAATCACTTCCCGCACAGCCTATAGTAAATTGAGAGCTGGGCGGGCCTCTCATCAATCCAGGTGGACGTCACATGATGTCCTCCTGTGCCGCCGATCACTTTACCGGCTCATTGCGGTACCATGTGACCGATGTAACCAATCTCAGCAGGTCACGTGACAATTGTAAATGGATGGCTTTCTTTCAAGCCATTCATTGTGTTGCTAGCTGTAATTGGTCAACAGGGATCACATGGTACAGACTGGGCCAATCACAGCCCAAAAAAAAAAAAAATGTAAAGAAAGAATTCGTTTTTTTTTTTTTTGAAAAAAAAAAATATTTTTATTTTCCTGTACGGTCACCAGTTAGTATCTCTGATCACCGCCACACCAATTGTATGGTGATGCTGTACTGCACTGGTGACAGTATGAAAAAAAAAAAAACCTTGCCATGCCTTTTACTAAATACCTTGGACTGTCTAAATTAAAAAAAGGGAGTAATTTGGGGATATATGTGCTATCCTGCCATTTTTGGACCTCAAAAAAAATATGATAGGCAATCAGTACTTCAGAATTGATACATTTTCAGATATAAACCCTAGTTTAGTCCTACAGACTAAATAATAAACAGCGATTTGGTTATTTTCACCAAAGAAGTGTAGCAGAATACATTTTGGTCGAAATCTATGAAGAACAATTTTATCATTTAATTTAGCAAAACAATAAAAAAACTCAGAGGTGATCAAATACCACCAAAAGAAAGCTGTGTGAACAAAATTATAAAATTGACCGCGCAATTGTCATTCAAATTGTGACAGCGCTGAAAGCTGAAAATTACAAGCCTGCAATGCCGATCCGTTTGCTTGTCCTAACCAGGTTGATGACCCAATTTTCTTTTTTAAAGTTAGAAGAGGAACTTTAGTAATTTTTGCAAAAGTTAAAGAGGAGGGGGGGGGGGATCAATGGAACTAAGGTGAAGTTCCTCTTTAACCAATAGAGTTTGGTCAACAACTAGCCCCAAGGTTCAAGGAATGGAAAATGAACAAGCAACAGCATACCAATGAGGTCACTCACGGTACTCTAACCCAGCCCTCAAAATTGGCACTCACCTGCTTGCATTAGGCCAGTGGAAATAAGCGAAGGGCGAGCGTGAAGCCGCATCTGAGGGGAGGAGGGGGCGCTTTTACCCCGCTATCATCCAAAAAAGGGTTAAAAGTGCCTGCAAAGCGCCGCCTATTAATTTCAATGGGCAGGGGCACTGTATGAGCAGTGAATACACCGCTCCTACAGTGCCTCAAAGCTGCTGCTTGCAGGATTTTTTTGAGCATCCTGCCAGCGCACCGCTTCAGTGTGAAAGCACTCAGGCTTTCACACTGGAGTGAGAGAAGAGGCCATTTTTAGCGCTATAGCGCCTGTAAAACGCCTCAGTGTAAAGTAGCCTTACAGAATGCCGTTTATGATACCCATTACAGTTACTAGTGTGCTTATGTTGGCTTGACAGTTCAGCTGAAAGCTAACAAACAAATGGTGACAATCACATATGCATCACCATCAAAAGGAATGAAGAAGCCGCTTACTTGGCTGGAACGAAAAAAAAGGTTTAGTTCTGCTTTAATATGTAGAAGAAAATATACCAGAATTACTTTTTATTTTTCCCTGGAGTTAACCTTTACTAAGACCGTTACTGGCAACCAGATTTGTACATATAGAAAATAAGACAATTTACATAAGGGGGTTATAAATGAATGAGAGGTACTATAACAAACCTCTTGTTGCCCTTAGCAACCATTCAACTTCCAAATGTCATTTTTTAAGTGTAGAGCTGAAAGTGAAACAAGGACTGACTTTTCATACAAAAGTATACCCAACTTGCCTCTTACATAACTTCTCTTATTTCCTTTCACATGATCATATTGTACAGAGTAAAAAGTTTATCAAGAAAATGTGTTTATTCCACTTACGTAACTGCACAGCAGCACTCTCCCCATTTACTGCAATGTAGTGCAATGTCTGCTCTCCATAGTAAGAGGCTCCTGTTTTGTCCACATCAGTGCTGGCAGTGACTAGTACTGCAGTAGCTGTTACATAAGAAATATAAAACAGTGTTTTACAGAGAGACAAGAGGAAGTCATGAAGCTTAAAATGACCTGGCAGAAATGAAGAAGCATAGTTCTCTTTTATAACATTCATTTTTTGTCTTGCTAAAACCTTGTACAACAATATAATGCCATCAGCAGAACAGTGAAACAAGCTACAGCAATGCAGCAAACCGATTACATGATAGGCTAAGAAAAGCATCAAGACATTTTTAAATGACCTGCCTCGTAAACACTAGCAGGTTGCTGGAGGATATTGTAGCTGATAGCTTTGAACACTACTGCAGTAATTAAAGTATACCTGCCAGTACATAAAACCACCTTCACCGACATAACTGAAATGCAGGCACTTGTGTACCTACATGTACCTTTATCTAACTTCTCATCACCCCAGATGCCACAAAACCCAAGACACTGAAATATGCAGGAAGTGCTTGGCTTCCCCTTCTGAAAATGGTCACTGGGGACCTCTGCATTTAGCAGGAAAGTAACAAGGCCGTTTCCTGTCATATTTACCTGACACTTTCCAGCTATTAGAATGTATGCATTTAAAGAAAACCTGTTATGATCACAATAAGGTGTTGACATTGCTGCCATACTAATCCACAGGTTTTATTCTTTTCAGAGAACCCAAGGGAAGCATGCAGATCAGGAATTCTGATGTCATTTGCGGCACATTTGTTCTGGGCTCGTAACTTAAAAAGTACAATACAACCATTAAATTAGAACTATGGGCAAAACTTTGCCAATTTAAGAAATAGTAAAGGAGGGTTTTTAACCCATCTTTTCTTTTTGTCACGTGTCCCATTGGGGAAATTTACCATTACTTCCTGTCCAATAGCCAAAACAGGAAAAGAGAGGAAACTGTTTCCCCAAAAATAAAACCGGGTCTTATACTAAATTTGGCTACAAAAAACGAACTAGGGATTATATTCAGGGGATGTCTTATTTATTTACGGTGTGTACGAAAAAGTTACTCCACCCGTTAGCTCAGGACTCAGCATTGAGAAATTTTGTAAACCCAATAATAAACCTTAAAGACCTTGTACAACCATGTAATCTGTTCTGTAAAAAGATTACATAATGTGCAGTGTGTCTCCTTGTGTAATTTTATTGTGGAAAATACCTTATTTACAGCACCGCTAATCGATCACATGACCAGTTGGAGCTCTTCTTCTCTGCTCTAAATACTGCAGAGAGGGATCCCCGCTGACATCAGCCTTATCCGAGTGCTGCAGAGGGAGGGGCTGCTGACGTCAGCCAAGAGGAGAAGAGCCCCGGCGGGTCACTTGAGCGCCCAGCGGTGCTGTAATGAAAGGTATTTTCCACAATAAGTTACACAAGGAGACACATTGCACATTATATGATCTTTTTAACCACTTAATGACCCCGCTCATAGACATGGCGGTTCGTTAACTCTGGGAGGACGTCTATGGACGTCCTCCTAGAATCGCGCTCCCGCGTGTCCCCTGGGGTGCGCACACGGGAGTGTCCGGTAAATTGCCGCTGACAGCGGCCGTTTACCACGTGATCACTCCGTCCAATGACGGAGCGATCACATGTAAACAAACCGGCGTCATTTGATGACGCCGGTTTCTCCCTCCCCTCTCTGTACCGATCGGTACAGTGTGAGAGGAGAGAGCGGGTGTCAGCAGTGCTGTGGGCTGGATCTGTGACAATTGCAGCCACAGATCCAGCCATCCCTGTAATACCCCCTGCAATACTCTTCCTTCCCTGCAATCCCCCGGCCAATACGCCGCAATCCCCCGGCCAATACGCCGCAATCCCCCGGCCAATACGCCGCAATCCCCCGGCCAATACGCCGCAATCCCCCGGCCAATACGCCGCAATCCCCCGGCCAATACTCCGGAAAAAAAATGTGTTTTAACCACTTCCCGCCCGCCGGCAGTCATATGACGTCCTTGACTTTGTGCAGGGATATCTGAATGATGCCTGCAGCTACAGGCATCATTCAGATATCATCTTTTTCAGCCGGCGATTCTCTACACCATAAAGAACGATCAAGTGGCTGTTCCGCCTCTTGATCATTCTTACGGGAGGCGAAAGGGGACGTCCCCCCCCTTCCGTCGCCCTCCTGTGCTTCTTCCGACTCATCGCTACGATCGAAGCCAGGATCGTTTTTTTTATTTTAGGCTTCCCAGCCTAGAGGTGAGATGTGGGGTCTTACTGTAAAGAGGACCTGTCATGCCATATTCCTATTACAAGGGATGTTTACATTCCTTGTAATAGGAATAAAAGTGATCAAAACATTTATTTTTGGGGAAAAACGTGTCAAACTAAAATAAAGTAAAATGAACAATATTTTTTATTTTTTTTTAAAGCGCCCCTGTTCCCGTGTGCTCTTACACATAAGCGAACGCACACGCAAGTCCCGCCCACATATGAAAACTGTGTTCAAACCACACATGTGAGGTATCGCTGCGAACGTTAGAGCGAGAGCAATACATTTTGGCCCTAGACCCCCCTCTCATACTAAAAAGATGTAACCAGTAAAAATATTTAAAGCGTCACCTATGGGGATTTTAAAGGAGCAAAGTTTGGTGCCATTCCACAAGCGTGTGCAATTTTTAAGGGTGACATGTTCGGTATCTATTTACTCGGCGTAACTTCATCTTTCATATTATGCAAAAACATTGGGCTAACTTTAATTTTTTTTTTTTTTTTAAAGCACAAAACAGTTTTATTTCCAAAAAAAAAAAAAATACCGTGCGCGATAAAAAGTTGCAACGACCGCCATTGTATTCTCTAGGGTCTTTGCTAAAAAAAATATATATATATAATGTTTTGGGGTTCTATGTAATTTTCTAGCAAATAAATGATGATTTTTACATGTAGGAGAGAAATGTCAGAATTGGCCTGGGTGCTCCAGAACGCCTGAAGGTGCTCCCTGCATTTTGGGCCTCCGTATGTGGCCACGCTGTGTAAAAGTCTCACACATGTGGTATCACCATACTCAGGAGGAATAGCAGAATGTGTTTTGGGTATAATTTGTGGTATGCATATGCTGTGTTTTAGAAATAACCTGCTAATATGACAATTTTGTGAAGAAAAAAGAAAAAAATTAATCTTGATTTTGCAAAGAATTGTGGGAAAAAAATGACAACTTCAAAAAACTCACCATGCCTCTTTCTTAATACCTTGGAATGTCTTCTTTCCAAAAAAGGGGTCATTTGGGGGTCATTTGTACTTTTCTGGCATGTTAGGGTCTCAAGAAACGAGATAGGCCGTCAGTACTTCAGGTGTGATCAATTTTCAGATATTGGCACCATAGCTTGCGGACTCTATAACTTTCACAAACACCAAATAATATGCACCAATGTGTACTTATTTTTACCAAAGATATGTAGCAGTATACCTTTTGGCCAAAATGTATGAAGAAAAATTACAAATTTGCTAAATTTTATAACAGAAACAAAGAAAAGTTCATTTTCTTACAGAATTTTCAGTCTTTTTTTCTTGTATAGCGCAAAAAATAAAAAACCAACAGTGATTAAATACCACCAAAAGAAATCTCCATTTGTGGGAAAAAAAGGACAAAAATGTAAATTGGGTACAATGTTGTATGACTAAGTAATTGTCATTCAAAATGTGAGAGCACCGAAAGCTGAAAATTGGTCTGGTTATTAAGGGGGTTTAAGTGCCCAGTGGTTAAAGAATAGATTAAATGATTTTACAAGGACTTTAACTAGGTCTTATTTTCGGGTAAGGGCTTATATTGCAGCCATCCCAGAAACTCATGCTAGGTCTAGTTTTCAGTGTAGGTTTTATTTTTGGGAAAACAGGGTATATAGATTCCCTTTACATAAAGTGCTCCAAACACTCTTATTGCAATGTATAATAAATACAGTTTAGTGGATAAAAATTACCTTTTGAATTCCATAATATTGTGACCCGGTCTGCTTTGAAGAAACTCTTATTTGCTAGTGCTGAATGGGGTTCGCTGAAGTTAGGATATTGGTAAAGTCTCACAAATGACGGAGCTCCTTTGCTTCCAGGAACATACACTGCTACCTAGATAGGTTACATATAGTTACATGGTTAGTCTGGTTGAAAAAAAAGAAAAAAAAATACACAAGTCCATCTAGTTCAACCAATAAAAAAAGAAAAAAAAAAAATCATACAATTCCATACCATCAGTTGATCAAGAGGAAGGCAAAAAACTCCCAGCAAAGCATGAACAAATTTGCTATAGCAGGAAAAAAAATACCTCTGAGAGGCAAATTGGATATTCCCTGGATCAACTTTACCTATAAAATGTCAGTAGTTTTTTTATGGACATTTAGTACATAATCCAGGCCTTTTTTTTTAAGCAATCTACTAAACTGGCCAGAACCAGCTCTTGAGGGAGTTTTTCACATTTCCGTATTTGGAGATTAAATCTCCTTTTCTCCAAGCGTAAAGCGTGCCCCCCTGTCCTCTGTGACGACCTTAAAGTGAATAACACCAAGTTCACTATATGGACCCCTGTTGACCATATCCCACCTTAATCTCCTCTTCTCAAGAGAGAATAAATACAGTTCCTCTAATCTTTCCTCATAGCCGAGCTCCTCCATGCCTCTTATCAGTTTGGTTGCCCTTCTCTGCACTTTCTCCAGTTCTCCGATATCCTTTTTGTGAACTGGTGCCCAAAATTGAATGAGGTCTTACTAATGATCTGTACAGGGGCAAAATTATCTCTCTCTCTCTCTCTCTGAAGCCCATACCTCTCTTAAAGTGGATGTAAACCCAATTTTTTTTTATTTTTTTTTGCTGTCACAATGTAGAGTATAAGATTTACTATGATCTGTGCCCAGTCTTGCCACAACTAGTTAATCCAGCTCTGAACAATCCTCTTTTCTTTTTTTCAGTGAGATAAACGGACAAACAGGAGAAAACTTTTGTCCGTTCTTCCCCCTTGCTGTGAATGACGGGGTCATTTACATATCTTATGCACTAGCTTGAGACAGGCAATTATTTTTTAATTCCCACCCCACTCCTTTTCTGAAGTCATGTGGTTACTTTTCTGAATTTTGACTGGATGTTAGTGATGGTGGGTGGGGAGTCTACTGACATCACGACTCCACCCACCGAGCTCCAGACAACAGATCCACCCACAGAATCTGCAGTTTTCAGTTCTTATAACAGACAGGAGGGGAGACATTTGACAGGTAAGGATACATGCAGGAGGCATATATATCCTTATAGATCAGCACTATGGCAGTAGTTTAGAAAGGATGAGAGTGGGTTTACATCCACTTTAATACAATAAAGGATTTTGCTTGCTTTGGAAACCGCAGCTTGGCATTGCATGCCATTATTATTAAGCAGATCCTTCTCTACCATTGATTCCCCCAGTTGTACTCCTAGTATGCAAGATGTATGCAAATTCTTAGCCCCCCCCCCCCCCCCAAATGCATAAATGTACATTTATTAACATTAAACCTCATATGCCACATATTTTCCCAATAAAACAGTGCATTGAAGTTGGCTTGTAAATTGGAGACATCCTGTAAGGATGTTATTCCACTGCATAGCTTGGTGTCATCTGCAAAGACTGATATGGTACTTTTAATCCCAGACCATATATAATTTATAAAGATATTAAAAACTAAGGGTCCCAATACTGAACCTTGGGGTACACCACCAACAACCCTAGACCATACACCACCAGTATGAACCATTAACCACTACTCTCCGAATTCGGTGTTTTAGCCAGTTTTCTAACCATTTACAAACTGATTTTTCCAGGCATGTAGACTTCACCTTACACATTAGCCATGTGTGGGGAACTGTATCAAAACTTTTTTGCAAAATCAAAGTGTACCACGTCCACCGCCACCCGCCAATATATTTTTCCAGCAAGAACTCATCTATGTGGTCTTTTATTAAATTCAACAGTATCTTCCCGACTATAGAAGTTAAAGGAACTATAGTTACTTGGTAAAGACTTTGATCCCTTTCTAAATATAGGCACCACATTGGCCTTACACAGTGGTATTATCCCAGTCATTTAAAAAAAAAAAAAGTCCCTAAAAATTAGAAACAACGCCTTTGAAAATGACAGAGCTCAATTATTTTAGGATCTATGGATGAATGACACCTGGTCCAAAGTTTTATTCTGTATAAATATTTCTGGACCAGATAAATTTTTAGCCATTGTGGATTATTGAGCCAGGTGAAGAAAGATCACCAGTGCTTCTTGTGTCAAAACCAATAAAATACTGCAGTTTACACTTTGTATGAAAGATGTATATTTTTTCTCTCAGTAAGGCCCCTTTCACACGTGGACCGTTTGTTCGTTTTTCATCCATCCATTAACAGAAAGAAAAAAATGGTCATCCATTTACATAAATAATCAGCCAACATCCGTCTTTTGAAAAGGATTAAAAAAAAACTATTTTTTTTCCATTTGAAAAAATGGAACGGACGAAAAACGGACAGTCAGTTTTTGCATCGGTAGTGGATGTAAAAAAACGATGTAGAAACTGATGTAAACTCCATCCATTTTCTCCGTGACTGAACCGATGAAACGAATGGTCCCGCATGTGTGAAAAGGGCCAAGCCTTGACTAAGGAGCGGAGAGTGGTTGGTCACTCAAATAACTGGTTAACCACTTGCCGACCGCTGATATACGTTGGCACAATGGCAGCTGTGGGCAAATGGACATACCTGTACATTATCTCCAAGAAGCTGCCCACGGGCCCCGCAAACTCGACGTTTGCTGGCAGCCCGCGATCGTGTCACGGAGAGGCAAAATGGGGAGAAGGTGTTTCCCTGTTCTGCCTAGTGACAGGACAGTGATCTACTGCTCCCTGTTGTGTCACTTGTAACTCACCCCCCCCCCACAGTTAGAATCACTCCCTAGGACACACTTAACCCCTTCATCTCCCCCTAGTGTTAACCCCTTCCGTGCTCGTGTCATTTACTCAGTAATCAGTGCATTTTTATAGCACTGATCGCTGTATAAATTACAATAGTGCCAAAATAGCATCAAAAGTGTCCGCCATAATGTCGCAGTCACGATATATTAAAAGAAAAAAAAAATAAGAATAAAACGCAGATAGCAGCTATTACTAATAAAAAAAAAAATTTAACAACAAAAATGCCATAAATCTATCCCCTATTTTGTAGACGCTATAACTTTTGCGCAAACCAATCAATATACACTTATTGCGATTTTTATTACCAAAAATATGTATAAGAATTAGTATCGGCCTAAACTGAAGAAAAATTGGCTTTTTTGAAAAAAATAAATAAAATGGGGATATTTATTATAGCAAAAAGTACAAAATATTGTGTTTTTTTCAAAATTGTTGCTCTTTTTTGTTTATAGCGCAAAAAATAAAAAATTGCAGAGATGATCAAATACCACCAAAAGAAAAATCTATTTGTGGAAAAAAGTATTGTCAGTTAAAGCGACACAGTGCCGAATCGCAAAAAAAAACGGCCTGGTCATTCAGCAGCCAATTTTTCTGGGGCTTAAGTGGTTAAAGTGGTATTAAACTCGAAACCAAAATTGTAATATATTGCAGCTTACCAATTATTAGATATAGTGGCTGAATTTGTTTTTCTTTGTTTTTTTGTTTTTTTAGGGTCCCCCTCACACCCCAGTTTTCCCCTGGGGATCTGGCCAGTAAAACACCTTTTTATTATACAGACACCACTCTGGATGAATGAGCACAGGGGGTAGATTTGAACAGCAGCATTGACAGCCAGAGGGGAGGGAAGCATTAGATACTAGCAGATTTAAATACAGTACAGATTTTTCCTTTAGGGATAAAAGGTTTTCCAAAATGAAGCAGATTAATTAAGCACCACAGCCAATGTTAAATGGTCTGTCTCATCCCTGTAACTGTAAGAGCTTTTCTGTTGAAAACAGACTTTCTGGCTGGATCACCAGATCAAAATAGAAGAAAGCAAGCCTAAAAAAGGAAACTAATACAGCCAATCACATCTAAGCTGCAATATAATAAAAACATTTTTTTTTTTTTTTTTTAAAGCAGTAAAAACAAAGGACAAGCTCACTTTAAAAAAATAAAGGCACATTTTTATTTATTTTTTTACCTGCAAAACAATGCACATCAATTTTTTTGTAAGGCCCCTGCACCCACGATCAACAGACCACAGGTGCAATTTCAGGCTCCTGAAGACTCGAAGAACGGATGTCTGCCCTCATCTCCTGTACAGCCAAACAGTTACTGAAGTCCAGGAAAAAATAAATAAAAATTATGAACAGAGTACTCACCAGTGTCTTCATTGATAACTACAAGCTATCTTCCGCGGTGGAGGGGCTTGTAGTTCATTCATTCACAGAACTCTGAATGAATGATGTGGCTGTGTGGGCAGAGCCTCGCACAGCTGCGCCGTTTTTAAATTGTAACAGCGGGTGCGGGGAGAAGATCCCCTGCCCTCTGTCACATAAGGGGGTCAGTCAGGTCGGTGTGCGGGCAGGTGCCTTAGTAGCATGTTACAGCCTAAATATGGGTGTAACATGTACCATGTTACTAAAGGTGAACTTATCCTTTAAAGCAGAACTAAACCTCTGCAGCTTAATCCTTATTGCTGCTCTAGCAGAATCTTAGCATCTGGGATTTTTTTCAAACATATTGTTAAAAAAAAAAGCCACCAGCCTCCCCACTCCGCCTGAAAACTTCTCCCTGTCATTCTCAGGGAAGTGGTGGAAGGGCTGTGTGTGTGTGTGTGTGTGTGTGTGTGTGTGTGTGTACACACTGTACTGGGGAATTGGGAGAAAGTCAGTTTTTTTTTTTTTTTATTATTATTATTATTATTATTATTATTATTATTATTATTATTATACATTGGCCTGCATTAGGCTGGGTTCACACTACGGTTTTCCCGTCCGTCAGCCGCATACGATTTCAGTATTGAAAACGTACGGGCCCGGACGGGAAAACGTATAGATAGAGAATGCATTGCAAATCGTATGCACTCAGATGCATCCGGGTGCGTACGATTTGCTGGCAAAACGTTTTTTAAACGTCCGCAAAACCGTGTTCAACCACGGTTTTGCGGTCGTTTTTAAGACAGTATGGCAAACGCATACGTTTTCCTTTAACATTAATGTTAATGGAAAACGCACATGTGTGCGGTTCCATACGTTCCCGTCCGTTTCAGCCGCATACGGTTTTCCATATAAATCGTATGCGGCTGACGGACGGGAAAACCGTAGTGTGAACCCAGCCTTACCCACTTCTGAGCCCTGTCTGATATTCACTCCTAAAGCCTGTATTCTGTGCGTTATGCGTTCCTGAACATTCCACGATATGCATCTCTGAGCCTTGATAACTTCCTTGCTGCACTCTGCATACCACTTTGATATGTGACCAGCCAGCATATGGAGGGTTCCCATTTGGGAATTGACTCCGTGGGGCAGGTACCACATAGATTTTTTCAATAACCGGAGAGTGTTTACAATACTATTCTATGCTTTCCATGTAATTTTTTTTTTTTTTTTGTCCATTGATATGACATGTGTTTATATCGCTCATTACATGTTTGGATGATCGAATTTTATGTGAAATAATAAATATATTTTTTATGCTACACTTGAATGGTTGTTGCCTCTAAAGTGCCAAGCAAGAGGGGTTTCCTTTTTCCAGTCTTACAATAGGAGCATAGACTCACAGAGAAGTTCCCCATTTAAACGCAATCATATAGTCCACTGTCCCTTATGATACTACAGGACTATTTAAACAAAGCTTCAGAAAATACATTAAAGGATCACTAAAGGTTCGTTTTTTATTAGATTAATTGATTGCTGTAAGCTAGAGCATTTAAATATCACTTACCTCGTTTTTCCTTTTGACCTCCCAAATACAGTACTCCAGGTTTGAAAATGCCATTTCCTGTCTCTCCTCTTCTTGCTTTCCACCAGCATCTGAGCCGTTTTGCATGGTGGAAAGCAGAATGTGCTCACCCCCTCCCTATGACTACAGCCCTGCGTGAAGATGCTTTCTTATCCCTCACAGGCATGGAGGCTAAGCCTAATGGGAACTGTAGTTCCCATTAGGCCGTGATGTAGCAAGAATGAATGCGCACCGCAAACCAGGAAGTCAGTGAGAATAACGATTCAGGAGTGCTGGAGGTGAATAAAACAGCTCGATTTCAACAGGTATCAAACTAGTTATAATGCAAACATTACTTTTTACTTTATCAGCTACTGTCAGACTTTAATTTAAAGCGGATGTGCCACTAAAAAACTATATTAAAAGCCAGCAGGTACAAATACTGCAGCTGCTGACTTTTAATATAAGGACACTTACCTGTCCTGGAGTCCAGCAGTGATCGCAGCAGATGACGAGCCGATCGCTCGTCACCCTGCTGCTCCCCCCTCCATCCACGGTGAGGGAACCAGGAAGTGAAGCGCTCCGGCTTCACTGCCCGGTTCCCTACGGCGCATGCGCGAGTCGCGCTGCGCCCGCCGATTGGCTCCCGCTGTGTGCTGGGAGCCGAGTGTTCCCAGCATACAACGGGGGGGGGCGACGGGAAGCGGAGGAAAAACCCGTCCTTTGCCCGTGTCGTAGGGCCGGAAGTGGGTGCAGATACCTGTCTGTAGACAGGTATCTGCACCCCCCTCCCCCCTGAAAGGTGTCAAATGTGACACCGGAGGGGGGGAGGGTTCCGATCAGCGGGACTCCACTTTAGAGTGGAGATCCGCTTTAAGAGGAAAATATTTTTGTCTTTACAACCCCTTTAATAAAGTAAGAGTTAACATTTGCAACAAATAAAAACAAAATTAATAAAAAGTATCCACCTGTGCTGAAACATTGTTTCTACTAGGGCTGCCGCTAACGATTATTTTCATAATCGATTAGTTGGCAGATTATGGTTTTGATTAATAACATTTAAAAAAAAGTGTGGCGTTTAATTTTAATTAATATGTAAAGTTTAAAAAAAAGACACAATTTATTCTTAAATATCTATATGCAGTGGTAAATATAAATAACTACATGGTTAAGGAGCAAGATCTCTAATCCACTCTGAGAATAACTGACAGATTCGCTATACTGTATTACTATTAGAAGGTGAATCTAGTAAATATCATCAGATTCAGATCAAATTCTTTTATTTAAAGAAAGAAAAAAAAGTTAGACTGTTTTTTAAACAGAACTGTAATATATTATATGCTGGCCATACAACATCTTCCTTAAAAAAATATATATAATTTAAGAACTTTAGTTCGATTTCCTAATCGTCAGTGGGGTCAAATCAACGTTTGTTTTCAACCACAGTGACTGGAAAGTTTAGAAATAATAAAAAAACTTCTTGGTCAAAGGAATTTTCAGACAGTGTATGTGGTTTTCGTTCAGAAATTATAAAGCAAGTGAAAATTTCAACGATTTTTCGTATTAATATAACAGTAGTGATTTTTTTTGCTTTTTTTGCACTATAAAGGGCTAATATTCATTTTTTTAAACCCATTATGTTACTGGCCGATTAATCGATTATGAAAATAGTAATCAATTAATTTCATAATCGATTAGTTCTCGATTAATCGATTAGTTAATTTGGTCCTAGTTTATTTTTTTATTTTATTTTTTTAAGTTCAAACAGGCAACTCCTTTAATGGATGCACACAACACACTTTTATACAGCAGTTAGAACACCCCGCCCCCAACAACCACTTTTCTATTGGTCAATTGTAAATACATTGTAGTTCTCAATTAGGTCCTCTTAGCCATGCAAATGAGGACTTGAAACCGGGTCAGCAGGGACTGGTCCGATAACTTTTTTTTCTTTTTCTTAATTATTCTTTATTTTATTTATTTTTTTCCCAAAGTACAGTGTTTACAATCGGTCCTAGTTTCTACTTGTGTGCACACTAGGGGATCAGGTACAGGCACAACAAAACAAGGGCATGGTGGCAAGAAAGGGTGAAGCAGCATTACAACCCTATTTTTACACAGAAGCTCAATCATAAAAAACTCAAGTTCCTGAATTTATTTTTTCACGCTGAAACCTCTTCAAAGGCAAAGTCATATGATTGTACACTAATCAACCATTATGGGATCAAAAATCCTTATCAGCAGAAAAGGTTCAGTGTACAGATTTGAGGGGGTCTGGGGAAACTGCTGCAAAGTCACCACGCATGCAGCTGGCACCATCTGGTGGTGAGCCGTTTGTATTACAAGTTATTACCACCAGATGTGTAAGCTGGCGCCATCTGGTGGTGGCCGTTGGTATTACAAGTTAAGCATTACAAGTTAAACAGCAATTCTAATGTCATTTTTCACTATTTTCACTGCCATCTTCTTTCCTCTAATTAGAACCCCCAAACATTATATATATTTTTTATTCTAACACCCTAGAGAATAAAATGGCGATCGTTGCAATACTTTCTGTCACGCCGTATTTGCGCAGCGGTCTTGCAAGCGCACTTTTTTTGGGAAACAATTACACTTTTTTTAATTAAAAAATAAGACAACAGTAAAGTTATCC
The DNA here is from genome assembly GCF_905171775.1 of Rana temporaria. Taxonomy (NCBI): domain Eukaryota; kingdom Metazoa; phylum Chordata; class Amphibia; order Anura; family Ranidae; genus Rana; species Rana temporaria. The sequence continues at coordinate 147,622,290 of NC_053492.1, read as the reverse complement.
CCATTTTTTTTAATATTATGAAAGATAATGTTACGCCGAGTAAATTGATACCCAACATGTCACGCTTCAAAATTACGTCCGCTCGTGGAATGGCGACAAATTTTTACCCTTTAAAATCTCCATAGGCGACGTTTAAAAAACTCTACAGGTTGCATGTTTTGAGTTACAGAGGAGGTCTAGGGCTAGAATTATTGCTCTCGCTCTACCAATCGCGGCGATACCGCACATGTGTGGTTTGAACACCGTTTACATATGCGGTCGCTGCTCACGTATGTGTTTGCTTCTACGCGCAAGCTCGTCGGGACGGGGCTCGTTTTCTGGCTCCTAACTTTTTTAGCTGGCTCCTAGATTCCAAGCAAATTTGTCAACCCCTGCAGTAATAACTAGTTTTGACTGCTTTGTTTACTAGGTGGGATCACAGTCTCGTTATTTACCGTATTTATCGGCGTATAACGCGCACCCCAATTTTAAGAGGGAATTTTCAGGAAAAACTAATTTTTTGTGAACCTTTTGGGATCAGCTACAAAGCAGATTACAGGCTCTTGCCTCTCAACTGGTCAGCTCCAAAATGATATATCCAGCCATATAAAAGGATACAAAGAACAAAAGATAGTGCTCTCCTTATAAAAAGGAATAGTCCCTTTATTAAATGTTAAAACCACACTTACAAAATTAAAATGAAACAGGCAAAAACCACTAACACCAAGTGAGATGTCTCCCACAGTTCACCACTTCCAGCTGGGTCTGACTGAATTTGTGCATCAGGCTGTTACTTAAATCCACTCTGCTAGCTCAATGCTTCAGTGCACCTGTGCCTGTGCGGTCTCCCTCCTATTTAAATCTCTGCTATTTAAAACTATGCAGCATACAGTACCTCGGAGGCGAAGGAGGAGGACGAGCGCCCGCCGGAAATCACCGCGGGAAATCACAGAGCCGTCATCTCCACTCGGCTCTACGTCACACACGCACAGTCCCGCCTCCGCCATCGGCATTGGACCATCTTCAGTGACAGACAGAACACTGGTCCAATGCTGGTGGCGGAGGCGGGACTGTGCGTGTGAGACGCGAGAGCCGAGAAGAGATGACAGTTTGGTGATTTCCCACGGGTGCTCGTCCCCCTCCTTCTCCTCCGAGGTATGCTATCGGCGTATAGCGCGCACCCGGGATTTCCCCCCTATTTTCGGGGGGAAAAGGTGCGCGGTATACGCCGATAAATACGGTAATAGACACACCTTGTAAAACATGAAAAATGTGTTAGTAACAGAAGGGCTGAAATACTTCCCTTTTCAGAAGAAATTGGTGCTTTAGGCTTCCTTTTATGCAAGCTGCGTGTATTATGGGTCAGCCCCCTGGTCATATGAGGTTTACGGAAGACACTTTCAAATGGCTTAACATTCACTTCAGCAGGAATCGTATGACCAAGTGATTAGACCCTCACACAAGAGATCAGCACTAGAGGGAGCCCAGACCATAATTTTCTCCAAGAGAGGAATTCCAGCTATTCTTTTGCTCATCAATGCCAGAAAGCCTGTTAGAGACAGGGTTTATTAACACTTAATGTTTGCTTTAATAAAAATAAAGATTTAATGACCAGACTGAAAGGCTAGAAATAAAAAATTGATAGGAGTGTAACCTGTCAGACACGTTTTTTTTAAATGACCATGTTTTCGGGTCCTATATTATTTACCAAGGCAGAGCACTAAACACAGAGTGAAGAAAACTCTCTGTTATGAAAAAGTACATCTTGCGTTTTGCTAAATCAGATAAAAAAATGAAGCACGTTAACCATGAAACATTGGTACTCTACCTTGCAAGGATGATCTCCAGGTGACAATTCAAAATCGCTTACTTTCTGTAAGTGCAGCTTATTTGCAATTGTATCTGGAAAAATAAAAAACAATATTACTAAAGCTGCTACGTAAAACAAATATTAAACCCAAAAAACAAAAGATGTAATAAATAACAGTTTTAGGCTCCATACACACTGAAGCTGATAAACTGCATCTCTGTAAGCACCTATCAGTGATCACTACTGCCAGTAGTAAATGCTTTGCCCTGCAACTGCTACATCTGCAGTTAAAAAACAGACTTAAGGGCTCTTTCACACATGCGGACCGTATGTCCGTTTTTCATTCATCCGTTTTCGGATGAAAAAGGGACATACATTGATCCCTATGAGATTGAGTGTGTCAATGGATGAAGATCCGCTGACACGCGATCTCATCCGGGTCCGCAATCCTCCGATTCTGAAGATGGAGAAAAACCCTATTTTTCCATCCGTCTGCGGATCGGATGAACACGCACAGACGGTCCATGTTCATCCGATCCCCCCCCCATAGGGGAGAGCGGAGATCTGACAGGGCGGTCCCTGCACAGAGATCATCACGGATCCGTCCGGTGAAAAAGAGCCCTTACTGACTAGATCACCAGGTGAAAATAAAAAAGACTGAAAAATAAAATTAATGCAGCATCACATCTTGTAATTGGTAAGCTGCATTAAAATAAATGTTAGCTTTTGGGTTTAACTGTGAAAGTCTAAAATCCAGGAACTATATACACCTCCATGTCCTCAACTTAGCAAAAAAAAAAGTTTTTCTTAGCCAATTTCTGGATCTGTTTGGTGGCTTTAAAAGCAATACAGACAGTTCTGCAAGATAAACAAAAGTGTTAAATTAGCTAGCCTCCCCTTAAAATTAGCTGCTCTGTGCCAGAGCATGAATCCTGTCTGCCAGGAAAGAGCAATCTTCATTTACATACAAGGGCTCAGACACAAAGTCAGAAAGAATGCTGCATTTTTTTTTTTTATGCCTCTGCAAGCAACTCTAGGTTATCGAATGGGCATATGCACATTGTTTTGTTTACAGGTGTATTTTAGAACATGGTTCAGAAAAAAAAAGCCCCAAACCTGCAATTCAGAGAGATGTATTCCAATGTAATTCACACCCACACACCCATATTTGAGTCAACGCATGCTTATGCGCATAAATGTATTCCAGTGGCTAAAATAAATGCATACTCTTGCCAACAGAATTAGTTTACATTTATATGCATCTAAACGCAATACTTGCGTGTACACACATAAAAACGCATCATTCGAGGCATTTTTCTGGCAGCATATCTGGAGCATTTTTTCTTGCGCCCATATACAGAAGTCCTAAAAGAAAATACAATGTTCCAAGGCATATGACAAAAAGGGATCTGAGATTTCCGTCACACATTTGTGACAAGAATGGTGTTGAAACAATTATTTGAAATGAAGATCATACATGCAGCAGGAAGTAATGTTATACGATTATATTATGTTGCTTATAATCAGGGATCTAAATCTTATTGGTGTTTGACCATTTATCAGTTATGCAAAACCATTACACAGCGCTCATTAAAAATCATACAACCATTGATTGTGCGACTTATAAAAATGAAACAAAATTTTACAATGTATTTTACATATTAACTAACTTGTATGCCGAGGATTACAGTCCCAACACAATGCCCTATACTTTTGTCATTAGTTATGCTTATATATCTCAAACTTCAGACAGCAGTGTACTACCATCACAATCTTTTATAAGTAAAACCTCCATATATTATGGCAGCTGTACACATCAGCTGTATTTGGCAACACTGCCACTTAAATCTCCTTTTACTAGAAACTGATGAAACCATGGGTCACAGTACTCTGCAAGACCCTGCATCGTGGTGCGATAGCTCTTTTTCCAAACGTAGCACAGTCGTGGCCAAGCATTTAAATTAGTCTCGGCCTGGTGCATTTCGGTTCTCAACACAGTAAATACATTTTCGCACAAGCAATATACGGTATTCACAACTGCTAGGTAGAAGAGGTTATAACAGGTGTTCTACCAGTGAGCCAGAAGGGTTTTATTCTATATCTTTTTGTTGTCAAATTCTAAGTAACAATCATAGAGAGGACCTGTATCACTAGTGGCAAGCATCTCACATTTTAGGGAAATCTGGATTTATATACGGTAATAATGTTGGGGCACAAGAGAGTTTTACTAGCTGGTATGCTTTCCTATGTTGCTAATTATTACCATACCAAAACGGTTGTCTTCGAAGAAGTGCACTTCATTGTTTACATTCCTGGCACATATCTTTTCATCCTCAGACCAGCAAGGAGACCTGGAGAAACCCAAGAGAGTTTTTTTTTTTAAATGTTTATTGGGTTTAATAAACAAACGATAGCCAGATAAAAACGGTGAATTAAAATACAACAGCATAGACAAGCAAGAGCAATTAGACCAGGAAGTTAATATAAATAATGGGTATGATTTTTAAATGCAAAAATATAAATTATAAAACAGTTTTTTTTTATGAGAAAAACGTAAAACAATTAAAGAGTAAAGATGGTCACAGTCATGTTTCCCAACAGATAGAATTGATGTAATTGCCGGTAACGAAACAATTGTGAAAATAGATTAGAAATGTAAACTTTAGTCAGAAAATTAAAGTGTTACCAAAAAATAAAGGACCCTGTTTCCTTAAAGCATGAACAGCAACATAGTGCTTGTGCTGTGTAATTTGGGCCCTGTAGAGCCTAAAATTCCTGGTTGATCCTTCGCCCTCTCTGTAAACTGACCACAGTTTATGATGGCTAATGAGCCCTGACATCGTAGTCAGTTTATGTGCCTCCATCATCCGCAGCTCTCCTCTGTCCTCCTGCCCCCCCCCCCCCATATTACCTCCAAGTCTACCAGCCTCCACCTTCTCTAGGGGTTCAGATTCTGATCTTCCTGCACACAGTCTTTAAAGTATACGTGTGTGTATATATATATATATATATATATATATATATATATATATATATATATATATATATATATTTTTTTTTTTTCCTTTTTAAACAAACATGTATTGTGTAATGGTTTGGCACAGAGCAGCCCAGAACTCACTTCCTGCCCAGGACTACATGTCCCATGAGGCATTGCTCCCCACACGTTCACAAGCACTTACTGATATGTACGGACGGTGTACTGAGCTATATGTGTGCTGCACTATATTTCCTGATATGTAAACAAATAATGCATTCTGTATAAAGGCCAACTAATTGGCTGTGAGATTAGTTGTTTTGACCCTATATATTACTAATATATTTATATTGTAGAACAACTACTACCCATTTGACATAAAACCTCTGAAAGACTAGAATTAGTCTGAAACATGCAAGGTGTCTACGCCAGTCTGTACAACAGCTATTCCACCAGTATGTGGCAGACATATAGAATGCATTATTTTGGGTATTATGTATCATGATCTTCTATTAATAATTGTATTAATACTATAAGGTGTTCATTGATGATTTGTACTATTTTACCATGTTATAATAAAATATATATTTTTTACCAACATTTTGGTCTGCCTGTCAAAAAATCAATGAGGGGTTTTACCGTGCTCTACGCACCAGGTGTTTTTTGTTCATGTCGTTTTTTTCAAACATGAGAATAAACTAAATGAAAAAAAAAATAATAATAATCCAATGTTCCACATTTAGACGAAAAGAAAGCTGCTCCCCCATTTAAAAGCCTGAATTTATTGGACTATCCAATGTTCTCCTGCAGCCTCTAACTTGGTTCACTACATCGGGAGCCTATTGGTACAACAGATGCATTGAAAGGCATTAAAGGCTGCATGATTCGGTGGAACAGTCTGTGCATCGGATATTTCAATACATTTATATACAAGACTTAAAAATAGAGTGGCTTCCTTTTCTTATTTTCTGTCTAAACATGGAATCTGTGGAGCAGCCAGCAACCACTGGAAGTCTGCGCCTAAGTGCTGGAAAAGTGAGGGGTATGTTTGCTTGTACAGTAGCAGAACAGTAAGCTTTGCAGTGCATACAAATCCAATGTGTTAAGACTTTACCTATAATTATGGTGTAACTCATTATTAATAGACCAGATTAAGGACAGAAATGTAGAATTTCCACTTTTCACCAAATGCCACAACCATTACAAAGCTGAGAGATTGGGGTTGATTTACTAAAGGGAAAACAGTTGCTCACTCTGCAAGACATTGCAAGAGAATTTGCCCCAGAGCTTAGTGAATCCTGAAGCTCTGCAGACTTCCATCATCCAATCATGCGCAAGCAAATATGCAGTTTTTTGCACATGATTGGGTATTTTTTTACAAAGAGAAACTTTAGCACATTTCACTTTCGTAAATCAACCCCACCGTGTCACCCTTAGCTAGACTGCAGAACTGTGGAATCCATTTATGGCCTTGTAAGAAGGAAAAGACAATTACAGCTGTATATATTGGAAACCCTAAAGTTGCAAAGTGATTTAATCCACCAAAATATAGTGTCGGCTGTAGCTGCCAAAGGCTCGTGTTTTTAGCTGGGTGGGATGGAAAAGTAGCAGTGTAAAAACACAAAGAAAAAAGGAAACCCTGCACAAATTTTTCAGAAATCAATATTTTAGAAAAAACAATTGCACATAATATGAATTTCCTTACAATATATGGGACTGTCGCAATAAAGGATAAGTACACCTTTTGTAACATGTTACAAATGCCCCAGCATACCCTCCCTCCCCCGTTGTGACAGCGAGTGGGGGCGTCATCGCAATTTAAAATAAACATAGCCATGTGAGGTGCTGCGTCGTTCATTTGCAGAGTCGGCTTGTAGTTCCCAGTAAAAATGGTATAGTGCAGCGCTAAATCTAATAATTGAAAAAGAGTGGGACTGCTGTTCAGACAAAAGCCGATAGCGAAGATTCACTAAAGTGCAAAAAAAAATAAAAAAACATAGAAAATGAATCTAATAATGACACTCAATGTGACTAATACGTGCTGAACAATAACACATTTACATGAAACAAAGGTGCATGTGCATATTTATAAAGTCCATAAAGTGATTCCTGTGGATAAAATGACTGACTCCAGATGATGTCTTATTAGGATAAAACGCGTCGGGGGCTCTGCTGAAGCCACTGCAATTATTTGATTGTATCTACATGCTTTTAACACCTTCTCAAATGTGAGTGTCCATTTTTACTTATACAATAAATATATTTTTTGTCTACATGGTATCACACTTTCCTATTCTCTCCTTTTATCAATGTACTATTTGGATGAAATGCCTTTGAGTTTTGGTCACTACATCCCTGGTTGAGACCTATTGGTGACAAAAGTGTGACAGACCTCCGCTTCATATGTCCACATTGGAAGCTGTGGATGCCGACATACTTCTCTCCCCTGGGTGTGCTACACCAAAAGCTCTGTTGACTCATTGGGCGTATGCCTAGTTGGGTTCAATGTGTCTGGTAAGCCTCTTTATTTATATTGGTGGTGGAATATCTACAGACAAACTGGTTTACAACTATTCACTTTGGAAAGTCACCTTATCCACTGGAATCACTTTATGGACTATATAAATATGCACATGCACCTTTGTTTCATATAGATGTGTTATTGTTTATCACGTATTAGTCAAATTGAGTGTCATTAGATTCATTTTATATATATATATATATATATATATATATATATATATATATATATATTTTTTTTTTTTTTTTTTGCACTTTAGTGAATCTCCGCTATCAGCTTTTGTCTGAACAGCAGGAGTCCCACTCTTTTTAATCATTAGATTTAGCGCTGCACTATACCATTTTTACTTTGTTAATTTCACAGATTGATCTTTTGCTGTGCCAGCTGCTATTGTTTGTTATTTCAAGACAACGCATTTGTTTTCTTTTTTCTATACACGGCTTGTAGTTCCCAACCACAAGGGTGCCGATGATCGCTGTGGTAGTTCATCGATTCTTCCTGTCTGTGTGAAGCTCCCTGCCTGTAGTACGTAGGAGTCCTGCATGGCACCCGCGATATGCTGATCACTTGTACAATGCTTTTCAGGCTTGAAAAATTGTACTTTTTTTTTTTTAACCTGCAAAAAAATTTGCATTTTTTTCACTGAACTTATCCTTTATTAACTATTAAGCATATCTAGGATTAAAATGATGGGCTGACAGGTACTCTTTATGGTAACATCTCCAGATGTACTCACTAGATTGAGAATTGGCAGTTTACCTTCCTCTTTCTGATTTCCATCCCGTTTACCTTGGCTCACAGAGTAGCTGAGACCATTGACCAGGAGAGGGAGCAAGCCCTACAGAGTTCTCACCAAGGAGTTCTTGCTGGGTGGACAACCAATATTTTAGAAAAAACACTAATTGCACATAATATGAATTTTCCTTACAATATATGGGACAAGCAAGAGGCCCATTAGAAAGAACACAATCTGGTCATTTCTCTGATATTTTCAAGTGTTTGTGCAGGCAACAGTAACAATGTTGAAGGTTTATGGTTCTAAAGATGTTAAGTAAAATAAAAGTAAAATATACATTGATTACATGAACTGCTATGCAGCCTAAAATTAACTTTTCCGTACTTCTTGGTCAGAAACTTACCAATTCTGCATCTTTTTCTGAATGAAGGATTTCACACACTTTCCAGTTTTCAGGTCATACAGTTGTAGATTAGGAACACCTGCTGTACCATCCTTCCCAGCTTTTAAAAAGGAGCGAAAGAGTAAATGTTAAGAAGTATAGATATATACATCAATAAGGGGCCTATTTATAAACACTTTGCACCACTATGTGTCTAGCAAAAACGCAGTACATTCATTGTGTGCAAATTGCCCAGAATTCTCTCAATAGTTTTAGGTATTTCTTGCACAATGTATAAAGTGGCGGTTGTTGTGCAAATGGGGGAAAATATAATGTCCTCTGGTTTTATGTGAATGCTGAGGTTGGGTGAATGGTGGAAATTTGAATATTTTAGTGCGAGTATTGGCTCATCCACGAAAGGAAAAAACTTTGGAGGCAGCTGCTGCAAAGGCAGATAATGGCTTTTATTGAGTCTGGCAAGAGGGATCAGCGGCTTCTTCAGCCATCTGATCACTTTTACAAAAAGTCGGGAGCTGGCTGTACAAGAGACACACAAGCTCACAGCCATTGCTACAGACAAGCGTTTGTGATCCTGGATGTATTAGGCACAGCCAAAGAGCTCAGGTTAATAAAGAAACAAAAATTGTACACCAAACTACTACATAATACTAAAACCTTTTATTTTTTTCTCTATATCCCCCCCCCCCCCCAAGATGTAGCAGTCAAGCAAAAGTGACAGTGATGGAAATAAAAGAAATAAAAATAAGTCATTGCCGGGGGACTGTCTGGCTTTTAATCACATGGCCTAAATCACTTGCTTAGGTTTAAATGCGTGTTCATGACAACACAGGCATTGGCATCAATGAATTCAAGGAACGGCCAGTGCTCTACATGAAATCCAGTGGATTTAATCCATGTGGATCAAGACATCAAATTAAAGTGTCAGAGCCTTGCAGGGATATTTAGCAGCGTTAACCAGAACCGGAAATGAGAGGAAATCCCTGAAAATTAAAGGGAATCCCCTAGGTCCCCCAGAATTAGTGTTTCCATTGGAAGATTTCCCCTATATTACTTTTCTGGGGACAACCCAAAATTTGGGAATTTCTTTTAGTTTCACTTTTAATGATAATGAGGACAAATAAAGAAAGTGAATCTTACAGGAGTTCTAACCTCTCTCCACCCTATCCAATACAAAAAAAAAAAAAGTTTGGCCTTTAGTTGTACTTTAAAGTGATTGTATACCCTCTTAAGCCACTTTCACCAACAGGTAAGCCTAGATTAAGGCTTACCTGTAGGTGTTTGCAATATCTCCTAAACCTACACGGTTTAGGAGATACATGCAGAAAGGAATGTACCACAGGCACACTGACCGTGCAGGGCTTGTTACCTGTAGATGCCGGAATTCTGCGCAGCGTCGGAGCGACGATAACCGGAAAAAAGCTCCGAGGGGACATGGCGGTGGATGGGATCATGGAGGACTTCGGGGGCTTCGTTCTCAGGTAAGTGACACATAATGGGCTAGTATGCTGTGCATACTAGCTTATTATGCCTTTCTCTTGCAGGGTTTTTTTTTTTTAAATGTTTGTGACGGTTTACTGCTTTAAAGCGGGAGTTCACCCATGTATTAAATTTTTTTTTTTCTCCCCTTAGATTCCTGCTCGTTCGGTCTAGGGGAATCGGCTATTTGTATTAAAATATGAGCAGTACTTACCCGTTTTCGAGCTGCATCTTCTTCCGTCGCTTCCGGGTATGGGTCTTCGGGAGTGGGCGTTCCTTCTTGATTGACAGTCTTCCGAGAGGCTTCCGACGGTCGCATCCATCGCGTCACTCGTAGCCGAAAGAAGCCGAACGTCGGTGCGGCTCTATACTGCGCCTGCGCACCGACGTTCGGCTTCTTTCGGAAAATCGTGACGCGATGGATGCGACCGTCGGAAGCCTCTCGGAAGACTGTCAATCAAGAAGGAACGCCCATTCCCGCAGCCCATACCCGGAAGCGACGGAGAAGATGCATCTCGTAAACGGGTAAGTACTGCACATATTTTAAAACAAATAGCCGATTCCCCTAGAGAAAACGAGCAGGAAACTAAGGGGAAAAAGTGCCCTCTAAGGGTGAACCCCCGCTTTAAGCTTGTGCCATGACTGCATCCCTCTACAATGTATGCATCAATAGAAACAAAAAGCCTTGTAGTTTAGGATGGCAAGGCACTTCCCTGTTCCTCCAAGCTAACAGACTGACTGACTGCTATCCACTGTTATCTCTTTCCTGTGAAGACCAGATGTTTAAGGAAGCAGTACTGAGAGAGTAAGAGCCAACAGCACTGAACATTGTAAACTGCAAGTGCTGGGGTAAGAAATTTAACAAATACCGTACTTTACTGGGAAGTGTTTATTGTGCTCAATGTACTGCACTAAAAAGGGTTTAACCACTTACAGACCACCCGCTATCGTTATATGTCGCTATTTTGAAGAGGAATACCGTTATGGTAGCACCTAGCTACCATAACCCCGGTATCCTCTTCAAGAGCAGGCGGCCTGCTTCAAGATAAAAGTAGTCTGTGACGGATTCACCACAAGATCACTTTTATCAGCGGTGGTGTAATAAGAATAAAAGTGACCCAAATGCGCTTGTAAGGCCGCTTCGCAAATACGATGTGACAAAAAGCATTGCAACGACCGCCATTTTATACTCTAGAGTAATTATATATATATATTACATACATACATACACACACACACACACACAATATATGTTTGGGGGTTCCAAGTAATTTTCTAGCAAGCAAAAAAAAAAAATATGTTTTTAACTTGTAAACACCAAATTTCGGTCCTAAAGGCCCCTTTCACACTGGGGCAGTGTCTAGCAGCGCTATACCTTCGGAATTGCCGCGGAACTGCTGCGGTATTCGGCCGCTAGCGGTGCGATATTAACCCCCGCTAGCAAAAATGGGTTAATACCGACAGCAATAAGCCTCTGCAGAGGCGTATTACCGCGGTGTCCCATTGTTTTCAATGGGAAGGAGCGGTATACACACCGCTCCTCTCAACGCTCTAAAGATGCTGCTTGCAGGAGATTTTTTTTCTCCCGCCAGCGCATCGCCTCATTGTGAAAGCCCTCGGGCTTTCACATTGAGAATGCTGGGGCAGGAGTATTTCAGGCATTATTTATGCGCTATTTTTAGCGCTAAAACGCCTGAAATACGCCTCGGTATGAATAGGGGCCTAAGTGTTTAATACCATTTTAATTTGTAAGATTTACATACATTTTAAAAAGTCAAACTAATCCTTTTTTATGAATTAAACATTCACACCTCCCTCTCTAGTGCCATCTCCTGGCAACAAAGAAGCAATATATAGTTGTGAGGGAGGATTTCTTGCCAAGAGGCTGCAGTCGTATCTGTAACTCTGCTCCATCTGGCAGTTAGGGACATTGTGAAGATTATTAAAAAAAGAAAAATTAACAGATTTTAGTACACTGGCAAAATTTGCAGAATTATTATGACCATTCCTTGCTGGTCTGGAATTGTTGCTTAAAGAAGGAAGGATTGTGAAGATTTTCTGTCTTCACTAGATAGAAAAGGAACAGCGATTGTCTCCATTGGCAAAGTATTTTATGCCCTTTACATTATTTATTTTTGTAAATAAGGCCAGATTAGAGGAGGTCAGCGTCGCTTTGCGTCTCCAGTGTCACTATTTGCCAATTGGTCATGCTGACATTTACTTACTTGTGTAGGTCTGCCATGTTGCCAGGATTGTGTTCTTTGGAGATATTTCAAGGCCGATTACTTTAGGTAGATCAAAGCTGTGCAGTAGCGTGCTGTCAGCACTGTTCACTATATTTGTTCTGGAAACACAAGAGGGTCATTTAAAGTCAGATTTCACAGATTAATTATTAAACTACACCACCAATTCTCACTTGTCTCTGACCACGGCACTGCCACTACATGACAACACATATTTCTATATAAACCTTGCATTTTCGTAATCAAAAGCAATTATGTAAATCACATAAAAGTTGCAATTAAAATGTAGTGGTCAATTGCCCAAATGCCTATTTAGCCAACATTATTTAACTGTTGTGTAACCCTGGAATGACCCAAATCAGACAAATCTTTACATTTCAGCTATGGGCCTAATAAAACAACCTTTTCAAAGGGCATCTAAAACCAGCAATATACATTATATGTAATATAATGCAGCTTACCAGTGAAAGCTGCATTTGTTTTCTTTTTCCTTTACATTAACCTGGTCATTCTGTAACATACTTATATGGGCCACAATATACACTCACTCTATAGCAGGGGTGTCAAACTGGCGGCCCTCCAGCTGTTCCGAAACTACAAGTCCCATCATGCCTCTGCCTGTGAGAGTCATGCTTGTAACTGTTAGCCTTGCAATGCCTCATGGGACTTGTAGTTTTGCAACATCTGGAGGGCCCCCAGTTTGACACCCCTGCTCTATAGTGTTTTAGGACTCCAGAACACCTCCTCTTCTCACCTCTATAACAAGAAGAGGGGTATTCTGTAGTGCACAGAGAGAACTGGAAACAATGCTTATCTGATAACATCTGCATTGCCAGAGAGCACAGGATGTTATCGGCTTACAAGATATCTGGCAGGATCAACAAGTCATTTTTTGCAATAATCAAACAGATAAAACAAAACACCTTTACTGTTAAATGTAACAGATCAAAAAGTAGCACACAACAAAGGTTTAATTCACTTATTTAGAGTTTTTGTAAAACTACCCATTTAGTATATAATAGAAATTAAACGCAAAACCTTTTTTTTTTTTTTTTATAGAACTTAAAAAAAAAACTTTTCTTCTCTTTTCTATAAGTGATCACATTCCCTCTGTTCTCAGCTGCATAAGTGCTGGGGGGAGGGGGAAGCTGCAGTACACTGATCGCCCCAGCAAATGGCTGTGCAGGAGAAGCATGTCAGGATGTCCGATTATTGGATGAGAGCATACCGAGTTCCCAGCACAGCTAGAGAACTGGCCACCATGTTCTCTCCTGCTTAGTGTGGTCAGTATTTATTAGGAAAGCAAAAGGGACTGGCGGGAACACCAGGGATTTCACATAAAGGATGCAATACAAGAGAACAGGCTACTTCTTCATACAAGTACATGATACAGCAGCCACATATCAGAAATATGAAATGTTGGAGTAACAAACCCTTTAAAATGTTCAGGAGGCCTTAACTAAATTCAAACCCTTTATATGCTGTAGAAAGTCCACAAATGATTAATCAATATCCAGAGGTTTTAAATGTGGCAGAAAGTCCACCATTGGTAAAAGTAAGAAAAACAGCCTACATGTAACTAATCCTTAAAATGCTCTCTCCCCCTCCTAACACCTATGATGACTAAACCTGTGTAAGCTAGATGTATATACTTATTTTCAGTCAGCTTCCGCCTGATCACGTGATCAGGTGGAACCCGTGTGAGCCAGTGGTGGCTGCAGTGGAAAAGAGGGAGCATCAATAATGGATGGGTCGTATGATCCTATGGGTGATGTCACTACTCCCAAGCATTGCAACTGTTGTTAAGTACTCTCTATTCCCCTGCAGCTGCTACTGGCTGACACAGGGGAGATGACATGACCCAACTAGAGCAGCCTGAAAGTAGGTAAGTATATACACATTTCTTACACACGGTAGTCATCATAGGTGCTAGGAAGGGGGAGAGGGCACATTTAAGAATAGTTTGACGTAGCTTGAATTTGACTTCAATCTATATCCAAATAAATATGGCTTTTTTTCCCCCATCTGATAAAAAAAAATAAAAAAACAGTCTGGATATTAGGTGTACGGACTATTAATAAACATAACTTTAGTAACTAGACTACGATTCTCAGTTCGTACAAAGATATACACACTTTAGCACTATTCCTCTTGTGCCGTCTCTCACGATGTATAGATGACACTGTTTAACCAGTTCCCGACCTCCTCATGTACATTTACGTTGGCAGAATGGCACGGACAGGCACATCCACGTACCTGTACGTCCTCTGCTAGACGTGGGTGGGGGGTCCAATCGGGACCCCCCCTGGTACATGCGGAGGTCGGGTCCGCTCGGGGAGCGATCCAGGACGACGGCGCGGCTATTTGTTTTTTGCCACTCCGTCGCGATCCCTCCCCGGAGCTGAAGAACGGGGAGAGCCGTGTGTAAACATGGCTTCCCCGTGCTTCACTGTGGCGGCGCATCGATCGAGTGATCCCTTATATAGGGAAGACTCGATCGATGGTGTCAGTCCTACAGCCACACCCCCCTACACTAGTAACCACACACTAGGTGATCCCTAAATGTTACAGCGCCCCCTGTGTTTAACTCCCAAACTGCAACTGTCATTTTCACAATAAAGAATGCAATTTAAATGCATTTCTTGCTGTGAAAATGACAATGGTCCCAAAAATGTGTCAAAATTGTCCGAAGTGTCCGCCATAATGTCGCAGTCACGAAAAAAAATCGCTGATCGCCGCCATTACTAGTAAAAAAAAATAAAAAAAATAAAAATGCAAAAAAACTATCCCCTATTTTGTAAACGCTATAAATTTTGCGCAAACCAACCGATAAACGATTATTGCGATTTTTTTTACCAAAAATAGGTAGAAGAATACGTATCGGCCTAAACTGAGGGAAAAAAAATTTTTATATATGTTTTTGGGGGATATTTATTACAGCAAAAAGTAAAAAATATTGAATTTTTTTTTAAATTGTCGCTCTATTTTTGTTTATAGCGCAAAAAATAAAAACCGCAGAAGTGATCAAATACCACCAAAAGAAAGCTCTATTTGTGGGGAAAAAAGGATGCCAATTTTGTTTGGGAGCCACGTCGCACGACCGCGCAATTGTCTTTTAAAGCGACGCAGTCCCGAACTGTAAAAACCCCTTGGGTCTTTAGCCAGCATATTGGTCCGGGGCTTAAAGCGGGAGTTCACCCATTTCTAAAAAAATTTTTTTTCTTCCCCTAGATTCCTGCTCGTTCGGTCTAGGGGAATCGGCTATTTGTATTAAAATAGGTGCAGTACTTACCCGTTTTCGAGCTGCATCTTCTTCCGTCGCTTCCGGGTATGGTCTTCGGGAGCGGGCGTTCCTTCTTGATTGACAGTCTTCCGAGAGGCTTCCGACGGTCGCATCCATCGCGTCACTCGTAGCCGAAAGAAGCCGAACGTCGGTGCGGCTCTATACTGCGCCTGCGCACCGACGTTCGGCTTCTTTCGGAAAATCGTGACGCGATGGATGCGACCGTCGGAAGCCTCTCGGAAACCTGTCAATCAAGAAGGAACGCCCATTCCCGAAGCCCATACCCGGAAGCGACGGAGAGGATGCGTCTCGTAAACGGGTAAGTACTGCACCTATTTTTAAATAAATAGCCGATTCCCCTAGTAATAACGAGCAGGAATCTAAGGGGGAAAAGTGCCCTCTAAGGGTGAACCCCCGCTTTAAGTGGTTAAGAAACGTGCTTAACCACTTAAGGACCGCCTCCTGCACATATACGTCGGCAGAATGGCACGGCTGGGCACAAGCACGTACCTGTCTTTAAGTGCCCAGCCGTGGGCGCACAGCCACAAACCCAGTCCGAAGCTCCGTGACCACGGCCGCGGGACCCGATCGCCGCCGGAGTTCCTGCGATCGGACCCCAGAGCTGAAGAACGAGGAGAGCTGTGTGTAAAAACAGCTTCCCTGTTCTTCACTGTGGCGCTGTCATTGATCGCCTGATATAGGGAAAGGCGATCAGTGACGTCACACATCCAGCCCCGCCCCCCTACAGTTAGAAACACATATGAGGTCACACTTAACCCCTTCAGCGCCCCCTAGTGGTTGACTCCCAAACTGCAATTGTAATTTTCACAGTAAACAATGCATTTTTATAGCATTTTTTGCTGTGAAAATGACAATGGTCCCAAAAAGGTGTCAAAATTGTCCGATGTGTGCGCCATAATGTCGCAGTCACGAAAAAAAAAAAAAAAAATCACTGATCGCCGCCATTAGTAGTAAAAACATTTTTTTATAAAAATGCAATAAAACTATCCCCTATTTTGTAAACGCTATAAATTTTGCGCAAACCAATCGATAAACTCCTATTGCGATTTTTTTTACCAAAAATATGTAGAAGAATACGTATCGGCCTAATCTGAGGGGGGAAAAACATTTTTTTTTATATATATATATTTTTGGGGGATATTTATTATAGCAAAATGTAAAGAATATTGAATTTTTTTCAAAATTGTCGCTCTATTTTTGTTTATAGCGCAAAAAATAAAAACCGCAGAGGTGATCAAATACCACCAAAAGAAAGCTCTAATTGTGGGGAAAAAAAAAAAAAAGGATGCCAATTTTGTTTGGGAGCTATGTCTCACGACTGCGCAATTGTCAGTTAAAGCGGCACAGTGCCGAATCGCAAAAACTGGCCGGGTCCTTTACCTGCATTTTGGTCCGGGTCTTAAGTGGTTAAACCTCAATTTAAGTGTACACATTCATACCTTCTTAGCCTACAGCAACAACTGAGTGGCTCCACTAGATATGAACCATTTTTTTGTCATTTTAATCCTTTAGCTTAATGAGCAAGTCAGCCATTACCAGCAAAATGCATGGAGGTATTATAACTCAGCCACAAAGATGATTCAACCGAGTCCCAATTTCCATTATTACAGATGCAAGTTATTCACATTTGTGACTGTAGGAGCCACTCCCAGGACCTGTCACCCAATACAAAATGTAATACAGAATATTCATTTCTGAACAGTGATTCTGAGTGAGAAAATGCACAAAACAAGAACCACACAGAAATGTCGACAAATTTATTTTTTTAAATATTCGAGCCATCAACCTTTATCCCCTACCTACAGTGTCCTTATTTTATTTAATTTTCTTCTACTATAAGAACAGTCCAACAGAATTATGGGAACATTTGCTTTTCTGATGAGACTGAGCAGAATATTATTAAAGTTTTCTCTACACATTTTCTTGTCAGTCCTGTTCAAACAAGAGACCTAAAATGCAGAATTAAAAAAAGGATGTAACAAAACTGGCGACTGGTTCCGCAGAACCAAACCATTTAAAGCGGTTGTAAACCGCATAAACTTTTTTTTTTTTCCCCCAAACCTGCAACGCAAAAGGCATAATAGGCTAGTATGCACCGCATACTAGCCTATTATGAAATACTTACCTCGGAACGAGGTGTGTACCACTTACCTGGTCCACGCCGAGCAGGATGTCATCTTGCTCCGGCGTGTCTTCCGGGTATCGCCGCTCCAGCGCTGTGATTGGCTGGAGCGGCGATGACGTCACTCCCGCGCGTGCGCGCGGGAGATTTAAAAGCGGCAGGGTCCGGCGGATGCCGGTCCTTCAGCCGTGGATTCCCTCCTCCTTATTATAGGCTTACCTGTAGGTAAAAGTCCAAATAGTGGGTTTACAACCACTTTAACAAGCAAGCTTCCTATACACAGTCTTCCTGTCATGAACTATGAATGAATATGTCCATGTTACTCAAAATTTACCACTAAGGCCTCTTTCACACGGAGCGGATCGTTTTTGTGTCCGCTCCGTGTGTGTCCGTCGGCTCAGCGGGGATCATCCGTAATCCCCGCTGAGCTGTCGGCGGACAGGGCGGTCCCCGCACACAGTGCAGAGAGCGCCCTGTCTTTCCTCCGCTCTCCCCTATGGGGAATCGGATGAAGACGGACCGTCTGTCCGTCTTAATCCGATCCGTTCCGCCTGACGGAAGAAAAATAGGGTTTTCTTCCGTCCGCAAAAGCGGATCTTTGCGGACGCGGATGGTTGCGGACGTTAGCGGATGCTCCATCCGCTAACGGACGCGATCCCATAGGGATGCATTACAAGTCCGTAAACGGACTTGTAATAAAACGGACGAACGGTCCGCTAATGTGAAAGGGGCCTAAACCTTCTTTACCTACTTTAGAGCAGTGGTCACCAACCTTTCGGTCCTCACGGACCATGAAACTAATAATTTTGAATCTCACAGACCACCAACATGAATTTCACATGCCTCACACATACTGTGCTCCAGCTCTCTGACCCCCCCCCCCCCCCCAATTGAATCTCACTTCCTTATCCAGCCATGGATCCCTCCCACAGTCTTATCAGAGCTGCCATTGGAAGTCCCCTACTTCTTCACCTCCCATTCTCTGCACCACTACTCCCAGCTCCTGTGAACTCCGAGGGAGAAGCTGGAACTAGAGGAGGCATAAAAAAAAAAGGTTTCAATGCATACTGACAGCATCAACTGCATCCACCACAATATTGATTTGCGGCAGAACCTCTGCGGACCGCCAACATTTTCTCATGGACCACTGCTTTAGCGCACGTGGTAGCCTTTTTCTTTTAACTTTTAGTTTGTTCCTGTAGGGAGATTTTAGTATCCATGGCACATCATCAATGGGCTTACAGAAACAGCTGCTGAGAGATCAGTTCCTATTAATGAATCCCCCAGAACTAAATTTCCCATCAATGTACTGTATGCATTTAAAATAGAACAGACTGTGAAGACATCAGATGGCTGGTGTTCTAACCGATCACGTACAGCATATGGCAAATGGAGATCAAACAGAGGCTAAGATGGCAGCTTCCTTGGCTTTAAAGCATAAGAGGGTATAGTTCCGCTTTAATACCCTTCAGAGAGCCGTATCATAATGTGTAAAAAAAAAAAAACACACACACATGAAAAAAGAGGAAGTGAAAGAATAAAATAATCTGTACCAAGAACCACAACAAGTGATACAGACAAGTTGTATGTTTGCAGTACAAATAAAAGGGAGATCATGCAAAAATTCTGAACTGCCTTAGGACTAGTGTGCCTGGGCCTTTGATATGCTACCACTTTCCGTTTGCCGTGTACATAGAGGAATGAAAACAAAGTACTGATTAATGTCAAAATCCTGTGCACACAAGCCCTTAAGGCGTATCTAAAAACAAAAACAAACTTATTTATTGCAGCTTACTAAATCATAGATGTGGTTGCTGCAGTAGTTTTCATTTTTAGGCTTTTTCCTTTATTTTCACCTGGCAATTGTCAGCAAGGCCAATGCATGTGGTTGCAGTGCGGTGGTGCAGGATTACCAGGTGACGAAAAGGCAACATATTTCCTCCCAGCCGTCTGGCAAAGGCCCTCTGAAATATGTTCCATCTCTGTTTGCTTTTCGTAAGGGTGGCAAGGGGTGCTACAAATATAAATACTGTAAGCACTAAGACCCCTTTCACACTGTGGCTACCTGAGCGGCGCTTTAGTGCTGTTTAAGCTGTGCTTTTTGGCCGCTACTGGGACGCTTTTAACACCCACTAGGGGCCGAAGGGGTTAAAAGCACCCGTGCTGTGGCGCTTCGGAAGTGCTGCCCATTCATTGCAATGGGCAGGGGCATTTTTGGGAATGCTCCTCTCCTCCCCTCTCCGGCTGGCATCCTCGTTGTTACTGTAGGCCCCACTCCCCCCCCCCAAAAAAATTACATGCCAAATGTGGCATGTAAGGGGTCAAGGAGTGGATAAAGCGGAAGTTTCACTTTTGAGTGAGTGAGAAACTTATATAGCGCAACACATGCAAACTGAATCGCCTCTGGGAGCTTGGTATCCATTCCCTGGGCCCTCAGAAGAGATGGGTTTTGATCTTTCTTCTGAAGGCCAGGTGGTTTACCTCCAATCGGATGCTGGTTGGTAGAGCGTTCCATAGTCTGGGTCCTTGGACTGCAAATCTTCGTTCTCCTTTGGACTTGTATCTGGCTTTGGGTATCTGGAGTAGATTTTGGTTGGTGGATCGCAGAATGCGATTGGGGTTGTGAGCTTTTAGTTTCTCGCATAGATATTGGGGGGCATTTCCCAGAATACACTTATGCGTTAGACAGAGTGCTTTGAAAGTGATTCTGTCTTTTACGGGCAACCAATGAAGGGATCTCAGTGAAGGTGAGATTGATTCCCATGGTTTTTTTCCAGTCACTAGTCGAGCGGCCGTATTTTGAACGACTTGCAGACGAGTGATTTGGTATTTAGGGAGTCCGAGATAGAGGGCATTTGCATAGTCAAGTCTCGAGTTGATAATTGTTCCCACCACGACTGCTATGTCTTTTTTTGGGATAAAGGGAGTGAGTCTGCGTAGAAGGCGCAGCAGATGGTGGGATCCGCTGAGTACTGACCCTATTCGTGCATCCATTGTCATGTAGGTGTCGAAGATGACTCAGAGACTTTTGACTTTGGTGCTGGGGGTGATGGATTGACCCAGAATGGGCGGGGGTGTCCATGTTGTCGCGGGATGAATCTTCCGATTGGCCTGAAACAGGAGAAGTTCTGTTTTTGAGCCATTGAGTTTAAGGTAACTCTTTGGCCGGGTACACACGGGCAAACATGTACGATGAAACCGGTCCGTCGGACCGTTTTCACCGTACATGCCTGCCAGAGGGCTTCTGTACGATGGTTGTACTAACCATCGTACAGAAGTCCGCGCGTAAACATTACGCCGGGCGTGTCCGCGTCGTCGCCGCGATGATGACGTGGGCGGGCCTGCCATTTAAAGGCTTCCACGCATGCGTCAAAGTCATTCGACGCATGCGATGGACGGCGGGCGCTCGGACATGTACGGTAGGTCTGTACTGACGACCGTACATGTCCGAGCGGGCAGGATTCCAGCGGACGGTTTTAAAACACGTCCAGGAATATTTGTCTGCTGGGAAAAGGCCCGGCGGGCAAATGTTTGCTGGAATTCGGCCCGCTCGCGCCTACACACGACCGAACATGTATGCTGAAACTGGCCCGCGGACCAGTTTCAGCATACATGTTTGGTCGTGTGTACGGGGCCTTAGTCATCCACTTTTCTATCATAGTAAGGCATTTCTCTAGACCGAGATAATGATCCTTTTTGTTGCAGATGCGAAAATACAGTTGTGTGTCATCTGCATAAGAGTGGTAAAGTAACTTCTGGTTACTGATGATTTAAAAAAGCGGGCGAAGATAGATATTGAAAAGAACAGGCGACAGAGGGGATCCCTGGGGGACTCCGCATGACACTGTGCGTTTTTCAGAAGTGAAAGGTCCCAATTTCACCATTTGTAATCGGTTTTCCAAGAAGGAGGAGAACCACGATAAATCACATTCCGCAACTCCGGCTACTTTAACTAGCCGTGTCAGCAATAATTTGTGGTCTACCGTATCAAAAGCTGCGCTTAGGTCCAGCAGTACCAGAAGACAAGATTCTCCTTCGTCTGCTGCCTCGAGGGCGGCATCCCATATTTTGAGCAGTGATGTTTCTGTCTTGTGACCCGGACGGAAACCGGACTGGAATGGGTCAAGTAATTTATGGGTGTCTAAGTGATGTTGTAGCTGTTGTACAACTTCTTTCTCCATTACCTTGGAGAAGACATTCAGGCCTGTTATGGGGCAACGGTGGTTAGGGTCTTTTGGGTGGAACTACGCTTTAACCACTTACAGTGGTCAGCTTTTTTCATGTAGTTCAAACCTTTAGCCAAAGCACAAAATCTCTCTCTCTCGATAAGCTGTAAAGAAGAGTTATAGCCAAAGCATTTTTTTGGCCATATTTCTCCTACGGATCACAGGAGTGCAGTTAGTTCTGCACTCCTGTGACGCGTTTTCGTCACTCAGCAAATCCAGGCTCAGGAAATGTCCTGACTTTACAGTTTGGATCCACCCAGATGCCTGGACTGGCAGCTGGCTCAGCCTTTTAGCAACCCACAGAGCCTGAGCCAGCCGCTCCTGCCCCTTCCACAGCCTAGTGGTCCAGTGAGTACGCTGGAGGGGCGGAGAGAGAGCTGAGGAATTAGTGGTGTTTGATATATGGATTGGAAAGCTGTAAAATGCTTTTTTTTGCAGTTTAGCTATTTAACCCCTTCATGACTGAGTAACACATATATGCAGCATCCAAAAGTGGGATTTAAGCCTGGGTGCCACATGTGTGTTCTGGTGTTTGTGCTGGAAGCACGCTCCCAGCAATGAGACCAAGCTGTTGCCGACAGCCTTGATACTAACAATTGGGAACCAAAAGAACTGATCACATGATCACTGTGATAGTCTGACTGTTATCACTGTGTTCATTCACTCTAAAGCTCATCCTTGTATAGTTTCTCCTCTGTGAAATTACATTTTATTACTACTTTGGAACAGTTTTCCTTTCACAATTAAATAAAGTAAGACAATATGCATTAACATGTACCTACTAGATCACTTCATGCTGTCCCCTTTTGCAGGTACAGCAAAATATTAAAAAAAAAATAAGTGCCTATACTGTTTAAAATTCAGTAATACACTGTCTCACTCTGCTCTGCACATGCTCAGATTTTCTCTATTTTTAGGCACATCGGAGCCACTAGAGGCCGATCTGCTGACAACCTAAAGATTTATTGCTGCTCAGGGCTACAGCAAAATGGCAACCTCTGGCAAGAAGATTCAGAAGCAATGCAGGAGGCAGTTTACAGCGCACACTAATTTTGGTAGAATAATTATTCATTTGGAATGTACGTTTTTTATCAAGTTGTAAAGTCCCGCTTTAAGAGTATTGTTTTACCCGAGAAACATTGCACTACACACTTACTTGTGAACTCGCACTTTTCAGACATGCTGGACACAGGAAACAGGACCTCCTTGTAGCCCTTGTTCCACATATATGTGCCCTTACCATAAGACATTTCATTTGCAAAGTCATTTTACCTTTTACTTTAGTTACTAAGAAAAAAAAATACAGTAAAATGCAGAAACATGGTACTTCATATCATTGTAGGATTTGAAGAAAACAAAAAGAAATGACTTACGCTTCTCCATTACACCAGCCAAATAGCTTCCCATCTCTGCTAAATGTGGAAACTTTGCAATTTTTGCTGCTGTCGCTATAAGAAAAGAGCAGAAACCAGAATAAATACAAGAGTTCATATCATTGGAAATCATGTGTACAACATTATCCAATGTTCTCCACAGAAGCTGTTTTTGCCAACATAATGGAATTCAAAGAACCAGAAACATTTACTGAAGAGAAAGGTTGGTCGAGTTGTGACCAGGGTGGATATAAATCAATGATTTTTTTATTTTATTTGCATCAGATTTTTTTGATCATTATCAAATTTATTTTAATAAAATGTTTTTGAGTAAAAATCAATCTAAAGACTGTTTTCTATTTAAGATACATTAATTACTGTATTTAGTGGCGTATAACACTCACTTTTGTACCCTGAAAATGGAGGGTAAACTGTGCCTGCGTGTTATACGCAAGGGGCTGTGGAAAGTTTTTTTTCCCGAAACTTCCCTCTTAAGGTTAGGGTGCGTGTTATATGCCGATAAATACGGTAGTTTATTCGGCATGAAATGGAGCTTAGCTATGTAGCATGAGGCTGTATATTCTGCAATATTACATTTTTTGGTAAACTCATCCAATGAATCCAAGCACTGCAAGATGAGAACATGCACTGCATTGATGCATTCACACAATTTACAGGAACCATGAGATAAAACAAAGTTCAGGAATATTTATTTATCCCATTGTTTTGCAAATCTATGTACACTACAAACTGTATGTTTCAATCGGTTCTGATATCGTTGTTTTACTAACCTGACAGCTTATTATTCTAAATGGGAAACCTTCATTTTGTTTGTAAATATTAAAGATTCTAACTACCAGCAAGATTGAGTCCTTACATTTAAAGAGCACCTGTCATTTCAGATCCATCGTGGCAGCACCTATTAGCGGGCATCCACTCACCTGCTGCCGCCATGTCCCTCACCTTGTTGTGTCACTGCCGCATGATTAGACGTCCCATTAAAGTGAATGGGACAGTCTGAGTCAACAGCAGGTCAGAGGAGAAACCGCAGTAAGACAGATGACAGTTGCTCTTTAAAAAAATATGATTTAAATCGAGTTGACTTAAATCAAATCCACCCTGGTTGTGACATGCTACAAAGTAGTGCAGTCTGTGCATCAGAAGTAGCTTAGGAAGCTCCCATCATCAAAGCTCCTGTGCAAGGTATACTGGAGTATAGAAGCCCAAGATTGTGTCCCTACACTTACCGCCACCAGATCACAGGGACTCCAAAAGCCTTCCTTTGCGTTCCAGTATACCTCCCGAATGACACTCTCCTCTATGATGCCCAAAATTTCCTTGAACTAGTTTAGTACTCCGACAGGTGCAAGAAGCTGCATTCATAGCCCTTATGCACACATGGCGTTGGCCCAGCTCTCCTACACCTTTCCTCCTGACAGCGGAGTTTTGGCATAAAAAGCACTATGCATGCCAAGTGCCAAGGCATTATTTAATTCCACTGGCCAGAATAGTCATTTATTCTGGCCATTGAAGTGAATTAACGCTCAAGCACTTGATACGCAGAGCATTAAAGCATGTTTAGTCGCGTTTACATGTGTCGAGCATTTTTTTCTGCCAAAATGTGTCTGCTCCTGGATGCATAGGTAGTGGGCTTTTTTTTCTGCCTCTAAATGCCTGTATGTGCGCATGGAAGAGCATTTAAAAGGCAGAAAAGAAATGCCAGACACCCCCTAAAATAAGCGTTTTTAACGCTCAGTGTGCACAGGACCCTATTGCTTTCATCGCCAAATGGCAGGTATCTCTCAGCTGGCTACAGTCTTGTTCAGGTACTCTTGGGCTGCTACAGCAGTTGGGTGGAGCACTCAATAAATGAGCTCTTGGTGGAACCATTTTTCATATAACTTGTCAATATTGTCAAATGTGTCAAAACACATTAACACACTGCAGTTTTGACAATTTATACAAAAGGAAATGTCTAAAATAGTCAATCCATGTGCTCTGGTAACAATAGATGATGTAACAAACCAGTGGGGTGTGTTTACTAAAACTGGAGAGTGCAAAATCAAGCTCACTTCTACATAGAAACCAATCAGCTTCCAGGTTGAATTGCCAAAGCTTAAAATTTAACAAGCGGTTAGAAGCAGATTTGGTTCTATGCAGAAAGCAACCCACACATGTCCATAAAGGTCACTGCAGGAGAATAGCAAAAGCCTAGCTGATAGACCTTGGAATGTGAAAAGCAAACTTGTTTGTGGCCCATTTATTTACAAACCAGGCTCTACCTTTACCAAGGATTCAGCTTAAAGTTTTCTTTTTTAGTTTTGTAGTGGAGAGGGATTATAACATCTGTCAGGTTTTTATTGCTGTGTCTCCGTTAGAAAGATTCACCCTCTCTATAAGTCCTGTTTATCACCATCATTGAAAGTAAAAGAAAATCCCAAATTTCAGATTGTCCACAGAAAAGAAATAGGCGGGAAATCTTCCAATGGGGACACTAGTTCTAGTGACCTGGGGGTCCCCAAGAGATTCCCTCTCACTTCCTAATTGGTTATAGGACAGGCAGTGAAGGGAAATCTCCACAATTTGGACAAAGATGGCAAAAATAAACCTTACAGGGGATCCTTCTTTGCTCTATCCAAAATGGGGGGAAAAAAAAAAAATTAGCATGTGGCCGCCTCCTGCTGAACTGGACATCAACTGCATACCACATACAAACCCATCCAGAGTGTAATACGTAAGAGCTTCTAATTTTTTGTCCTATTTGCACTTAACACCCACAGCCATATAGAGGGGAACCGGTGACTTCCAGAACACTGAATAAAAATACTTTTTGTTTACAAGGTGTCAACAGCTACATTATGTATCAATGGTAAAAAAAAAAAAATTATAAAAAAAAAAATACTATTAAAAAGGGGAAAAATAATAAAAATAAAAACTTACTTCTGAAAGGAGTCATGGTTGGTAAACTTTGGAGGCCCCTGGACCAATTGGATTCCATCAGATCCTCTGACTATAGGAAAAACAAACAAAAAACAAACATAATCAAAATGCTAGTCATATAAACACATTTACTAAACATTAAAGCGGAAGTAAACCCGTCAATTTAACAGTTTAAAAAAAACAATTACATTTCAGACACGTGTTGAGAATGTAACTGTCAATGGTTGTGCTCAACAGTCAAACCAGCCAATGGCTGGTGTCAATACTGATCACATGTGCAGCTTCAAGGATGTTAAGATTAAACAGAGGTACTCCAGCTGATCCACTGGGTGGAGTCGCAGGTGGCCCCACAACCGTGCCTTTTGCTTTCAACTGATGCCGAGAAGGCATTTGACCGGGTGGACTGGACGTACATGAACATAGTTTTGACCAAACTTGGCCTGGGGCCTAATATGCTGGCCTGGATATCCTCACTGTATAGCTCCCCATCCGCCAGAGTTAAGGTGAACGGCCTACTGTCGGACCCTTTTCCGATTAGCAATGGGACACGGCAGGGATGCCCGCTGTCACCCCTGGTGTTTGCTTTGACGCTTGAACCGCTGCTCAGCCGGATTCGCCTCAATAGCAATATCAGGGGTTTTACGGTTGGCCCGAGGGAACATAAGTTGTCCGCTTATGCGGACGACGTGCTGTTCTACGTGTCTGAACCTCTGCTGTCCCTGCCCAACATCATGGCGGAGCTGGCAGAGTTTAACCTCTTATCTAATTTTAAGATAAACTATGCCAAAGTCTGAGATCCTATCTCTGACCATTCCCCCGGATTTACGTGCACAGCTGCAGGCCTCCTTCTCATTCACGTGGTGCCAGTCGTCCCTGAAGTATCTGGGAGTTCAACTACCAATGAGCTGCACTCAGTTGTATGAGTGTAATTACGCCCCGCTGCTCTCAGCCATCAGGGTGGACCTAAAGAGGTGGGATAAGGCGGCCTTCTCATGGATGGGCCGGGTCAGTGTGCTGAAAATGAATGTGCTCCCCAGAATTTTGTTTCTCCTACAGATGGTCCCGATTGCGCTGCCCAGGGCCTTCTTCTCAAGCCTCAACAGTCTGTTCATCCAATATATCTGGAGTGGGAAGTGCCCCCGGTTGGCCCTTCGCATTCTGCAACGCCCTAAATCTGCAGGTGGGTTGGGGGTCCCTGTGGTGAAGAGGTACTATGAATCGATAGCCCTTCAACGCATTTTGGATTGGTACCATGGGGTCCAGCACAAGGTGTGGGTGCCCTTGGACAAGTTCCTGGCGGGGCGTAATCTGTCCCACGCCCCGTGGGTGCCTGGAGAACATAGGGGCCTGTCGGGGCTGGTGTCCCCTTTTGCCGTCCACGCTCTAGCGATCTGGGATGCCTTAAATAAGACGGGGAGGCTTGCTTTGCCGACTTCCCCGCTGGCACCCCTGGGGGGCTTCCCTTGGTTCGCTCCCGGGGAACACCCATCCTTTTTTCGGACGTGGGCGGAGGATGGGGAGTCCAGATGCGGGAGATTTGTCCAGGACCGGGGGCTGCTGCCCCTGGCCACGCTGAGGGAGCAATATGGTCCCTTCCTAATGGATGAGTGGCGCTACCGGCAACTCAGCCATTTTCTCACAACTCTACCCCAGAGGGTCAGGTCACCAACACAGGCGTCCCCCTTCGAGCGCCTCTGTATGGCCCGGGAGGCTGTCCCCCATGCCATCTCTGTGCTATATGCCCTGATATACTCCCTACGGGAGGATGGGAAGCCCAGGTTCATAAGGGAGTGGGAGAGAGACCTGCAACACAACTTCACTAAGCCGCAGCTGGACCACCTATACAGACTAACGCACTCGAGCACGGTTGATACAAGGATGCAAGAAAATAGCTACAAGGTC
This sequence comes from Rana temporaria, assembly GCF_905171775.1. NCBI lineage: Eukaryota > Metazoa > Chordata > Amphibia > Anura > Ranidae > Rana > Rana temporaria. The sequence continues at coordinate 147,594,278 of NC_053492.1, read as the reverse complement.
CTCACCAGATGGTATAGGGTCCCAACTAGACTTGCTCAGATATACCCCTCCCTTTCGGATGTATGTTGGCGGGAGTGTGGCCAGAGGGGCACCTTCCTGCACATTTGGTGGGAGTGCCCCAAACTGTGCCCCTTCTGGCAGGATGTACATGCCCAGGTCAGATTGATCTTGGATGTGGCGCTTCCGGACTCTCCCTTGGAGTCCCTGCTTCACTTCCCTACGGTCCCGGTCAGCCAATATTGCAAATCTGCACTGCCCCATTTGCTCAATGCGGCCAGACGGCTGATTCCGATACATTGGAAGACGCCCACAATACCGACCCGCTCGGAGTGGGTGTGTATGGTGAACAAAATTATGGAGGCAGAGAAGTGGATGGCGCAGTGCAAAGACAAATACGATAAATTCTACTCGATATGGGCGACTTGGATACACTATGTAGGACCTGAGGAGCTGCCTGTGCCTGGGCCCCCCCAGGGGGTGTCCCCCTCTGGAAGGGGGCCCAGGGCAGGAGGGGGGAGTGCCGCTAGGGACCCTGATGATGCTGCAGTGGGCTGTTAGAGCCATAATGGAAACACTATAGTTTATTTAATGCCTTTTTGATGTCGATGCACATGTACCGGAAGTTACCCCCTCCCCTTTCCCCCTTTCCCCTCCCTTACTGTATGAGTCCCCCTTTTTGTTTTTCCCTTCCTTAGTTCCCCCATGGCATGAGGGTCCGAGGCGCAGAGGCTTGTTTTTGATTATCCTGACAGATGGAGGGACTTACCTCCTTTCCGGGGTGTGCTTAGGTGGTGCGGGTGGGTAGATCCACTATGGTTATAGCTCAGAACATGTCCTACATATGCTGTTCACTATTCCCCAGGCCGCGCTTCCAGGTGTAGGCACGCCCCGGAGACACTTTTTGCCACATATGCTTCGCTTGACAGCCCGGGACAGGATCCCTATTGACATGCCAGGGGACTGTTACATTGCCTGTATTCTAATTGCTGGGCCATGTTGGCCGACATTACAACTGTATGCCTGTTTTTCCTATGCAAAAACTTTTTTTGAAAATAAAGATTATATAAAAAAAAAAAGATTAAACAGAGGTAAGGATGGCCGCTTCCTTGACTGAAAACGATAGGAGGGTTTACTTCCACTGTAAAGCAGAGCTAGACTTGTTGTGAATGATATAGCACCAGGAGTAGGCATTCTGAGGCCTTGTTTTCATTAATCATTTGCCGATCAACGCACTACTATATACGTCAGCACAATGGCTCAGGCCCGGCATATGGGTGTACCCTTTAAGAAGCGGCATTGTGGGCAGGCGTTGCAAGTCCGTCCGCAGAGATACCTGCGATCATCTCACGGAGAGGAAGCATTTCCCCATTCTTCCTAGTGACAGGACACTGATCACAGCTCCCGGTAGCGACGCAAGTGCCGAATCGCAAAAAGTGGCCTGGTCTTTGGCCAGCCAAATGGTCCGGGGCTGAAGTGGTTAAAGTGGCACTCCAAGGAAAAGCTTGCTAGTTTAGCATAGCTCACCATAGATCATGGTGAATGGTCAAAAACTGCGCCAGGTTTGTCTGTCACTAAAAACAGGAAGTGAGGGGAAATCTACCCAACTAAAGCATGAACATTAACCACTTCACCCCGGAAGGATTTACCCCCTTAATAATCAGGCCATTTTTTGTGATTTGGCACTGCGTTATTTTACTGGCAATTGCGCGGGCGTGCAGCGCTGAACCCAAATAAAATTGATGTCCTTTTTTTTCTCACAAATAGAGCTTTCTTTTGGTGGCATTTTATCACCTCTGCGTGTTTTTTTTTTTTTTTTTGCGCTATAAACAAAAGAAAGACTGACAATTTTGGGGGGAAAAATAATATTTTTTACTTTCTGCTTTAATACATATCCAAAAAAATAAAATAAAAAATGAATGTAAAAAAATCCAATTTCTTCATCAATTTAGGCCAATATATTTTCTGCTACATATTTTTGGTAAAAAAAAAAAAAACCCAATAAGCGTATGATGATTGTTTTCCCTCAAAAGTTACAGCATCTACAAACTAGGGGATAGATTTATGGCATTTATTTTTAATTGCTTTTACTGGTAATGGCGGCAATCATCGATTTTTAGCAGGACTGCGGGCGCACAAATCTGACACTAAGTTACACTTTTTGGGGACCAGTGACACCAATACAGTGATCAGTGCTTAAAAAAAAAAGAAGCACTGTATAAATGACACTGGGCTGGGAAAGGGTTAACAGGGGCAATCAAAGGGCTAACTGTGTTCCCTTCTTTTTTTTTTTATAACTGTGTGAAGGCTGGATTGACAGAATGGACACAGATCACTGTTCTTGCTTACAAGGAACAGAAGATCTCTATGTACTTCCCTGTCAGAACGTGGATCTGCCTTGTTTACATAGGCAGATCCCTGTTCTGCATCTCTGTGGAGCGATCGCGGGTGGCAGGCGAACATCGGGTCTGCCAAACCCACTGATTGGCTTCCCCTCTGCGCAGTGGGCGCACAGTATCTATTGAACAAAGCGAAGTACAGGTACGTTGTTTTGCACAATAACGTTGCCCTGCCACATATGCAGTGGGCGCTTTTCAAGTGGTTAATAAAACATTACGGAGGTTTCCCCCTTCTCCATTCTATCCAACGTGGTTTTTGTCCCGGCATGGCTCCAATAAGGAAACTAGCAGGGTCTGCATCCCTTTAGGAGTATCTACCTAAAAAATGAAATATCTAGGGCGTTCTGTACACCAATGGTTCTCAACCTCAGTCCTCAAGTACCCCCAACAGGCAAGGTTTTTGTAATTTCTCTTAGATAAAATAGCTGTCAAAAATACCGAACCATTGACTCTGATTTAAAGCACCTGTTCAAGTTAAAGTGGTTGTATACTCTATTTTTACCTACAGGTAAGCCTATAATAAGGTTTAGGAGATATTCACCTTGCTGATGTCAGCGGCACATGCGCTCTGAAGGTCTGGCGGATGCTGCCAGACCTTGCCGGAAAGAACACTCCCGCATGCATGTATGGCCACTCACAGCGCCAGAGCCGCGAACCCAGAAGACACACTGAGGGGAAAATGTCAGCTTCCTCGGCGGTGACCGGGATCCCATGCCGACACCTCGATCGAAGGTAAGTATTTCATAAAAAGCCAATAATGAGCTCATTACACCTTTGCCTTACAGGTTTTTTTTTTTTGTGCGGGTATACAACCGCTTTAAAAGGACAACCTGCAAACATGGCCTGTTGGAGGTACAGTGTACAGAACACCTCCAGGTAGCTTTTGAATTGCATTTTACAGAGAATTGCAGCGCTGCAGACTAAAAAAGGACTTGCGTCAGTCAAGTCAGCATATATTATTAGCACTAAATAATCACTGTATTTGTGTCATGTCAGTTACTCAGTTCCCCCCTGCGTCAGATTGCCCCGCCACACTATTGTGGCCCCATTATACGTCACGGATCGGCACTATTACTAGTATAATTTATTTATTTTTTTTAAATAAATAATTCCAAAAAATATATATATATCTCATAGTTTGACAGTATAAAACTTTTACACAAACCAATCAACATACACTTAGGCCCCTTTCAGACGTACGGACGAACGGTCCGTTTATTACAAGTCCGTTTACGGACTTGTAATGTATCCCTATGGGATTGCAGACGTTAGCGGATGATGCATCCGCTAACGTCCGCAAAGATCCACTTTTGTGGACGGAAGAAAACCCTATTTTCCTTCCGTCCGGCGGAACGGATTGGATGAATACGGACACACGGTCCGTATTCATCCGATTCCCCATAGGGGAGAGCGGAGGAGAGACAGGGCGTGTCTGCACTGTGTGCGGGGACCGCCCTGTCCGCCGACAGCTCAGCGGGGATCCCTTACGGATCCGCTCCGTGTGAAAGAGGCCTTATTGGGATTTTTTTCCCTTTAACCAAGACATGTAGCAGAATACATTGTAGCCAAAATGTATGACAAAATTAGGCTCTTTACCACGTGATCAGCTGTGACCAATCACAGCGTGTAACCAGAAGTGCTGGTAAACAGCTTTCCTCTGTACGTGCTGACAGGAGAGACGATCAGTGGCTCTCCTGTGAGGGGGGGGGGGGGGGGGAGAGGTCTGCGCTGATAATTAGTGCAATGATTATCAGCTCAGCCCCCATCAGAGGTGCCCACCACATCTGCCAATCCTTGCCCATCAGCTGCCAGTCAGTGCTCAAAGTGCCAATCAGCGATGACTGTCAGTAGCTCATATTCAGTGCCATATATTAGTGCCCATCAATTCTACATATTAGTGCTTTTTTTTTTTTTTTTTTTAAATGTCAGTATTTTTTTAGTTTGTTTAGCAAAAAATAAAAACCTTAGTGGAGATCAAATGCCACCAAAAGAAAGCTCTATTTGTGGGAAGAAAATTATAAAAAAATTTGATTTAGTACAGTGTTGCATGGCCGCGTAATTGTCAAAGTGGGACAGCACCGAAAGCTGAAAATTGTCCTGGGAAGGAAGGGGGGGGGGGGGGGGGGGAAGTGCCCGGTATTGAAGTGGTTAAAGGATAAGTCCATCCACCCCAACACTAAAATCGCTACATCTACAACCTGTCTAGCCCTATAAAGAAGAAATCAGTATACATATGTTTTTTGAAGCCGATCCGTTCCCAGGTCTCCAGCGGCAAAAGCTCTGCAGAGGACACAGCCGACAACGGCTGTGAAATGAATGGGAAGTGACACCACCCATAGACTTTCTATGGGGCTTCCTTCCGTTGTCTGCTGCCTCCTCTGCACACTCCTACACAGTGAAGCCGCAGTTGACAGCTCAGCGTGTGATCAGCTTCAAAAAAGGTATGTATACCGAATTCTTCTTTACAGGGCTAGACAGGATAGGGTTAGATTGTGGATGTCTGTAGTTGTAGAGATTTTAGGGTGCACCTATCCTTTAAAGAGGAGTTCCATCCGTTTTTTCGTTTATTAAAAGTCAGCCGCTACAAACTTTTAATAAACAGACACTTACCTGTTCCACGGTCCAGCGAGGCGGGCGCCCAGAGCCCCACTTCTCTCTGCGGAGCCGTCATAGCAACTGTCGGTACCCAGCCGCGACAGCTTACGGCTTCGCGGCCGAGTCACGCTGCGCTATTGGCCAGGCAATCTTCTGGAACCTGTGACGTGTCCCAGAAGATCGCTGGCAGGGACGGGCCACCCAGGGCGAGAGGAGTCGCCTAGGCGGCCGAGAAGAGAAAGCAGGAAGTGGGACAGGAAGTCTCACTCAAAACAAGGTACCCCCCCGCCAAAAATTGTGGCATGTCAGGGGGCAAGGAGTGCTTAAAGCGGAAGTTCCACTTTTGGGTGGAAATACGCTTTAAAGCGAGAGTTCACCCGAAAAAAAAAAATTTTAACCTTAGATTCATGCTCATTTTGTCAAGGGGAATCTGGCATTTTTTTTTAAATCAAAGCCGTACTTACCGTTTTAGAGAGCGATCTTCTCCGCCGCTTCCGGGTATGGGCGTTCCTATTAGATTGACAGGCTTCCGACGGTCGCATACATCGCGTCACGAGTAGTCGGTGCGGCTCTATATGGCGCCTGTGCACCGACGTTCGGCTACTTTCGGAAAATCGTGACGCGATAGATGCGACCGTCGGAAGCCTGTCAATCAAATAGGAACGCCCAGTCCCGCAGCCCATACCCGGAAGCGGCGGAGAAGATCGCTCTCTAAAACGGTAAGTACTGCTTCGATTTTAAAAAAAACTACCCGATGACCATCAATCTAAGGTTAAAAATTAACTTTTCGGGTGACCCTCCACTTTAATCACCACTTTTTGCTAGAAAAAAAAAAAACTACCAAAAATTTTGAAAAAAAAAAAAAGTTTGTTAGGAAATGTTGTAAATAAGTACATTTTCTTCTTCATTGGTGTGTGCTAGCACTAATATGTAGCACTGACTGGCACTGATCAGAATCACTGCTGGGCACGGTTGGGGCGGCACTGATGATCTGTACAGCTCTACCCTGTGAGAAAATGCCGCTCATCAGCTCTCCTCATCTCACGCTGTCAGTGTGACACATGTATGTACACATGTATGTAACCACAAATTGCTCTAGATGTGAAGGGGTTTAAAATAATAATAATAATAAAAATAAATAATGAAACATGTCATGGTCAGAGGCACACATTTGTGGGGCTGATCCCTAATAAATAGTAAGAGAATGATGTGTAATGAGTCGAGCTTTCCATGGGTCATCCTACATCCTGTAGCCACACATGCTTTGCTCTCAGCAGTGCTGTCAGTGCACATCCCTACAACACGTGTCCTATGTGAGCTCCCATGTGAGGTCCTAGGAGTGGATAAACACCACACCGACAACACAGCCCGCTATTAGAGCGCTCATTGCTGCCAACACGACCACCTTCCCAGGTGTCCACTATAACTCCCTAATACAGAGGACACAGACCTGCCAGCAGCGGTATGGGAGGCGCCATGTTGAGCCGGAAAGGGACCGCTGACGTCGGACAGACGAGGAGGAGCTACAACTAGCTACACGTACCCCTTACAGCCACATCACTGGTCAACGTATGGAGCAGACACATCCGCTAGTGAGCTCTGGTATCCATCCGCCGAGAGAGGCGGGGCCTGCGGTAGAAGACACGTGTGATGTCATCCTGTCACAGTGGCAGAGTTTTGCATGTTACAGGGAAACTCTTCACTTCTTTGATTGGCAGAGGAGAGTGTTTGCTGATTCAGTCTTAATAATAATATGCTACATACTGCATCACAAGCTATGTCAAAACTGGAGCAGCTTTAAATGGCAACCCATCACCTTCTATCTTCATTCCTTGGATAGTTTTTTATTTTTTTCTATGTAATAGATTTTTCTGTGTGTTTGAATACCTAAATCAGGGGTCTGAAACTGGCTGTTGTGAAACTACAAGTCCCAAGAGACATTGCAAGGCTGACAGTTACAAGCATGACTCCCACAGGCAGAGGCATGATGGGACTTGTAGTTTCACAAAAGCTGGAGGGCCGCCAGTTTGAGACCACTGACCTAAATGGAATAAATGCCACTCTCCTCACCAGCCGAAAGTAACCTCAGCCTACATATCTCTACTAAACCAGAAATTAATTGCGCTAAGATTTAAAAGTTTACTATTCTTCAGTTATAAATGAACACAGGGACAATAGGTACCCATTGCTTACTGTGTTCATTCAAGAAATAAAGGGGCCATTGAATATGACATGTTTACTGCCCCCCCTCCCCATTCTGACACCCAGTAGCACTGCAGGGGGGTCAGAGCTGCAGGAAGGGAGGGTCTGACTATGGAGGGGGAGTCATCAGAAAAGCAGGGGGACACAATTATAACCTGCTCCTGTTGGGTAGGCGCTATTTGTAAATTTAAGTTATCTGAGCTGTAGTTTAGATCGGAATGATTATGTCAAATTATTGGTTTCTGTTCCAGTTCAGCTGCGTTGCACATTTTCCACTTGACTGTAGGTGTCGCTGTCACCATGGGACAAGGTTGGAAATGCAGCGGGTTGGGTGTATTGAGTATTCTTTTCCCAGAAGCAGCCCAGTGGCCGTGGTCTTCGCCGCTGTGCATTCTGGGAGAGGGTACTTAAAGGACAGACACCATTCTGGCGGGGTCTTCCGATCCTGGCCCTTCTGGCCTCAGGGATGTGTTAGCAGTTCTTCGGCCTCTGGGCCTGTTGGCCTGAGGGTCATTTACTGAGAGTAGGCCCAGGAGTTTCTGGAGCCTACTGGTCCAGGGGTGGTCCTGTGCTCTCTTGCCTGCGGGAAGAAGCCAGACAATTGGGGACTCAATTGGAGGACGCATCCTGGCCAATCTACCTCACAGTGCTGCCGGCTGGCTGAAAGATCCTGGTACTGTGTAGCTGTATCTTTGGAACTTTGCAAAGTGTGTGAGTGGTTACACGGTCCTGTGGCAGAGGACTGTGTAACGACTCGACTGCACTCATCAGGTCTGTGGCAGAGGACTGTGTAAAGACTCGACTGCACTCATCAGGTCTGTGGCAGAGACTTTTGAACGAGCTTCATGCCACCAGCATGGAAATGGTCTGTCCTCTGGATCCAAGAACGTACCCGTGATCCACAAAGCAAGGTATCTGAATCTCCCCTAACCCTCCATCCCTCTGTCTGAGTTTGTTGGAAGAAAAGAGACTATTGCCGCGTACACACGATCGGTTCGTCTGATGAAAACGGTCTGATGGACCGTTTTCATCAGACGAACCAATCGAGTGTAGGCCCCATCGTTTTTTTATCCATCGGTGAAAAAACGTAGAACTTGTTTTAAAATGATCTGATGGGTAAAAAACCGATAGAAAAAAACGATCGTCTGTGGGCACTTCCATCGGTTAAAAATCCACGGATGCTCAGAATCAAGTCGACGCATGCTCGGAAGCATTGAACTTCATTTTTCTCAGCACGTCGTTGTGTTTTACATCACCGCGTTGGACACAATCGTTTTTTTAACCGATCATGTGTAGGCAAGACTGATGAAAGTCAGCTTCATTGGATATCTGATGAAAAAATCCATCAGTCCGTTTTCATCGGATGAACCGATCGTGTGTACAGGGCATAAGTGTTGGTGCAGACATTTGTGAATAACTCTTTAAGGAGGACCCCTAAGACGAACCTAGTGAACGGTGAGGTAACGGCAGGCCCAAATTTAAACCAGCGGCCCCGCCGGGGGTATTGCTACATAACCCACCTGTTTATTTTTTTGCCAACTGTATCTTGTTGGGGAGATTTCCGTTCACTTCCTGTCCCAAAACCAAAACAGGAAGTGAGAGGAAATCCCTGCAAATTAAGGGAATCCTTTGGAGACCCCCAGGTCATCAGAACTAGTGTCCCCATTGGAATATTTTCCCTCTATTACTTTTCAGGAGACAACCAAAAATGTGGGATTTTCCTTTACTTTCACTTTCAATGGTAATGGTAAACAGGACAAATAGAGAGGGCGAATCTCCCTAAGGCCCCTTTCACACTGGGCGGATCAGTAATGATATGCAAGTAAAACCGGTATCATTCCATCCCCAAGATCCAGAGAGAGAGAGAGAGTCCCCCTTCAAGAACGAGACGAGGCTGCGTTTGAAGGGTCAAACAAGACTGTTTTAATGGGACATTTCACCTAGCTTATATGTGCTTACAACTGTTACAGGAACAATGACAATCTCCGCCCCCCCTTCACACAGATACTTTGAAATAATGACATCTCCTTGAATCAATCAGTCTCTAGACGTTTCGGCACCGAGATCCACTTAACATGACCTGGCCAGGCACATTCCTTTCTCAATAGAATTCAATTAACCTTTAGAACAATACACACTCACAGATGATCACGTTAGCATACACCTGGCAGGAGGCTGTTAACTGGTAATACACAACAGAGAGTCAATTAGAATTTAGCAGTGAAAGAGCTCCTTCTACAATTAACCCTTTGAGCTCAGAATATAATGTGGTAAATCCAATTGTAACAAGTCATGCAGTTCTTTGTAGGCAGAATAGTTCATAGGTCCGTTACAACAGCTATTTGGAGATAAGCAAGATTCTATATCTTAGGCTACTTTCACACTGAGGCGCTTTACAGGTGCTATAGCGCTAAAAATACCGCCTGCAAAGTGTCTGTAAAGCGCTTCTCCTCTCACTCCAGTGTGAAAGCATGAGGGCTGTCACACTTGAGTGGTGCACTGACAGGGCACTAAAAAAAAGTCATGCAAGCAGCATCCTTGAGGCTCTTTAGGAGTTTTGATTCTCCAGAACAGAAGAAAACATTTGCTCTGATTCCCGAAGGAAAAACAGGTCTAAACCTGCTTTCTCCCCTTATCCCTGGGTAGACGGTTGGGAAACCCCCCCCCAAGCCTGGTAAAAGTCTGAATCCAAACCTGTAATCCTCTCTTATAATCTAGAGGATTAAGGGACTTTCGGTTACCTCTGCCCTTTGTTTGACAAACCAGATCAACCTTCCTCCAGCCCCTAGTCTGCCGTCACTGCAACCTTTTGGTAGGAGCAAACAGTGCCCCCTTTTTGATTTATCTTTATTGAACGACCACTTTTTCTAGGTCAGTTGAACATCCGATTTAAAATTAGATTTGTTTTGGAAACCGCAAAAAGGGGCTCTTACCCTGAGAATTATTCCTCTGGGAAAAAAACACTTCTCTCTGAGAAATGTGCCGGGACTTCCCATGGGGTAGCACTGACCCTAAAAAGGAATTCCGCACAAAAAACAGAGAAAACAGAGCGCAAAAGCACATAAGTACAAACTTTTACTGAATGTGATACATACAAATACCACCGGCCCTTATGGCCATCATCCATAGGCATAGCATTAAGAGACTGGGAGGCACTTGAGGGTTACACTGGAACTGGATGCAGCCGCTGGGTCAGCTTGAGCGGGAGCTCCATCTGTAGGGATGTCCTCAGTTTTCCATAGGAAAATCCCCCACTGCCAAGGTTGGTGAGGGATACTATAATGAAGTTCCGACCTTGTAATGCAGCGCCACTAGGCCAAAAACTTGCACTGTACTGGAGACTGGTCCCCCAGTCAGCACATCAAAAGGAAATCCGGCCTCCAGGAGTACGTCACGCCACTCCTGGTTCCGTCTTGCCACGTCACCGGAAGTGCATCATCTGATGCCATTTTGGTTCACCTGATCAGGGCCGCCATCAGGGGGGTACAGGCATTACACCTATAAGGGGCCCGATGGTCCCCAGGGGCCCGGCTGGCCCCCTTCCCCTCTTTTTTATTTATTTTTTAATTTTTTGCATTACATCTGTAAGAGGCCCGATGGTCCCCAGGGCCCCTTACAGGCCTGGCTGGCCCCCCTCCCGTTTTATTTTTTTTATTTAGCTTTTTTTTTTGCATTACACCTGTAAGGTGCCCGATGGTCCCCAGGCACTGCCCCCCCCCCCTCGCTTCAGAAGAGAAGAGATTACACTTGTTTTTTTTAGGTTAGCACCCCCCCTTCCATGTTCTCTGCTCCAGGGGGGCCCTGCCTAAAGCTGTGGCCCAAAATTTGTGATGGCTGCCCTGCACCTGATGCAGAGAGCGGAATTTTAGGATGCAGCTCCAGGCCTGAAAGATACTAGGAAGTGCCTCTTAAAATAATAAGACAAGTAATCCACCAACACAAATGTGAACCCTTTAGGCAAAGAAAATACAGCAGCCACAACCAGCCTGAGTATTTAACCAAAAAAGGGATTCTTCCAACCACAGCTACCAAACCTATAGAAAAAAAAACATTTTGGTGTGTACTCCTGGTGGGTCTGGAAACACAAAACAACTGAGGGTCAGAGGAAGGGGAGGGCCTTTAAAATCATGTCTGATTTGTGTTTCCTGTAGAGGGCGGAGCCAATCCTCTCTCCAAGTAGCTGTCCTGGAAGATGAAGGGGGAAATATCAGCTTTTTCCCACTCTCCCCTCTCCCTATAGAGCTGCCAGAACACATTAGTGATGTAGTAGCTGGGGAGGGGAACCATGGAGGAGGGCGCAGACATGCGGGACACCCGAAGAGCCTAGTAGCACCTCCAACTCTGGAAGAGAGTGAAAATTCCATTCAATAACCGCATTAATGGTAGGTATAATACATGTATTTTGAATTGGGATACATGTACTATGTCTATTTAAATCTAAACTTTAGGGAAAAGGGGTATTTAATATATTGATATTCATCTATACTGTATTCAACCAGGATCACTGCAGGTGATCACTGGCTGTGTGAACAGTCAATAACCGCTTTGGTCGCCAACAGCCTATCATTGAAGTGCATGAACTCTGTGGCTGCAGGTTTCCACACACAGCTGTCAATTCCAGCCGTGGGAATCGGCAAATTATTTCCGCTGGGATTTGCAGTGTGGCATGCAGCCCAAAATTGCAATTTTAGTACAAAGCATTGCAAAATAAAGAATTAAAGAATTTTTAATAAAAAAAAAAGATTCTAACTAAAACAAGCCATTGTTAATTATAGAAAAACAATAGAAATAATAATTAGAAATATGAAAATAAAAGCCAAGGGAAGAAGGCAATTAGGGGAGATGATCAGAGTTTGAATTAAGTATTAGTAAAAGTTAAATATGATTTTTTTTTTGGGTTGCTTTAATTGACATCATAACCAGATCATCATAGAACAAGGAAAGTATCAAAAGGATCGTAAAGCAGTATTAAGATCAAAACCAAAAATGTATTTTCTTGATCATACATCACGAGACACAGAGCCTTAATTACTTCATGGGTTATGTAGTCATCACAGGTGATTGGATACTGGCAAACCCAGTTCCTCCCCTATATAACCCCTCCCAAATAGAGAGTACCTCAGTTTTTTCACCAGTGTTATGGTGGTTGGTCACGTTCAACATGTGCTAAGAAGAAAAATGCTCTTTTTGATGGTCTGGCTGCGGAGACCTAGGAGCTATAACCGGATCCATTCCTCGGGCTCATATTAAAAGGCCTAAGATGGTTGGTACCCTGGCCTCATGTAAGAAGAAACTAGGTTTGCCTGTAATGTCTCTCTGCAGAGGTCTGGGCTCTGGGATCCAGACTTTGGTGTACTAATACATCTGTGGCACGAAAAGTTTCTGGCAAAGTTTTCTACAGGTCAAGGTATGAGTTTTTTTCCTAATAAAACCCTTGGTAAACTTAAAGGTTGGCACAACTTGCCCGCCGTGATGGGTGAAAGCTGGAACTACTGTTAGTAGCTTTCCTGCGGCGTGGATCAGGTAAAAAGAAGATAATTTTATGTATTATCTTCTCTGGAGTAGGATGTCTTTCCTGGTTCTCACCGCTGGAGGGAGTAAGTGCAAACCTGGTGTTTTCTTACATAGCCTTCCAGGAATACATGCTCAATGAAGTTGGTCAAATATATTACCACTCACCTCCTTCCGCTACAGGCTCTGCCACAATACGCATACAGGGGTCCACAAGATGCCCCCCAGTAAACGCTCCCCCCTCTTCCTCGTCTCCTGGGCGCCACCAGGACAGCGGCACGTGCGCTCGCGCATGCACTTTTTCTGTCTGAGCCTTCTGTAAGCGGCATGGACACAGAGCTGTGGGCTTTAAGCATCCCTGTGGATTGAACCAGGCAAACCTAAGACTCCTACTCGGCATCCGGTTGTGCAGTTAGCTGATATTTGTGTGTATTGTAAGACTATAGCACAACAGTGATTGCATTTATATTTGTGGATAGTACCTTTGCTTTGCAGTAAGGACTATGTCCCAGAGAAGAGGGTATCGGGCGAGTACAAAAGTCACCAGAAAATCCCAGCGTACGGCTAAGGATTCTGAACTGGCCTGCAGTTACCACCCCCCCCCCTGTCAGCCTAATAGCAGCCTCACAGGATGAGCCCCTGTCTGGTTCTGAAGCTTCTCCTATGGAAGCTCCTGTATACGTCACTGAGGATGCTTTAAAAGTTGCTTTGGATGGCTTGGAAGGAAGGATTGCTAGTATTGTTGCAACCTTCTTGAGAGATAGCAGAAAATGGGGTAGATCCCCTTCATCTGCTCTGGCTCTTATTTCAGATGAGCCTTCTGAGGTTGAAAAATCCCTCTCTGGAGATGAGGATCATGTGCAGTCTGAGGACTCAGAGGATGAGAGGTTTCCTGCGACTTCCCAGCCGCTAAAGATGCAGGTGCAATATTATGCAGAGATAGTGCATGCCACTTACAAATTGCCTCCTGTTGAAGCTTCTAGACCCTCTGTTTCCTCTTTGGGATCCCGGAAATCCCCACAGGCTGCATGTGCCTTTCCAGTTCACCCCTTGCTGCATAAACTAATGTATGATGACTGGGTTCACCCTGACAAACAGTTTTCTCCTCCTAAGCAGTTTTCCCTCCTTTATCCTATGGAAGAAGATTTCACCAAGAAATGGGGGGGTACCTGCTATTGATGCAGCTATTTCAAACACAAACCTGACCTGTCCTTTAGACAACGCGCAGGGTTTTAAGGATCCAACTAATAAAAAGCTGGAGTCCCTATTAAAAGCCTCCTCTGCCATGGCTAGGGCTGTGGTACAACCTGCAGTTACAGCCATTGGTGTATGTCAGTTCCTCAAAAAACAAATGAAGCAGATGATTAACCTCCTCCCTACAGAGGAGATGGAGGTTTATGAGGACCTTCCTAAAGCCTTGTGCTTTGCGATTGATGCGATTATGGACTGTTCAACAAGCATCTCGCTTGAATCTCCTGCAGGTACACATGCGCAGGTCCCTTTGGTTAAAACATTGAGAGTCCGAGGCTTCCTGCAAGAAATACTTGGCAGCGTTCCCCTTTGAGGGAGAACGCCTGTTTTAAGGATGACCTGGATAAATACATCCAAAAGATTACGGGAGGCAAGTCTACTCTATTGCCGGTTAAGAAAAAGAGTAAGCGTCCCTCATTTAAACATACTCTTTCTCCAGCCCCTGGAAACTCAGTCTCCAGGCAGTGGCGATGGCCTCCCCAGTCTAGGGGAAAGGCACAGGTCCAAGCCCAAGGGCAGAAAAGAACTTGGGGTTCACAGTCTACACAGACCCCCAAAACTTCCCTATGAAGGGATGCCAAGTGGGGGGAAGGCTGCTGCATTTTGCAAACGCCTGGCGGAATGAGGTTCAGGACAAGTGGGTCATCACCACAGTGTCCTCAGGCTACAATTTAGAGTTCAGAGAACTTCCGCCACCCCGTTTTCTGAGATCAAGAGTTGCCAAAGAATCAGAAGAAAGAAGGCCTTTACTGTTGGCCTTGAAACACCTGTTGTCCCAAGGGGTAATCATAGAGTTGGCCCCAGAGAATCAGGGGTCAGGATTCTATTAAACCTGTTTACGGTTCCAAAACCAAACAGGGATGTCAGACCTATCCTAGATCTGAAAAGTCTGAATCAGTTTCTGAACATTTGCTCCTTCCGTATGGAGTCTGTCGGTTCAGTTGTTTCCACCCTTCAGGGGAGGAGAATTCCTGGCATCAATAGACATCAAAAGATGTGTAGCTCCCCTTTACTTTCAGTATGGGCACTACGCTAAAGTTAGTGGGGAATGGGAGAGTTACCTTGCTCCCATTCACTATTTGTTTAAATTTTGGGACTTCTGTCATTCCAGAAATGTCCACTGGGTCAGTCTGTGGTCCAGGGATGCAATGTCATCCCTGGCCAGCAGTTGGCGCCAGAGGGTTTCTGGCAGAGTAAGTTTCTCCAGCAGCCAATCAGAGGAGTTTTTCCCTTGCGGGGCGTGCTGGAGAGGAGTATATCTGTGACAGGTGTCATGTGTTCTAAAATCTTTGCGGGGGTCCCCGTTCCAGGTGCGGCATCCACCTTCAGGGTGCGCGCATCCATAGACCCCGCTGGCGTGGCCCACCTGGCCATAATTGCAAACTACTTGGGACCTCATCCGGAGGTACCAGGGGACCCCAGCGACTGGCTGGGTTTCCGGTTCTATTGAAAGGATCTCAGGCTGGGTGCCGTTCGATTGGGGAGTCGGTTTGAGGAGGACCCGGAGGCAGGTCGTCCAACAGAGCCTGAACAAACCAATTGGGGATCCGGTGACCAGAGTACTGACAGATATGTTTGCTGTCATCTGGTGACCGATGCAGAAATCTACTGGGATTCGCTCCGTCTATCTATCTAGCTCAGTTATTGTAATTGGCCTGTGGCAGAGGCCCGAGCCGGGTCTGTGAGAGAGGCCTGTTCCTCCCAGAAATCCTAAGTGACATCTCGGCTGCCAGTGCCGGTAAAAAAGGGTCTGTCCGGGGGCACTTTACCCACTCAGTTGGAGTGGCGACGAGTTACAAATTGGTACTACGCAGAGCAGTACTGACTGCTCTATTTAATATCCAGGCCTGTTACTTCAAAGTTCTTCCTCTCTCTCTATTAATCAACTTTGTCCTTTCCAATTGATGTTGATGTTGGCCGTGTTGGCCTGGAAAATAAAGCCTTGGAAAAAACCTTTATTCACTGTCAGGACCTTCGCTCACTGTTTGTCTCTACATTTACACCCCTAGACAACGCCAGGGTAACTTAATAGGCCGATCCAAAATCAACCAGCGGCTCCTTCGGGGGTAGTGCTACAGATGCATATCTACATGTGCCAATATTCCCCGCTCACCAAAGGTTTCTAAGGTTTGCGGTGGATCAGTGCCACTTTTAGTTTGTGGCCCATCCTTTCGGGCCGGCTACAGCACCTCGAGTGTTCACAAAAATACTGTCCCTGGCCCTAGCAAGGCTAATGGCATGAGGCATAGCAGTAACAGCCTACCTGGATGATCTGTTGATCATAGATCAGTCCATCGCACGCTTGGGCCACAATGTGCACAGCACAGTGGAAAATTTAGAGTACCTAGGCTGGGTCCTCAATCTGAAGAAATCTTCCTTGCAGCCTCAAAAAAGGCTAGAGTACTTGGGCATGATTATAGACACATCCCTAACCAAGGTATTACTTCCCAAGCGAGAGGCAAAAGCCATAAGAGACTTGGTCCGAGTGGTAAAGGCAAAAAGAAAGCCTTCCATCCGTCTATGCATGAGATTATTGGGAAAGATGGTAGCCTCATTCTAGGCTGTCCCTTACGCCCAGTTTCACTCAAGAC
Organism: Rana temporaria; assembly: GCF_905171775.1. Lineage (NCBI taxonomy): Eukaryota > Metazoa > Chordata > Amphibia > Anura > Ranidae > Rana > Rana temporaria. Next base: position 147,577,732 of record NC_053492.1, on the reverse strand, counting down.
TGTTACAGGACGGAATTCTGTCCGCTTGGAACAAAGATGTTCAGGCCCTGGATCTTCCTATGATCTTATCTCCAGGGGTTCACCCATAGCCTCAATTGGTGGTTGCTCCCCCAAAATCTATCAGAAGGAAAATCCTTCACTCCAGTTACTTGGAAAGATGCCAGCCTTCTGGCCTGGGGGCACAGTGCTAGAAGAAGCATCTGCCCAGGAGAAGTGGTCCGGGGCCGAAAAGCTCTTACCCATCAACATTCTGGAAATTCAGGCCATTCATCTGGTCCTCAAAGTTTGGTCTCACAGACTGCAAGGCTGGCCTGTTCGAGCTCAGTCCGACAATGCCAATCACCAAGGAGGAACCAGAAGTCTTGGCCTGGGCAGAAAGGCATATTCCTCGCCTATCTGCGGTCTTCATTCCAGGGGTAGAAAATTGTCAGGCGGATGGTCTCTACACCCCGACATGTTTCAAATCATATGTCAGAAATGGGGAACCCCAGATGTGGACATGTTGGCTTCCAGGTTCAACGCAAAACTGGATAGCTTTGTGTCATGAACAAGAGATCCCTATGCTCATGGGATCAGTATTCCCTGATTTATGCGTTCCCTCCAGTTCCGCTTCTCCCACGATTCCTTCAGAGAGTCAAGATGGAAGGAAAGTCAGTGATTTTTGTCGCCCCGGCTTGGCCCATGAGACCCTGGTACGCAGAAGTCGTAAGGATGGCAGTAGGAAGACCTTGGGTTCTTCCATTACGCCCAGACCTACTATCGCAGGGTCCAATATTCCATCCTCCCTTACAAAGTCTAAATTTGACGATTTGGCTGTTGAAACCCACATTCTGAGAAAACGTGGGCTCTCAGAACCAGTCCTATCCACTCTGGTTAATGCTAGGAAGCCAGCCTCCAGGCTCATCTACTACAGAATCTGGAAGGCATATATTTCCTGGTGTGAACCCAGAAAATGGCCTCCTAGGAAGTATGTCATTAATAGGATTCTTGCCTTTCTTCATTTGGGCTTAAATATGAAGTTGAAAAAATGTGGGGAGATTGGGGAAGGGGAGACGCAAGTTAAACCACTAGTCTATAGGTAGTCAATAATGCTACCTATAATTGATCATATACCCTGTTGGGTTTTGTTGCTGTAACCGATAAACATATCTGAAAACAGGAGGGAATGGGGAGAGGAATAGCCTAAGGAAAGGCTAATTAAAAGGTGTTACCTTTAGCAACAAGTAATGATCTAATCGGAATTAATACAAAATAGTTTAATTCCAAAAATTGACATATTAAAAAGTGCAGTTGTGAAAAACCTTTTGAAAAATAGAATAATATAGAAATTGATTGCCATGAACATAAATGACTAACAGGACTCACAAATAACAACATAGACACAGCACTAGTCCGAACGTTATAGATCCAGCCACAAGTAATATGCTCTCCATTCAATTGGATATATTAATTTAGATCGCATGGAGAAAAAAAATCAGTGTGTAGGTACTATATAGTACCTCCCCTGACACGACCAATGAGAGCTTTAACGAGGGGCTGGACCTAGTGTGTGGGAAGAGAGTGAAAGGAGAGAAGGAGCAAAATGTAATTAATTTAGTCAAGGGGCATCCTAGTAACTGTATAGGCCATATTTGTTAATCGGCAGTCCCAGTTGCTAAATTAATGAATGAGGATTAATTGCAAAGTATTCGTACAGTTCTGCAGAAAGTGTGGTTAGTATTGTTAGTGAAGCAATCCCAGTTATTGATTTCCAATCAAATCTGCGAGCATCCTATAGCTGGAAATAAGATTAATCCATCTGTTAATTTGCCTTATCCGTGCATAGATTCACCTATCACAAAACTTTGTGAGAGGTGATAACCAATTGGTCTAATAGGCATGGCAGGCTTGGAGCTTGGAGTGACAGCAATATTGGGACAATTCCTCTCCCCATTCCCTCCTGTTTTTAAATATGAAGTTGGCCTTGAGCACTATCAAGGGCCAAATCTTGGCTTTGTCTATATTTTTTCAAAAACCGCTTGGCTCTCATTCCCTAGTCTGGGCCTTTGTTCAGGGTGCACTGCGGTTAAGTCTGCCGATTAAGTCTCCCGTGTGCCCGTGGGATTTGAATTTGGTGTTGTCTGTTTTACACAAGCTACCTTTTGAACCTTTACACCAGATTTCTATAAGTCTGTTGACACAGAAACTGTTTTTTCTTGTTTTTTCTTGTAGCCATATCCTCAGCTAGAAGGGTATCGGAATTGGCGGCTCTTTCGTGTAAATAACTGTATATGATTATTCATGAAGACAGGGTGGTGCTGCGGCCTCACCCGAATTTCTTACCTAAGGTGGTTTCAGGTTTTCATCTGAACCAAGATATAGTCCTATCGTCTTTTTTTCCTGATCCGCAGTCTGCGGAGGAAAAGAGTCTACACTCTCTAGATGTTGTAAGAGCGGTAAAGGTTTATCTGCAAGCTACAGCTCAGATAAGGAACACAGATTGTCTATTCATTCTGCCACAAGGCCCAAAGAAGGGCCAGGCAGCGTCAAAATCCACTATTGCAAGGTGGATTTGACAAGTCATTATTCAGGCCTATGGTTTAGAGAGGAAGATCCCTCCTTTTCAGGTGAAGACTAGAGCAGTTGGTGCTTCATGGGCAGTGCATCACCAGGCCTCCATGGCTCGGATCTGCGAGGCTGCTACTTGGTCTTCGGTCCATAAATTTACTATATTCTACCAGGTAGATGTGAGAGGTTACGAGGATGCCGCCTTCAGGCGTAGTGTGCTGCAGGCAGCAGTATAGATCCTCTGGCCCGATGGCGGTCTTGTTCTGATCTGTGTCTCCCTCCCCTCAAGTTTTAGCATTGCTATGGGACATCCCATTAAGTAATTACGGCTCTGTGTCCCGTGATGTATGATCAAGAAAATAGGATTTTTAATACAGCTTACCTGTAAAATCCTTTTCTTGGGAATACATCACGGGACACAGAGCTCCCACCCCCCTTCGGAGTTAATGTGAAACACTTATTGCTTTGCTACAAAACTGAGGTACTCTCCATTTGGGAAGGGTTATATAGGGGAGGAACTCAATTCTAATTGGGTTTGCCAGTGTCCAATCACCTGTGGTGACTACATAACCCATTAAGTAATTAAGGCTCTGTGTCCCGTGATGTATTCCCAAGAAAAGGATTTTACAGGTAAGCTGTATTAAAAAATCCTATTATTTTGCAGTTTACCAATCATTAGATGTGTTAGCTGTCTTAATTTTCTTCATTTACCACTTCAATACCAGACACTTACACCTCATTCCTGCCCAGTCCAATTTTTAGCTTTCAGCGCTGTCGCACTTTGAATGACAATTGCGCGGTCATGCTACACTGTACCCAAATTTTTTATCATTTTGTTTCCACAAATAGAGCTTTCTTTTGGTGATGTTTGATCACTGCTGGGGTTTTTATTTTTTGCACAACAAATAAAAAAAGACCAACATTTTTGACAAGAAATTTTTTTTTCTTTGTTTCTAAATAAAGTATAAAAATGTGTAAATAAGTATGTTTTCTCCTTCACTAACAAGCACTGATGAGGCTGCACTGTTGGGCACTGATAAGGTGGCACTGTTGGACACTAATGAGGTGGCACTGATGGGCACCGATAATGGGCACTGATAGGCGGCACTGGTATGCAGCACTAATAGGCATTGATAGGTGGCACTGATGGGCACTCATAGGCGGCACTGATGCAATGTCAGAGAGCCAGAGATAAACGTAGTAGTCCAACAAGCAGGATCAGTAGCCAGAAGGAACTCCAGCCGAGCAAGTCCACAACAGGAACGCAGGAGAAAGTCTCTGTGATGTTGTCAAAGGCGAAGGCAGAGATTGAGTGAGCTGGAAGGCTTTAAGTAGGCAGGACTGATGAGCAGATCTTCAAAAGGTGAGTCACTGTGGAGAGAAAGGAGCTGGCAATTAGCCGACAGCTGAGAGGCCAGCTCAGAGTGCAATGTCTTCTTTCGGGATAAAGGGGGTGAGTCTGCGTAGTAGGTGCAGCAGATGGTGCGATCCGCTGACTACTGACCCTATTTGTGCATCCATAGTCATCTAGGTGTCGAAAATGACTCCGAGACTTTTGACTTTGGTGCTAGGGGTGATAGTTTTACCCAAAATGGGCGGGGGAGTCCATGTTGACGCGGGGTGATTTTTTCGGTTGGCGTGAAACAGGAGAAGTTCTGTTTTCGAACCGTTGAGTTTGAGATAACTGTTTGTCATCCAGTTATCTATCAGAGTAAGGCATTTCTCTAGTCCAAGAGAATGATCCTTTTTGTTGCAGATGCCGAAATACAGTTGTGTGTCATCTGCATAGGAGTGGTAAAGTAACTTCTGGTTATTAATGATTTCAAAAAGAGGGCGGAGATAGATATTGAACAGTACGGGCGACAAGGGGGGTCCCTGAGGGACTCCGCATGATACCGTGCGTTTTTCAGAAGTGAAAGACCCCAGTTTCACTATTTGTGATCGGTTTTCCAAGAAAGAGGAGAACCAGGGTAAAACACCTTCCGCGACTCTGGCTACTTCAACTAGCCTAGTCTGTAGTAGTCCATGGTCTACAGTGTCAAAAGCCACGCTTAGGTCCTTCGTCTGCGGCCTCTAGAGCGTCATCCCATATTTTGAGCAGCGCCGTTTCTGTTCCGTGACCCGGACGGAAACCTGATTGAAACGGATCGAGTAATTTATGGGTGTCTAAATGCTGTTCCAGTTGTTGTACAACTTCTTTCTCCATTACCTTGGAGAAGACATTTAGGCCTGTTATGGGTCTCCGGTTGTTTGGATCTTTGGGGTCGAGGGTAGTTTTTTTTAGAATTGGTTTTATTGTACCTTGTTTCAGCAAGGTGGGCACCATGCCCTCCTTGAATGATTGGTTTATGAGCTGCGTGATAGCTGGCACCAATATATCGGCACTTTCTTTCAGCAGTTTAGTGGGCATGATGTCATTGGGTGCTGTGCTGTTTCGCAGAGTACCGATGATGTTTTTAGTGGCCTCGATGGAAATGGGTTTTAGAGTGAATTTTGGTGATTGCGGCGGATTTATGTGGGTATAAGGTTTGTGATTTGGGGGGGGTTGGTGACGGTTCTATTTTGCTGAATACTTTAACTGATTTTTTCAATTTTATTAATGAAATAATCCGATAATTCGTTGCAAAATTCTTGTGAATCAGAATTGGGGGCCTCTAAACAAGCAGGATTCAAAGTCTAAGTGACCAGCGAGTTCCCGGGGGCGGTTTAGGGCATTTGCGATGATGTTGGAGAAATTATTTTTTTTGGCCATAAAGATTTCTTTGTGATATTTCTTGGTTATTTTCTTATAAATGGTGTGGTAAAAGAAAAGTGTGGGCGGGGTTGTTTTGAGCTTATACGTGGAGGTGGGTGTGGCGGTAAATGTGCGCAGGCGCAGAGGGGACCCGGTGTATCTAGAGTGCTAAGCAGAGAATGTGCCAGTGTTTCCGGCGGAGTGATGAGGTCACACAGCTGGGACTCACACAGAGGAGGGGACAGAGGTAAGGAGACACCCGGGCCGTCCCGTGTACAGTGCCGTTCTCTGTCACCATTCCCCGCCACTGAGACATTACAGGCCCGGCCTGACAGCGCCCTCTCTCAGCTCCTCGTCATATCTCTGTGTGATCCCTGTCACTTACAGCTGTCACCTGTGTGCTTCATAGGACATTCAGTTATCCCTCCCCATGTCATCTGTCACCTCCCACTCTGCACCCCTCCCCCTGTCACCTCTCACTCTGCACCCCCTCCCCCTGTCATCTCCCACTCTGCACCCCCTCCCCCTGTCATCTCCCACTCTGCACCCCTCCCCCTGTCATCTCCCACTCTGCACCCCTCCCCCTGTCATCTCCCACTCTGCACCCCTGTCATCTCCCACTCTGCACCCCATTAAAAAAAAGTTGCAGTTACTTTGCTGAGTAACTAATTACTTTTTCAATGTAGTAACTGAGTCACTAACACAATTACTTTTTCGGAGAAGTAATTTGTAACTGTAACTAGTTATTTTTTTAAAGTAAAATGAGCAACACTGGCTGAGACACAAATAGGAGCTGCAGTCCAGTATACAGTACACTGAGTACAGGCAGTTCACACGAGGGGTGCACATGCAGGAAATGGCCAGAGGTGGCAGCAAAAAGCCTGATGTGAACACAGAGCAGCAGCTGCCGACTCATACAGAAGCATTCACTGAGCTTCTCTGCACTTGCCCCTGCCTTCTCACATCCCTGACAGTCGGCTGGGCCCACCCAGATGCTCGGGCCCCTTACAAGTGTATGGGCTGTACCCCCCTGATGGCAGCCCTGGTCACCCCCCACTAGTGGTAAATGGTTTGTCTCATCTCTGTAACTGATACATTCTCACTGAGAGTTTGTTCTGAAGTGTCACACAGGATGACTGAAGCCCAGTGGTGTCACATAGGATGACTGAGGCTCAGTGGTGTCACATAGGAAGATTGATGCCCTCTGGTGTCACATAGGATGACTGAGGCCCAGTGGTGTCACACAGAGTGTATGAAGCCTAGTGGTGCCACACAGTGTATGAACCCTAGTGGTGTCACATAGGATGATTGAGGCCTGCTGGTGTCACATAGGATGACTGAGGCCTAGTGGTGTCACACAAAGTGTATGAGGCCTAGTGGTGTCACATAGGATGACTGAGGCCCAGTGGTGTTCATACAGAGTATATGAGGCCCAGTGGTGTCACATATCATAACTGAGGTACAGTAGTGTCACACAGAGTATATGAGGCCCAGTGGTGTCACATAGGATGACTGAAACCCAGTGGTGTCACATAGGATGACTGAGGCCCAGTGGTGTAACATAGGATGACTGAGGCCCAGTGGTGTCACATAGGATGACTGAGGCCCAGTGGTGTCACATAGGATGACTGAGGCCCAGTGGTGTCACATAGGATGACTGAGACCCAGTTGTGTCACATAGGATGACTGAGGCCCAGTGGTGTCACATAGGATGACTGAGGCCCAGTGGTGTCACATAGGATGACTGAGGCCCAGTGGTGTCACATAGGATGACTGAGGCCCAGTTGTGTCACATAGGATGACTGAGGCGCAGTGGTATCACACAGAGTATATGAGGCCCAGCGCAGTGACTGCGTTAGTTTTTACACATATCGATGTAAAGCCCCAGTGCTGGACAAGGTCTACTGATGCCCAAGATGAAGATGCCAAACCCCAGACAGTAAGCAATTGAGCTGCAAGTTTTAAAATAACTTGCTAAGCTATTGCTAGACTTGCCAGGCTTCACAAGTTTGTTGCACAATTGCAGCAAGTCCGCATTGCATGACTCCAGATCAACTTTCTTTGCAAACATTCTAAGTCTGCTGCAAGTTCTGGTTCAGTTATGTTGTGCAATAGTCATCCCACCACAGGGGTCACTGTGGCGGAATTTTCATGCTGTAGACTTGCAGAGCTCTTGCTGTAGACTCACCACTGCAACTTTGCTCTTGCTAAAGACTTGCCATGCAAATTTGCTACAAGTTGGAAAAGTGTGAACTAGAACTTGTGCTTTAATTGCTCTGCAAGTGTACAACATGCCCCGTGAAAATGTGCAGCAAGTTAACACACTTACAATTCAACACTACCACTAGGGTTGCCACCTGTCCGGGATTCACCCAGACAGTCCGGGTTTCAGGCAGGCAGAAACCCGGACATTATCCAGACTGTGGCTCCCCAATTAATCAAGATAGTCACACACAAATCTAATGCTGTTCGGGAGCTGCGGGCGGCTGTCTGGGGGCAGGTTTGTCATCACTGAGGGGGCAGGGTGATGTTGTCCAAAGACATGCTGGTAGGTTAATTGGATCCTGTCCAAATTGGCCCAGTATATATGTATATATGTATGTACGACTGTGTGTCCCAAGCGTGTCAAGATCAGTGGCGGTTCGTCCATAGAGGGCGCTGGAGCGCCGCCCCCTCTGGCTCTCGCACCGCCACTGAGTCTAATAACATAGATTCATACATTGCATGAATCGATGTTATTGTCGCCGCTGCCGCTGGTCTAACAGGGCACAGCGGCGACGAAGGACACAGTGACATCAATAGGCACAGTGGGAACAATGGGCACAGTGGGGACAATTGGCACAGCGGCATGAATGGGCACAGTGGCGACAATTAAAGGGCACAATGACATCAATGGGCACAGTGGCGACAATGGGCACAGTGGCAACAAATTAAAGGGCACAGTGGTGACAATTGGCCCAGTGGCGACAATTGATGGCACAGTGGCTGTGTTTGATGGCATGGTACAGTGGCTGCGTTTGATGGCATGGCACAGTGGTGACAATTGATGGCACAGTGGCTGCGTTCGATGGAATGGCACAGTGGCTGCGTTTGATGGCATGACACAGTGACTGCATTTGATGGCATGGCACAGTGACTGCGTTTGATGGCATGGCACAGTGGTGCGAATTAATGGCACAGTGGCTGCGTTTTATGGCATGGCACAGTGGCTGTGTTTGATGGCATGGCACAGTGGTGAGAATTGATGGCACAGTGGCTGCGTTTGATGGCATGGCATAGTGACTGCATTTGATGGCATGGCACAGTGACTGCGTTTGATGGCATGGCACAGTGGTGCGAATTAATGGCACAGTGGCTGCGTTTTATGGCATGGCACAGTGGCTGCGTTTGATGGCATGGCACAGTGGTGCGAATTGATGGCACAGTGGCTGCGTTTGATGGCATAGAACAGTGGTGACAATTGATGGCACAGTGGCTGCGTTTGATGGCATGGCACAGTGACTGCCTTTGATGGCATGGCACAGTGGTGACAATTGATGGCACAGTGGCTGCATTTGATGGGCACAGTGAGGCTGCAATTTTTTTTTCCGTTTGCACCCCCCCAAAAATTTGGAGCACCAGCCACCACTGGTCAAGATCCTACGGGGTAAAAGACTGCAACAGCCAGGAAGACACTAGCTGCAAAAAGTGCCTAGAGGTGATTCAGTTTGCATGTGTATCGCTATACAAGTCACTTATTCATGTCAACAAGAGCAATTTGCCACATGCACTGTTCGCAATGGCACACTATGCGCACCGCATTACTACTCTCCTTGGGGCACCCTAACAAGTTTGTGGCAAGCTATCCTTGCTATAGTGCAGTGGCATAGCCAGGGGGCATGGGGGTGAGGCCCTCACCCGGGTGACACCCTCAGAGGAGTAATACCATTCTGAGTGCGGTGGAGGGTCCTGGAGAAAGGGCTCTCCTCCGTCCTGGCACCATGCTATCCCTGCCTGAGTGAGACTCCTCACTCTCTCTGCCGTTGCCTCCTGTTCCCATACACAGGCGGGCCACCCAGAGAGTGACAGTCTGAGCAAGCAACTCTCCGGGCGGCTGCACACGGAAGCCTTCTCTGCCTGCCACCCAGGTGCATGAGGGGGGGTTGCACTTATTATGGGTGTTAACCTGAGGGGGGTTCTGCCCTTATTCGGGGGTTAACCTGAGGGGGGTCTGCACTTATTGGGGAGGGGGGTTTTACCTGAGGGGGGTCTGCACTTATTGGGGGGTTATCCTGAGGGGGGTCTGCTCTTATTGGGGAGGTTTATCCTGAGGGGGGTCTACAATGATGGAGGTGGGTGGTTTATCCTTGGGGGTCTGTACTTATTGGGGAGGGGGTTTATCCTGAGGGGCGTCTGCACTTATTGGGGGGTTATACTGAGGGGGGGTGTGCACTGATGGAGGGGTGGTTTATCCTGAGGGGGGTCTGCACTGGTGGAGGGGGGTGGTTTATCCTGGGGGGTCTGCACTTATTGGGGAGGGGGGTTCTGCACTTATTGGGGGGGTTATCCTGAGGGGGGTCTGCACTGATGGGGGGTAGTTTATCCTGAGGAGGGGTCTGCACTTATTGGGGGGTTATCCTGAGGGGGGTCTTCATTGATGGAGGGGGGTTATCCTGAGGGGGGTCTGCACTTATTGGGGGGTTATCCTGAGTGGGGTCTGCACTTATTGGGGGGTTATCCTGAGGGGAGGTCAGCACTGATAAGGGGGGGGTGGTTTATCCTGAGGGGGGTGGTTTATCCCCGGGGGGGTCTGCTTTGATGGAGGGAGGTGGTTTATTGTGGGGGGGGTCTGCACTGATTGAGTGGGGTCTGTACTGAGGGGTGACTATAGTTGGTGGGTGGGGGGTGACACCAATGCTATAGTGGACTGCACCCCCCCAGGAGGGGAATAGGTGGGTATGAGGAAGGTGCTGTGACTTGGGGTGATGTACATGGCACAGAGGCAGTGTAATAAGGTGGTGGGGATTCGACTTGGAGCCAATCTTGCCATTAGCCTCCCTCAGAGGACAGGTTTTGGTCTATGGACCCATCCCTCCAGCACACCCTATAGTCTGCAGACACTGAGCTCCTCTCCCGCACTTTATCACTATGTGCTGAATGCTGATTGGTTGCCTGACACAACTGGTGCAGATTCTGTCTGTTAGGTGCTTCCCCACAGTACACAGCTGGGGTGTTCCTGACATATGTCCTTACTAATCTGCTACTACTGATCTATAGACCGTCACCACCAATCTGGACATGCTTTACTCTACACATATGTACAGGTACCGATCCTGATATGAGGGCACATGACACTAGCAGTACGGCTGGTGGACACGACACACAATAGTCTGCCCAGCCCCCCATCTCTATGCTGAGCACACAACAGAGCTGACACAGCGCCGCACTACCACGTGTGGGAGGGACTATTTGCCGAAAGCTCATTCCCTGTGTCGTCGGACGTAGTTCCGGTTGTGGGCGGGACTGTAGAATTGCCTACGCTGGCACCTCGGCGGGTCACTATTTACAACTCACACACCCTGCGAGCCAGGTGATCGCATCTTCCCCATATCCCAGGATCCATCCGCCGCACAGCAGCCATGGTGGCCAAGCAGAGGATCCGAATGGCCAACGAGAAGCACAGCAAGAATATCACACAGAGGGGCAACGTGGCCAAGACCGCGGTATGTGCTGTATGGGGAACTGAGGGGAGGGAGAGGAGGAGGGGGACGTGGCCAACCGGCCGGGGCTGATCGCTGTCTCTGTCCTGTCTACAGAGAAACGCCACGGAAGAGAAGTCATCGGTAGGTCCCTGGTTACTGGCCCTCTTCATCTTCGTGGTCTGCGGGTCAGGTGAGTGTCCTTTTCTCTGTTTCCATCAATACTAACCAATCACACAGGGAACACAAGTCCCAGCAATCCCTGATGGATAGATACGTGTCACCACACACCTTACAATCTCAGCTATACAGTGCATTGTCTGATTGGCAGGATTGTCTTATTGGCAGGATTGTCTTATTGGCAGGATTGTCTGATTGGCAGGATTGTCTGATTGGCAGGATTGTCTGATTGGCAGGATTGTCTGATTGGCAGGATTGTCTGATTGGCAGGATTGTCTGATTGGCAGGATTGTCTGATTGGCAGGATTGTCTGATTGGCAGGATTGTCTGATTAGCTACCGATTGGCAGGTTAGTTCAGGTAGGTGCTCACGTTACATAATTTTGGCTAATCTGATTGTAACAAGTATGGTGACCTCCCCAGGGTTCTCTCATTGATTGCCAGCTCCATGATCCTTCCATAGCCTTATTTCCTGACTGGTTCCTGAATTCCATCATCCTCCTCCCAGCTGTTTTCAGGATCAGTACCTGTACATATGTGTAGAGTAAAGCATGTCCAGATTGGTGGTGACGGTCTATAGATCAGTAGTAGCAGAAAAGTAAGGAGATCTTCCACAATCCCTCTGATCACAGGCTGGACACCTCCTAAACTTTCCTATACCCCCCCCCCCCTTATGTATGTAACATGTGTCAGGAACACCCCAGCTGTGTACTGTGGGGAGGGGGGAGAACCTATTTGACGTAATCTGCATCAGCTGTGTCAGCAACCAATCAGCTTCCATCTTCCACTCGATCAGTTAAGCTTTGAAAATAAAAGCTAGAAGCTGATTGGTGGTTATGCACAGCTGCTCCGGCTCTAGGAAATTCCCCCCCAAGTGTGTTTCCTGTGAGTTGTGCTGCACTTGTCTGTGTGATTGTACCACTCTCCTTCCTCTCTTACCTCCTGATATCCTCAGTGTTGTCATTGCCCAGCACTAGATGTCCTGACATCTGCGGGATTGCTCTCTAATATTACCTGTCTCTTCTTTTACCTTGTGACACTGAAGTCACAGCCTTGGGTGATTCTTTACCTCATTAAGTACCATTTCCCTTGTCTTAAAGAGGAGCTCCAGGCTAACCCCCCCCCCCCCCCCCCAAAAAAAAATGTCAGCAGCTCCTGATATTTTATATTAGGACACTTTCCTGTCCCAGGGATCCAGCGGTGTCCTCACCCGAGCCAATTCTTCAATTGGCTATTGGGTGCTGCCATCTTGACGAAGGGAAACTGTCAATGAAGCTTTGAGGCTTCATAGCCGGCTTCCTAATGCACAAATCGCAGGGGAAATGGGGGGTTGGGGCAAATTTTGTTCCCACCCCCCACAAAAGTTGCCAAATATGACAAGAGGGGGAGGCGGCAGACACAGGGAGCCTCCGCTCTTGGGTGGAGCTCCGCTTTAAGCCACAGTCACATAACTGTGCAGCTCAGAGTTTTTTTCTTCTGTTTGCTTTTTGCCTGGGTCCTTTATCAGGTGTCCACATTGGTGCCTATGTGACCTGGACACTTCCAATTGGATGCCCAGCGGTGGGGGAGGATGATGTCATCACAGCGGGGCAGGCAGGGTCCATTCATACCGCTGACTCCCAGAATGGGGCCTTAAAATGGATATTTGTTTGTTACTCTTATGGCAGCTTTCATCTAAATCCAGAACTTTTTATATAAAAAGTTATTTAAAAAATAAAATGTAAGAGTTATTAGGTTTCAGTTTTTTTGCCATCTGTCTCATGAGGGAGATTCCCTTTCTGTGACTAATGAGGGAGATTCCCCTTCACTTCCTGTCCTGTAGATGCAAAGGGAAGTCCTCTCGTAAACAGCTGACAGTGTATTTATTTTCTCTCCATTCCTGTTCTGGTGATGGCTCAGAAATCTGGATGTCCCCTTATTTCTGGTGACATTGATCATTAGAGTGACTCTTCTTAACTGGGTAACAGGAAGTAAAAAAAAAAAAAAAAATTCTCTTCCTTCGCTACACTATCCAAATCTAAGAAAGTTTGCTTGGTGGCGCTTTAACTTGAAGCAGACCTTCACGCATGGAGACGAGGATGTCGTATGATTAGCCGTCCTCTACACAAATTCCAGGAGGGTTGGGGCACAGTATTGTGGTGTTTGGTGGCAGGAGCATCTGCACATGTGTAGAATTGGGGGCACCTCATCAGGGAGCTGGCTCCCGATCATGGGTGTATCGAGATCACAGCGCAGGACTGGACCAACAGCGACAGAAGTGGCTGAGAAAAGGATAATGTAAGTTTCACTGGGCTTGTGTGTGATGCATAAAGGAGCATCAAAGGTAAGTGGTATATGGAAAGGAAAATTCATGGGCATGGGTGAAGTTCCTATTTACTTTTTTTTTTTTTTTTTCTCATTCTCACTGTAGAAGCCTGTATATTCTCCCACAGTTCTGACCCAAATGTCCTTCTCACCAAACTGATCCATATGCTCAGTTCTGAACCGTATGTTCTCACCAATCCATTTGCTCAGTTCTGACCCGTATGTTCTCACCAAACCGATCCATAAGCTCACAGTTCTGACCCGTATGTTCTCACCAAACAGATCCATAAGCTCACAGTTCTGACCCGTGTGTTCTCACCAAACAGATCCATAAGCTCACAGTTCTGACCCGTGTGTTCTCACCAAACAGATCCATAAGCTCACAGTTCTGACCCGTATGTTCTTACCAAACCGATCCATGAGCTCACAGTTCTGACCCGTATATTCTCACCAAACAGATCCATAAGCTCACAGTTCTGACCCGTATGTTCTCACCAAATCGATCCATAAGCCCACAGTTCAGACCCGTGTGTTCTCACCAAACCGATCCATAAGCCCACAGTTCAGACCCGTGTGTTCTCACCAAACCGATCCATAAGCTCACAGTTCTGACCCGTATGTACTCGTAGTAATCCAAATGGTGTCACTCTTGTCACTGACCCTAATGCTCTGTGTCACTTCACTGACCCTAATGATCTCACTCCTACCATATGGACCCATATGTTTTCACTTTTGCGGTACTAATACATATATACTCTCGCGGCTTTGATCCATATGTTCTCGATCTAACCAAACCTGCCCATACGTTCTCTCAGTTCTGAACCATATGTTCTGGCTCCTCCTAAAATATGGACAAATTCATATTTTCTCACTCAGTTTTGACCCATATGTGCCTGCGCTATTTCCATGCAGATCCATTTGTTCTCCCTCTGGCACTGACCCATATGCTCTTTTTATTTTTTTACCGAGCCAAGGGGTCTTGCACTCTCTTGCTGCGTCAACACATGTTCTCTCACTTTTTTTTTTACTGACAAAAACACAGTAAAGAGGAAACACTCGCAACTCAGTGAGAAATTCAGAAAAATGTATTTGCTAGTGGCCTATTAAAAGTCTTCCCTTGTCCAGAGTCGCTAAAAAAATCCCTGTAAACTCACAAAACACTGACCCTATCTTGCAGACTACCACAGAAAAAAACACTTGTGTACACATATAATAAATACAACTTGAGCTGTGTTCCCAAGAGTGTTTTATTTCTACAGAATTTCTTACAATTCCATGGTAATGGAAGTTAAAACCCCCAGCCCATTTTGTCTTCATATCACAAGAGATGCACATGTATTCTCACCCAACATCTTGCATCACTATACATCTATATATAGAGATCCTTGACTGATCCCAAAAATGAAGGTAAGGAGAATGCAGGAGTGAGTATGAATGAGTCTCCTAGGATGAGGAAAACACAAAGTGGGTAAGAGTAAGTTTTTTTAACTTCCAATATGATGGTATTTTAAACAATTGTGTAGAAAAATGTTTTTTTTCTTGCAGACACAACTCCTATTTTCTTGATTTTTTTTTTTTTTTTTGGGGGGTCTGTGGTTGTCTGCAATACTGATTTTGGAATGTTCAGGGATTGTGGTAAACCCATTTCTACTAGGCACATCTTAGTGGAGGTTGATGGAACTGCAGTCAATGAGAGAACCCAGGTCTACTAGGCACCATCTAGTGGCGATTGTCAGAACTGCAGTCCATGAGATAAAGGTCACAGTGGCAGCTTGGCTAAGCCCTCTACTAAGTAGCCTGTAGAGCACATGGGTCAACTGCAAAGCATGTGGGCTAAATCCGGCCCTCCAGACCATTTCATATGGCTCTGCCACCAGCTTCTTCCCGGCAACACCACCAGGTAAGGGGGGTGCACTTAGATGTAAGGGAGTGTGGTGGACCCTCTGTGTTCATATTACAAGAGATGCACATGTATTCTCACCTAACACCTTAACAGGTTCTGGGCCGGTCAGAAGCCATCTTTTTTTTTTATTTTTTTTAAATATTCATTCTTTATTTATCTTTTTTCTTTTTCACATTCAGTTATTTAGCATTTCATTCAATAAAATCAGGAACAAACATTATTCCACATATATTTATGTATCATCATCTTTTTACCAAGTACAGAAAATCTGAAGAGTGAAATCATCTTAACTAACTTTCTGATATAAAGGAAAAAGGAGAAAAAAAGAAAAAAAAAAACACACAAAAAGAGGAAGGTGGAAAAAAGGTTCTTTTCTGCCATTAGGCCTGTGGCCTTACTCCCTTGGTCCACTATCTCCCCTCCCCGATGAGGTTTCAGGATTACCCTTAGTTTTCCTGGGTTAACTCACATATACTTTTGTCTTACGGTGTTATTTAAAATTATACTCCACCCGTCTATGGTTCTTACCCTCTAGAGAGGAATATCCCTTCTTCCCAACCATGGTTTCCACATCTCCTCAAACTCCTTAAGATTGCCTCTTTTTATATAGACTGCCCTTTCTTTACAAATCGTCTCATTTACTATCCTGATCCAGTCTCTTATTGCCGGAAGCCATCTTTGCATGCAACCCCTGGTATGTGTGGTTACATGTAAACAGCGGTGGCACCAGACTTTGACTTGTACATGGTTTCGTAATGTTAGCAAAAAAAGTGTACCTGGGACTAGTTTCTGTGCTGGCAAGAATCGCAGACTCTCACTGGCAGGTACTTGTATGAATCGGCTCTACAAGTTCCTACTTTATTTGCATCATGCTTGTTCCGGGTCGGTGACTGAAAACACTGATGCCAGAGACAGCCAGGTAAGTAGTCTAGACCCGGTTTTCTTTGCAGGACTAGAGGAAGGTACAGCCTAAAAGTGTGTGTTAGCTTTAAACCCCCATTATTTAATCCTGCACATATGGTTGTGGTATGGTGCTAGTCCAGTATTATACAGGATGTATATCATGCCAACAGTTTCCACAGGGCTTTACAATATGAGGGGAGGTTATACAAGAGGGTTAGGAGGGCCCTGCTCAAAAGAGCTTACAATCTAATAGATTAATTCAATAAAGATAGTATTGCAAGTGTCTTAAAAGTATGCAGCTAACATTCCTATAGCTGCTTGCAAAACAATGGCGTAAAATGTGTTGGTTAATTCACATGTGTTTGTATGAAAAGTACTAAAATCAAATGCCATTTAAAGTTCGAAGTCCATTCTGATCCTATCTAAACTTAAACCTGCTACCACCCCCCAATCTAAGCCCTCTACTAAGTAGCCTGTAGAGCACATGGGTCAAACACAAAGCCTGTGGGCTAAATCCGGCCCTCCAGACCATTTCATATGGCTCTGCCACCAGCTTCTTCCCAGCAACAACACCAGGTAAGGGGGGTGCACTATGATGTAGGGGAGTGTGATGAACCCTTTGTGTTCATATCACAAGAGATGCACATGTATTCTCACCTAACATCTCACCTAATAGCTTGCATCACTCAGTGCAAATATACAACTATATATAGAGATCCTTGACTGATCCCAAAAAGGAAGGTAAGGAGAATACAGGAGTGAGTATAATGAGTCTCCTAGGATGTGGAGCACAACGTGGGTAAGAGTAAGCTTTTAAAGCGGGAGTTCACCCAAAAATCAACTTTCTGCAGTTAGATCCAGCATACTGCTGACATCTGCAGTATGCTGGCCTTTTTTTTTTTTTGGTACTTCTCGTTTTAGCAGTATTTCTTCTATGGCTCCGAGCGGGGAATGGGCGTTCCCGAAGGCAAGCAAGTTGATTGACGGCCTTCGATAGCGCGTCACGGCTTCAGAAAATAGCCACGGTCACACTTGGCTGTTTACTTCGCCTGCGCCGTAAATTGCAGAGTGTCACTCGTGTGCATTTTCGGAAGCCGTGACGCGCTATTGAAGGCTGTCAATCAACTTGCTTGTCTTCGGGAACGCCTATACCAGGAAGTAATCCCCACTCGGAGCCATAGAAGAGATACTGCTAAAACGATAAGTACCAAAAAAAAGACCAGCATACTGCAGATGTCAGCAGTATGCTGGATCTAACTGCAGAAAGTAGATTTTTGGGTGAACTCCCGCTTTAACTTCCAATTTAAGGGTATTTTAAACAATTTTGTAGAATTTATTTTATTTTTCCTTGCAGACACAACTCCTATTCTTTTATTTTTGGTCTGTGGTTGTCTGCAATACTGAATTTTGGATTGTTTACCGATTTGTGGTAAACCCATTTCTACTAGGCAGATCTTAGTGGAGGTTGATGGAACTGCACTCAATGAGAAAATCCAGGTCTACTTGGCACCATCTAGTGGCAATTGTCAGAACTGCAGTCCGAGATAAAGGTCACGTGGCAGAATTTGACCAGCGGTAGTTTAGGGTGCAAATAACATGTGTTCTGCCTAATGTGTTTTTTACATAAACGTAACAAATCTGTTTCTTATTCTACAGCAATCTTCCAGATCATCCAGAGCATCAGGATGGGCATGTAAAAAGTCTGCCTGCAGATGATTTTTGTTCTCCTGTGAAGTATAACATGAACTCTTACACTTTTTTTTTTTTTCTGTTGATTGGGACAAAGAAAAACAAAACCACGGATTTCACATAACTGTTCCAGAATGACGACTTGTACAGCAGTTATTCAAGTCATTCCAAATGATTCCACCAAAGTCATTCCATGTTTTCTAATCCATACCACAGTGCCTTCAGAGAGCACCATATGCATAAGAGCAATAAAGGCAGATGTGCTATTGTGGAGCTACTTATTCAGTGAACTGTCAATTCAGTGTGGAACTAATTTGTATGCAATGTAGATACATTTAGTTTGAATAGGTCTTGTGTTGAAGCTATTTGTGTTAAATATTCTACCTTTTTTAATGTATAAAATTGGTTACTTTTTAATTTAAAAATTGAAAGCTGGAAGACTGATTCCTAATTAATTTGAATATTCTCTACATGCTGCAGGGAAACCTATCCAACGTCATTAGTTTTAGCACTCTCATTTGGAATATGTCAAGTAGTTTTGGAGAAATGCTGCAATGTGCTGCAGCAGCTTTGTGCAAAGCGATAAGTTAAGGAATACGATACTGTCTTATGCCAGTATACCTTTTTATACGTCCCTCCCTCTTTTTACATCTGCACAAAAGTGAGACTGTGCTGTTCATCTCTGATGTTGACTAGTAGGTGAAGATCTGCATAATCCCCCCCCCCCCCCTTGCCACCCCAGGAGCATTGTATCTAGATGGTATTTGTCTTTGGGAAAAGGCCACTTTCAAACTGTGGATATGTTCGGCTTTGTAGTTTATATCTGCTTTTTTCTGCATGCAAAACTCAATTGCCATTCAACTTGATTACCTTTTGGTTATTATGTACCAATTTTCTCCAAGTTGTGAAATGACGGTTAGCAACACAGCTTGAGTAGAGACAAGTAACTCTAAAGGTATTGTAACAAAATGTGATGTGCAGCAAAAGCAGTGTACAATTGCTGCATTTT
The DNA here is from genome assembly GCF_905171775.1 of Rana temporaria. Classification (NCBI taxonomy): domain Eukaryota; kingdom Metazoa; phylum Chordata; class Amphibia; order Anura; family Ranidae; genus Rana; species Rana temporaria. The sequence goes on along the minus strand of NC_053492.1, from coordinate 147,558,786 downwards.
TTAAGAACAAATAAAACCTGACAAAAAAAAAAAAAAAAACGCCCTCGGTTGTATTTATAAGTAGTTTTTTCAGCTGCTGCATTTAAAACACTTGCTAGAAAAGGCAAAAAACATTAAGTACCCATCTTCACCCAGAGAATATGGGTCACTTTGATTTTATGTAATGAGGGATTTCCTGGATCAGGGGCCAGCAACCTTATTCCACTTAAGGGATGGATTCAATGTATGTGAATGCATGGAGGGCTGCATTCACCTGCTAATCAATGAAGATGATTGGGTACGGGGGGTACAGAGGTAGCTGTGGACGGGCAGGGGAGGGGGGTACAGAGGTGGCTGTGGACTGGGGGGAGTACACAGGTGGCTGTGGACTGGGGGGAGTACACAGGTGGCTGTGGACTGGGGGGAGTACACAGGTGGCTGTGGACTGGGGGGAGTACACAGGTGGCTGTGGACTGGGGGGAGTACACAGGTGGCTGTGGACTGGGGGGGGGGGGAGTACACAGGTGGCTGTGGACTGGGGGGGGGGGAGTACAGAGGTGGCTGTGGACTGGGGGGGGGGGAGTACAGAGGTGGCTGTGGACTGGGGGGGGGGGGGGGAGTACAGAGGTGGCTGTGGACTGGGGGGGGGGAGTACAGAGGTGGCTGTGGACTGGGGGGGGGGGGAGTACAGAGGTGGCTGTGGACTGGGGGGGGGGGAGTACAGAGGTGGCTGTGGACTGGGGGGGGGGAGTACAGAGGTGGCTGTGGACTGGGGGGGGGGGGAGTACAGAGGGGGCTGTGGACTGGGGGGGGGGGAGTACAGAGGTGGCTGTGGACTGGGGGGAGTACAGAGGTGGCTGTGGACTGGGGGGAGTACAGAGGTGGCTGTGGACTGGGGGGGAGTACAGAGGTGGCTGTGGACTGGGGGGGAGTACAGAGGTGGCTGTGGACTGGGGGGGGGTACAGAGGTGGCTGTGGACTGGGGGGGAGTACAGAGGTGGCTGTGGACTGGGGGGAGTACAGAGGTGGCTGTGGACTGGGGGTTGAATACAGAGGTGGCTGTGGACTGGGGGTTGAATACAGAGGTGGCTGTGGACTGGGGGTTGAATACAGAGGTGGCTGTGGACTGGGGGTTGAATACAGAGGTGGCTGTGGACTGGGGGTTGAATACAGAGGTGGCTGTGGACTGGGGGTTGAATACAGAGGTGGCTGTGGACTGGGGGTTGAATACAGAGGTGGCTGTGGACTGGGGGTTGAATACAGAGGTGGCTGTGGACTGGGGGTTGAATACAGAGGTGGCTGTGGACTGGGGGTTGAATACAGAGGTGGCTGTGGACTGGGGGTTGAATACAGAGGTGGCTGTGGACTGGGGGTTGAATACAGAGGTGGCTGTGGACTGGGGGTTGAATACAGAGGTGGCTGTGGACTGGGGGTTGAATACAGAGGTGGCTGTGGACTGGGGGTTGAATACAGAGGTGGCTGTGGACTGGGGGTTGAATACAGAGGTGGCTGTGGACTGGGGGTTGAATACAGAGGTGGCCGTGGACTGGGGGTTGAATACAGAGGTTGCTGTGGATTTGGGGGTTGAATACAGAGGTTGCTGTGGATGGAGGATGCAAGAAAATGCTTGCCCAGCGTTTAATAATGTATTTTGCAAAAGTGTTGTATAATAAAATTGCAGATATATACTCCATTAAGAGCGGCGCTCGCTTGACTCACGCTCACTTGTCTGACAACTACAGCAGGCGGGGCCGAGGGTAGGAGAGAGGTGGCAAGTCATCTGAGCGGCGCTGATATTTAGCTGCATTTTTATTATATAACAGACATTTTTGCAGATGACATTATTAAACGGACCACTTGTCCGCAGGTCGGCTGCCCATGAATTAATCACGGGCCCTGACGGGCCGAAGATTTAGTGGCGGCAGGCTGGTTGCAGGATGTAGGTTGCCGATCCCTGGCCTAGATGATTGAGGAAGCTTTGGCAGGACAACATCTACAATGTATTTTTTTTTTTTTTGTTACTGCTCATTTTGTCCGCTGCCCAGTTTGGAAGTTTGACTTTGGTACTGGATAATCAAGTTGTATGTTCCATACATTGCTGAAATTTCAGCCCATGAAGTGAATGACTAGAGTGCATTATGTCTAAACTTCACACCTGGACACAGCACCACTCGGCTATAGATGCATACAAACTGGGCATTTCGCTCTGTCCAGTTTGTGTGCAGCCAAAATCACCAGCCCTGGATGCAAACTGGGTTCAGGGCCGATCAGAAGCCCTCTGCATGTAACCCCTGGTATGTGTGGTTACATGTAAACAGCGGTGGCACCGGACTTTTACTTGTACATGGTTTCATAATGTTTGCAAAAAAAAGTGTACCTGGGACTAGTTTCTGTTGTGGCAAGATTTTCAGACTCTCACTGGCAGGTACTTGTATGAATCGGCTCTACAAGTTCCTACTTTATTTGCAACATGCTTGTTCTGGGTCAGTGACTCAAAACACAGAAGCCAGAGACAGCCAGGTAAGTAGTCTAGACCAGGTTTTCTTTGCAGGACTAGAGGAAGGTACAGCCTAAAAGTGTGTGTTAGCTTTAAACCCCCATTATTGAATGCTGTACATATGGTTGTGGTATGGTGCTAGTTCAGTATTATACAGGATGTATATCATGCCAACAGTTTCCACAGGGCTTTACAATATGAGATTATACAAGAGGGCCCTGCTCAAAAGAGCTTACAATCTAATAGATTAATTCAATAAAGAAAACTGCAGACAATATTGCAAGTGTCTTAACAGTATACAGATAACATTCCTATAGCTGATTTCAAAATGGAGTAGAATAGAGTGTGAAATGCACTGGTTATTTCACCTGTGTTTGTAAGAAAAGTGCTAAAAACAAATGCTGTTAAAGTTAGAAGTCCAGTCTGATCCTATCTAAACTTAAACCTGCTACCACCCCCCCAATCTAAGACCTCTACTAAGTAGCCTGTAGAGAACATGGGTCAAACACAAGGCCCGTGGGCTAAATCCGGCCCTCCAGACCATTTCATATGGCTCTGCCACCAGTTTCTTTCCGGCAACAACACCGGGTAAGGGGGGTGCACTATGATGTAGGGGAGAGTGGTGGACTCTTGACTTCTGGGGGCAGTGGGGCCTCTTAATATCTGATGTATGGGAAGGTGGGGTGCCCTGGACATCTGATAATTATGAGAAGAATACAAGTTCTATGCCAGTTGAAAAGGAGCGTTGCAGATCGCTGGTATCATCCACAGGAAACTTTTTGGAAACTGATCAGACAGAACACCATGGCAGAACCATATTCTCCAATAAAGTTTCTTGTGTATGATACCGACAGTGTGCGACCCTCTTTTTCAGACTTGCATCATCTTCTACAGGAGTGTGCTCTGTGCTGGTCTGCACCTGCTCTTCACAACTTAAAGCAATTGTAAACCCAGAATAATAAAAACCTGCAAGACACAGGCATAATGAGCTAGTATGACTAGCATACTAGCTCAATATGAATTACCTTAGATCGAAGCCATCCTCGTCTTCCCCCTCCGGCCGCAGACATTTCTCCGGGTATTGACACTCTGATTGGCCGGAGCGGCAATGATGTCACTCTGCGCATGCATGCGGGAGCCGTCAAAGCCGGCATTATCCATTGCTAAAACTGGCATTCTCAGTGCGCCATAGACAATGGTGCATTCTTTGTGGCAAAAATCTCCTAAACCGTGTGAGTTTAGGAGATATTGCAAACACCCACAGGTAAGCCTTAATCTAGGCTTACCTGTAGGTAAAACATGTCAGAGTGGGTTTACAACCACTTTAAAGTGGAACCTCTGCTTGTGTGCTTCCTCCCCTCCGATGCCACATTCGACACCTTTCACAGGTACCCTTCCCCACTGCCGGGAGATGGCACCACGGTGCCGTCCCTTGGAAGTTCAGCCCTCCTTCCTCCACCGCTGGGCCAGTTAGTGCAGCGTGCTTCACGCATGTGCAGTATGGAATCGGCTGTAAAGCCGAAAAGTTTCAGTTACCATGAATGGCGTTGTCAGCACCCGAGATCCAATCTGAAAATTGTCTGGGGTGCCGACATTGTGGGAACCCTGGACAGGTAAATGTCCTAATATTAAAGTCTCTTCTCTACTCTCTGCCCAGTAACTCGCTCAATGCTCACAAGATTGCTAATCACTTAAACAGCAAGATCTCCACTGCACAGACATCTATCCCACTTCATATACCCTGAACAAAACCACTCTCGACACTTTCCTCTATTGGCCTTGCTACTACCAAAGAGGTCACTATGGTTTTTTCAGAAGCACGCCTTACCACCTGTCCCCTGGATCCTGTTCCCTTACTACTACGGTCACGCTCCTCTTCTATCCTATGCTCTCTCACTCTCAATTGGCACTTTCCCCTCCCCTCTAAAACATCCACCGATTACCCCCATACTTAAAAATCCCCCACAAGCCTGAACAACCTAAGACCCATTTTGCTCCACACTCCTACTACTAGACCTCTCTGCAGCCTTTGATGCTGTTGTCCATTCCCTTCTCAAAAAACTCCACTCTTTATCTTCAACACTCTGCCCTCTACTGGTTCTCCTACCTATCACAGCAATCCTTCAGTGTTAACTATTATGCCTTGTACACACGATTCGGAATTTCCGATGAAAAAAGTCAGACGGAATTTTTTCATCGGATATTCCGATCATGTATGGGCCCCATCTGACTTTTTTTCGTCGGAGTTTAGAAATAAAACATGTTTTTACTTTTTTCCGATGGAAAAAATCCTATTGGAAATTCCGATCGTCTGTGTGGAACTCCAACGGAGAAAAAAAACACATGCTCAGAAGCATTGAACTTCATTTTTCTCGGCTCGTCGTAGTGTTTTAGATCACTGCGTTTTGGACGGTTGGAATTTGGTCTGACTGTGTATGCAAGACAGCTTGAATGGATATCCGACGGAAAATTCCATTGGATTTTATCCCATCGGAAATTCCGATCGTGTGCACAGGGCATAACTCTGTTTCCTCCTCCCTACTTCCCCTTTCTGTAGAGGTACCCCAACGTTCTGTCCTCAGACCCCTTCCCTTCTCACCTCTCCCATGATCAATTAAACTCCCATGTCTTCCAGTACCATCTCTATGCTGACGACACACAAATCTATCTCTATTCCTCACCTTACTCCTTCAGTCTTCTTTCGCATTACCAGCGTATTAACTGTGACATATCAGCATGGATGTCACACCACTTCCTTAAACATAATGGCCCGGATTCAGAGAGCAATTGCGCCTGCGTAACCATAGTTACGCAGCGCAATTGCTTACTTGCGCCGGCGTAACGAATGCTCCTGATTCAGGAACCTCGTTACGCCGACTGCAGCCTAAGATATGCATGGCATTAAGGCTCTTATGCCCGCATATCTTAGGCTGCATTCTTGCGATGGCCGCTAGGTGGCGTTCCCGTTGTGCTCAGCATATAGTATGCAAATTGCATACTAACGCCGATTCACAACGTTATGCGAGCCCTGCGTACGCAGTTTACGTCGTTTCCGTACGGCGGTTTTCGCGTAAGGCTGCCCCTGCTATTAGCAGGGGCAGCCAATGTTACGTATACCCGTCGTTCCCGTGTCGCGAAATTTAAAATTTACGTAGTTTGCGTAAGTGAATCGTGAATGGCGCTGGACGCCATTCACGTTCACTTTGAAGCAAATGACGTCCTTGCGACGTCATTTGCCGCAATGCACGTCGGGAAAGTTTCCCGACGGAGCATGCGCACTACGCCTCTGCGTGGGAACGCGCCTAATTGAAATGATTCCCGCCCCCCACGGGATCCTTTAAATTGCGCGCGCTTATGCCGGGCATTTTGCCGGAGCGCCCACGCAATTTACGGAGCTGCTGCTCCGTGAATCGTGGGTAGCGCAGAAAATTTGCGGGGGCGCAGGGCAAAAACGTTGCCTTGCGCCTCCGTAAAAAAAGCGCAAATGTACCTGAATCTAGCCCAATCTTTCTAAAACTAAGCTCATAATTTTTCCTCTGGTCCATGCCCTCTCTCCTGACTTCTCCATCAAGATTAACCACTTCGGCCCAGGAAGAATTTACCCCCTTCCTGACCAGGCCATTTTTTATGCGATACGGCACTGCGTTACTTTGACAATTACGCGGTCGTGTGACGCTGTACCCAATTAAAATTGATGTCCTTTTTTTCTAGTTACTAGTTAATGGGGGAGATTAGTGTGTTTTTTTAGTTTTTTTTAGCAGGACTGCAACATTGCAGTGGACAGATCGGACACCTAGCTGACATTTTTGACACTTTTGGGAACCAGTGACATTACAGTGATCAGTGCTAAAAGTATGCACTGACATTGTACCAATGACACTGGTAGGGAAGGGGTTAACATCAGGAGTGATTAAGGGGTTAAATGTGTTCCCTCAGTGTGTTTCTAACTGTGTGGGAGGGTTGGGATAACACACAGATTCGTCTTCCTACAAAGCAGGAAGACAAAATCCTGTCATCCCCTGTAAGAACTAAGATCTGCCTTGTTTACTTTGGCAGATCTCCATTCTGTCTGCGGGGAACGGTCTGCTGATTGGCTCCCCCATTGGGCAATCGGTGCGCACGCCCACAGAACCTCGTGCACGAACTGACGTACATCTACGTAGATTTGTGCAGCCAAGCCAACTTGCCGCAGTATAACTGCGGTGGCTGGTCGGCAAGAGGTTAATGCAACCATCAGTCCTTCCCTTCTTGCCAAGGTGCTACTTGTAATCCTGGACTCTGACCTGTCCTTCAGCCTCAAATCTGCTGGCTGTCCAAATCTTGCAGACTTTACCTCCGCAATATCTCCAAAATACGTCCCTTTTTTACCGTTAAAACCATTAAGCAACTTATTCACTCTCTTGATTGTTATTTCTGGCCTTGACTTGTACCGCTTACCTCTCCACAAGCTATCCTCTCTTCAGTCTATCATGAATGCCGCTGCCAGATTCATCCACCTTACCAACTATTCAGTGTCCATTACCAATCTCTGCGAATCCCTCCACTGGCTTCCAATCACTTCACCAATAATATACAAAGCCATCTACAACTTTTCCCCCGAACTACATCACCAATCTTATCTCCAAATATCACCCAAACCGTCCTCTCCGCCCCCCCCCCCCCCCCCAAGACCTGTTCTCTAGCTCCCTCCTCTCCTCTTCCCATGCATGTCCTCTAGGGCTTCTCCAGAGCCTCTCCCATCCTCTGGAACTCACTACCCCAGTCTGTCCAGTTATCTCCTACTCTGTCCACTTTTAGAAGATCCCTGAAAACTCATCTCTTTAAGGAGGCCTATGCTGCCTTCAGCTAAAAACCAAGTCTTCTACTTCAATTTATCCCTCACAGTTTCTACCTTTTGTTTGACCAGCCCCTCCCTATTAGATTGTAAGCTCACAGAAGCAGGACCCTCCTAATCCTATTGTATTTTATTGTATTGTTGCTGCATTGTCTCCCTTTATATTGTAAAGCACTGTGCAAGCTGTTGGCACTATATAAATCCTGTATAATAATATTGTCTTACAGATACAACCAGCCCTTTGAGGGCAACCATAATGCTGATGCTGCCTATGATGAAATTGAATTTGACACCCCTGCTATAGAGGAAAGGTATCTATACTTACAGTATCTCTAAAAAGTGAGTACACCCCTCACATTTTTGTAAATATTTTATTATACCCTTTCATGTGACAGCACTGAAGAAATGACACTTTGCTACAATGTAAAGTAGTGAGTGTACAGCTTGTATTACAGTGTAAATTTGCTGTCCCCTCAAAATAACTCAACACACAGCCATTAATGTCTAAAATGCTGGCAACAAAAGTGAGTACACCCCTAAGTGAAAATGGCCAAAGTGTCAATATTTTGTGTGGTCAGCATTATTTGCCAGCACTGCCTTAACCCTCTTGGGCATGGAGATCACCAGAGCTTGCCACTGGAGTCCTCTTCCACTCCTCCATGATGACATCACAGAGCTGCTGGATGTTAGAGACCTTGCACTCCTCCACCTTCTGTTTGAGGTTGCCCCACAGATGCTCAATAGGGTTTAGGTCTGGAGACATGCTTGGCCAGTCCATCACCTTTACCCCCAGCTTCTTTAGCAAGGCAGTGGTCATCTTGGAGGTGTGTTTGGGGTCATTATCACGTTGGAATACTGCCCTGTGGCCCAGTCTCCGAAGGGGGGGGGGGGATCATGCTCTGCTTCAGTATGTCACAGTACATGTTGGCATTCATGGTTCCCTCAATGAACTGTAGCTCCCCAGTGCCGGCAGCACTCATGCAGCCCCAGACCATGACACTCCCACCACCATGCTTGACTGTAGGCATGACACACTTGTCTTTGTACTCCTCACCTGGTTGCCGCCACACACGCTTGACACCATCTGAACCAAATAAGTTTATCTTGGTCTCATCAGACCACAGGACATGGTTCCAGTAATCCATGTCCTTAGTCTGCTTGTCTTCAGCAAACTGTTTCCGGGCTTTCTTGTGCATCATCTTTAAAAGCCATGCAGACCAGTTTGATGCAGTGTGTTGCGTATGGTCTGAGCACTGACAGGCTGACCCCCCCCCCCACCCCTTCAACCTCTGCAGCTATGCTGGCAGCACTCATACATCTATTTCCCAAAGACAACCTCTGGATATGACGCTGAGCACGGTCTTGGCCACCATGCTGCAGCTCAGTTTCAGGGTCTTGGCAATCTTCCTATAGCCTAGGCCATCTTTATGTAGAGCAACAATTCTTTGTTTCCAGATCCTCAGAAAATTCTTTGCCATGAGATACCATGTTGAAGTTTCAGTGATCAGTATGAGAGAGTGAGAGCGATAACACCAAATTTAACACACCTGCTTCCATTCACACCTGAGACCTTGTAACACTAACGAGTCACATGAAACCGTGGAGGGAAAATGGCTAATTTGGCTCAATTTGGACATTTTCACCTTGGGGTGTACTCACTTTTGTTGCCAGCCGTTTAGACATTAATGGCTGTGTGTTGAGTTATTTTGAGGGGACAGCAAATTTACACTGTTATACAAGCTGTACACTCACTACTTTACATTGTAGCAAAGTGTCATTTCTTCAGTGTTGTCACGTGAAAAGATATAAAATATTTACAAAAATATGAGGGGTGTACTCACTTTTGTGAGATACTGTACCTATTTTGCTTGTGCTCTGGTCTGGTCACATGATTGTGTCCCACACTGACTTTAGGAGGGACAGCTGACAATGGATGCCCCATACTGAGCCCATGGGTGATGTCAGGCGTTACAGCCTTTTCCGGCTATCTCTCCTCTTCATTAAAGCTGGCCACTGGAGAGATCACATGACCTGACCGGAGCGCCCATGACATAGGTAAGTATACAAACCTTTCCTCTACAAGCTAGTTAGTATAGGGCAGTGATGGCGAACCTTGTCACCCCATATGTTTTGGAACTACATTTCCCATGATGCTATATGCAACAGTATCATGGGAAATGTAGTTCCAAGACATCTGGGGTGCCAAGGTTCGCCATCACTGGTATAAGGCCTAGAATTAGGGTGAGAGCTGGTTTAACATTACATAGGATTAGACCAAACTTCCACACGTCTACCTGCTACAAGTGTAAGCATTTTTCAGTGTAGGGGTTAAGGGCTTGTTTAGCTATTAGGGGTGACCTGTATTTTTCCACACTAAATGAACATAGGTTACCGCAAGAGCACATAGACAATTGTTCCAGTATGATGTGCAGTCTCATGAATTGTGGTAAAATGTAGCATGCCTGCAGTTTTCTGCAGTGCACTGTATGTTGCCACACATCAGTGCTATGCACTGTGCTGCTGGGCAGGGACATGAATAAAGTTGGGAGAATAAATGCTGCGTTTTACCACACAGGCTAGTGTAAACCTAGCCTAAAATGTATAAAAAGCACTGTGGGTGGACACCCATGGTCCATCACTAGCTAGCATTAAAACAGGGTTGACTATCAATAATGACTAGTAGGGGATAACTAAAGCCGGCCATAGATAGAGCGAATATTGGCCAGTATAGCAGGGACCAACCAAGATTCAATTCATCGATGGGCAGGCTGGTTGTACCAAAGTCGACCCATCGATTGACTTCCGTACAGCCAGCCTGTTGGATTTTTTTTAAAGGAGATCACTGCTGGTGACTATAGCTGTCAGCAGTGATCATTGTGTTCTGCTTAAAGGAAAAGGCTCCCCGCCAGCAGAACACAATAGCCATACAGGAGGGATTCCCGCATCAACACTGACCTGTAGTGGAGGGAAAGAAAATTGTATAATTTTAGACTTGCTTTAGTATACTGAGCTGTATAATTTTTGCTTGTCCTGCCTAAGATCATTTCCATTTCTGTGGGAATTGCAGTATATGGGGCAGCCAAGCCAGGGACAGGCTCCTGACAGCTCATAGAGGAGGCTTATCAGTGACTGCCCATAATTCTCAGCCAGGATTCTGCTTTTGGTCTATGGCCACTTTAGGATGAGCAAAATAGGACACAGGATTTATCACAACTAATAACCTGATCTTAATTGAAGATTCACAGATGGGATGCCACGTTCAGGTAACACCTTTTAGTCAATTAAGGCCCCGTACACATGGGCGATTTGAAATCACAGCAAAAAGCGTAATGCACATTAGGGTGCCATTCATCTTGAATAGCACCCCAAACATGGTGTGATTCTTCTGTGATTGTTGAACATGCAAGAATCGCGGCAAGTAGGAAAGCTCTCCAAATTTTGGTCCCCGAGCTTCTTTAGAGTGACAATCACGCATAGGGCAGCCTTATGCATGACAAGCATTTCCATGTGAAAATTAGAAGCGGGAATGTAAGTTCCCCTACGCATAATGTGAACAAGGCCTTAAAGTGGTTGTAATGGTTCATGCTTTTTTTTACCTTTGTGCATTCTATGCGTGAAGGTAAAAAAAAAAAATACTGTATGCAGCTCCCCCTAATACACACCCAAGCCTGATCCTGATCCAGCGATGTGTACAAGAGCACTGCTTCCCCATTGGCTGAGACACAGCAGTGGGAGCAATTGGCTCCCGCTGCTGTCAATCACAGCCAGTAAGCTAATGAGGAGAAAGAAGGGGTTAGGGCCGAGCCCCGTTCTATGTGTCTTATGGACATACAGAGCGGGGCTCGTGAGCCAGCATGCATATGTGCCCCTATAGCAAGCAGCTTGCTATGGGGGCACTCAGAAAAGAGGAGGAAGCAGGAATGACAATGGGGGGGACCCGAGGAGGATTGGGGCTGCTCTATGCAAAACCATTGCACAGAGCAGGTAAGTATAATATGTTTTTTTTTTTAAATTTGTCGGACTGAGTGAAAAATAATCTGCTGAACAGTGACTGCATCCTATATAAGATACTGTGGCTGTTTGGATATTCAGGGAACCGTGATTGCAGCAGTTGTTTAGCATGGGTGAGAGAATCAATTGCTTTTCTCCAGTTCAGCCTGTGGTCTAAGTGACATAAAACAGGATGTGTGAGAAAGACAGCTTTGAGTGTCTGATGACAGGAAGTTTTTTGTTTGCACTAATCAACTAACATCTATAAAACAAACCAAGGGAATCCTTCAAAAAAGCGCTACAACAAAATGGATGCTAGAGTCCCACAATCATATAAGTTGAAATTTATTAAAAATTGTGTCTCAAGAAAAAGTCTCTAAATTTCCAGCTTTGTGATGCAAAGTATGCAATGTGCGATGTTAGAAATATCAAGTTATAGCACACCATCAAACAGTTAACCACAGCGCCAATGCAAACACTAAAGCACTCCTGCTAGGCAAGTGCCTCTCCCACAGGCAAGGCGTCTCACGTGAGGTAAACAACCCAATTCTGTTCAGCATCAAACGTGGGCAGTGTTGTACACTCTTACCATGACCCTGATGGATATGTGGGCATTCCGGTGAGAGAGAAGTTCAGTCAACTGTGGGTGAGAGGAAGCTGTCATCACCTGTGCACTAAAGGCAGTCTGGAGGCACGCTCCACTCAAGCGCGCGTCCAGAGTGCGCGTCCAGACTGCCTACAGTGCACAGGTAGGGTGCCCACATGTCCCGGATTGCCCGGGACTGTCCCGCAATTGACATGTCTGTCCCAGGTCCCGGGCACCTTCATTCTCAGAAGCAATGCTAACCATAACACAACATTAGCAGAAGGTGCCCAAAGGGTTGTGCTAAAGAGCTGAAAAAACACGTAGTTTTGTGTTTGTTGGCCGAAAACTCCTTGCCGTTTGTATGCAATACAAGTTCACGGCCAATACCCTTCGGACAAAAGTCCTACGCTTTGTCTGCAGAAAATCCGATGTGTGTACGAGGCTTTAGGCTTTACACATGCTTTAACAGAAACACCACAATTCACTGATGAATGTAAATGTGACCTTAGAATTCCAATACTGCTGATAAAGCAAATGAGATGGATTAGTCCAAACCATCAATATATCACCCTTGCCAATAGCTAGAATGCAAAGGGTAAATGAATTGGCAAGCAACACCACTCCATTTTTTTCTGTTTTATTATGATTACCGCTCAGTCTTTCATACCACTATGACCTGGCACACTGGATGTTTTCTTCCTCCCCTGGATGTCTTTGCTCCTGGCAGAAAAAAAAAACTGCAAATGAATTTAGGTGCATCAAGCATTTGGCCATTCATTATTTCCACTGGGCAGAATTTTAATTTATTCTGGTCACTGGCACAAATTAACACTCAAGCACTAAAAATGCTTGAAGCATCATTTTTTTTTGCCCAAATGCTCCTCATCTGAACTTGCATTTTTTTTCGGGCTCTAAACACACCTATTCTAATATACCTGTAAATGCCTATGGGCCAGATTCTCGTACATCCGCATAAAATTGTGCGGGCGTAACGTATCTGATTTACGTTACGCCTCCGCAACTTACACGGGCAAGTGCTGTATTCTCAAAGCACTTGCTCCGTAGGTTGCGGCGGCGTAGCGTAAATCGGCCGGCGTAAGCCCGCCTATTTCAAATTTGGATCAGGGGGGGTGTGTTTTATGTAAATGTACTGTGACCCGACGTGATTGACGTTTTTCCCGTGGAATTTCCCAGTGTGCATTGCTCCAAAGTACGCCGCAAGGACGTAATTGGTTTTGACGTGAACGTAAATGACGTCCAGCCCCATTCACGGACGACTTACTCAAACAACGTCAAATTTTCAAATTTCGTCGCGGGAACGACGGCCATACTTAACATTGTTACGCCGCACTTATGCCACCATATAGCAGGGGCAACTATACCCCCGGGAAAAGCCTAACGTAAACGGCGTAACTTTACTGCGTCGGCCGGGCGTACATTCGGGAATTTGCGTATCTACCTAATTTGCATACTAGACGTGGAATTCGACGGAAGCGCCACCTAGCGGCCAGCGTAAATATGCATTTACGATACGACAGTGTAACACAGTTACGCCTGTCAGATCTAAGCGAAATCTATGCGTAACTGATTCTAGGAATCGGGCGCATAGATACGACTGTGTAACTTAGAGATACCACGGCATATCTGGAGATACGCCGTCGTATCTCGTTTAAGAATCTGGGCCTATGTGTGTAAGACCACATAGGCCAGTGATGGTGAACTTTGACACTCCAGATGTTTTGGAACTACATTTCCCATGATGCTCAACTACACTGAAGAGTGCATGAGCATCATGGGAAATGTAGTCCCAAAACATCTGGGGTTCGCCACATAGGCTAACAAAGAGGTGCATTTAGAGGCTGAAAAAAAAAAAGTCAAATGCTTGTAAAACTGTATATTTTTTAAGCTCTGTGTGCATGTAATGTGTATCCACTGTAATGCAATTTATTATTATTACCCAAGCCCCTGAACATAGTATGTTAGTGTGATGAATTAAGAGCGACACTAAATGATATCCTCATAAGCCATACATATCCACTTTTTAATGACACTGTAATCTATTCATCATTATTTATTTATTACAGGTACTTACAGTATCTCACAAAGGTGAGTACACCCCTCACATTTTGTTATTATTTTATTATATCTTTTTCATGTGACAACACCAACGAAATGACACTTTGCTACAATGTAAAGTAGTGAGTGTACAGCTTGTATAACAGTGTACATTTGCTGTCCCCTCAAAATAAGAACAAGAATATATACTTAAAGCGGAAACAAATTTAAAGTAAGCAGCTACAAATACTGTTGACTTTTAATATAAGGACACTTACCTGTCCTGGAAACCTGCTATGTCAGCACCCGAAACCGACCAGTCAATCAGCTCCGGGTGCAGGCGCGGGCATCCTTACTAAGGGAAACAGGAAGTGAAACCTTTTGGCTTCACAGCCTGTTTCCTACTGCGCATGCGCGAGCTGTACTGCACTTTCTGAATGGTCCCTGCTGTCTTCTGGGACCTGTGTGTCTCGCAGAAGGCAGGGGAGAAGGAGGAGGGCTGGACATTGTGTAGATTGCCGCACAAGATTGCGGCGATGTTTCCCCGGAAGTGGGAGCGGATACCTGGTTTTGACAGGTATTCGCTCCCCCCTGAAAGGTGCCAAATGTGGCACCGAGGGGGGAATCAGATCCGCGGAAGTTCCATTTCTGGGGGAAACTCCGCTTTAAATAGAATTTTGTTTTTAAACCAGAGTTTAGTGTCACTTTAAGTTTAGTTTCATCTAGTGTTTCTTTTAGGCTCGGTTCACACTAGTGCGGTCCGTGCGTTCCAGTTGTGGGAATTGCATTGATACCCGCAGCTGTATCACACTTCTCTTGCAAGATGCGCAGGGCTACCATTCATTATGAATGGCACCCCCATGCATCTCAGCCTACAGCGTAGTCATGGGTGCAGGAACCACAGGCAAACAGCAAGGTCAAAAAGATCATGCGGTTTCCCTGTGGCGGTGTTTAAAAAAAGGTGCATGATGCACCTTTTTTTTTTTTTTTCACGCGTCACAGCAGCCCATTTACAGCACGGCCCGCACTAGTGTGAACCAAGCCTTAAGGGAGGTTTTAGTATGTAGTTGGAAGTAGAATAGATCTGAGGGGAGGCAATCATTTCAAACAAATAGCGGATTGCAGTCCAGTCATTCCAGGATAAACCATCACCTATCATTTGTCTCGTCTCATTAAACAAGGAATCCGGCATAGAGCATTAGGCTGCAACGCTAGATAAATGTTAGTGTATGCCTTTTTATTTTGATAGAGTAGGGTTTTTTTGTTTTGTTTTTTAAGCTTAACGGCTCTAATTGGCTTAAAAAAAAAAGGTGGGCTCAGGGCACAGAGCACTGAACCCTGAGCCCACCCAATTGTGTGACAATAGCGAATTAATCATTAATATTTTCTTGTCTTCCTGATTCTCCTCCCGGCCAATCAGGAAGCAGGTCCTGAGACCCATCACCCGATTGGCCAAGAGGAGAAGTGATCCTATTGGTCACCGAAGAGGAGGAGGGGAGGGAGGAGACACAGGGTGAAGCGGAGGAGGTGCAGGTGAAGCGTGTGACCTAGATGGGGTAGGTGCAGGGCTGGTGATTGACCGACCATGGGGGGTGGTGGATTGCCCCCCCCCCCAAAAAAAATAATAATATACCGCCAGCCGCTACTGGTCAGAATTAAGTAACACACAGAACTGAAGTGTCAGGATTCAGTAATGCAGAGTTCAGGAGCCAGGACCATGCAAGTCATAAAGTTCAAGAGTCAGGATTAACCACTTTCCACCCGCGCTATAGCCAAATGACGTCCTTCGGTGATCGCACGCCCGGCGTGCACTGTGATCACGGAGTCCTTCGAACTTGGCTGATCACAGAAAGGGGTAAAGGGCCAATCACAGCGCTCCCTTATCACATGATCAGCTGTCAGCCAAAGACAGCTGATCAGGAAGTGAACAGGAGTCGGTTACCGGCAGGCCCGGATTTCCTACAAGGCCACCGAGGCCAGGCCTTGGGGCGGCAGGGCTCCAAGGGGTGGCAGTGGCATGGAGTCCCCCGATGCCCGGAACATACAGTTAAGGGCGGTAAGTTATGGGGAATCCGCTCGCTCGTTAACAAGTGATTGCGGCAATGTCGTCAAAATCACTTGTAAAATTGTGATCACTTGTGCTCCCGTCCATCCTCCCCTCTCCCCCCCACATACCTCTCTCTGCTGGCTCTGTCTTCGGGACTCGGTCCTCCCCCCGGTCACCGAGTCTGTCTCCTGTCCCTGCTGCCGATGTACACAGAGAGAGGGGAGAGCTGTGCTCTTCCTATCTCAGCTGTGACAGGAGTTCTAGCACAGTGCTAGGACTCCTGTTTTGGAGATGACAGGATCAATAAAGAGAACATGTCACCTCCAATTGCTATCACACAGGAAGTTGTTTTCTCCTGAAGTGAAAAAAAAATTGATAAAAAATGAATAAATAATAGGAAATAATAATTAAATTAATAAAATAAAAAAGTAAAGAATAAGAAAAATAATAAGAAAATGATACTAAAATTTAAAAAAGTAAGCGTCAAGCTACAAATAAATAAAAATAAAAAAAGTGATAAAAAAGTAAAAAGACAAACAAAACATATTTGAACTAACCGTGCCGCACTTTCTCCGTTGATTGGGGGGGTTCAGTTGGCGGGGAGGGGGTGCATTGTGGAACCTGGCCTTGGGGCGGCAGGGAGAGCAAATCCGGCTCTGGTTACCGGATTATATTCTCCTCACGATCAGCTTGAAAAAAAAAAGAATAAAGATGGTAACTGGCTTCTGTTACAGGGACATCGGTCCTGATATGTGCTACCCACAAGTGCCATCTATCAGTGCCAAACTGTGCCCACGAGTGCCATCAGTAGTGACCATCAGTGCCACCTATCAATTCTGAAGAGGGATTTCTAAGCCGTGAGGCGACCAGATGTGTCAGTGCGGGTGATCGCTGCGCTCCAGGTCAGCGGGACTGGGGGGGGCGGGAGTGAGGAGGGCATCCTGTGTAAGTTCACTTTACAGATTTTTCTGTTAAGGTGAACTTGCCCTTTAAGAAAAAATAATTATTATATTTTAGCTGCCAAAAGGTTTGTATTTACAGTATGCATAGCCCTTCTTGAGATTTATACAGGCCTACCAGACAACACAGCCAGGTTGGAGATTTGACTTTACTGCAGTTATGTAATAGAGCCTTTCCCTAGCTTTCGATTGGACAGTGAAGAAGCAGCAGCATACTGAATACTAGACATGTGCATGACGAAAACATTTGTTTCGTTTCTGTTGGATTCGTCCAATTCGTATTTGGAATTAGTTTTATGTCTTTTACTAAATTTCTTATAACTTAGGCCCCGTACACACGATAGAATCCATCCGCAGATAAATCCCAGCAAATGGGTTTCAGCGGATAGATCCTATGGTGTGTACACGCCAGCGGATCTGTTTCCGCGGATATATCTCCCCTGGGATGGATTCCAGCAGATCGAATATTTGCTGACATGCATCCCAACGGATGGATCCGCTGGTCTGTACAGACTCACCGGATCCATCCGTCCGAAGGGATCCCCCGCATGCGTCGTAATGATTCGACGCATGCGTGGAATTCCTTATATGACAGCGTCGCGCACGTCGCCGCGTCATAATCGTGGCGACGGCGCGACACGTCATCGCCAGAGGATTTCGGCGCGGATTTCAATGCGATGGGGTGTACACTCCATCGCATGAAAATCCGCCGAAATCCTCGAGAGGATTTATCCGTGGAAACGGTCCGCTGGACCGTATTCGCGGATAAATTCTATCGTGTGTATGGGGCCTTACAGATTTTTTCAATTTGAAACGTTCGAAACGATAAATTATGAATTTCGAATCAAACTTTCAAATTTTTTTTTTCGATTCGAATTTGGCAGAGTGAACAAACGAAAGAAAATAAAAATCTTCATCAAATGATTACAATGACCCTTTAACCACTTCCCTACCCACCCATCGTAAAAATGATATCCACAGATGGGATCTCCCATCGTCCTGGGCTTCCCGGCCGTCTAGGGGGTGCGTGCGTGCGCCCGAGGCATCACACAGGACCCGGTGCGCGTGTCTGGCAATGTCCGCCGGGCAATCGTGGGTGCCTGACGGACAGCAGGATTACAGCAGGACCATGGATCTGTGTGTGTAAACACACAGATCCATGGTCCTGTCAGCGGTGAGGAGACCGATGTGTGTTCCCAGTACAGAGGAACACCAATCAGTCTCCTCCCCTTGTGAGTCCCCTCCCTCTACAGTTAGAATCACTCACTAGGGAACATATTTAACCCCTTCAGCGCCCCCTAGTGATAACCTCTTCCCTGCCAGTCACATTTACACAGTAATCGGTGCAGTTTTATAGCACTAATCGCTGTATAAATGTGAATGGTCCCACAAATGTGTCAAAGTGTCCAATATGTCCGCCACAATGTCACGGTCACAATAAATATCGCAGATCGCCGCCATTACTAGTAAAAAATAAAAATGCAATAAATCTATCTCCTATTTTGTAGACGCTAGAACTTTTGCGCAAACCAATCAATATACGCTTATTGCGATTTTTTTTACCAAAAATATGTAAAAGAATACATATCGGCCTAAACAGGAAGAATATTTTTTTTTATTTTTTTTAAATTGTGATATTTATTAAATCGAAAAGTAAAAAGTATTGTGGGTTTTTTTTTCAAAATAGTCGCTCTTCTTTTGTTTATAGCACAAAAAATAAAAACCGCAGAGGTGATTAAATACCACTAAATGAAAGCTCTATTTGTGGGAAAAAAAGGACATTAATTTTGTTTGGGTGCCACGTCGCTAGGGTTGCCACCTCATCCCTTTAAAAAGGAACACATCTTAATTACACAGGTTCTGTGGCTGATTAAGGTGGTAATTAAACTCACTTGGTGCCTTACCTGCATTAAATTAGCCTCAGAACCTGTGTAATTCAGATGTGTTCCTTTTTAAAGGGATGAGGTTGCAACCCTACACGTCGCACGACCGCGCAATTGTCATTCGAAGTGCGACAGCACTGAAAACTAAAAATTGGTCTGGGCAGGAAGGAGGTGAAAATGCCCTGAAGTAGTTAAATCACCTTTGGCTTAACTAAAACAGCATTATTTTGAAATGGTACTATAATAACACACACAGGGCCAGATTCATATCTCTGTGATCCGCCCGTCCTAACTATGCGGCTGATTCATAGAATCAGTTTCACATAGATAGCCCTAAGATCCGACAGGTGTAATTGACTTACACCGTCGGATCTTAGGATGCAATTCTAGGCCGGCCGCTAGGTGGCGAGGCCATTGCGGTCGGCGTAGAATATGCAAATGACTAGTTACGGCCATTCACGAATGTCCGCGATGCCCGTCGATCTAAATTTACGTAGTTTCCATAGCGATACGCGTCGTAAAGTTAGGGCTGCCTCCTAGGTGTTCTAAGCAATGTTAAGTATGGCCGTCGTTCCCACGTCGAAATTTAAATTTTCACGCCGTTTGCGTAAGTCGCCTGTGAATGGCGCTGGACGCCATTTACGTTAACGTCAAACCAATGACGTCCTTGCGACGTCATTTAGCGCAATGCACGTCGGGTAATTTGACGGACGGAGCATGCGCAGTACGCTCGGCGCGGGAACGCGCCTAATTTAAATGGTGCCCGCCCCATTTGAATTAGGCGGGCTTGCGCCGAGCGGATTTACGTTACACTGCCGCAAGTTTACAGGTAAGTGCTTTGTGAATCAGGCACTTATGCTGTAAACCTGCGGTGGTGTAACGTAAATGGGATACGTTACGCCGCCGCTGCGCAACGTAATTCTTTCTGAATCTGGCCCACAGTCTTTTATTTCAGAAACATGTTTACAGTTCGAATTCGATGTAAAATTAGATTCAAATTTCAATTAGAATTCCAGAAATTAAGACAAATTTAATTTCATTATTTGGAGCATTCAGTAAACTTTGTTTATACTGTAATTCGGGTATTCGGATCAGATTATACGAATCTCCGAATAATGAAAAATTTGTCCGAATATTGATTCGGAACTAAACGAACCGCACATGTCTACTAAATCCTACTTGGCCTTGTACACATTTCAGCGTAAAAGCATGTTCCTTGTGGGCAGAGTTTCATACACTTGACTGCCTCCTAGTACTCCACCTCCTGGGCTGAGTTCTGTTTACTAGAGACTACAATAAACTGTAGTAAAACAATTTGGGGGATTAAAGCACAAGGTTATGGTACTCACATTTACAGAGAGGTGTCCCTTTTGCCGTTGTCAGCTGTCCTAGTTGAAATCTTCCATTCTCTGCCCCCCACTTCTTAAAGCGGGGGTTCACCCTTAGAGGGCACTTTTCCCCCTTAGATTCCTGCTCGTTATTACTAGGGGAATCGGCTATTTATTTTAAAATATGTGCAGTACTTACCCGTTTACGAGACGCATCCTCTCCGTCGCTTCCGGGTATGGGCTTCGGGAATGGGCGTTCCTTCTTGATTGACAGGTTTCCGAGAGGCTTCCGACGGTCGCATCCATCGCGTCACGATTTTCCGAAAGAAGCCGAACGTCGGTGCGCAGGCGCAGTATAGAGCCGCACCGACGTTCGGCTTCTTTCGGCTACGAGTGACGCGATGGATGCGACCGTCGGAAGCCTCTCGGAAGACTGTCAATCAAGAAGGAACGCCCGCTCCCGAAGACCCATACCCGGAAGCGACGGAAGAAGATGCAGCTCGAAAACGGGTAAGTACTGCTCATATTTTAATATAAATAGCCGATTCCCCTAGACCGAACGAGCAGGAAGCTAAGGGGAGATTTTTTTTTTTTTTTTAAATGGGTGAACTCCCGCTTTAAGCAGTAATCTTCCGGTACTGCGGGAGTTTATACAGCCCCAGAACAAGTAAAGTTTTAAGCACTTCCATTAAGTTTAAAAGCATCTACTTCTGAATGATAGCGGGGCTCAGAGGCTCCCATGTCAATTCCGGTATCTGCAGCATCATCTAGCTTCACCCAACGTATGTCGTCATGGTCATGTGACTTCCTCAGGGGTCTGGGGCCGGGTGCACATACCAACATTATATGCTGGTGACAATTTTTAACTTAAATGTAAGTGCTAAAAACTTTAATAAACACTTTATTTAACTTACTACACCATGAGAATGCCTTTTGTCATTGAGTTTTTACACAGTGGCGGGACCACAAATTTAAAGGGCCATACACCTAATTGAGGTAAACAAACCAGTCACTGAAGCATTGGCACAATAGTGTGGATAACTTTGGTCCACTGTGAACTGTATCACATATTTGGATTGTTGAAAGACACTTGAGTTGCATTTTATTTATATTGATTTTTTATCTTACTTTAATTTCTGCATGTTTTTATTTTGGATGTGTTAAACGGATCATCATACATATAGTATACATATATCCATTGGGACACCAAGAAGTTTTGATCGTATATTCTTATCATTAGTACACTTATTATGAAAGTTTATATATGGAATGTTTTGGTATAATTTATGTATTAATAACAAGGGAATAGGCACAGCAACATTTATTTGTTTTTTTCAGTGATTAAAAGAGATGTATGTTTTTTTTTTTATCAAGTGGATGCAGCGTTGGATCGATGCTGCATCTGTCCCCCGGGTCCTCTAACATTGAGAACCGAGCGATTGAACACCGCCGATCGCTCGGTTTTCACAGCTCCCCGAGCAGAGAGCTGCTGACTGTTAATTACAGCTCTTTGCTCTGCCCCCTCCTTCGCTCATTGGAGTGCTGGGCTGTGGAGGGGGTGGGAGCGGCCAGTTCAGGCTTTCAGCTGAGAGTCTAAGTCCTGGGGTACTTGGCCGGTTTCCGACTCCATGGTCGTAGTGTCAAGGTACCTGGACCAACACTGTGGCGTCTGCCGAGAGCAGACTTCAGCCGCTCTCTACTGAAAATGGGTCACAGGAGTGCAAAATGAACTGCACTCCTGTGATCCATAGGAGAAGTACAGCCAAACGAGCTTAACATTGTGGGAAAACAATTTGGTTGTTTGCAGCCATCCACTAGATCTTGATCTATACCACACATGCCAGAACAGGTAGTGTGGGATAATATAATTCTTCTTGAAAATATACAATAGTTTGGGTTATTTTTAGCTAAAAAATGTACATTTTGGTATAAATTTACTAAGAAATATTTGTTTGCAACATTTTTTAACAGAAACATGTGTGTATATATATATATATATATAAGTATTTTTTTTTATTAGCGCAGGATGGGGCACATGTGTGGCTATTTTTTGCAATGCCATAGCGAGCACCTCTAAAACACTGAAACTTATTACCCTCCAGCACATCAGAAAAGGTCTGAATTTGTTTAAGAGCAGCCTCATTGTTCTGGAAAGAGAGGTAGACTAGCACCACCGTGTGGTAATTGTATGAACATGCATTTTAAATATCTGCAACCACTATTTAAAGCGAACACTTGGTGGCAGCACTGGGCCACACACAAACTTTTCAATGCATGTTGTTCTGGCAGGAGATTTACAGACTGTATACTAAGATATACTAACTATATACAATATTTGGGTACTTATCACACTTATGGAAATAATTTATAAGCATGTATATGAGGACAAGCAACTTGCTTTGTTTCTAAATAAAACAATTTATATTATGAGGATTACCGCTGTGTACAGCCGTGGGCCAAAAGTTTGGAGCATGTACACAAATATACATTTTCTCAAAGTCTTCTGCCTCAGATTTTATGATGCCAATTTGCATATACTCTAGAATGGTATGAAGAGTGATCAGATGAATTGAAATTAATTGCAAAGTTCCTCTTTGCCATGAAAATGAACTTAATCCCATAAAAAAAAAAACATTTTCACTGCATTTGTGAAGAAGGCTACAGGGTGCCCAAGAAAGTCCAGCAAGCGCGAGGAAGGTCTCCTACAGCTGATTCAGCTGCGGGATCGGAGTGCCACCAGTGCAGAGCTTGCTCAGGAATGGCAGCAGGCAGGTGTGAGCGCATCTGCACGCACAGGCGAAGACTTTTGGAGGATGGCCTGGTGTCAAGAAGGGCAGCAAAGAAGCCGCGTTTCTCCAAGAAAAGCATCAGGGGCATGACTATGGTATAAATACATACACCCTTATCTGCTAAGACCCACATTTTACTCAAACTTTTACCTTAAATAAATAACTGAGACCACTACTGTAATCTTTGGAGTAAAAAACTGGCCGTAGCAGCCTCCATTTATTTTTAAATAACCTTTTTTAAATATTAAAGCACATTAAATAACATTTCCACACATAAACATAAGTAAACCTGAAACACAATATTAACACTACTGGTGCTGGACTTTGCAGGCACATTAAACCATTTTAACCATGCTAAAACTTTTATGAGCACTGCGATACCTAAATCTGGTCTTAGGCCTCAAGCCGAAAACCTGACTCAGAGACGACCTTACCTGACCGCAGTGCCCCCATTAACCCCTTCCCAGCTACACCTTGGTAGACTGGACTACCAGCCCCTTCAGAACCCATACCACCTCTGGGTAATGGCATCCACTTTAGGGTACTTTCTTCTCCTGCAAAGTCCAAAACACCCGCCGCCGCCACGACATCATAACTTCGCACCTGTGTGGAGAGACAGAAAAAAGAAAAAAAACAGGAAAGCACCCCAGACCACAAACACCATATCACATCCCCATTTTTTCCCCCATAACCAATCGCCCCCTCAAACCAACCAGCAAAAAAGGGAGGGTGGGTGGGAAACTTCGCCCCTCGTGCTGTTAGCCCGGGAAGCGTGGGAGGGTAATTTATAACCTCCCCTCCCACCGCTCTCCTTCACTGCAACCCCTCCCACTGACCATGGCAGGGCTTTCCTTTAACCCCGTCATGGCCGGCCCTGCGCCTATGCTGTGGGTTTTTGCTCCGGGCCTCTCTGGTTTATATTCTGCAAAAGGTACAGAGATTGGACTGCTGAGGACTGGGGTAAAGTCATTTTCTCAGAGGAATCATCTTTCCGATTGTTTGGGGCATCCGGAAAAAACCTTGGGCTAGACTCAGATATCCCGCCGTAACTTTGTGCGGGCGTAGCGTATCTCAGATACGCTACGCCGCCGTAACTTAGTGAGGCAGGTTCTGTATTCACAAAGAACCTGCGCCCTAAGTTACAGCGGCGTAGCGTAAATCTGCCGGCGTAAGCGCGCCTAATTCAAATTTTGAAGAGGTGGGCGTGTTTTATGTAAATAAAACATGACCCCACCTAAATGACGTCTCTAACGAACGGCGCATGCGCTGTCCGTGAACGTATCCCAGTGCGCATGCTCCTAATCACGTCGCAAATAGTCAATGCTTTCGACGTGAACGTAATTTACGCTAAGCCCTATTCGCAAACGACGTAAACAACGTAAAATTCAACGCTGTCCCGACGTCCATACTTAACATTGGCTATGCCTCATATAGCAGGCATAACTTTACGCCGGAAAATGCCTTACGTAAACGACGTAAAAAAATCTGCCGGGCGCACATACGTTTCTGAATCGGCGTATCTAACTCATTTGCATATTTTACGCGGAAATTAGCGGAAGCGCCACCTAGCGGCCAGCGTAAATATGCACCCTAAGATACGATGGCGTAGGAGACTTACGCTGGTCGTATCTTAGCAACATTTAAGCGTATCTCAGTTTGAGCATATGCTTAAAGTTGCGACGGCGCGGATTCGGACTTACGACGGCGTATCTACTGATACGCCCGTCGTAAGTGTTGCTGAATCTAGCTCCTTGTTCGGAGAAGAAAAGGTGAGCGCTACCATCAGTCCTGTGTCATGTCAACAATAAAGCATCCTGAGACCATTCATGTGTGGGGTTGCTTCTCAGCCAAGGGAATGGGCGCACTCACAATTTTACCTAAGAACATAGCCATGAATAAAGAATGGAACAAAAACATCCTCCGAGAGCAACTTCTTCCACCCATTCAAAAACAGTTTGATAAAGAACAATGGGCCAGATCCTCAAAAGGTATACGCCGGCGTATCTACTGATACGCTGTCGTATCCCTGTTTCTATCTTTGGAACTGATCCACAGAATCAGTTTCCAAGAGATAGACAGAAGATCCGACATGTGTAAGGGACTTACACTGCCGGATCTTAGGATTCAGTACCGCATCCGCCGCTGGCGGCATTTCGCGTCTAAATGCCGCTTCGGGTATGCAAATTAGCACTTACGGAGATCCACGAAGCATTTACGCTTAGTTTTTTCTCCGGAAGTATTAAGTTGCATGTGTAAAATTAGGGCTGTTTTTACAAAGTGTAAACTGTTTACACCTTGTAAAAGTAGACCCTTCTGTCCAGCGACGCGTTTTTTTTTTTTGTTTTAAATTTTTTTTTCCAGCCGTATCTTTTTTTTTTCCCGACGCAACTTTATTGACCCGACACGATCCACAAAGCTCGGCGTAACGTAATTTCGCGGTATGCACGTCGGGAAAATGACGTCACGAGCATGCGCAGTACGGCCGGCGCGGGAGCGCGCCTAATTTAATTGGGAATCGCCCCCATTTGAAGAGGAACGCCTTGCGCCGGCGGAATTTAAGTTACACAGCCGAAAATTTCTAGGTAAGTGCTTTGTGGATCGGGCACTTAGGTAGAAATTTTAAGGCAGTGTAACTTAAATGGGAAATTTTACGTTACGCCGGCTCTTTGTGGATCTGGCTCAATGCCTTTTCCAGCACGATGAACCACCTTGCCGTAAGGCAAAGGTGATAACTAAGTGGCTTGGTAAACAAAACACTGGCATTTTAGGTTCATGGCCAGGAAACCCCACATTGAGAACTTGTGGTCAATCCTCAAGAGTCGGGTGAACAAAAAAACTAAACCTAATGTAATTGTCAATAAAAGTTTTTCACACTTCTGAAATGCTTGTAATTATACTTTAGTATACCATAGTAACATCTGACAACTTTTGGCCACATCTGTAATTACATATCTCCCAGTTATCACAGATGGGAAATAATTAGACCTTTTTAGCACAAGGCATGCATACCAAAGACATACGCCTGCTATGCCCCGAGTTCCGCAGAACATAAAGTACCATTCTGAGCCCATGGCCTCAATTCACCTTTTCACCCTGAGAACAGACTTTCTATTGAAGTGAATGGAGTCTTTAGCATGCATGCACAGGCCAGAATATGTCGGCTATAAGCTGTGTGACACCAAGCAGGCCACATAGTGGGGATCTTGGAACAGCAGGTTGTAGATTCTGGGGGGAGCAGGGCAGTATAAAAGAATTGGTGCATAGTAAGTTCAATTTTCCTCCAAAACCTTCATAGAGTATCTCTGTTTTAGATCAGGTTTCTTTAGACTAAGGGCTTATTCACACAATGTCCTTTTAAGCTCTGTGGATCAACATAAACTCAACATAAGGACACACAGAAAAC
The DNA here is from genome assembly GCF_905171775.1 of Rana temporaria. NCBI lineage: Eukaryota > Metazoa > Chordata > Amphibia > Anura > Ranidae > Rana > Rana temporaria. The sequence goes on along the minus strand of NC_053492.1, from coordinate 147,532,436 downwards.
AATGGTCCTGATTACACCATACTGTGTTTGCATTATTATGCAACACAATCTACAACAACGTGTTACAACACAGCAGCACGTCACTATATGCTGTTGTGCATGAAGTCGAACGGAGTGTTTGTTAATGTTCAAATTAATTTAACTACTTGCCTATCGGGCACTTTTACCCCCTTCCTGCCAACACGTTTAGCCCTGGTTCACACTGCTGCAGGATTGAAATTGTGCGAGTTCAGCTGAAAACGCACAATTTCATACCCACACGTCAGTCCAAATTGGGGGACGAAATTTTAGAGATATCTGTGCGGGTTCCTGCACAGATGTTTATCGAAATCGCACCCGAAGTCGCCAAAGTAGTACAGAAACTACTTTTGGGAATAGGTGCGGCGCCGGTCGACAACGCACCGTTTCGGGTAGTGCTATTGCCAGCAATAGCCTCCGATTTGCCAATGCGATTTCACACGTCAAATTGCATGCCAAATCGCTTTAATGTGAACCTGGGCTAAATGACAATTGAGTGGTCATGCCATGCTGTACCCAAATTATTTTTTTTCTATTTTTTTCCCCACAAATAGAGCTTTCTTTTGGTGGTATTTAATAACTGCTGGGTTTTTAATTTTTTGCCAAAAAAAACAAAAAAATACAGAAAATTAGGATTTTTTTTCCCTTCACATATGTGCCCTGATGAGGCTGCATTATGGGGCACTGATAGGTTGCACTGATAAGGCGGCACTGAAGGGCACCATTGAGAAGGCACTGATAGGCAGGACTTATGAGCAATGATAGGCGGCACTGATGAGCAGGCACTGAAGGGCACTAATATGTAGCACTGATAGGCGGCACTGATGAGCAGGCACTGATGAGGTGGCACTAATATGTAGGACTGATGGGAACTGATATGCAGCACTGATGAGCACTGATAGGCAGCACCTATGGGCAATGATAGGTGGCACAGATAGGCGGCATTGATGGGCATAGATTGACCCCACTAATGGGCACAAAATAGCATCACTGCTGATGGGCACAGATTGGTATCACTGCTGGGCACTGTTGGGGCTGCACTGATCATCAGGGCACTGATTATCTGTAAGCACAGAAGAACACAGAGGGCACAAAGGCCTAGCTCATTAATCTCAATACATGTTTTATTTAATAAAAATGGAGGTGAATATACTCACAAACCAGTAGTTGTGTCATAGCATTATCATAAAATCATCCTCTTAAATCCATATTCGAAAATTCACAACGCTTGTAGTCACATCGACTAACGCATTTCAAGGTTTCTCTCTTCTTCAGAGCCTTGTTTAGATGTCTCTTAGTGTCGACAAGGAACTTTTCAGTCAGAATCAATGCTTTCTCTGTTTAGTGCTGCTGTATATAGCTTCCTCGTTCCTGAACAGGAATTGATTGGAATTTGATTGGCAGGGCTTGAATGCCCGTGTGCTCGAGTGTTCATTAATGATGGCATTATACTGTTAGTGTACTGAGAATATATGCTGAACTGCCGTAAGGCCGCGTAAGGGGGCGGCTTGTATTTAAATTAAGCGCGCCCCCGCGCCGATCGAACTGCGCATGCGCCGGGCGGAAAAATAACCCAGTGGCCAGTGCGCATGCTCCAGCTCATGACGGAAAACGTCAATGACGCCAACGTGAGCGTCATTGACGTAAAGTCGTATTCGCGGACGACTTAGGAAAACAACGTAAACAATGGAAAAAGCCGACGCTGACCGACGCCATACTTAACATGGCATACGACGGACCTTCGTAAACTTGCCCCTCATATAGCAGGGGCAAGTTTACGCTTACGGAAACGTCGTAAATTCACTGCGTCGTCCGCGCGCACGTTCGGGAATCTTGCGTAAATAGCTAATTTGCATAGACGACGGGGAAAACGACGAGGTGACACCTAGCGGCGGGAAAAAAAATTGCATTTAAGATCTGACAGTGTAAGAGCCTTACGCCTGGCAGATCTAAGGGATATCTATGCGTAACTGATTCTAAGAATCAGTCGCATAGATAAGACGGCCCAGATTAGGACTTACGACGGCGCAAATGGCGTTGCGCCGTCATAAGCCCTTTGAGAATCTGGACCTTTGTTTTTAGGCCTCATGCACACTGGACATTTTTACAGCAGCTGTTTTTGGCAGCAGACGTTTTTTTCTACAGTCAATAAACCCACCATCATGTTATCCTATGTGTCCATGCACACATAGGCTGTTATCAGCAGTTTTGGGCAGTGGCGTTTTTGAGAAGTAAAAAACCCCCCAAAACTAGTGGGTTCTGAGAGACGTTTTTCAGCTGTAAAAACGCTCTAACGCTAATAAACGCAGATAAACTCTCAAAAACGTCACTCACTAGCGTTTTTTAATGTTTTTGATCCATTGAAAAAAAAAAAAAATGAACGCTAAAAAACGCTATTGAAAAAAAGTTGAAAAACTTACTGCAAAGCTACTGGCATTTCTATAACGTTATTTTAACGCCCAGTGTGCATGAGACCTAAGGTAAATTTAGCTTTCAAAATAAATGGCACCGCAGCACCCCAACATGCAACACATGTATTTTCATAGTGCTAACTTGTGAACAAAGACATAAGCCGGCCATAGATGGTTTGAATCCTGTGTGTTTTAGCAAGGACCAGCCGAAATACGAACCATCTATGGGCATATACTGAAGTTGATCCATCGATTGACTTGGGTACAACCAGCATTTCGACATGCAATAACTGCCAGTGTTCTCCCCCTCCCCCGTCGGGAGAACACAATAGCTCCAGCTATCAATCGATTTTCTTTCCTGCAACCAAGTGTACCCTGATATCTTTGGCGAGATATCAGGGGTCTAAATAGTTAGTTATTATTCGTTCGTTATTTACCGTATTTATTGGGGTATAGCGTGTGCCGGCGTATAAAGCGCACCCCAAGTTTAGAAGGGAAGTTCAAGGAAAAAAATTACATTTTGGATGTCTTGCCTGGCGTCCATCAGCGGTCTTGTCCGGCGTCCGTCTGCGGTCTTGCGCGGGGGCCGTCCAGCATTGCGGTGTCCGTCTGCTGTCTTGCCCGGCGTCCATCGGCGGCCTTGTCTGGCGTCCGTCTGCGGCCTTGCGCGGGGTCCGTCCAGCCTTGTCGGTGTCAGTCTGCTGTCTTACCCGGCGTCCATCGGCGGCCTTGTCCAGGGTCCGTTTGTTTGAGTTTGGCGCCTCGGTCGAGCTGTGCAGAGCCGGATTTCCGGTGTGTTCGGCTCCTCTCGGCTCCTCTCGCGTGGCTGCAGGCGGAGCCGAGCGTGGCCGAACCTAGCCGAGTGCCCAGTACACTTGGCTCGGTCTTTGTCGGCGGAGCTCTGAGACAGCCGACAAAGACAGGATTGGCGTATAACGCGCACCCACGATTTCCCCCTGATTTTAAGGGGAAAAAAGTGCGTGTTATACGCCAATAAATACGGTAGTTATTTTTAATTTTCGTATTTCGTTCTTTCAAATTTTCTTTCTTATTTACGAATATTCGAATTTACGAATTGCGATCATAACAAAAGACCCAAAAAACAAAAACGAATGAAACGAAAATGAACACATTTTTCAGCAGTGCACATGTCTACTAACTGGGTGGACCAACTGGTTGCTCTATGGGGCAGTCATGTGTGCTTCCAAGCGCTGATGATCCCTATCGCAGACCTGTTTGAAATCTCAGAAGTATAATGCAGCCAGTCCTTTCCATTACTTATGGAGAAAAGCACAAAATGGGATGAACCGCATATGCCATTTTTTTTATAGCCAACCAGCAAACCATAGCATGCTGGGTCCAAGGATGGACAACAGTCTCACTTCTGGCTGTGAAATGTTAGCCTGTTCCTACAGGTGTAAGCTGAAATCTTAAATGTGAAAGGAGAAAGATTGTAAAATCAGGATTGCTGTTAATAATCAAAATAAATAGTGCTGTAGTAAGCCTATTTACCCTGTATTCAAAGGGAACAGGGAACAATGGCCTGCATTCACCTGTATAGTAAATATAAATGTGATGCCAAGTATCTCAATATCTGTCAAGGAATGGGATCTTTTCCAATATATATTCTGAATCTTTTTCTTGGCTCTTATTGGTGAATCCGTTGTTCTAAGCACCGAAATTTCTTCATGGGAGATTATGGCAAAGGGCAGGAGCTTGTATGTGAAGGGTTAACGGGTTAACAGAGGTTAGTTTAAAGATAAAGTCTAGTATAACCCTTTTGGGGCACATAGCACCATTCTAAAGCCTCGTACACACGATCGGATTTTCCGACGGGAATTGTGTGATGACAGGCTGTTGTCGCAAAATACGACCGTTTGTACGCTCCATCAGACAATTGTTGTCAGATTTTAAGTGGACAAATGTTGGATAGCATACTTTTAAATTTTCCACCAGCAATTGTGTGTTGTCGGATTTTACGATCATGTATACACAAGTCTGTCGTACAGACACGCATGCTCAAAATCACTGCTCATCAAACACAACATTAGCAAAAGGTGCCCAAAGGGTGGCGCTAAAGAGCTGAAAAAACATGTTGTTTCATGTTTGTTGGCCGACAATTGTGTGCTGTTTGTATGCAAGGCAAAGTCGGAAAATCAGATAGTGTGTATGAGGCTTTAGAATGTACTTTTCATTAAACGTATCTCAGGTCCTGCTGGTTAGTGTAATAATTCTCCCCTCAGTGATGCTGAATACTCCCCACAGGTATGATCTCCCAGCCCTGCAGGGATGAGAGGATATGTCTGCAAATTGCAGGGGGTATGTGAAGGAAGGAGGGGTGGATGAATGACAGGACCACTCTCCTCCATTCACAGAACGCCTTGCATTCTGGGTAAATAATTCTAGTGCCTAGTACACACGAGAGGATCGATCCGCGGAAACGGTCCGGAGGACCGTTTCTGCGGATAAATCCTCTGGCGGATTTTGATCTCATGGTTGTACTAACCATGAGATCAAAATCCCCGCGGAATTCCCTCCGCGGTGACGTGTTGCGCCGTCGCCGTGATGATGACGCGGCGACGTGCGCGACGCTGTAATAGAAGGACTTCCACGCATGCGTCGTATCATTACGACGCATGCGAGGGAGGGAATCGGACGGATTGATCCGGTGAGTCTGTACAGACCAGCGGATCAATCCGCTGGACTGGATTCCAGCGGATAGATTTCTTAGCATGCTAAGAAATTTTGATCCGCTGGAAATCCATCGGCCCGAAAAAAATCCGCGGATAAATATCCGCTGGGTTGTACACACCAGGGGATCTATCCGCTGAAACCGATCCGCGGATTAATTTCAGCGGATCGATCCTCTCGTGTGTACGGGGCCTAGGAGTTGTATGTATGGCCAAGGGAGCAGGATGGGGAGAACAAAGTTTCGGACAGCCTCTCATTCCCGCAGCTATGGGGAGTATCCAGCATTTTATGTTCCAAATTACTTTTTTTTTTTTACTAGACTTCAGCTGATAGTGTATCTAAACACAACAAAGACAATTTTAAATATTGCATATGACTATGACTTGGTGTAGTAATTTTCTCCTCTTTTTCAAGCTTCTTTTGCTTTATTTTCACCTGGTAATTTTGCAAAGAACACACTTCCTGTCCCTGGGAGGCTACATCACTCCCCCACTGTATCTATGGAGGGAGACATGGTTGTCACCCTAGGCTGCTCTCATGATATGGACTGCAAACATATCTATATGTCTTCATCTCTGTTACATGGAGAACAGAGCAATTGGTAGTTTTTACAGAAGATATCTAGGAAGGGAGATATTATTTGGTGCCGTTTCTGGCACGATCAACAGTTTTTTTTTCTGTATTTACTAAAAAATGTCTTAGCTTGAAAAATAAAATAAAACACTGTAAGCTGCACTATATTGCATTTTTGTTCTTGAGTTTAGTTATCCTTTAACTTTTATAATTCAGGTGGGAGAAGGGTTGCTTGTTAGATTAATCTTTAAATAACAAACATGTTATACTTACCTCCACTGTGTAGCTCGTTTTGCGCAGAGTGTCCCCTAACCCTGTCTTCTGGGGTCCCTCGGTGGCTGTCTCGGCTCCTCCTCGCAAAAGCTTTCCACCTTCATGCGAGCTCGCATGGTGGAAAGCTTTTGCGAGCGCGCTCCTGTGATACAGCAGCGGGCATAGCCACCGACTGTATCACTCGGCCCCACCCCCCCGGGTCACGCATCATCCGCTGTGATTGACAGCAGCACCAGCCAATGGCTGCGCTGCTATCAATCCGTCGAGCCTAGCCAATCAACGGCCAGGTTGGGAACCGAAGAGGATCACGTGGACGCGCGCGGGACTTTCGAGGGGTCAGGAAAGTAAAACGGGGGTTCGGATGTTTTTTCACCTTAATGCATAGGATGCCATGCTTTGTGTCTTATAGACTCAGAGAGTCAGCTCGAGAGCGATCATGCATGAGTGCCCCCACAGCAAACGGCTTGCTATGGAGGTAGTCTGCAAGGGGGAGGGGCTCAGAGCGCCGGCGGGGGGAACCAAGAAGAGGAGGATCTGGGCTGCTCTGTGCAAAAACACTGCACAAAGCAGGGAAGTATAACATGTTTGTTATGTAGAATTTTTTTTTTTTTACTTTAATTCAAGTCACACCTGGTGATTCTGCAATGAAGGTCCTTGTTAAGGCATTTCATGTTATAGTATGACTATGCCCTGTCCTCGTCTCCCAATTGGATTTTGCATTGTAACTCTGTCACATGGGCTTTTGATGGAGACTACAAATGGACATTTCAACACACACTGCTGTTGTCTTCATCAATAAACACGCCATGAAAAATGCCATGCAGCACTTGTGGAGTAATGCATGTAGACAGGAAGTGGTTGTAAATAGACTGGTGTAGAGTTGGAAGGATCATCTGTGACTCTCAGTTAGCTGACTGACAGCATTTTTTTTACTGGCAGGCTTTTTTTTTTTTTTACCTTACAGGCATTTACGGGCACAAAAAAATTGCCCGGTTTTTACAGGCTGCCCATAAAAACACAGGCGGTTGACAACACTGCTGGTGTAGATCAACAGCACTTATATTCAACACAGATGAAAAAAGGTAAGACCTGATTCACACTGGGAGCTTTACAGGCATTTTTGTGCTAAAAATAGCGCCTGTAAACTGCCTCTTCTGCAGCCCCAGTGTGAAAGCCCAAGTGCTTTCACACTGGGGCAGTGCCCTTGCATGACAGGAAAAAAGTCCTGCAAGCAGCATTTTTGGGGCGGTGGAAGAGTGGTGTATACACCGCTCCTCCACCGCCCCTGCCCATTGAAATGAATGGGCATTGCTTTGAAAGCGCCTTAAAAGCGTTTGCAATGCTTTAGCAAAGTAAGTGTTGTTCAGTTAGGCTTTACATCTACTTTAAGGTCAGATGTTTGAGCATGTAGGGGTTATATTAATTTCTTTACTCTTTGTTGCCTCACACTGGACTAAAAATTACCAGTGACAAGTAACCAACCATCCACTTATTGGTAAGGTCTCCTATATTGTAGATTTACTGATCCCCCTAAAAGAGAAATATCGAGTTTTTTTTTTTCCAGAATCATACTTACCTAGGTGGATGCAGCATTGCTCCCCTGAAGCTGAATTGAAAATTGAATTAGAAATTTGTATAATGCATGGCCAGCCTTGGTCTCTTTATCCTTGATGTTACATACTACATTGGGTTAATGACCTATCAGTATAGGGCTGGGTTAGCCCCTTCTATTACATAATCCTCCCAAACCTCTATTTCATCTCTAAGGCTGCCCATAAATGATACAATTTTCCTTGACCATATAAATAGGAGGTCAAACTTAAACACTTTTAATTTGTATGCAATCAGGCCCTTGCACTACATCTTAGAGGGTAAATCTAAAGGAAATTGAATAAGAAAATTGTTTAATGTATGGCCGGCTTAAGCCGGGGAACTACCTTAATGTTCGATTCTTCACATGGCCACAGTCTCCCCCTGGTCCCGGGCATTGATAACTACTCCTATGGGCCCGCCCATCAACACATTTAATTTCTTTTAGTAAATTGACTTTAAACCTGGTTTATAAGGTATTTACTGAGCGTTTTTACTTTTTGAGGTAAGTACCACATAAAGGGACAGGGAAATGAAATTTTCAGTATCAAATGTGATATTTGGGAAGAATGTGTCACGTGACCCAAATATGTTGTTGGCAATATGCTTTAGTGAATGGAGCCCACAAAGTTTTAACATTACCGTCTGTTGTGTCCATTCCTGAGGTCGTGAGCACCTAAAAAGTCCCACATCTCCTTATTAAAGGGGTTGTTGAGGAAAAAAATGTTTTCCCTAAATAGCTTCCTTTGCCTTAGTGCAGTCCTCCTTCACTTACTTCATCCTTCAATTTTGCTTTTAAATGTCCTTATTTCTTCTGAGAAATCCTCACTTCCTGTTCTTCTGTCTGTAACTCCACACAGTAATGTGAGGCTCTCTCCCTGGTGTGGAGAAAGGCTCTTGAGGGGGCGAGCAGGAGTGTCAGGACGCCCACTAACACACAGCTCCTTTCTCTATCTGCAAAGTAGTGTCCTGACTTGCCTGCTCGCCCCCTCCCCCCTCAAGAGGCTTTCTCCACACCAGGGAGAAAGCCTCGCATTACTGTGTGTAGTTACAGGCAGAAGAACAGGAAGTGAGGATTTCTCAGAAGAAATAAGGACATTTAAAAGCAAAATGGAAGGATGAGGTAAGTGAAGGAGGACTGCACTAAGGTAAAGGAAGCTATTTAGGGGGAAAAAATTCCTTTACAACCTCTTTAATGTCTTTTGAACGACTTTTTTTGTTTTTGGATCTGGTGCTCGTAATACCCATTCATTACAATTTTCTGCATAAAGCCTGCTATACAGTGGGCACATTACTTTTTCCTGGAAACATCACTTTCATAGTCGGTGTCCATATCGTATGTTTTGCAGATGTTTTTCTTGCAAGATAATCTTTTGTTTTTATGGAACGGATATTTGTAAGAAACTCTTTATAGGTGAGGTCACAAGTTTAAAGAGCACTGTCCAGTGGTAGCCTAAAAGAGAGTCAATAAGATGGAATCCCCTCTCTTAGTTTTTCCATTTGCTCTATGCAAACAGACTTAAGTGTGGTGTAAACATTAGCTGCCCCCTTCCTGATGAAGGAGGTGACGGCTCTACCTGCACGTAGTCAGCCTTATTTGGAGTTGTGGGAAAAGAACACTTGTAAAACCTGCTACATTGCACAATGCCCACTGCCTGAATAATGTGATTTTTTACCAGGATTTAAAGTGGAACTCTAGGTATACCTCTAAATACAAAAGAAGGAACTAAAACAGAGGCGGCCATAATGAGTTTCTTCTTAAGATGCTAATTGCCTGGCTGTCTCTTGCTTTAGGCCTTTGAGACACTGGGCCGGATTCAGAAAGAGATACGACGGCGTATCTCCTGATACGCCGTCGTATCTCTGAGTTCGGCCGGTCCTATCTATGCGACTGATTCAGATGAGATGATTCAGATTCAGATGAGAATCAAGTTACGCATAGATATCCCTAAGATCCGCCAGGTGTAAGTGTCTTACACCGTCGGATCTTAGGCTGCAATTCCAGGCTGGCCGCTAGGTGGCGCTTCCGTATTTTTACGCGAGGAATATGCAAATGAGTATTTACGCCGATTCAGAAACGAACAACCGTCCGGCGTATAGTTACCCCTGCTATATGAGAGGTAGCTAATGTTAAAGCGGAAGTAAACCCATCCATAAAACAGTTGCCTTTCCGGCATGTGCCGGAAATGTAACACTCCCATTGGTTGTGCTCTCAACCAAACTAGCAAACCATCCAATGGCTGGTGTCATAACTGATCACATGTGCAACATCATGGAAGTTGTAGATTAAACATAGGCCAAGATGGCAGCTTCCTTGGCTGGAAACGATAGGAGGGTTTACTTCCACTTTAAGTATGGCCGTCGTTCCCGCGCCGAGTTTTGAATTTTTTACGTCGTTTGCGTAAGTCGTTCGCGAATACGGCGGGACGTAATTTACGTTCACGTCAAAACCAATGACGTCCTTGCGACGTCATTTAGAGCAATGCACACTGGGATATTTTACGGACGGCGCATGCGCCGTTCCAAAAAAACGTAAAAAACGCGGGGTCAAGACACATTTACATAAAACAAGCCCCCTACATCCCCATTTGAATTACGCAGCCTTACGCCGCAACACATACGTTACGCCGCCGTAACTAAGGGCGCTAGTTCTTTCTGAATAAAGAACTTGCGTCCAAAGTTAGAGCGGCGTAACGTATCTCAGATACGTTACGCCGGGCTGGCAAGATACGCCAATGTATCTGAATCCAGCCCACTGACTGGGAGCAAGGAAAGTCAATGAAAGTCAAGATTAAGACTTCCTAATCTGCATACTTGTTTGAAGTTGGTGACTTAAATAGACACCATGAGATCAGTTTGACCACCAGGATCGTGGTATGTTCAGGGGAGGTCCGTAATCTCATCAATTCTTTCTCACCAGTTTTTTTCTTTTTTTTTTTTAACACCATTTGTTACACTTAGCAAAACAAACATTACATATACCATGCAAAACAATTAGAAAACAGCTGTGTTCAAAGTGGAATATTTATGGATGTATATAGACATCAGCCCTCTGTAGATTAATCAAAGCTCAGGATCTGCAAACTCTGTGGATAGAGTGTCATGGGATGCAGAAGTAAATGCAGGACAGATGGTGGTAAGGTTTCTTCAACTATCTGGAGTTTCAACTGGTGTGTAGAGATGATGGAATTTTAATGAAAAACTGTTACAGTAAAACGTTGGACTGCGAGCATAATTTGTTCCAGAAACATGCTTGTAATCCAAAGCACTTGTATATCAAAGCGAATATCCCCATAAGAAATAATGGAAACTCAAATGATTCGTTCCACAACCATAAATGTATAGGTCCTTCAGTTTAACCACTTCCAGACCTGCGCACGACGATGTACGTCCTATTTTTAAAGATTGATTGCAATTTTTAAGCGTGACATGTTGGGTATCATTTTACTCGGCGTAACATTATCTTTCACAATATATAAAAAAATTGGGCCAAATTTATTACTGTCTTATTTTTTAATTCAAAAAAGTGAATTTTTTCCAAAAAAAGTGCGCTTGTAAGACCGCTGCGCAAATACGGTGTGACAAAAAGTATTGGAATGACCACTATTTTATTCTCTAGGGTGTTAGAAAAAAAAATATATATAATGTTTGGGGGTTTTAAGTAATGTTCTAGCAGAAAAAACTGTTTTAGTCTTGCAAACACCAAATCTGAAATACACCTAAGGTCTGGAAGTGGTTATAGTCCATATAAAAAGATTATAGCAATATGATAGGTTGTGTAACCATAAAATGTCCATCCACAAATGGCAGCCTCCACAAAGGGATTAGAGGCAAAATCCAGCAGGAGCTACAGAGTATAAAAGAGAAGAGAGGAGCCTCTAAGTGTAGAATTATGTTAGTAAATGTTGTACCTTCATTAAATGTAACCATATTGCTACACTTAGAGGCGCCTCTCTTCTCTTTTATACTTAGTTGTGACGTGAAGCTACTTGTATATCAAGTCAAAATTTATATTAAAAAAAAATGCTTGTCTTGCAAAACGCTCTCAAACCAAAGTTTTACTGTACATTTAATGAAGGTACAACATTTAGCAACACATAGGTTGATGATTAAAACAGGCACATCTAAGTATGCAGGCATCCAGGGTAAAGCTGTCCACATAGACTGTCCTCCTCACCGACATTGACCTCGCCCCTTCCACTCTGTGCTCCACGAGCAATTTAAGTCTCACTTTCAGATCGCTCTACTGCAGGGTAGTCTTCCTAGTCACGATTGCAGACTGACAGTGGTGAGAGCCGGTGATGCAGAGGTTGGTCTATGTGGACAGCTTTATCCTGGATGCCTGCATACTTGGATGTGCCTCTTTTAATCAGAAACCATGTGAGTTGCTAAATGTAATATCTTCATTAAATGTAACCATATTGCTACACTTAGAGGCGCCTCTCTTCTCTTTTATACTCTGTAGCTCCTGCTGGATTTTGCTTCTAATCCCCTCGTAGAGCCTTCCATTTGTGGATGGAAATTTTATGGTTACACAACCTGGTCACTTTGCTATAATCTTTTTATATGGACTATAAACTGAAGGATTTATGAATAAATGGTTGTGGAATGAATCATCTGAGTTTCCATTATTTGTTATGGGGAAATTTGCTTTGATATACAAGTGCTTTGGATTATAAGCATGTTCCTGGAACAAATTATTCTCGCAATCCAAGACAACAATATTGCTACACTTAGAGGCACCTCTCTTTTATACTCGGTTGTGACATGGCGCTATTCTTATATATATCTTATTTGAGAGGAGCCGAGCAAAGCCGAGTGTACTGCGCTCGGTATATGTTGGCGGCGGCGCTCAGAGACAGCGCGGGAGAGCTCATAAACAGCGCGGGAGAACACCACTGAGGCTGCAGACGGACGCCGGACCGGACAAGGCCGCCGATGGACGCCAGGCAAGACACCGACAAACTGAAAGTAATTCATTTTTTTTCCAGGAATTTCCCTTCTAGAGTATGGGTGCGCGCTATAGGCAGATAAATACGGTACTTATATAGATAGATTCAAATTCATGTCAACAGAAAGACAAGAATGATAAGATTAAAATACATAGACTTTTATGGAAAGCATAAAGGGGTTGTAAATAAAAAAATATTTTTTGCTCAAATTACTGTTTACAGGGTATAGAGACATAATAGTTAAAGCGGGAGTTCACCCATTTATTAAATTTTTTTTTTTCCCCCTTAGCTTCCTGCTCGTTCGGTCTAGGGGAATCGGCTATTTGTATTAAAATATGAGCAGTACTTACCGTTTTCGAGATGCATCTTCTTCCGTCGCTTCCGGGTATGGGTCTTCGGGAGCGGGCGTTCCTTCTTGATTGACAGTCTTCCGAGAGGCTTCCGACGGTCACATCCATCGCGTCACTCGTAGCCGAAAGAAGCCGAACGTCGGTGCGGCTCTATACTGCGCCTGCGCACCGACGTTCGGCTTCTTTTGGAAAATCGTGACGCGATGGATGCGACCGTCGGAAGCCTCTCGGAAGACTGTCAATCAAGAAGGAACGCCCATTCCCGCAGCCCATACCCGGAAGCGACGGAGAGGATGCATCTCGTAAACGGGTAAGTACTGCAAATTTTGTAAAACAAATAGCCGATTCCCCTAGAGAAAACGAGCAGGAATCTAAGGGGAAAAAGTGCCCTCTAAGGGTGAACCCCCGCTTTAACTGATTCCTTTTAAAAACGATTAAAATAGATAACAATCAATCATATAATGTATCTGTAGTTTCGTTTTTGCATGTTGTTTCCTGCCTCTCTGCCTTACAGAGCATACAGAGCCACAGAGCAGTGATGGTTTGGAAAACGAAACTAGAAACTAGACACACAGTAATCACACCTCCTTGATTAGTGATCACAGAGAGAAAGCTCTTAGCACTGTGGTCATCAGGAAACAGACAACCAGGAAGTGTGGAGATCAGAGAAGAATTACAGCAACGTGAGAGCAAAAACGAACAATGAGGACATGAAAACAGCACGGCATTAAGGTAAAGGAAGCTATTAAGATAAAAAAAATCCTTTACAAACCCTTTAAAGCAGTTCAGAACAAAAACCGGGATACATAGACACAAAATGGAATATGGGGTATTGTAGTAACATATAGTTGGAGCATGAAGTTGTTAGCTCTACGCGTTTTGCCACTTTAAGTCGCTCATCAGGAGCAAAGATGCATTGTGTTTCTGTAAAGACAAAAGCACAATTTAGGCTGGTTCAGGGCATCTGACATTCTGGGGACTGTGAGCAATCAAAGTCCCAGTTGGTACTTACCGGGCTATCCCTATGTAGCTGGCGTGTAAGTCGAGCCCAAACAGACCCCAAAAGGCGTAGATCCTGCCAGGGACTGGGGCAGGGTGCTGAACGGCAGACGGCTCCCCACATATAGAGGCACACACCCAGGATGGACAGGCATCAGGCAGGAAGTAATATATGGACTTAAGTCAAGATAATGACTGCAGGTGAGAAGAGAGTGAAGTGCAAATTACTGGACAATTAGGGCCAGATTCTCGTAGGAGCGCGTAACTTTGTGCGGGCGTAACGTATCTGATTTACGTTACGCCTCTGCAACTTAGACGGGCAAGTGCAGTATTCTCAAAGCACTTGCTCCGTAAGTTGCGGCGGCGTAGCGTAAATCGTCCGGCGTAAGTCCGCCTAATTCAAATTGTGAAGAGGTGGGCGTGTGTTATGTAAATTATCCATGACCCAACGTATTGGATGTTTTTCATTTACGGCGCATGCGCCGTCCGTGGAATATCCCAGTGTGCTTTGCGTCAAAATACGCCGCAGGGACGTATTGGTTTCAACGTGTACGTAAATGACGTCCATCCCCATTCACGGACGACTTACACAAACGACGTAAAAATTTCAAATTTTGTCGCGGGAACGACGGCTATACTTAACATTGGTGCGCCGCACTTACGCCACCATATAGCAGGGGTAACTTTACGCCGGGAAAAGCCTAACGTAAACAGCGTAACTTTACTGCGTTGGCCAGGCGTACGTTCGTGAATTCGCGTATCTAGCTGATTTACATATTTTGACGTGTAAATCAGCGTACACGCCCCTAGCGGCCAGCGTAAATATGCAGTTACGATCTGACGGCGTAAGAGACTTACGCCTGTCAGATCTAATAGATATCTATGCGTAACTGATTCTAAGAATCAGGCGCATAGATACGACGGCGTATCTGGAGATACGCCGTCGTATCTCTTTTGAGAATCCGGGCCTTAGTGTTTGAAAGGAAAAAAAAGGTGCATGAAAGGGGAAGGAATTGGTGTGAAGCTGAGTGCGTGTCAGTGAGAAAAACTAATGTGGAAAATGAGGGGAAAAAAAAGTTACCTGTAAAGTCAATAATGATGTGTGTATGCTGTGAAGTGCAATGAGCTGAATGCCTGAAGCACCCAAAGGCAGCGCCCCCATACATAGGCACCGCCGTCCGAAACACCCCGCCTATGTTACACTCGCGAGGAGATGGGGAGGAGAGGCGCCCACCCCAAAGCGGAAAAAACGCCCGGTGGTTTAGCTGCCATAGACGTCGCAAGAGACAAGCTCCATGTGCGGCGAAGAGGGCGTGACGTTGATGCGCAGTGCCTGCCCACACATCCAAATGGCGTGAGAGGGGGGTAGGTAGGCAGTGCGCGTCACAGCCCCCGGACATGAGCAAAGCCAGCAGGGGGCAGGGACAAGACAGCACCCATAGCCAAAAACAACAAATGGGACCCTCGCGTGCGTGACGTAGACGGGGTGTTTCGGACGGCGGCGCCTATGTATGGGGGCGCTGCCTTTGGGTGGTTCAGGCATTCGGCTCATTGCACTTCACAGCATACACGCATCATTATTGACTTTACAGGTAACTTTTTTTTTTCCCCCTCATTTTCTACATTAGTCTTTTCTCACTGACACACACTCAGCTTCACACCAATCCCTTCCCCTTTTCATGCACCTTTTTCTTTTCCTTTCAAACACTAATTGTCCAGTAATTTGCACTTCACTCTCTTCTCACCTGCAGTCATTATCTTGACCTAAGTCCATATATTACTTCCTGCCTGATGCCTGTCCATCCTGGGTGTGTGCCTCTGTATGTGGGGAGCCGTCTGCCGTTCAGCACCCTGCCTCAGTCCCTGGCAGGATCTACACCTTTTGGGGTCTGTTTGGGCTCGACTTCCACACCAGCTACATAGGGATAGCCCGGTAAGTACCAACTGGGACTTTGATTGCTCACAGTCCCCAGAATGTCAGATGCCCTGAACCAGCCTAAATTGTGCTTTTGTCTTTACAGAAACACAATGCATCTTTGCTCCTGATGAGCGACTTAAAGCGGGGGTTCACCCTTAGAGGGCACTTAGATTCCTGCTCGTTTTGTCTAGGGGAATCGGCTATTTGTTTTAAAATATGAGCAGTACTTACCCGTTTACGAGATGCATCCTCTCCGTCGCTTCCGGGTATGGGCTGCGGAAGCGGGCGTTCCTTCTTGATTGACAGTCTTCCGAGAGGCTTCTGACGGTCGCATCCATCGCGTCACGATTTTCCAAAAGAAGCCGAACGTCGGTGCGCAGGCGCAGTATAGAGCCGCACCGACGTTCGGCTTCTTTCGGCTACGAGTGACGCGATGGATGCGACCATCGGAAGCCTCTCGGAAGACTGTCAATCAAGAAGGAACGCCCGCTCCCGAAGACCATACCCGGAAGCGACGGAAGAAGATGCATCTCAAAAACGGTAAGTACGGATCATATTTTAAAACAAATAGCCGATTCCCCTAGACCAAACGAGCAGGAATCTAAGGGGAACATTTTTTTTTTTTAATAAATGGGTGAACTCCCGCTTTAAAGTCGCAAAACGCATAGAGCTAACAACTTCATGCTCCAACTATATGTTACTACAATACCCCATATTCCATTTTGTGTCTATGTATCCCGGTTTTTGTTCTGAACTGCTTTAAGCTTTCCATAAAAGTCTATGTATTTTAATCTTATCATTCTTGTCTTTCTGTTGACATGAATTTGAATCTATCTATATAAGTATTTAATACTGTATACTTATGATCTTCTTCAATAATGTAATATAGTTATGTACGATACATTATATGAAAGTATTAAATGATCATCCTTTACCATTTCCCGCACACACTTCATTTAAAGTCCCGCTCTTCCTTTATACAATTTAGGCCTCGTACAGACGGACGGACTGTTCGCTGAAAACGGTCCGCCGGACCGTTTTCAGCGGACATGTCCGCCCGGAGATTTCTGTCTGATGGTTGTACACACCATCAGACAGAAATCCGCGCGTACACGATACGCGGTGACGAGGCCGCGCCGTCGCCGCGACGATGGCGCGGCGACGTGCGTGGCCCTGGAAGTTCAATGCTTCCACGCATGCGTCAAAGTGATTTGACGCATGCGAGGGATGGCGGTCGATCGGACATGTACGGTGAGTCTGTACAGACGACCGAGCATGTCCGACGGACAGGCTTCCAGCGGACATGTTTCTTAGCATGCTAAGAAACATTTGTCCGCTGCAAAACGGTCGTCTGGACAAATGTCCGCTGGAAACCTGTCCGGTCGGCCGTACACACGACCGAACATGTCTGCTGAAACTGGTCCGTGGACCAGTTTCAGCAGACATGTTCGGTCGTGTGTACGGGGCCTAACAGGGATGGAGGTAATTGACTGTGTCATTTCCTCATATAAAGTCCCACTAAACTCTCCCCTTTTAAAATGATAATATAGAGGTATCTCATACCAAGTCAGGGATTTTACAGATGGATGAGATCCATTTTTTTTAACTGGTATCTGTGGACGTGTTTAAGTTAATTTGTTAACAACATTTTTTGTTTAAACAATCCTAGTTTGTTACCTGTCAGCACCTCAAAAGCCCACATGGTCTAAAGAAATCTTGGTTGAAGTGCTTTGTAGGGATAGAAGGATTCCAGTTCCACCTCCCTTTCCTCCACTGGGTCCGGGTGAGTAAGTCCAGTGGATGCCACCATGGGAGAGAAAAGCTGGAGAGACAGTGAGATTCCCAAAGCAAAGTTTCAGTAATGGCAAGTAGGTTAAAGGAGTTGAACAGGTGGCCATTCCAGAGGGCATATGAGAAATGGTGACTAGTTCTTGGAAGTAAGATGTTGAGACAGCAATGTTATAGGTAAATATATTCTGTCTCTCCATCTAATCGCAGACAGACTCGATAATGTTGCGATCAGGGCTCTGTGGAGGCCAAGCCAACACATTTAGGACTCCTCGTTCTTCTTTGCACTGAAGATAGTTCCTAATGGCATTGTTAGTGTTGGGTCGAATGGTTCGGCCCGAGCATGTAATGTCAGGGGCATTTGTTTGACCCGCCGAGGCCCCCACAATGCACTGCGCACCACACAGTGCATTGGAAGCCATGATTGGCTAAAGCAATGAAGGATTTGCCCAATCAGGGCACAGAACACTGTCAGAGCCATAATTGGAGAAAGTAATGACTGTGCCCAATCATGGCTCATAGACCCATCCTACACTATAAAATGTTCCCTCCCAGAGCGGCCATTTGCAGTGAAGTGGAGATAGATAGATAGAACAGGGCTCTGCTCATTGCCACTAGCTAGTTAATGTGCCATAGTGTGCTATTGTGATTCTATTGTAAGTGTAAAGTATCAGTGTAGTGTGAATATAGTGCAGCACTAATTTTTACTGTTTTGTCAGTTTAGTGTTTCAGGGCAGGTTACCTGCAGTATATTGAAGTGTGTCAGTGTAGTTTTACTGCAGTATAGTAGTGTGCTTTAGTGCAAATTTACTGCAGTATATTGAAGTGCGTTTAGTACGTTTGCTGCAGTATATTGAACTGCATATGTGCACGTTTACTGCAGTATATTTAAGTGCATAAGAGCACGTTCACTGCAGTATATTGAAGTGCGTTAGTGCACGTTTACTGCAGTATATTGAAATGCATTACTACACGTTTACTGCAGTATATTGAAGTGCGTTAGTGCACGTTTACTGCAGTATATTGAAATGCATTAGTGCACGTTTACTGCAGTATATTGAAGTGCGTTAGTGAACTTTTACTGCAGTATATTGAATGAGTTAGTGCACTTTTACGGAAGTATATTGAAGTGCGTTAATGCACTTTTACTGCAGTATATTAAATTGTGTTAGTGCACTTTTACTGCAGTATATTGCAGTGCGTCAGGGTACTTTTACGGCAGTATATTGAAGTGCATCAGTGCAGTTTTACTGGAGTATATTGAAGTACGTCAGTGCAGTTTTACTGCAGTATATTGTAGTGTCAGTTGAGTGTGTCTGAGTAGTGAGTACTCAAGTTGAAGTGCACCAAACACCATTTCCATTAATAAAAGTGCATCCAAGTACACATTTCCACATCTCTATTACATTTCGGTAATAAGCCCCCCATCATGTCTGGGGGCCAACAAGGAGAGGTAAACGTTCCCATGACACTGTGAGGGGGCCAGCAGCATCTGTTTCCACAGGCAAAGGTGGACATGGTCTGTCCTCAGGCAGGGCACAATTTCCTGTGTTTAGTGATGCTGCCTGTGCTATCCAGCCACAGCATGCAGAGGAGGAGGTGGTGGACTGGCTTACTAAACCGTCCTCATCCTCTATCACACAAGCAGAGACTAGTGCGCAATTCACCATTGCCAGAGCAGCTTATTCTGCCTCCTTGTCCACAGCTACTCTTGCCATAGCCCCAGTATCATGCATGGAGGAGTCAGTTGAGTTATTTGAACACAGCATCAGTCACTTGCTCTTTGGGGATGCACAGACAATACTTGATTCTGATGTTGGTTGAGGTAGGTAGAAACAAGAGCCTACAGAGAGGGAAGAACACTGGTAAACCACAAATTGCCTATGGATGGGCCGCAACTGATCAGAATTATTCTTTAGAACAGCGACCAGGTCTATGTATAGCACATTTCTAGCCTATTACCAAGCTGATCAAGCAACATTGGCAATGGGGGAGTTTTACTTTAGTTCTCAACTGATCTGATATGTTGATTAAAATACTTCAGCATTATTCTCCCTTGTTTTTTGTGTGCTACATCCCAATGTGTATATGCTTGTGTCAGGTAAGTATAAAATGGTAAGTTTTTATAGCTGAAATGATCTTAGTGAGCCTCAGGCTTTTTCTTCATATGTCCGGTCATGCCTCAGATATAGATTATGATCCAGGATTCCAGCCCACATGATAGGCATGCTGTCATGGATATATTCAGGTGCGTTTTGTGTATACAGATACAGTACCAGTGTGCAGCTTAGAGCATTTTTTTTGCATGTCACAAAGGCATAAAGGATCAGATTGGCTGAAGAAGCAATGTGGATCTTTGCCAGATTCTATATATAACATTTCTTCTCAGCTTTTGACGTACCAGACTATTTGTAGTGCAGTATTACAGTCTATGTTACATTCATTTTTTTCAAGCAGAAAATAGCAATTTACTAGCTGAAGACCAATGATAATAACTCAATTTTACCAGAGTCATAAAACAATTGATCTGGCCTTACAGAGTGATTGGTGTGCCAATCTTGACTCCCAGAAGTATATGGCCATCAGCCACACACTCATATGGCAACATTTTCAGATCTGGATTATTAGTACCCACATTAAACTTCAGGATTATGCACAGAATTTACTACACAACTACTACAAACATAATTGAATACTGTTATTATTGGGCTAAACTTTCCATCACACAAATTTGATTTGAAAATGACTAGGGTGTCTTTTGCTCACATTGTTTTGGCTAATTACAGTATGCTTTATCCAATAAATTGAGTAATGGGTGTGTAGGACTGTCATGGAACCAGATATAATTCAAACATCAAAATGGCTGAACCCCCACCCCTTCAACTTCTGCAGCAATGCTGGCAGCACTCATACGTCTACTTCCCAAAGACAACCTCTGAAAATGATACTGAGCATGTGCACTCAACTTCTTTGGTTGACCATGGCGAGGCCTGTTCTGAGTGGAACCTGTCCTGTTAAACCACTGTTTGGTCTTGGCCACTGTGCTGCAGCTCAGTTTCAGGGTCTTGACAATCTTTTTATACCCTAGGCCAGTGATGGCGAACCTTTTTGAGCCCGAGTGCCCAAACTGAAATAAATAAGTTGGTTTTGTGTTGTAAAGTGCCAACACGGCAATTCGCGAGAGGGGGGGGGGCTGAGCGAAAATGGGGTGTGTAAGAGTAAGAGAGAGATGTGGGTGTGTGAGAGAGAAAGAGAGATGTGGGTGTGTGAGAGAGAAAGAGAGATGTGGGTGTGTGAGAGAGAAAGAGACATGGGGGTGTGTGAGAGAGAGAGTAAAGAGAGGGGTTGTGTGAATAAGACAGAGAGAGAGAAAGAGAGGGGTTGTGTGCGAAAGAGAGAGAGAGAAAAAGAGAGGGGTTGTGAGAGAAAGAGAGGGGTTGTGAGAGAGAGAGAGGGGTTGTGTGAGAAAGAGAGGGGTTGTGTGAGAAAGAGATGGGTTGTGTGAGAAAGAGAGGGGTTGTGTGAGAAAGAGGTTGTGTGTGTGTGAGAGAGAGAGGAAAGAGAGTGGTTGTGTGAGAGAGGGGTTGTAAGAGAGAGAGAGGGGTTATGTGAGAAAGAGAGGGGTTGTGTGAGAAAGAGAGGGGTTATGTGAGAGAGGGGTTGTGAGAGAAAGAGAGGGGTTGTGTGAGAAAGAGGGGTTGTGAGAGAAAGAGAGGGGTTGTGTGAGAGAGAGGTTGTGTGAGAGAGAGGGGTTGTGTGAGAAAGAGAGGGGTTGTGTGAGAGAGAGGTTGTGTGAGAGAGAAAGAAGGGGGTTGTGAGAGAGAGAGGGGTAGTGTGTGTGAGAGAGAGGGGGAGTGTGAGATAGGGGGGGGGGGGGGGACAGAGAGAGAGATGCTGAGAGAGAGGGGGAACAGAGTGAGAGGGGTGTTAGAGGAAAGGGGACAGAGAGAGAGAGGGACTAAAAGAGGGGGGCTAAGAGAGAAGGAGGGGGCTGAGAGGAGAGAGAGGGACCTCTATCTCTGTCCTTTTCTGCCATCCCTGCAGGTAGTCAGTGTATAATTGTGCCAGTACCTTTCTCCATCCTTGATCCGGGAGAGCTCTCTGCTGTATTCCATCCAGCGGTTCCCTCACAGTCCACCTGTTCTCCGGGCCTGCGCCCCTCTTCAGCCATCAAGTAAGCAGTGAAGCTCTTCTCTCCGTCCCATGCTCTCTGGCCTGTAACCTTCCATGCAGAGCCTGCGGGGCTGCTCACTCACTCATTCGGGCAGATCGTTCCCTGCACCCCGCCGCTACTTGTTTCTCTGTGTCCCATGCTCTCAGGCCTGTATCCTTCCGCACGGAGGCCACCCACTCACTCACTTGGGCAGATCACTTCCTGTACCTCACTGCCACTTGCTTCTCTCCCTCCTATGCTCTCAGGGCTGTAACCTTCCACGCGGAGGCTGCGGGCCGCCCATTCACTCGGGCAGATCGTTTTTCTGCACCTCACTGCTGCTTGCTGGCTCTCCCCATCGCGAACCTGATCCCCCTCTCGCGTGCCCACAGAGATGGCTCTATGTGCCATCACTGCCCTAGGCCATCTTTATGTAGAGCAGTGGTTCTCAACCTTTTACATACATATAAAAGTACAAAAAAGGGGGTAGGGAAAGTCCAAAAGGGGTGACACTAATATACCAGTGAACAATAATGTTGAATGGTCCTTAATCAAGGACACAGTGCTAAAAAGGTCCAGGTACAACACAATCCAGCCGTGTAGCAGTGCAGTTCATCAATGCTTGATCCAATCAATAGCGTTGTAAGATAAAAAATATTGAAAAACACGGCAATAAAAATAAAAATAAAGATTAAAAATAAAAATAAGGGTCAAAGTAATTCAGAAGAAGGAGCTCTTGTATCCGAAATTAGGGTGAAAGACAGAAGGTGAGCCGTAACCAAGATCTCATATATGCACCTCTAGTGATCCCAGCAGCTCACCTCGGATCTGGCAAGCTGGACTTAATCAGCCTGGTCCTGATGGATATAGTCCGGAGTTGGATATCACATTCGGGTCTCCATAAAGTGTATTACATGAAAAAGTAGAAGGGGTAAAAGCCAAATGGTGTGATAACGTCACAGAGGGGGGTGGTAATATCTATGATCTAAACCAGTGGAGATGCACTCACATGTGGGTGTAAAACTGGGGCTCTTATCCACGAGCGCCGAGCTCGTCAGTCCCTCCTTCCTACTTCTCCAAGATTAGGAGTCCCGTGTCCCCACTGGTTCGCGGATCAACTCTTGATGTGTATGAGGATCTCGGTGGTGTATGTGGGGTAAAAAAGAAGGACAAGCCTGATCGTGTGATATTGTGAACGACAACAAAACCCCAGGAATGCCCAGATGGTAATGCACTCACATAAACAATATGAAAGAAAGGACCTTCCTCCACGAGTGCGGACTCGCAATGAATCTGTGCCTCCACCTCTTCCCCTCTGTCTATGGCTCAGGCTGGATGCTCAGATGTCGCAGTCATACATAGGGGGAAGTGAATAGACAACCATAGCGTAGCCCAGTCAGACGTGAAATATTTATTAAAAACAATTAAAAACTCACATTTAAAATCGAAATTTCTGCATCAATCTGACGAGTGGCGAACTTGTATGTCCATTCGTCGGATGCTAGAGTGTGTCAAGCCCTTTCCCCTCTCTCTATGTTCTCCTTTCTTTCCCTTTTATCTCTCTCTATCCTAATTTCTTATTTTTTTCCCCCATCCCCCTCTCTTGTCGTGTTCTTTCTCTCTCTTTTTCTTTGTTCCTTCCCCTCTTTTCCTCTCCAATCCATGTATTCTCTATTTTTATTCCTTTTCTTACTCCATGGTGGGTGGGGGGAGTTGGGATGAGTGGCAGTGCTGGGGGGGGGGGGGGGGGAATGAGTGGCAGTGCTGGGGGGGGTGGGATTAGTGGCAATGCAGGGGGGGGGGGGAGTTCTGATCAGCTAACTTGGGTGCTCTTGATGAAGGTCATCTGCTGATCTGAGGACTGTAGTGGGGACTTTTAATGGCAACTATAATCATGTTACTCATGTTAATAATGGTGTCTCCGACTTTGTGGTGTCTTGCAGCAGTGACACCTATCCCAAAATCAGGGGATAGGGTCTCCTCCAGCCCCTCCCACTTCACATTCCTCACCAGTCAGCTGACATCTAGTCTCTGCTCCCCAGCCATGCCGTGAACTGAATGGGTGGTTGCGAAGAGGCTGAGTGGGTGGCACAGGTTCCAGAGACAGCTCTGCCGGGCAGCCGCAAAAAGGCTGGCGGTGCGGGTTTCAAGAACAGCCCAGGATCCAGTGACCCCTGGCAAATCATCATTTGACCCCCAGGTTGAGAACCACTGATGTAGAGCAACAATTCTTTTTTTTCAGACTCTCAGATTCTTTGCCATGAGGTGCCAGGTTGAGTTTCCAGTGACCAGTATAAGAGAGTGAGAGCGATAACACCAAATTTAACACACCTGCTTCCCATTCACACCTAATACCTTGTAACACTAACGAGTCACATGACACTGGGGAGGGAAAATGGCTTATTGGCCCAATTTGGACATTATCACTTAGGGGTGTACTTGTACTCACTTTTGTTGTCAGCGGTTTAGACATTAATGGTTGTGTGTTGAGTTATTTTGAGGGGACAGCAAATGTACACTGTTATACAAGCTGTACACTCACTACTTTACATTGTAGCAAATTGTAATTTCTTCAGTGTTGTCACATGAAAAGATATAATAAAATATTTACAAAATGTGAGGGGTATACTTACTTACTTTTGTGAGATACTGTAAATTTCCCATATAATAAAGAGAAGATGAAAGGGGGACATGATCCGTAGTAATTTACTTTCATAGGAGGACAATGGTACTCCTCTATAGATAGAGCACCTAAATGAACACCGTCACCCCAGGACAATAGGTGTGCTACTGGCAGGATCACCAGGTAAAGATAAGTTTGGGGGGGGGGGATTCAAGAATTCATATACAAGTACACTGGTGAACTGCAATATATTACATTTTTGTTCTTGGGCTTATATTTGAAAATGTTATGTTTAACTTTCTAAATTTACAAAATGAAAAGTGAGTAAACAGGAGAGAAATCAAAATCAAATCAATATTTGGTGCGACTAACCTTATACTTAAAAAAGCATCAGTTCTTACATGTGCACACTTTGAACACTTGCACAAGGACAACAATTTTGTAGGATTAGATTCAGGTGTATGATTAACAAATTATACCAAGCAGGGGGGCTAATGACCATCAATTTCATATGTAGGTTTAAACACGTTAACGGAAAGATAAACAGCTGTGTAGGGGGCTTAAAAATGGGTTAGTTAGTAACAGCCAAACTATGCTACTAAGGTGAGGTTGTGGAGAGCAGTTTCATGTCACAGGTCAGACACCGTGGCATGACTGAGCACAGCAACAAGGTAGTTATAATGCATTAGCAAGGTCTCTCCCGGGCAAAGATTGGAGTTTCAAGATGTGCTGTTCCTGCTCTTTGGAAGAAGCACAAAGAAACAGGGAACCATAGACGCAGTGGTTGGCCAAGGAAACAATGAAGCAGACGAACTACTTCCCATCAGAGCAGTGCCATCAGCACAGAACTGGCAGGATCCAGGTACACATCTACTGCCCATAGAAATCTTGCAAGAAATGGTCTTAATGAAAGAATTTTGGCCAAAAAGTCATACCTCCAACATGGAAGCAAGGCTAAGCAACTCAACTATACCCTAAAACATAGGGACTGGGGTGCAATAAAATGGCAGCAGGTGCTCTGGACTGATGATTTTTTTTATATTTGGCTGTAGCAAGTTTGTGGTTGCATTCCTGCAAATGGAATTGGCGATTTGGTCAGGATCAATGGTGACCTGAATGCTGAGAAATACAGGCAGATACTTATGCGTAATGCCATACCATCTGGGAGGCATTACATGTATTCTGCAGGACGACAAAAAACCCAAACATACAGTCAATGTCATTAGGAACCATCTTCAGAAGAACAAGGAGGGGAGGCGCATGCGCGGCTCTTCAAGATTGTGGATGTGATCTGTGAGCTCCGGACCCGCTCTGCTCTCTGTGACCCCTGCACAGCTCCATCGGCATACATTCCCCACAGGGTAAGACATTTAGACCCTCAGAGCCTCCTAGCACCCCATGGTAAAGATCAGGGACCAACTGCCTTACTATCGGCCCCCACAAACACCACGGCCTGTAGTCACAATGGACCGCTATTTGACTAGGCCTCAATCCCCGGTCTTGATTACACAAGGAGACCCGGAGGAGTACATTAGCACCCTGATGGTGGACAAGAACTCCCCCCAACTCCCTTCACTCTCTCAGTCCCTTTGACGTCAAACAGTTCAGCGGTTAAAACTACAGGCTCTAGCACAGCAGCTCACAAGGGGAATAGCCCAAGAGGGTGGGAAAGATTTCCAGGGAACTCAGAGGGGAGATTGAACAGCTTGGTGAGCACACAGCAACTTTGGAGCCCAAGTTTGATGAGACATTACAATATATTCAGGCCCTGGAAGAGGAAAATGCCTCTCTTAAAAACTCTGTATCCCTGCTACAACTTCAGCAAGAAGACCTGGAAAGCAGGGAGAGGCGTCAAAATCTCAGGATTTGCAGGGTCTCAGAAAATGTGGCTGACAATAACATCAGACCATACTATTTAGGCCTGTTTAACCACCTTGCTCCTGACAGTGGACATGGCACCTTGATCAGGCCCACAGGTCTCTGGCTCCCAAACCTCCTGCAGGTGCGAGACATAGTGGTACGGTTCCACTATTATGAGAGTAAATAGGTGCTGACCCTGGCTACCCGCAACCAATAAGAAAAGAAAGGAGGGCGCACCGACCTTGTGCATTACCATTTAACATTTTAATTAAAAACAGAATAAAAAGCAATGGTCCTACTCACAAAAGATTTAAAAGTAAGCGCTTTTCAGACAGCTGGACTGGACCTCGTGGCACCTGCCAGTAGAACTTCAGACATCTAAACGGCTAATGCGTTTCTGGGGCGTACCCCGTTCTTCAAAGCCTAGATTGTCCGTGATACCTCTCTCCTGCTGCATGTCCTTAATATAGGTATATGTGTGTATGCATGCACATGTGCGGCCCCCAACGCTAATGGCCACTGATTGACAGGCCCCACCCCTTTCCTCGGAACCCCACACATCCAGACTGCCACCCCAAAAAGGCGTGTACAAGTATGGTATAGAGAGGCACATTGTGTCAAGGTGATTCCTGCACCGCTGTAGACTCAAAAGCCTCCTTGTTTTATGTTTGATAACAGGGGTCATATTAAGGAGGACATGCAGCAGGAGAGAGGTATCACGGACCATCTAGGCTTTGAAGAAAGGGGGTACGCCCCAGAAACACGTCAGCCGTTTGGATGTCTGAAGTTCTACTGGCAGGTGCTGCGAGGTTCAGTCCAGCTGTCTGAAAAGCGCTTACTTTTAATTCTTTTGTGAGTAGGACCATTGCTTTTTATTCTGTTTTTAATTAAAATTTTAAGTGGTAATGCACAAGGTCGGTGCGCCCTCCTTTCTTTTCTTTTTGTTTTAGCCTTATGAACACCCTTTGTTCTGTGGAGGGCTGCAAAACTTCAGACTTTCCTGTTAGACCATACTGCTGTACCCGGTTTGGCAAAACACCAGAGCGCAGGAGGGTTTTGTTTTGTGTTTTTACCCGCAACCAATCCCATATTGATTATAAAGGGGACAGCATTCAAATATTTAGCGATCTCTCTCTAATCACCCTGGCTAAAAAGCACTCACTACGTCCTATCACCTCCAACTACAAAAGATCCTTTACTCAGTGCGCAACAAAAGATGGCGCTCAACATACCCTCTGGGATCTGCAAGGAGGTTCCTTCCTCACAAACCTGGGCCTACCAACATTACCGGCAGATAAGGGCAACCAATGCCTACTACGCCCCAACTTCCTTTAGCCCAATCATCGATCTGGCCCCCGGTGTGAGGAAAACAATTGAAGGCTTACTCCATTCCTCATTGCCCTCAATGGCCTAGGCAACCTACCTGAACCCCTGCGAGTTGTCCTTCAGGAGGTTTTTCTGTCCTTGGGATCCCTGCAACCCCTTCTCACAGGTTTGATTTGTTCAGATTCACCTTGTTGCCAATGATGGAAGATTAACTGCTCAGTTTTGCATTGTTGTTGTTTTCTATTTCCTTCTGCTAGAATCTCTGATTCTCTATATAAGGTTGGCTATTGAGTGTTTGTCAACACCACTAATGGAGCAGCACAGCCCAATCCCATGGTTCTCACCAGTTGGAATCCACTTGCTCCCCCATTTGCCCTCTGGCTGATGACTCCTGAGTCGCTGTTGCTACTCAGGCCTACACATGTTATTAGGTCTACTTTTTTTTTTTTAGGCCAACCAGACCTTTTTGTTATTTTGCAGCTACACAACCTCAGGATTTTTTATTTTTTTTTAACTTTTTATTTTTTGTTATGTTCCTTCCCCCCCCCCCCCCCCCTTTGCCATTTTTCTAATGTTTTCCACAGTACAGTATGGTATGTTGGTTAATATAAGGCTATTGAGCTATAATCCCACTGTTGGGAAGCTACCTGTTACACTTTATCTACAATGGCTAAATTCTACTGGCTCTGAAGCTGTTGTGATACTAATAATGCAATGTGTTTATATGTCTTGTCCCATTACAATTATGAATGTATGTGCACCTAACTCAGGTCAGATCAAATTCTTAACTGAGGCATTTGAACAGCTTCAATGCTTCTCACAGCCCTTTGCTGGGTAGAGACTTCAATGCCATACTCTCCCCTACACAAGATAGGAGATCTCTATTCCACACTAAACTACCCCTCCCAGCACAATCTTTATCCACATCCTTTCGCAAACTGACACA
Source organism: Rana temporaria (assembly GCF_905171775.1). Lineage (NCBI taxonomy): Eukaryota > Metazoa > Chordata > Amphibia > Anura > Ranidae > Rana > Rana temporaria. The sequence goes on along the minus strand of NC_053492.1, from coordinate 147,503,965 downwards.
AGCACACCTCCTGTTTACACTTGTTGGATTAAACACCCTACTAGCAAATAGTTTTCATTCTATTCTCCTCCCCACAAAATGTTCTCTAGACTTGACCACTTTTTCGCGACGGCCCTCCTCCAACCCAACATTTAGGCTCATGTCTTTATGGACCTTGTTTGTGCACAATCATGTTGGAAGGGGCCATCTCCAAACTGTTCCCATAAAGTTGGGAGCATGAAATTGTCCAAATGTCTTAGTATGTTTGACACCTTAAGAGTTGCCTTCACTGAAACCTCTGAAAAACAACCCCATACCTAAAATTCCCTCTCCATCAAATGATTTGGACCAGTGCACACAGCAAGGTCCATGAAGACATGAATAAGCAAGTTTTTCCTAGGACAGAATTTCCCAACCTTGCACCATGCAAAATTTGCCATCCCGGTGCTATGGCAGACTTTGGACTTCTGGAGAGTAGGGATTGCTAAATCTGATAAGCTCCTGTTCTTCAAGACCGAGGCTCCAACAGCATGTTGTTAAAGTCGGAGACCAACAAACAGGATGGTGGACTGGCCCTTGGGACAGAAGGTCAGGAAAATCCAGAAGGTCCCATGGAGAGTTTGTCAGGAGTCTAAATATGTCCGAGTAATGTATGCTTCTGGGTCAGTTTGGTGCAATGAGAATTACCAGAATACCTTCCATCTTCATTCTGTGGAACAGACAAGGAACAACATGTAGTGGAGGAAAGGTGTGAATCACATTGATTCCAGAGTCATCAGAGCATATACCGCTAAGGCTTAAGGATTCCTGGACCCGACAATAAACCTAGTAATTTTGTTGTTGATGCTGGAAAAGCCCATCTGTCCCCACGTGTGGCAAAGGGCTTGAACATATCCAGGTGAAGAGCCAATTTTTTTCAGATACAGACTGACCGTTGAGAACGTCCACCTGACAGTTTTCCACTCCTGGGTGTAATTTACCACCAAAAAATTCTACATCAACAAAAAGCACCACAGCCCAGTGAAGAGGGTCCTTAATCTGCAAGTGGTGGCATGTTAGGGGACCTCACCTGGCAGAGTAGGAAACTTTGATGCAGATTAAACTAAAGGGTCACTGAATTCCATGTAGATGTCGGTTCCTATAGAAAATACAGAGTCGATACCCACAAAAGCAAGAAGAATATGGGCTGGGGTCAAGACTTATCGTGGGACTACTCCCTGTGTCACACGTGTCATGTGTGACACAGGGAGTAGTCCCACGATAAGTCTTGACCCCAGCCCATATTCTTCTTGCTTTTGTGGGTATCGACTCTGTATTTTCTATAGGAACCGACATCTACATGGAATTCAGTGACCCTTTAGTTTAATCTGCATCAAAGTTTCCTACTCTGCCAGGTGAGGTCCCCTAACATGCCACCACTTGCAGATTAAGGACCCTCTTCACTGGGCTGTGGTGCTTTTTGTTGATGTAGAATTTTTTGGTGGTAAATTACACCCAGGAGTGGAAAACTGTCAGGTGGACGTTCTCAACGGTCAGTCTGTATCTGAAAAAAATTGGCTCTTCACCTGGATATGTTCAAGCCCTTTGCCACACGTGGGGACAGATGGGCTTTTCCAGCATCAACAACAAAATTACTAGGTTTATTGTCGGGTCCAGGAATCCTTAAGCCTTAGCGGTATATGCTCTGATGACTCTGGAATCAATGTGATTCACACCTTTCCTCCACTACATGTTGTTCCTTGTCTGTTCCACAGAATGAAGATGGAAGGTATTCTGGTAATTCTCATTGCACCAAACTGACCCAGAAGCATACATTACTCGGACATATTTAGACTCCTGACATGTGTCACACATGTGTCACTGATGCAACAAGGCCTAAAGTGTGGGATAAAGCCTCAGGTACTCAAAAACTCCAGCAGCAGCTGCTGATGTAGGTCAGAAGACCAAGTGACCAGGTCACTGTAAGCAATGAGTAGGACAATATTCTGCATGATGCTGTTCCAAAGCAGGAGCAGCGTTGAGACGACACTTCCTCTATACCGAATGGCAGGAAAGAGCATGGCGTGCATGCAACACTCCATCACCTTCCGCAGGAAATTTAAAGGGGCAGGATAAATACCAAAGTTCTGGCCATGGACAGCGCTCCACGGGTAGCATGCATTGCCCAAAGTTGAAATTCCAGGCTTGTTCTACACATCCAGTCAGTCTAGTGGGGTCCAAGTATGACACTTTAAAGCCAGATTGAGGAAAGGCCAATCCAGACAGCTGCTATGTAGTAACCAGCTCAAGAATCAATGTGCTGAGGAACTGGATATCAATGAAAAAAAACTGAAGAGACTTATTTGTAACTATTTCCAGTAGTCATCTAGGAGAGCATGTGAAAGACAGTCTCCTCCCACCACGACAGGAACTTTCCAAATATGAAAACAGTTTGGGCATTCTGCTACACTGAAAGATTACAGGAACTAGAGTTAGTTGCAAGTGTAACTCTGGTCTTCTTCCAGCACAGCATGTGAGTGGATGAGAAATAACTTACCAGCCAGGGAAGAATCACAGCTTTTAAGAGCTTTCTCCATATTGCCAGATCCTGGCTTAATATAAGGTCCTGCTGGTAAGCACATAATATAGAAAATGGAATGAGCATTCACCAAAAGGGAGGGGCGAGTTGCTTGCATAACCACATAAGCTTCACAGTTAGAATCTGTTCCAACAGACAATGGAAGACTTGGTGGCTTGCTTGCCCTTGTGCCTGCTTGAAAACAGAACAAACAAGACATCTGTTACTAGTTCTTCATATACTTTAGCCAGCTTTCACTCCTTGGATGTCAGACAACACTTAAATAGAAGCTTTTTCTCATTGCCATTAGAAGGCTTATTACAGAAAGTAGGTAGAATAATGTGCTTTGGAAAGAAGACGAAACCTTGGGCAGTAACACAGGATGCAACTTTAAGATAACATGGTCATCAAAAAATCGAAAGGAAATTCTTTGACAGAGGGGGCCTGCAACTCACTAACCCTGCAAGCAGAACTTTAACATAAAGGACAAGAAAAAAATATCCGATATATAAAAAAAATAAAAGAAGAAGGATTAAGGGTCATTGTCAGCATTTAAACACTACAAGGAGTGCAATAAGAAGTGTAAGAGTGCAATCAGGGAAGCTAAATTATACTACGAAACGCACATAGTATAGGAGTGTAAAAAAAAAAAATAATAATCCCCAAAACGTTTCAACTATACAGGTGAAACGCAAAAAAAAATTGAATATTGGGCAAAAGTTCATTTATTTCACTATTGCAACTTAAAGGTGAAAACAATATGAGATTTATTACATGCAAAGCGAGATCATTCAAGCCGTGATTTGTCATAATTGTGACGAAGAACAGGAAGTGAGGATTTCTCAGAAGAAATAAAGGACATTTAAAAGCAAAATCGAAGGATGAGGTAAGTGAAGGAGGACTGCACTAAGGTAAAGGAAGCTATTTAGGGGGAGAAAAAAAAAAATATTGTACCTTTACAACCCCTTTAAGCCATAACACCTGTACAGGGTTCCTGAGCCCATAAATGGTCTCTGTCTAGTTCAGTAGGAATCAATCACAGGAAAGACTGCTGACCTGACAGTTGGGCAGAAAACCATAATTGATACCCTCCATAAGGGAGGGAAAGCCTCAAAAATTACAAAAGAAGTTGGATGTTCCCAAAGTGCTGTATCAAAGCACATTAATAGAAAGAAGTGGGGGAGGGGAAAGGTGGGTGAGGGGGGGAGAGGGGAAATGTGTGCACAAGCAGCAGGGATGACCGCAGTCTGGAGAAGATTGTCAGGAAAAGGCCATTCAAAAAAGTGTTGGGGACTTTCATAAGGAGTGGACTGAGGCTGGAGTCAGTGCATCAAGAGCCACCACACACAGACAGATCCTGGACATGGGCTTCAAATGTTGTATTGCTCTTGTCAAGCCACTCCTGAACAAATGTCAGAGAATCCAAGGACCCAAAGAATGGAGAGGTATAGTAATCAAGACTGGTTTGTAAGCAACGCATCACAGAATGTACCCTTGTGGCAAAGATAAGCCAGTGTCCGAAAGACTTGAAAAGCTTAAAAGGATAAATTCCACTTTGGGAACATGTTCCACCCCTTTTTTTTTTTAATTCATTAAAGTAATTTGTTCCAAAAAAAATTGCTTTTGAAAGACCGCTGCACAAATAGTGTGACATAAAATATTGCAACAACTGCCATTTTATTCTATAGGGTCTCTACTAAAAAAAAAAAATATATATAATATTTGTGGGTTCCAAGTAATTTTCTAGCAAAAAAATTAAAAATTATTTTACCTTGAAAAGAGCCGTCAGAAAAAGGTTTGGTGTTTTAGTTAACCGTTCCTAAGTCTATTCCTTTGATGTAAAAATCTAATTGATAGAATGTTTTCAAAACTTGGCAGATTGCCCAGACTTTGACTTTTGGCTGAGAGCAGAGAGGAAATTCTTTGCATACCAAAAGATAGTGAAACCCTGTGTCAAGATCGCAATGGGAAAAAGATCGCGATAACGATTCTTGACGACTAATCATGCAGCTCTAACCAATATTTAAAAAAGGGCAGAGATTTATGCCTGGGAACTACTGAATTAACACCTACAGCATGTCACCAATTGTACAAAATGGAAATAAATGAGAATAAAGCCTGTAGTTTAAATAATGAACATTCATAATCTCTTACAATATGGACTGATGAGAGAAATGGACTACATATCTGCTTAAATGGATTGTAAAAAGAGCAATTTTTTTTTAAAATAACAAAACATATACTTGCCTCCACTGTGCAGCTCGTTTTGAAACAGAGTGTCCCTGAACCTAGTCTTCTGGGGTTCCCCCGGCAGCTGTCTCTGCTCCTCCCCGCATCAAAGTAACCTCCTATGGGAAGCGCTTTCCTAAGAGGGTTACCTTGTGGGCAGGCGCGCTCCCGAGTCCAGCATTTGCGTCCATAGACACGAATGCTGGACTCTGCCCCGCCCCCCGAGTTCATTGGATTTGATTGACAACAGCACAGGATGCATTAAGGTGAAAAACTAGAAAGGTTTACAACCCCTTTAAGATATGAAAGTACCAGCAACAAAAAAGGGAAAAGGGTTTTTGCCTGGAGTTCTGCTTTAAGGCTGCACCTCTTGAACAGAACAAAGACCAGAGAAAAAGGTGGCAAGACAGTCAAGTATTTTTTGTATTAACTCAGTGACAGTCATTTTACGTTTTGATGCTATGCATAGGCCAGGCCAGTACAGTTTTTATATAAAATTTGATTGACTGATGTGGAGGTTCTGCAATTACCAGTGTGTTGATTCCAGAATGGTAGAGAATACTGCATCTTTAGATACTTTACCCATGGAGGTCTGCATATTTTCCCAAAAACCTTTGATGCATTAGCTTAAATTCCAGTTGCTTTGAAACTTGTGCCACTTTGCACAATAGTCTCCTCTTCCTAAATCTGAAGTGACTGCTGTATCCAGACTACAGGGATGCAGTAGACTAGAAGATATTCTTGAGTCACTTATTTCAGCAAAACTACAATTTAATAGTTTCAGAAAAAATGTGAAAATATATATATATTTTTTTTACAATAAATTTGACAGACTTCTTGTTGCTACACAAAAAAAAAGCTCCTGCAAATGTATTTTTGAAATGTACAATTCCATTTTAAAATGTAAATACTCCTTATACACTGCAAGTAATCTGCATGTTGAATTTATTCAATACATTAAAATCTGCAATGTAACAAAACTTGGTTTTCTGCATATGAAATTTATAACACCATTTTAAAATGAACAAAAGATGGCTCACTTCATGTCACGGTTTCCATATGACAACTAGTGTGCAAAACACTAGTTTATCTCAACTGACATTAGCGGTTTGCTCTGTTTATTGGACGCGCTTCACAGATTACATAGTACAATAAGAGTGCTGGACAAAACAAAAATAAACTTGAGGTACGAAAGTGGTTCAGAAATTACAGGTCATGCAGATCATGCTAAACAGCAGGGTGGGGGGTGGTGGGTAGGGGAGGAGAAAGAAAAATGTGATGAGAGAACACTGAATAAAAATACAGAAAATGTGCATAACAAAAAAAAAAAACATCTTTGCTTCTTTGGTTACAAAGTAGGTTGAACAATTTCACAGTTTTTTTTTTAAATCCCACCCTTAAAAAAAAAAAAAAAATTCACAGAAATTGTCTAAAAAGCATAGGAATCATGGCAATTTTCCTCCTGTCACAAACGAGAGAAATGGAAAAAAAAAAAAAAAAAAAGTCTTCATCAAAATATCTAATCTATCATTTATTTTTTGTATCAACTGTTGCTCTCCTGTACAGGTGCATTATGGATCCATACTTACACTCTTTACAAAATGTACATTCAAATTGGATCTTTGCTCTACTGTAAAATAAATACCAGAAAAGTAGATTGCCGTTAGTGTTAGATATATATTTATATACGCCAGGATACGTATGCTCAGTTATTGCCAAAACGCTTTCCCTACTAAATGCAATCCCTCCCCTTCTACAACTTATGATAGATTTACATTTATTCTATAGATAAGGAAATAAAATAAAATAGAGTGTCTGTGACATTGTTCATACACATTATGAAAATAGCAGCCCTGTAATAAATAAAAACACAAACTTAAATGAACTAATAAAAAGGCAAAACAAAATATTACTTTATATTTAAAGAATGGTGGCTCTTACTACGAACGCAATGATTAGATTTGCTTACAAAGAACTGACAAAACATGGCTCAGAGTATGATCTAAAGGAAACGCTCCCTGGGAGAGCCACTAAAGCTCCATAAGACCCCCTTGTTGAATACCAGAGATTAACTGCCGTTTGTAGCAGCATTTTATGTAATAGAAACCCCATTTTAAAAACAGACTTACTCTGCGTCATTAGCTATTCGCTAGATCAAATATAGCTGCTGTTACTTGTTTTTTTCTACATAGGGCTGTTTATAAAGGTGCAAACAACTGTCTCAATACAAACAAGCATCTCAGCATAGTAAATAGGCACCTTTAACACATGCAGATGTACACAGTAATTGTGTTTAACAATCTAATATACACTTAATGTACTTTTCTAAACAAACCACAAAGCGCTGTAAAAAAAGCCTACATGAAGTAGATCCTTTGTAAAATGTCATGCTCACTGTATGGGTATAAATTTACTCAGGCTGTAGACAGACAAGCAAGCATAAACACTGTATTCATGTGCAGTGAAATTAGCTGCACTGTTCTATCTACATTTACATCCTGTTCATGGAATAACATTAAGGAAAAGTCCATCCTCAGGGTGCACCAGTGATGACTAAAATGAGCACAAAGGGCATAAAAATGCATCTTGAGATCAGCCTTCTTAAAGTACTTATGTTCAGTACATTATGAGCAGAGAAAATGCAATGTTGTACATGAAGAACTAGGTTACTTTATCTGACACTCAAAGTGCTACCTTGCATGCATTTTCAGGTGACTTTTGGGACACTATATGTTCTGGTCTCTTTACAATACAAGTTAAATTCTACATGCAAGTTCGTTTCCTTGTTCTCTAGAGGGTTTCTATGACATAAAATGCTGCGTTTGTCCCTTCTACTGAAAGAAGGTTTACATGTGTTAACATTTATTGCCAGCATTCATGGATTTACGATCCTTAAAGCAAGGATTCATGCTTTTGTGATAATGCATCTGTGCATATAATGTGTGTATGGCTATAAAAGCGTATACATACACTAGGAGCACAATCCACTGTGTGCGCATATAGATGCGCACACCTTTCTAACTCTGTTAATACCCGATACACAATGCAAACGGTATCACCTCTCTCACAATGAGAGATCAGGGAGTAAGATTGTCTAATACTGAAAAGGCCAAACACAAAATGAAGCATGGCTACTTGCTCTTTTTTCATTTTTCTCATATTTGAAGTGGAAAGATCAGCAGTGGCACACAAGGACAGATTGCTTTCAGTTAGCTGAACAAGGCGAGAAAGCAGTTTTTGTACAGTTTATGCAGAAGAGACATTCGGTTGTTGTGGAGGGTGTGCGGTCTGCGGAGCAGTCAAAGGAGCTGTAGTCACTGGAGGCTGTTGTTGGCTGAGGCCAGCCGGGGTCGAAAGTTGTGACAGCTGATCGCTGTTTGAAAGGGATTTTAACAGTAAATTCTCACGTTCAAGTGTCGAGTTTTTCTCTATTAATTCCTTTATTTGTTCCTTCAGGACTTCCACCTCTTCTCTTACAGCGTACATCAGATGACTTTTGACCAGGTCCTAGCAAATGGAATAAAAACAAGGTTATAAATATTTACCAAGGCTCCAAATTTGGTCCATTTAAAAAAGGGAATCCTGCAACAGATACAGCCTCATGAATGAAAACATATTGGGCCAGATGCCATTCAGTATAGTAGTAAACCTCTGCTAAAAACGGAGCTCACTGTAACACAAGTACATTTGAAAAGGGTGCTTTGTGGTCAAGTCTACTTTTCTAGCATAGCTGGGTGCCAATGGTGCTGGTCTGCAAATTCCAGGTGATATATTTGAAGTACTACCACTACTACAAAATTGTTGAGACAGGTACAAGGAAGGCACTGCTCTGGCTCTGCCATTGAATGCACATAAAGCTACAGTAGAAGCTGGCCAACTTTTGTTTTAAGAACAGCAGTTCATACACACTCAAGGTTGTGGTTAACGGTCAGAAAAAATAAAAATAAAAATCTTCTGTATTTGGTTAATAGATGGCAACTAGTATCTACAAACTATGGTATACATTTATGCAAAAATAAAATGTATATACCAATAATGAAGGCGCTCAGCGACTTATAGCAGAACTACAATATTGTGGCAGACAAATCGGACACCAATTGACACTTTGTGGGAACCAGCGACACCAATACTGTGATCAGTGCTAAAAATATGCAGTCACTGTACTAAGGACACTGGCTGGGAAGGGGTTAAACATCTAGGGCGATCAAACGGTTAACTGTGTGCCTAGCCAGTGTTTTTGTGTTTTGTATGTGCTGCTTTTACTAGAGGAAGAGATGTTTTTTTTCCCCCCCGATTTGTAGGGACACAAAAGCCATCCCATCCCATATTAGGACAGAGATCTGCCTTGTTTACATAGGCAGATCTCATTTGTGTGCGTTTTACTGACGATTTGCGGGTGCTGACGGACATCCAGCACCCGCAGATAGACAGGATTCTAAGAATGCGAGTGCTTACTTGCCAGATATGGAAATATCTTAATGAATATCTGCCCTCAGAGGAAAAAGAAAGAATGAAGTTGTTCCATATGGAAAGTCTGTAGATGCAGACCAAAAAAAAAGCAGCAGAGTGTTACCAACTAGAATTAGATTTAAATTAGAACCGCCTTGCCTTCATCTACATTCTACAGTATAAAAAGGGGGAAGAAAAAATAAAAATTGGTAGACATATCTGACTCGTAATAGACCAGTGGGAGGATATTACTAAATTATTTCTAAACAATGACCATGTAAACTAATGTGGGAATGCTTTGACATCGGGCATGACTATGACATAATCAGGTGATGCTTGGAGATTACATACTTTCATCAGCGATACGCAAGCTTTAAGTGCAGACAGCTGCACATATATAGTTCATACTTGGGCACTTCCCTTTCTCAGTCAGCTCTTGTGGTGAGAACAATATCCTGTCATTTTGACATGATAAAATTAATTGCTTGTTCTAACAGATAACCATGATGTGCTACAATATACCTGAAATAAAACTGCTATGAACGCACAAAAAAGCAGAAGTAATCTGACAGATTACCCTTAAGAGTTATGCACATCGATGGCTCAACAGAAGAAAATGATACTTGTATATAAATAGGTATACCCAGATGGCTTTATCTTGTTAGGCGTGTCTAGGGGCATGCAATTTTCATTGACAGGATTGAAATTTCTCCACCTTAAAGTGGAGCTCCAGGCTCCTTCAGAAAAATTAAAAGTCAGCAGCTACAATACTGTAGCTGTTGACTTTCAATATTATGGCACTTATCACAAATCATTGGCTTTCGGGGGCTGCCATCTCGGCTAAGGAAAACTGTCAGTAAAGACATTTCCTACTCCGCATGTGCAAAGCACACTGCTCTTTGTAAATGGCCTTGTGGCGAAGGAAGGAGGGGGGCTGAATTTCTGGCAGTAGAGCGTGTAACCCGTCAAACACAAGGTACCCACTCCCCTCCCCCGAAATGCGACTATTATGGCGGGGGGGGGGGGGGGGGGGGAGACAAACAAGTGGAGCTTTCCTTTTTGGTGGTTGTAAAGTCTGAAGTTTTTTTTACCGTCATGTATTCTATGCATGAAGGTAAAAACCTTCGGTGTGCAGCTAAACCCCCAGCACCCCTTCCCCCTAAAACTTACCTAAGCCCCATCTTGATCCAGCGATGTGCACAAGAGCCTCGGTTGTCTCAGGTTGCCCTCTCCTCATAGGCTGGGGCAGCAGTGGGAGACATTGGCTCCCACTACTGTCAATCACAGCCAGTGAGCCAATGAGGATAGAGCGGGGGCGAGGCCAAGCTGCAGCTGTGTGTGTGTGTCTTATGGACGCAAAGCGCAAGGCTTGAGAGAAAGCAGGCACCATTGCCCCTATAGCAAGCGGCTTGCTATTGGGGGCACTAGTCAAGAGGGAGGAGCCAGGAGTTCCAGCAGGGGACCCAAGAAGAGGAGAATTGAGGCTGCTCTATGCAAAACCATTGCATAGAGCAAGTAGGACTTTAAAAAAGCTGAACCTTTAATGAAACTAAACCCTTTTTTACACGGCTTCATTGCAAAAACACAGTAAAAATTCATATGCATTTTTGATTAGTTTTAAGTGCATTTTCTGGGTGCCCATTACCCAGCATGCACCTGTGAAATCTGGATATGCGACTCAAAACGCACAAAAAACCCAACGCAGGTGCACTTTGACATGTTTTCTATTCATTTCGATAGGGACCTATATTTTTGAAAACAGCACCAACTTTTCAAAATGTACCACTCCCACTGGATTTAATGGGATTGCATTATTATTGCTCACTGAAGATTTAAAACTGAACTCTAGATATGGTTTTATTGCTTAGTTGCACTGGTCCATTTTGCACAAATGCAAGTATACATATTCTATACTTGTGGGACCATTGTGGAAGTGGAGAATCACTATAGTACTTGCTTCCACTAAAATCACTGCAGTTTTCTGGGTCCTGTGCCGAGCGGCTGCACTTCTGTTTAGTGAACACACAAAGTAATTTGTTTGGCATAGCAGCCATTCACAGAACATCTTTATTTCCCTAAATGAAAACAAGACAGACATTCTGATTGGACAAAGTTGAGGAGGGGCAGCAATGCCATGATCTTCACCTCATCTGGTCAGAAAACACGTTGCATTAAAAAAACAAAAAAAAAACAAACACACACACACACACACTGCAGCTGTGCCAAGTGAGGGATGGGGTTTATGCAAAAGGGCAGCTACCCCCCCCCCCCAAAGGAAGCACTGCAGTAGCGGCAACTACTATGGTAATGCTCCTCGGTTTCCACAGTGGGCCTACAGGTATGGAATATGGGGATTACAGTGGAAGCATGTTCACAATGCTGGGACGACAGGCAGTCAGCACAGAACCCAGATGACTACGGCAATCACTGTAGTTAGCTGTGACCATTACAATGATATCCCAATGGTTATCCACTTCCACAGTGGTCCCAAGCTGGACCCGTGTACCTCTGCAAAAACCTGGAGTTTAGCTTTAAGTCTACAATTACAGTGCCTTGAAAATGTATTCATACCCCTTCACATTTTGTCATATTACAACCAAAAACAAATGTATTTTATTGGGATTGTATGTGATAGACCAACACAAAGTGGCACATAAATGAAGTGGATGGAAAATTAGTTTTCCAATTATTTTTTTTACAAATAAAAATCTGTAAAGTGTGCCAGGCATTTGTATTCAGCCCACCCAGTCAATACTTTGTAGAACCACCTTTTACTGCAATTACAACTGTAAAACTTTTTGGGGATGTCTATGTCTATTTTTGCCTATTCTTTGCAAAAAAGCTCAAGCTCTGTCAGATTGGATGGAAAGCGTCTGAATAGCAATTTTTCCAAGTCTTGTCACAGATTTTTTAAATAGATTTAGGTCTGGACTATGACTGGGTCATTCTAACACATGAATATGCTTTGATTGAAACCATTCTATTGTAGCTCTGGCGTCTAAGATTGCCCTGTATTTGGCTCCATCCATCTTCCAATCAACTCTGACCAGCCTCCCTGTCCCTGCTGAAGAAAAGCATCCCACAACATGATGATGCTGCTGCCGCCACCACCACCACCATGTTTCACTGTGGGGATGGTGGGTTTAGGGTAATGTGCACTGTTAGCATTTTGCTTTTAGGCCAAAAAGTTAAATTTTGGTTTCATCTGACCACATGTTTGCTGTGTCCCCCACATGGCTTCTCGCAAACTGCAAACAGGACTTTTTATGGCTTTCTTCTTCCCACTCTTCCATAAAAGCCAGATTTGTGGAATGCACTACCAATAGTTGTCCTGTGGACAGATTCTCCCACCTGAGCTGTGGATCTCTGCAGCTCCTCCAGAGCTGCTATGGGTTTTTTGGCTGCTGCTCCGATTAATGCTCTCCTTACCTGGCCGTCAGGCCATGTCTTGGTAGGTTTGCCGTTGTGCCATAGTCTTTCCATTTTCGGATGATGGATTGAACAGTGCTCCGTGAGATGTTCAAAGTTTGGGTTCCCCCCCCCCCCCCCCCCCCCATTTCCTAACCCTGCTTTAAAATGTTCCACAAATTTATCCCTGACCCGGCTGGTGTACCTTGGCCTTCATGATGACGTTTTTTCACCAAGGGTCTCCAACAAACCTCCAAGGGCTTCACAGAACAGCTGTATTTATACTGAGAATAAATTACACACAGGCGGACCCCATTTACTAATTAGGTGATGTCTGTAGGCAATTTTGGGGGCGATTTGAATAGACATCTGTACATGAACACGCACAGATGTCTGTCAAATCGCCTCCAAAATGGGAATGGAATGCCAGTTTTAAATCATGCGAGTTCCCTCAGTGTAAATGTGGGCTTAAGGCTTTGTTCCACACATTTCCCCCCTTAACTCCTCTATTTCAAATGCTGGTTTAGAAAGCTCATAAACCTGGTGCTAAAATCTGCATACAGATAACTGAAATAGCAGAGTGACTAATCCTCAATAAGGACAGTACTGTCTGGGGTTTCAATCACAGTCATCTCAAGGAAAATTGTTAGGGGGTCAGTGTATATCTGCACTCATCCAAAATTATGAACTAAAGGCACCCTGATGCCTGAAAACACGAAAAAAGAGTCCATGCAATTAATCTAAACACTGCAATAGTTTTTAGGATTAGGAGACCTAGATGACCTAAAAGTATTATCTGAAATGTGTAAACAAAAATAACCCAACCACCCTAGAATCAGCCCTAAAAATCTAAATCCATCTGTGGCATACAAATATAGAGCAATTAGTGATATCACTTTTAATTAAAAGAAATTATAGTAAAAAAAATATGTTGGTTAAAATTTAGAAGTCATGACTTACCATTGCCTGTTCAATCTTGTTGTCGATGGCAACCACATTTGCACTTGATGAACTGTAAAAAACACGAAAACCAAAAATGAGACGCATAAGAATAATTTTCATGACATTTAATTTTTTGTGACAGCACACAACACAGACAAATGAAGGATCCCTGTCTGAATGAAGACTTAAGTATCACTTGAAGTGTTCTCAATCAAATAAGTACAAAAACCACTAGATCCATGTCACCCGAGCAATTTTTAAAAAGGCAAGGTTTCTTTTAAAAAAAAAAAAAAAAAAAAACCATTAAGTTTCCAACAAATTCTAAAATGTATACAAGAATTTGACTAGCTTGGTAACTTTTTTTTTTTTTTAGACAAAGATAAATCATTTCAGAACTTTTCCCACCTTTGTGACCTATACAACTCAGTTGAACAACAAACTGAAATCTTTTAGGTGGAGGGAAGTTAACATTTTTTTGGGTATGAGCATCAGCATGGCACATCTTGACTTGGCAATATTTGCCCACTCTGAAAAAAAAAAAAAAAAAAAAAATCGAAATCTGTCAGATTGCGAGGGTATCTCCTGTGCACAGCCATCTTCAGATCACCCCACAGATTTTCTATAGGATTCAAGTCTGGGCTCTGGCTGGCCCATTTCTTCTAGTGAAGCCATTACCTTTGTGGATTTGAGTGTATGCTTTGGGTCATTGTCATGCTAAAAGATGAAGTTCATTTTCATGTTCAGCTTTCTAGCAGAAACCTGAAGGTTTTGTGCCAATATTGACTGGCATTTGGAATTGTTCATAAATTCCCTCTACCTTGACTAAGGCCGCTGTTCCAGCTGAAGAAAAAACAGCCCCAAAGCATGATGCTGCCACCACCATGCTTCACTGTGGGTATGGTGTTCTTTTGGTGATGTGCAGCGTTTTTGTGCCAAAACATCTTTTGGAATTATGGTCAAAAAGCTAATTTTGCACCCTTCTCTTGACTGATGCCCTTTAACTAATCCCTCCGATGCTTTGTAAGCTTTCTGCGGACCATGGCTTTTGCTGTAGGATGAGACTAAGAAAATATCAGGAAAGATCTACTAGAACAGCTGAACTTTAATTGGTGTTAATCAAAAGGCACTTTGCATCATTTTTAACCACATTTTATTTATTTTTAATCCAACCCCCCCCCTCCCCTAAAATAATTTAATTGAGTTGTACAGTTTATAGGTCATATTAAAAATGTGGAAAAAAGGTCTGAAATTATACATCTTTGTCTCATTTATTTATATCACAGAAAACTGAAATTTTAACAGGGGGCGTGCAGACTTTATATCCACTGTACAACTCACAATGACAAAAAAATTAAAAATAAATTGAAATCACATTCTACAGAGCTCAGAGAGGTGAGCTCTGAAAGTCGATTGGAGGGAAGAGACACGCCTTCACACAGCACATGGAAACAGAGCCGAGGCTGTCATAGGTCCCTCCCCTGTCACTATTTTTTCTCTTGGTGTCAAGAAAAACTTGTCAAAAGGCGAGTCATGCTGATAAAGTACACATTAGAGGGATTTGCTTTTATTCATACTTCATGTGAGGTTTGCAACCACTTTAAAATTATGCATTAAAGCTAGAGGTTACAGGTCAGTTACACATGCCCATCCTATTCAAATGAAAGGTAGTGTCTACAATACACACAAATGTCACTTGGTTGTCAATCTTTGTCAGCGTCAAAAACCAAAAGTGGAAAATAAAGTTTTGCAGCTAATAAGAGCGATTTCTCAGGATATATTAAAGCCAAAAAAAATTGTATTTCATAAAAATGGTCAAGATAGATGTAAAGCCAATATAACTATGCATTATTCAGATTCAAACTTTTTATTGGTTATAAAAAGCAAAAAAGGGACAGCATCCATGAACTTGCGCTCATTAACCACCATTTCATTTCTACCTATGCAAAATATTAGGAAAGTTTTTTTTTTTTTAATCCAATCCATTTCCAGAATAAAGGTCATGAATACTAAATGACTTCAGAACACCAAACTCTTTCTTCATTGAGGACACCCTGGCAGAGGTGACGTGTCAATGATCAAGTTTAGGGAACAGTGGCCTAGATACAAGTAACTTATCTGTAACATCCCATTTCATGTAACTATATACAGCACAATAATTGAATGCTGTACTTTTCCTTTTGCCTGCAAGGTGTGGCAAGGCTATTTCTTAGCACCGAGTTCTAGTGTTTCTTGAAGCATAGAAACCAATATTTATCTACAATATACAAATCTTTCGATTTCTCTTGTTTATATTTTTGGTTCTTTTCAGCCTATTGTCACCCTAGTAACTCATCTAAACACATTTTTGTAGCAATACATTTTTTTACAGCAGTTGTCAAGAATGCCTTCAGTTTTAAAGGATTTTACCCTTTAGTTAAGGTACGCAGGCTTAAAAACAAATATTACAGCTGTATTTCCCCTCCAGGAGCTGTAGATGCATATTGGTGTGTACCAGCAGATAAAGCTCGCACTCTTGGTGCCATTTGTGACCCTGCGAGATTTCACTTTATTGCCTCTCCATTTAACAGCAGGATAAGAAGCTATGAGAGGGGGGTCTTCATTGGGACAGACAGTGGGCTGGCTGGATTGAACGACATTCATTTTCTTACTCTTTAACACTTGGTTGTGGATCTGACACCAAGAAAGTCCCATGGGACAATTATCCCCCCCCCCCCCCCATTTCCTGGCTGTTATACCTGTAGTGCGTTCAATTATACAAGTGAAGTTAAAACTTCTGATGTGCATTCTTTTAGGTCTGAAATAGCCAATGGATCAAAATGTCAGGCAGCCTTTTGAAAAGGTGGTGAAGCAATAGCAGTCTGTCTCCCATGTTTCTCCTGGGACAGGCTTCTTCCACAGATGTAAAATACAACCATCCATTAGGAAAATACTACCATCAGCAGCTTAAGGGCTGGTGTCCACAGGTTGTTATCAGAACCAACTCTCCCTACTAGTTTAAACCAGCTTGAAGTAGGTCAAATGCAGGTTGGAAGGTGGGCAATTGCAGGGCACCTGCAAGAAATTCGGAACGATTTGAGAAGTGTCTTAAGCCAATGTCAAAATCACCCCACATGTGCAGCCTAAAGTGTTTCAATACCTAGCCCTAAAGCACAGATAAATCTAGAAGAGACTCCTGCATTGGGCAGTCTTCAATGCTTCAAGTGGTTGTAAAGGCTGAAGGTTTTCAATGCATGAATATATAAAATATTCTGTGGGCTGCCCCCTCCAATGATCACCCGAGTCCAATCTCAATCTAGCGATGTGCACGAGCGCCTTGGCAGTCCCAGGGCTCCCTCCCCTCATTGGTTGAGACAGCAGGTAGAGCCACTGGCTCCCACTGCTGTCAATAATAGCCAGTGAGCCAATGAGAAAGGAGAGGGGGCGGGGCTGAGGCATAGCTCTAAGTGCCTTATGAACACAGGGCTCGGGAGAAAGCATGCACCAGTGTCCCATAGCAAGTGGCTTGCTATGGGGGCACTGATCAAGTGGGGAGGAGCCAGGAGTGCCAGCGGGGGACCCAAGAAGCAGGAGGATCGGGGCTGCTATAAGGATAACAGGTTTATTTTTTTATAAAAGCAGAACCTTTACTACCACTTTAAATTCACACCGACGGCTTAGCAAGACCTAGTTTGCACTTTTGACATCCAATAAAACCTCATCTAAAAGAAGACAACTAGTACTGATCCCTATCTGTACCTGCTTCTTTATATAGCTTGTGTGTTCAATTAGTCATATACAAGAATGTACATTGCTCAACCTACATTTGCCACGTTCCTGCAACAACTACAGATTGAATTCATGTCTTATGTAATGCAATGTTAAAATGGAATTACACAGTATTTACCACAGGACAAAGATCTTTTGTTACCCCCCTTATGCAACAGTCCTGCTACATTAAGAATGTATGATCTAAAGACGCACTCATACAAATTATAGCAACTAAGGCTACAATTATAACACATATAAAAAAAATATACAATTATTAGTGGGATTCTTTGATTTCTGAACCATGAGAAAATTCAAAAATGGGCACTGGGAGATTTACAGGCAGTGTTGGCTTTCACCCTACATAAAATAATTAACTTCCCCTAAAAACTTGCCATAGACCAACAGATTCCGCTATCCACACAACCGAGGTGGGTGGAGCAATCTCCCTTCACTAGGATATAGTATTTTGAAAGCTTCACTTGTCACCGTCAGAATACACTGATCAGCACTGCAGCTGTGCCCATCAAAAGTTTTACAGCATGTCCCATCCACAGAAATTACTTTTGCACCCAACAGCCACACAATGAAGGGAATTTGGCCAAATATCAGTCTATGGCCAGCTAAAGGATAAATTTACCTTTGGGAACATGTTGCATGCATTTTTAGGGTGGAACATGCAACATCGCCCCCCACCCGTGACAGCAGTTTAGGGGAAAAGTTCCCCATACTAACTAGCCGTCCCTTTTTGAAATCAGGGCTACACCCACACAGTTGTGTCATTCATTCACACAGCTGTGTGTGTGTGTGTGTGAGAGAGAATGAATGAACAAGCCCCGACATGCTTGTAATTCTCAAACATGACGCTCTGGAGCGCTGTGGTAGTTCACCGATTCTTCCAGTCAGTGTATCTGCTTGCCCATATGGGATGTACGGATACACAAAGATCTGCAGGAGACCTGCATGACACCCGCAATCTGTTGGTGCAATGCTTTACAGGCGTCAAAAATAAAATTAAAAAAGCTTTTACCTGCAAGAAAAATTTGCTTTTTTTATTTATCAACCTCCCATCCCACCCATGTACATATGAAGTCCCCAGGAGGGATATCCCATCCTGGGAGAACGTCATATTACGTCCTGGGCTTCCCGGCCGTCTAGGGGGAGCGCATCGCATGGGACCCGGTGCGGGTGCCTTCGGCCACGATGTCCCCCGGGCACCCGCGATTAAAGCAGGACCGTGGATCGATGTCCTGTCAGAGGAGAGTGGCCCCTTGTGAGTCCCCGCCCTCAAGTTAGAATCACTCCCTAACCCCTTGATCGCCTCCTAGTGTTTACCCCTTCCCTGCCAGTCACATTTACAAAGTAATCAGTGCAGTTTTATAGCACTAATCTCTGTATAAATGTGAATGATCTCAAAAATGTGTCAAAAGTGTCCGATATGTCCGTCGCAATGTCATGGTCACAATAAAAAAATTAAACAAATGCCATAAATCTATCCCCTATTTTGTAGACGCTATAACATTTGTGCAAACCAATCAATATATGCTTATTGCATGTAGAAGAATACATTTCGGACTTAACTGAGGAAAAAAAAATAAAAAAAAAGTATATTTTTTTAAACTTTGATATTAAATCAAGGTAAAGTGTTTTTTTTTCAAAATTGTCGCTCTTGTTTATAGCGCTAAAAAAACCGCAAAGGTGATCAAATATCAAACGAAAGCTCCATTTCTGGCAAAAAAAAACCAAAGATTTTTCGGGTACAGTGTTGCATGACCATGCCGCAATTGTCATTCAAAGTGCGACAGCACTGAAAAACTAAAAATTGGCCTGGGCAGGAAGGGGGTGAAAATGCCCTGTATTGAAGTGGTTAAAGTGAACTTATCCTTTAAAAGGCATCAGGAAGTCACCTTTCTCCATAAACAGCTTTACTATAAAATATTTGTGACTCAGCACTTGAGGGAGATCTCTCCATCTCAATACCCAGTTCCACTTTACTAAGGCGACTACAAAGGAAGTCTGACTGAGGTAAAAGGACCAATAATCTTTGCCAGGTTTCACAATAGGTGAAGTTGCTGGCAAGCTCCGATGCCTTGAGAATTCTTCAGATACAGGCAGTGTCTGGTTCTTCTAAAAAATAGTCACATGATCCTGTTGGTCTGCTGCCCACTTCAAAAAGCTGCAGCTTGGGAGAAAGGACCAGCACTAAAGCTTAAACTAGTAAAGCAAACTCAATACCAGGGATCCTCAAACTACGGCCTTCCAGCTGTTGTAGAACTACACATCCCATGAGGCATTGTAACACACTGACATTCACAGACATGACTAGGCATGATGGGAATCGTAGTTCCTAAACAACTGGAGGGCCGTAGTTTGAAAACCCATTCTCAATACCATAAAGCAAAAATCAGTATTCAATAGTCTAGTACAGGGATATGCAATTAGCGAACCTCCAGCTGTTGCCAAACTACAAGTCCCATGAGGCATAGCGAGACTGACAGCATCAAGCATGAAACCCAGAGGCAGAGGAATGATATGACTTTTAGTTTGGCAACAGCTGGAGGTCTGCTAATTGCATATCCCTGGTCTAGTAGATAAACGTTCTTATTGTGTACTTCATTTAGAACCCTTTCACACTGAGGCAGTTTTCAGGCGTTTTAGCGCTAGAAATAGCAAAGAAAAAAAAAGAAAAGAAGAGCACCTGAAAACAGCCTCCCACTCTGTGCAATATGTTCTTCACACTCTGGTGGTGCGCTTGCGGGACGTTAGGAAAAGTCCCACAAGCAGCATCTTTGGGAAGCGCTGGGCAGGGGCTTTTTGGGAGCGTTATTTATAGAGCTCCAAAGTGCACAATGAGAAAACCTGATTAAAAATTCCGCTTTCAATGCTTGTGTTCCGCTTTTGGACGACAGCACACAGATGAGAATAGCAGACGAATGATCATCCGTTTTTTTTCTTGTATGTTAGTCTCATATCGAAAACCAATAGGTTACTAAAGTTACGAAAATTCACGTATGACAGAATACAAGTTCCCACAATAATGTAATGTGTTGTATTACATTCGTTTCCAAGCATATGTGGTCTTGGTCTTCGGATTTATTTATTTTTTTAAAACTAATGCGGTCCTAATTAAAAAGGAAAATTGTACATTCTGGTACGGGACAAAAAAATTACAGGTTTGTCTCCTCAGATTTTGCAATCTGATCGTGATCGGCTCTCGAAAGCTGTGTACTAATAAACAGATTATGGTACGATCGCTTCAAAAGCGGTATTTATTTTAGCCGATTTTCTGAATGTGTGTACTAGGCATAATGCTCCTAAAGGAGGCAGCATTCAGTAATTGTTGAGGCAATTGAGCCGACATAAATCATGTCCGTGTGAACTGAAATGTGGACGAGTCAGTCAATTCCAGGTCTTTAAGGCCCCTTTCACACTGGGGCCGGAGGCACGGTGGCGAAATAGCAGTGATATACCGTCAGATTTGCCGCGGGATTCGGCCGATAGCGGTGCGGTATTAACCTCCGCCAGCGGCCGATAAAGGGTTAATACCGCCCGCAATGCGCCCCTGCAGAGGCGCATTGCGGGCGGTATTGCCGCGGTTTCCCATTGTTTTATACACGCCGCTCCTCTCAACGCTGCAAAGATGCTGCTGGCAGGATTTTTTTCTCTCTCCCGCCAGCGCATCGCCTCAGTGTGAAAGCCCTCGGGCTTTCACATTGAGTAAGCAGTGCAGGAGTTTTTCAGGCGGTATAGCAGCGCTATTTTTAGCGCTGTACCGCCTAAAAAACTGCTCAGTGTGAAAGGGGTCTAAGAGTGGATTAACTTCCCCCCCCCCCCCCTCCCTACACAGCAGCAATCCGTTCCAATTTCCTCTGACTGCTCAAAGCACAGCCTCTCCCTGTCCTACTGGGATTTGTGCTAGTACTGTGCCTTGCAGACTGCAGGTGTTTCTGATTTGGCGATCCATCAGAATTGGTGAAGGAAGGGACGTTCCGTCGACGCCATCTTGCTACACCCCGCACTCCTCCACAGTAAGAATACACCAAGAAGGGGCAAGCAGACACCGGAATTTTGCATTTCACACTTATTTTTAACAGTAAAACAGAGCTTATAAGGTCAAATACAGTATTTAGAAATGCGGACGGACTGTTTACATGTGCAATTATAAAATCAGAGGCGTTCTGTGAGATCAGCGGGTTTGCACCTGCTTTTAAAATTGAACACCTAAACAGTCCGTCAGATTTCTAAATACTGCATTTCACCTCATAAGCTCCATTTAGTGTTAAAAATAAGTGTGAAATGCAAAACTCCGGTGGGTGTAACAAGATGTTAGCTTGTCCCCTTCTCAGTTTATCCTTACGGTGGAGGAGTGCGGGGTGTAGCAAGATGGCGGGAAGATGGATAGATGCACACAATCCTGTACTTTCATGTAGCACTTGCCGTTCTGACAGGAGGGAAGGCATGGATCCCGTGTCTGCAAAAGCAGAGACATGGATCAATGTCTCCCCCTAGTAAAAAGCGGCTCCCACACTAATAAAAAAAAAAAAAAAAAAAACAGGCAAGGCAGTGTTAACCCTTTAAATCGCCCCTGTTAATCCCTTCCCAGCCATTGTCATTAGTACAATGACAGTGCATATTTTAAGCACCGATCACTGGTTCCCCAAAAAGTGACAAGTGTCAGTGTCTGATTTTACACTGCTATAAGTCGCTGATTGAGATTGATTATATATATATATATATATATATAATCAATCACCACAGGGCAAATCTGCACATTCCAGAGGGTTGGGGTCATGCAGCCTCTTAGGACAGAGAGTAGAATGAAAACTTGTCCTAAAAGCTTTAACCAGACACTGAAGTCACAAGATTTCTATATACGGCTGATGAGAAAACGTATTTAGCAGTTTATGTTTACTAAAATAATTGCATCTCAATGCCGTGTACTGTGGGAGACCAGATATAGTGAATGCAGGGCCCTGGGTTTCGTAACACTTGAAAGCTGAACTTGTTTTAGGTCTCCAAATCTTGTTTTTAACTCATCTTTTGATACAAGGACGATAAAGATTTTTGTACACCAACATCACAGGGTTCCTAAACTACAGACTGCAACACATGCCAGAAGGAAGGAATTTGAGGGTGCCCTACGTCATTTCTGGTCAGTTTAGGAGGCACCTGCAATTCCTCTGTCACTGCCAACAGCACTGCCTCTTTCACATTTTGTGAGGACTCGAGAAAATGCCACTTTAACCCCTTTGCATCAACTGTACGCACATTTGTGGCCTCGGCTTTAGGGGGTTATACTGGGATGATGCCTACAGCTGCAATAGTGATTAGCGTTTTTTTCAATGGATCAAAAATGTTAACGCTGAAGAGTAACGTTTGAGCGTTTATCAGCGTTCCAGCGTTTTTACAGCTAAAAAACATCTCTCAGAACCCACTAGTTTTTTTTTTACACTGCTCAAAACTGCCGATAACAGCCTATGTGTGCATGGACACATAGGATAACATGGAGCGTTTAATGACTGTAGAAAATAAATAAAGTCTACTACCAAAAAACAGCTGCTGTAAAAAAAAAAAAAAAAAAAAAAGTCCAGTGTGCACGAGGCCTGAAAGAGGAAATGCCTGGATTTCCCCCATTCGATGGGGAAAAGGTAATCATGCGCATTGTATTCTGGCAGTGTTGCAGTGGATTGTTCTTTACAGCCCAATGATATTCTAGAGGAAGTGCCTAAAACATAGATAAAAGAGCAGCTCTAGTCAACACTTTTTAGCTTTGGATAAGTAGGGAATGGTTAGCCTGTCTTTTTACCGCTATCTGCATCCCCCAACACTATTTGTTTTGGCAACCATTGTCACTGAGAAACAAAGTGACGCAAAAACACAATTTTTTTAAGAGAAAGGTATAATCTAATGGCGATAACTGTCTAAGGGCTCTTTCACAAAGGCGGACTGATCGGGTCCGCCTAAAAAACCTGACAGACGGACCCGATCAGAACATTCAGTCTCCTCTATGGAGCAGCGGCATCAGACATGTATGTGTCGGTTGACAACGGCCAACATCTGATAAAAAACCAGACAGGCAGTTCATTTACATCTGACCAGCCAGGCATCTGCCTAACCAGCAGGGTTCAGCAGACAGATTCCCCGCTGAGCAGGTGGAGTTCAACGGAGCCCACCTCGTGTGGAAGTGGCACAAGAGGGAAACTCCAATTTCCTGTTGAGTCTCTGGTACAGGAAATTAGGAAAAATAGGTAGTTTCCCCAATGGTACAAAGACGACAGCAACATTGTATGTATGTATGTATATATATATATATATATATATATATATATATATATATATATATATATATATATATATATATATATATATATATATATATATATATATATATATATATATATATATATATATATATATATATATACACACACACACACACACACACATATATATATATATATACACACACACACACACACACACACACACACACACACACACACACACACACACACATATATATATATATATATATATATATATATATATATAATTTTTTATTACGGGAGCACAGACATCCGGATCTTTTTGCACTTGAAATTCAAATATACTGGTTTGTGGCTTTCCGTCTCCTTCCTCTTGGCAAGAGAAGTATACAATGAGCAGTTTCAATACTAGCAACGATACACCTCTGCTACAACAAGACACGTGCAGCAGTAATTTGGCAAATTAGCAAAATTGTCAGAAGCCAGCAAGTCATTACCAATCATACTGCAAGTTCTACTATAGTACAGTCTATACTACCTTATATTAGAATGGCTGTGAACTCTCAAACAGGCAACCAAGGTCCCTGTAAAAGTTGTTAAAAAATGGTCAACATATCCAGTATTCTGGAAGGCATACACAGAATGTAGAGTGGTGCAAACAAGACAGGGTTCATAAAAAGGAAAAACACTCACCAGCATGTTGTCAAACGAGGATGAGTGTGTGAAAATGAAGAGCTCATGTATGAACGCCTGCATGCCATTTTGACATTCACATGAAAATGTCCCTCCGCTTTTTAGGAAAAATAAATAAATAAAATTGCTGCAGGAGGAATGCAAACTTTTCCTGTGCACGTACAAGTTTGTATGGACTTGTGCAAGGGATCGATGTGTCACCAGAAGACGACATGTAGCAGAGCTTTAAAGCTTTATCAACAATGGGTGTGTCAATACTGGCAATCCCATTAGATAAATTATCCAGCACTAGAGGGGAGGAACACCAGATTACGTCAACCATCAGTTGATTATTTCTTTATTCTAAAGGAATCTAGTCATTCTGAATTGATCACATTAAGTTAACTAAGAATAATTTACTAGAGACCCAATAGGGCAGGGATATGCAATTAGCGGACCTCCAGCTGTTGCAAAACTACAAGTCCCATCATGCCTCTGCCTCTGGGTGTCATGCGTGTGGCTGTCAGAGTCTTGCTATGCCTCATGGGACTTGTAGTTCTGCAACAGCTGGAGGTCCGCTAATTGCATATCCCTGCAATAGGGGATATTTAATAAAACCTGAGCAAATCAGAATCGAGTGCAGCTGTGCACAATAGCCAATCAGCTCCTTACTTCAGCTTGGGTTAATTAAGCTTTAACAATAAAACCTAAAAAAGGGGTTCACACTACTGTGATGCACTTTTGATGTGATATTCCGTGGGATTATGTAGTGTGACTTTGGGTGCGGTTAGCGCATTCTATGGAGCCAAATCACACTGAAATGGCACTAAACTAGCACAGGAACCTTTTCCCAAAAATCGCATCGCACAGTTGCATTGAAGATACCCAGGTTGAGAACCACTGCTCTAGTGGAAGGAACAGAGGACTGTGAACCTATTTTTTGTGCAGCTAGTCATTATTGAAACACAGAGCAGTAAAGTAATACATCAGATAATACCTTGGGTCTATTCAATACCTAAATCACAGGTATTCAAAAACAAAGCCTGCACTACAAAACCAGACATACAAAATCACACTATTCTAAAGCATATAAAAACCACAAGTTGATATACCGATCATTTCTGTACAACTGCCCTGTTGGATTTTAGCCGCTCGATCAGCGATGCAGGCAATAGATTACAGTGCTTATCAGAGTATTCCGATGGCAGGAAACTCTCCTAAAGTGCATCCTAGAATATGCACCTTCAAAACCATTCAGCAATGGCAGCTTCCATCTTATATTGTCAGGCAACCCTTTCACTACCAGAACCATGTTAAAATGCACATTCTAGGCCTGAAAACTACTGTTCCATCTATCAGGAGAGGACTAGGCAGACATGATAATGCTTAAAACATGTAATCTTTATTTAGCAAAGCTGAACAGCCCCGCCAGGGGGCGGTCCCTCTGGTCATAACCCCTCACTGCAGTGAGCAGCTCAGTTCGTCAAAAAGCAGTACAAACCTAAAAAGGAGGGGTGGGTGCCGTGTCCGTCCATGGACTTCAGAGAAAAGGATTTTACGGTGAGTACAAAAATCCTATTTTCTCTTTTGTCCATGGACGGACACAGCTTCCTTATACTGTTGATTGTAGGGACGTCCCCAAGCAGCGTAAAAAAAACGAGGGGTGGGAACAGCAATCAAAAGTCAAACTTCACCCCAACACACCAGTGCTCAACAGAGGAGTTGCAACATTTAAACCGCTGCCTGCAAAACTTTGCAGCCGAAGCAAGTATCCAAAGATGCACTTACATCAACCTTGTAAAACTTAATAAAGGTGTGAACGGACGATCAGGTTGCCTCCTTGCACACCTGTGAGACAGACGCTTGATGTCGGAAAGCCCAGGAGGCACCAATAGACCTGGTCGAATGCGCCGTGACAGGAAAGGGAGGCACCCGCCCTTTCAGGGCATAAGCCTGAATCACAATCTGTCTGATCCACCGAGAAATGGTGGCTGACGAGACCGCCAGGCCTTTCTTTGGACCAGACACAGATACAAACAGGGAGTCTGACCTCCGAAACAGAGCCGTAGCAGACAGATACATTCCCTAGACGTGGTACGTGCTCTGCGGGTGTAACGCAGCCTCCTTGGGATGCGACGGCCGAGGACACAAAGATGGAAGTACAATTTCCTCATTTAGATGAAAAGCAAAAACCACCTTCGGAAGAAACGAAGGCTGCGGGCGTAGCACTGCTTTATCCCTATGGAGGACCAAGTAGGGGAACTTGTAAGACAAGGCCGCCAACTCCGAAACCCATCTGAGATGCAATGGCCACTAGAAAGGCAACTTTCTGGGAGAGTGTCAGGAGAGGAATCTCTCCGATGTTCTCAAAGGGGGGTTCCTGAAGTGCTGAGAGCACCAGATTCAAATCCCACAGAGGTCGTGGTGGTCGAACCGGAGGAGCCACATGTCAAACCCCTTGAACAAAGTGCTCACTACTGAGTGAGTCGCCAAGAGTCGTTGAAAGAAAACAGCCAAGGCTGAAATCTGCCCCTTAAAATGGTGCCCAAGGCAAGTTTCTGATCCACGCTGCAAAAACAGTAGGATCCTAAAAACTGAATATGTATGCGGATTAGAGGTCGACCGATATCTTGCCTTTAAGATATCGGCATCGGCCGATTATTATGAAAAATAGGCCGATTATCTGGCCGCCTGCCCGCCGCTGACTTTTTTTTTTCTTTTTTTAGTTTAGGAAGTCGTCCAACCAGCGGGCCGGTAACAGCCAATCGGCGGCCGCCGCTGCCGACATCCTCCACTGTAAAAAAAAAAAAAAGTCCCGACGTGCTGCGCGCCATTGCCTCTGCCTACAAAACCCCAGAATGCAGCGCGGGCCGGTAACTGCCTGCCAGCGCAGCATGTCAGGGGACATTTTTTTCCCCAGAGTGGAGGATGTCGGCAGCGGCGGCCGCCGATTGGCTGTTACCGGCCCGCTCTGCATTCTGGGGATTGTAGGCAGAGGCGGGGCAGCACGTCAGGGCAAGGGACGAATGGAACTTTGTGCTAGGCTAGGAGATGGAACGGAGCCTGGAGCGCTCCGCTGGTGGGCATTGATGAGGTGGCAGTGAATATTGGGCTGTACTGGTGGGCACTGATGAGGTGATGCACTGGTTGGCACTGATGTGATGCACTGGTGGGCATTGATGACGTGGCACTGATGGGCTGCACTGAGGTGGCACCGGTGGGCACTGATAAACACCAATGAGGTGGCACTGATGGACACTGATAGGCTGCACTGGTGGGCACTAATGAGGTGGCACTGGTGGGCACTGATGTGGAACTTATGGACACCGATAGGCTCCACTGGTGGGTACTGATGAGGTTGCACTGGTAGGCACTAATAGATACCGATAGGATGCACTGATGGGCTGCACCAGTGGGACCGATAGACTGCACTCCACCCCACCACCCTAAACAATTATCTCCTCCCCACCTCTCCACCCTATGTTTTTTGAGATGAAGGAAAAAAAAAAACGGCCTAAAATATAGGCCGCAAAAATCGGCAACACATATCGGCTGCCCCGATGTCCAAATATCAGCATCGGCCAGAGAAAAACCCACATCGGTCGACCTCTAATGTGGATGCCACCCCATCTCTTTGCACATAGAGATGCAAGCCTTCCATGTGCGATGGTAAATCTTCAGAGAAGACTTCCGTGCCCTCAGCATGGTGGAAATTACCAAATCAGATAGGCCGAGGTCCTTCAGCACCTGCCTTTCAACAGCCACGCCATTAAAGCCAGTGACTGTAAAGAAGGATGAAGAATGGGACCTTGTGACAGAAGGTCTTCTCACAACGGCATCCACCACTAGTCTTACCAGGGATGCCAAAGCCAATCTGGGGCAATTCTGATCATCGGGATCCCTTCGGGCCTCCGCTCTGAAGCGGACGAGGAAGCAGTTTCAACGGGAAAAAAAAAAAAAAAAGGAATAAATTAGCCGATACTGACCCCACGGGGCTACCAACGCATCTGTCGCGTCAGCCCAAGGATCTTTTGACCTGGCCACGAACCTCAACACCTTTCGATAGAGTTGAGAAGCCAGGAGATCTACGTCTGGCTCGCCCCATCTCAGGTAAAGGAGGTGAAATACATCCAGGTGTAGTGACCATTCTCCTTGGTCCAGCATCTGGCGACTGAGGTAGTCCACTTGCCAGTTGTGTACCCCCGGAATGTATACGGTCGATAGAGCCGGTACGCTATTCTCTGCCCACCGCAAGATGTGAGCGACCTCTGAAGCGGCTGCTGCCACGCTTCTTGTTCCTCCTTGATGGTTGACATACGCCAGCGCCGTGGCGTTGTCCGACCGAATCCTGATCGGACACCCCTGTAGCCTCTCCGACCATGTGGAGAGGCACTGCCTGATCGCCCGGAGTTCCAGGCAGGACAAAAAATAAATAAATCTGAGTGCTGACTGCAGTGAGAGGGGTTATGACCAGAGGGACCCCCCCCCCCCTGGGCAGGGCTGTTCAGCTTTGCTAAAGAATACATGTTTTAACCATTAACTAGTCCTCTCCTGATAGACAGAACATAACCCTACAGTACCAAGTATAAGGAAGCTGTGTCCGCCCATGGACAAAAGAGAAATGCATTGGTGCTGCAACTGCAAAAGAGTGCATCTTTACGGTATTGTGCATTCCTGGGTTGAACGCTTGCGACTCTCACTGCGATAAGCTGACAAGACTCACAATATCCACTGTGCAATCTAAGGCCCAGGTGGTGGGAAGGAAGGATAAACATGTATTGTGTCACCTACAGGGTGCGCAAGCATTAAAAGCTTGCAAAACTCAACCATGAAGACCAATATATTGCAGCTTACCGCACAAGTTTTCTCAGGCGTGCCGGTAAAAACTAAACTTGAAACAACGGTGAGTGGTGGGAGGAGACAATTTGATTAGTGATGGATTAGAATATCAAAAATGTTCTTAAAATGAAAAGTTAGATCAAATTTCTTCTAGTATTTAGGTAGCTTTAGGCTTCCCATAGATTTATCGAATCTTGACTGGGTTAGCAGGGATCAGCTGAGATTCAATCCATCTATGACAGGCTGGTTGTACCCAAGCTGATCGATTGACTTGGGTACAACCAGCCGGTCAGATGTTTTTTTTTTTTACATGCAATTACTGCCATCGGCTATAGCCACTAGTAGTAATCATTGTGTTTTGCCAGCTGGGAAAACCCACCTCAGCAGAAGACAATAGCGCTGAAGACAGTGTTGATGGGGGAAATCAAGCGATTTACTTTCCTTCCACCAGTGGTGGAAGGGAAAAAAAAAAAAATGCATAATCTATGGGTTGTTTTAGAGTCTTTGTTCTCGCAAAAGGTGAAGCCATAATCAAATTATAAAAGCAATGTTTACCCGGGCAAGTGTGTCACCAGATTTGAAAACAATTGCATTAGTCACTGATTTGACTTCCCTTCAACAATAGAGCTGACCTAGAAAGATTGGCTATGTAAACCTAGAGGCTGTCAAGCGTATGTTTTATGTTGACTCGGCCAGACATAACTTAGGGGTTGTAGAGGCAGTTATTTTATCTTAATGCATTCTATGGTTCGCAGTAGGGTTGTCCAGATACCGATACCAGTATCGGTATCGGTACCGATACCGAGTATTTGCGCTAGTACTCGTACTCGCGCAAATACTCCCGATACCAAAATAGAATACTTTTTTTTTTTTTTTTTTGTGACATCGAACACAAATTGGATGGCACCATTGGATGGCACTGATAGGTGGCACTGGCATTGATTGAATGGCACTCATAAATGGATGGCACTGATAGGTGGCACTGGCATTGATTGGGTGGCACTGATGAGATGCACTAATAAGCTGCCTCCCTGCACTGATGCACTAATGGGCACTGATCTGCACTGATAGGTGGCACTGGCTAGCTGCACTTTTGGGCACTGGCACCGATGAGCTGCACTGACAGTGATCACTCCTTCAATGATATGTAGTTTTCCAGTACCGTATGCTAAAAAACAGCCCCACACCATGATGTACCAGTTCTTCATAATTCTAAAGAAAATATCTTTGGTCTGTATTGTGGTTTGAAAACGGTCACATGACATTAAAAAAAAGTATCGGTATTCGGTATCGGCGACTACTTGAAAAAAAGTATCGGTACTTGTACTCGGTCCTAAAAAAGTGGTATTGGGACAACCCTAGTTCGCAGGGTGCATTCCCTGCCTGCAGAATACAAAGATTACTCCTAGTGGCTATAGGTGCCGCCAGTAAATCTCATGTAAAAAATCCGACAGGCTGGTTGCACTGGTGTAGATCAATAGATTGACTTCAGTACAATTTAGGGCTGCAACTAACGATTATTTTCATAATCGATTAGTTGGCCGATTATTGTTTCAATTAATCGTATAATAGCCTTAAAATAATTTTTTTTTAAAATTTTCACATTTTTTTGGGCCAATTTGTTGTTGGGCAGATTACAAAACACAAATTGCCGCAAAAACACATTACATTCTTTTCTGCAGCTTCTTCATTGAAGTATATTGAACCAAAAAATAACTAAATGGCACCGGTTTGCCTTAAAAAGTCCTTGCCCTTTCCAAATACGCAACAGCTGGAAAAAAAATCATGGATGTGAACGTGTCCCATAGGAAAATGTGTAACTAAACTGTAGAGTGTTTCTGCAAACAGCACCAAAACACAGGAGGTGTGAACCCCGGCCTGAGATGTTTAGTAACATAATGGGGTTAAAAAAAACAAAAATAAAGTACAAAAAGAGCAAATAATCGCTACTGTAGGGGTTCATTTTTTTTACTGTGGGACAGCGAAAGTAATATTTACAGTAGCGACTTTTTTGTACTATAAAGGGCTAATTTTAGTTGTTTTAACCCATGTTACTGGCCGATTAATCGATTATGAAAATTGTAATCGATTAATTTCATAATCGATTAGTTGTTTCGGCCCTAGTACAATTAGCCTGCCCATACAGGGATCGAATTTCGGCCGGTCCCTGCTGAACTGGCCCAAATACGATCTATAGCTGGCTTAAACCCTCAAGCACATGGTTCCACCCCTTTTCACACTCAAATTGGTAAATAGATCCACCAAATTAAAAATTACTTACTTTGAGGACCAGTGTACCCCTTTTTTGTCTGCTTTATCAATAAAACCCTCATGATATGGATGACCCAAATAAAAAGGTTAGGTCAAAAAAAAAAAAAAAACACTTAAAGGACAAGTTCACCAGTCTAACCCTCTTTTGGGTGCAACATGCTTCAATACATCCACCTCCTGCAACCAATGCTCCCTGCTCTGCGACAGCTGGTGGGGGAGGGGGATGATCTTCTCCCTACACCTGCTGTCACTTTTTTTTTTTTTTTAAAGTGCCACACAGGCACGTC
Organism: Rana temporaria; assembly: GCF_905171775.1. Taxonomy (NCBI): domain Eukaryota; kingdom Metazoa; phylum Chordata; class Amphibia; order Anura; family Ranidae; genus Rana; species Rana temporaria. The sequence continues at coordinate 147,472,322 of NC_053492.1, read as the reverse complement.
ATTCAGTCACAAAGTCCTGACCGATCCCCATTGTGACAGTGGGTGGGGGATCCCTCCCCCATACCCAACTAAAAAAAAAAGTCACAGCTTCACCCACCCAGCTGAGACAGCTTGTAGTTTTCAATTAACTGCAAGGGCGCCAATGAGTGCTCCTGTAGCTCATGGATTCTCACTGCAGTTCAGTGGCTGTCTGACCATAGGGAAAGACAGCTGACAGTCTGCAGGGTCCTGGCATTGCACCAGTGTTCTGCTTATCACCAGTGCAATGCTTTACAGGCTGTGATAAACAACAACAAAAAAATATTATTATTATTAATAATAAGTTGTGCCTGCAAAAAGTTGGGCATTTTTTTTGAAAGGTGAACAACTTCTTTGAATAAATATGCAAACAATTTTATTTAGTTTTTGTTGGAGTGAGGAATGGCTTAAAACCCCAGGAGGAAAAACTCTCAAAAAAAGGAGAAATACATGTCCAGAGAGTAGTGGTCAACAGCTCATTCTCTAAATGGACTATGATTGTTAGTGTGCCGCAGGGCTCTGTCTTGGGTCTAATATGGCTTTAAGATGGCCAGAGATCCTTTTCTTGCCTTCAGTCATCAGGCTGAACAATAAATAAAATTAACAGATTCTTTCATCCACACGTCTGACAAACAAAAAGATTGAAAATGCGCTCAGCCCTAGCTGAACAGCCAGAATTTTGACCCATCTTTAGCCAAGCTCAACTTGTGATTGAGTTTGATTTCAGTGTTTAGTGACGATACAAATCTGCAATAAAATTCCAGCAGCGTTACAGACAGATCAATACATGGTCAACTTGGGGTGACCAACTAAATGGCAGGTGAGGTTCAATATTGACAAATGTAAAGTTATGCATTCGGGTGCTAAAATGGATGCATAAATCTGATGACTAATGCAGGCCATAGATGCCATTTTCTTTCCTGCAACCACGAATTGCAGGAAAGAAAATCACTTGGATTCCCCAACATAGTCAGTGTTTACTGGGAAATGCCTCCCACTGAGCCATTATGTTCTCCCAGCATGGGGGCACAGTAAGCCGAGAGCACAGCGATTGCTGCAAGCAGCTATAGCCGCTGGCAAGAATTGCATACTGGAAATCTGACATGTTGGTTGTACCAAAGTCGATTAATGGATCGACTTGGGTACAATCAGACTGACCATAGTTTGAATCTCGGCAGGTCCCTGCTAAAAAACAATCCAAAATTCAAACCATCCATGGCCACTTAAGATTTGGGGGTCTTTGTAAATCAGACTTCGCAATAGCGCGCAAAGCAAATCTGCAATTAACAAAAGCTAGCAATATACTCTTGTATTAAAAAAGGTATACATTACAATCAAAAGAAACACATAAAACGTTGCCCTTTAGAAACTGGTAATACTGGTTTGGTCTGATCTTGAATATAAAAGTTCAGCTTTGGTCACCAATCCACAGATGGTTCTTGAACTAGAAAAGGTTCAGTGTTTGGAAACAAAACTAATAAGAAGGTTGGGAGGACCTCGGTTATAAAAACAATTGCAAAGAGTTGCTCACTGCGAGAAGACATTAAAAGCACAATACACATATATATCAAGGTGATTAAATAGACTAAAGCTGCATTCACACCTGAGCGTAGCGTTTTGCCACTTTTTTTTTACCGTGATTTGTCGCAGCGTTTACCGCGATTTCGGACAGGTCTAGGGTCACCAATGTTAAAAACAGAAAAAACGCTCAATTCGAACAAAAAAGGTCCAGAACTTGTTTGAGCTTCAGGCGTTTTGGAGTGGAGATGTGAACCATCTCCATTAAGAATAATGTATTTTTTCACCTCTAGCGTTTTGGAGCTTCATGCTTCAGGCGACAAAACGCTCAGGTGTGAATGCAGCCTAATAACTGGCTTATTCCAAAGGTCTATGAAAAAGATGTGTGGCCACAATTTAAGATGTGATGAAATTAGGTTTAATCTTAAACTGCAAACAAGGTGTTTTACTGTTAGGGTAAAGAGCAATTCACCTTTACACCTAAAAATGAAAGATGAATTACCAACACATTCCCGCTGAACTTATCCATTGTGTTGAGAATCAAGAACACTCATTGGTCAGTGCTGTCATGTGACCGTGGTAACCAATGACCATTAGCAACTGCCAATGCCATACTGTTACACGGTCACCAGTATAGACTGGTACACAGAAAGCCATGATCAGCAGATGATTTTTAGCACAGCAGAGAAGGGCAATGGGGACCAGAAAAACAGGCAGGGTGATGCGATTTTATCATTCATTTTTATGTTAAAAGATGAATTCCCCTTTAAAATTTGATAGAAGTTGGATCTAGGGTAGAGGTCGACCGATATATCGGCCGGCCGATATATCGGGCCGATATTCAGTCATTTTGGAGAAATCGGCATCGGCCGATTATTATCCAAATGTGGCCGATATTTAGCAGATCTGCATCAGCAGAGTGTGGAGAAGGAAGGAGGAACATGGGGTTCCCCCTCCCTTCTCCACACTGTCTGCAGAGCAGTGCCGTGTGTGTGTGAAGGAGAATGGAGCTGTCGGGCTGATGTCGGGGTGGGCGGGACCCGGGGTGGGCGGGACTCAGCTGTCCAACACCAGCCAATGGGATGAGATCATTGGCTGGATAGCTGCTGGGTCCCGCCCACCTCCAACATCACGATGAATCTGAGCTCCTCTCTCTCTCTGCTCTCACAGTTTCACAGCACATAATGTAGCTGAATGTGTGAAACTCTCTCTTCATACAGTTTCACAACTGCTGCAGAGAGAGAGAGGAGCTCAGATTCGTTGCGATGTTGAAGGTGGGCGGGACCCGGGGTGGGCGGGACTCAGCAGCTATCCAGCCAATGATCTCATCCCATTGGCTGGTGGACAGCTGAGCCCTGCCCAACCCGGGTCCCGCCCACCTTCAACATCGCAATGAATCTGAGCTCCTCTTTCTCTCTGCAGCAGTTGTGAAACTGTATGAAGAGAGAGTTTCACACATTATCCGCTACATTATGTGCTGTGAAACCTGTCAGTGCCATCTGCTAATGCCAAGCCGGCCAGTGCCACCTGCCAATGCCATGCCAACTAGTGCCACCTGCCAATGCCAACTAGTGCCATCTGTTAATGCCATCCAGTGCCACCTGTCAATGCCATCCAGTGCCACCTGCCAGTGGCAACGCCATCCAGTGCCACCTGCCAATACCATCCAGTGCCACCTGCTAATGCCATCTAGTGCCATCAAGTGCCACCTGGCATTGCCAGTGCCATCCAGTGCCACCTGCTAGTGCCAACTAGTGCCACCTGCCAAGGCCATCCAGTGCCACCTGCCAATTAGTGCCACCTGCCAGTGCCAACCAGTGCCATCTGCCAGTGCTAACTATTGCCAATTAGTGCCACCTGCCAGTACCATCCAGTGCCACATGCCAATTAGTGCCACCTGCCAGTGCCAATTAGTGCCACCTGCCAGTGCCAATTAGTGCCACCTGCCAGTGCCAATTAGTGCCACCTGCCAGTGCCACCTTAGTGCCACGTGCCAACCAGTGCCACCTGCTTTTGCCAATTGGTTCCATCCAGTGCAATCTGCCAGTGCCAATTAGCGCCACCTGCCAAAAAATAAAAAATCGGCCTAAAATAATCGGCCGCAAAAATCGGCATCATATATCGGCCATCGGCCGCCCCAAATTCTAAATATCGGTATCGGCCAGAGAAAAACCCATATCGGTCGACCTCTAATCTAGGGATTATCAGATGGTCAAAAAAACAAAAACAAAAAACACACACACACACACACACACACACTTAGGATCGAAGAAAATTAAAACACCAAGAGCCCTTTCACACTGGGGTGGTGCGGGAAAGGCCCTTATTTTTTTATTGGTAAAGGTGCCGCTGGCTTTAACCCCCCCCCCAAAAGGGGTTAAAGGCGCCCTCTTAGCGCTGCTTTCAAAGCGACACCCATGTCAATGGGCGGGGAGTGGTGTATACATTGCTCCCGCTCCAGGCCAAAGATGCCGCTTGCACTTTTTTCCTGTCCTGCAGTGTGAAAGCCCTGGATTGGCTTGATAGACACATTTCAGGCGCTATTTTTTTGCGGAAAAAATGCCTGAAAAGCGCCCCAGTGTGAAAGGGGGAGTCTCACACACACACACACACACACACAGTGTTTTGGGATTTTTTTTGGATCTGCATGCCTTCATCAAAACATTTTTTAGTTGCATGCAACCGCTACCACTGCATGGATAATTGAGAACCTTCACAGTACATTTCTTTACTGCTGGGCTATGCAACACAAAAGGAGATCTGCTCACGTGCGTGACAAAGCTTACAAACAATGCAAATATTTTATTAGATACAAATATCTTTAGCAAATTGCTCATACCCAATACCTCTAGGCAAGACGGGCTCTTACAAGGATGAATGTCAATGTACCTCATCGATATGCCCCAATTACTTTAGGGTCATGGAGAGGCCCTGTATACAGCAGTGCATGGTAATGAGACTTTCCCCTGCACACTGCTCAAATCTTTTTGTACCCCTCGCCAACAGCAAGAATGAGACTTGATTGACGAACAGGGCAGTTAAGGATGGGTTCTGGAAGCAAAGCAAGGGGCTTTTCCCAGTTGTGCTGTCTTGCCCTATAGTCCAAAAAAACAAACACGCACACACACACACCTCAAACTGCCACTGAAGAGGCTGTTTTACCAAGTAGCTGATCAAGTGTCATTCAGTACATCAAAACTGGTGGTGTAATATAGCAACATGCTGGTGCCCCACCAGGGTGGATTTGATTTAAATCACTAGTAAAAAGGATCGATTCAAACTCAATTTAAATAATTTTTTAAAGAGCAACTCATCTGTCCGGCAGCGGCTCCTCCTCTGACCCACTGTTGACTCCCATTCTCTTTAATCAATTCAGCCCCGGGAGAATTTACCCCCTTCCGGGACAGGCCATTTTTTTTTTTGCGATACGGAACGGTGTTGCTTGGTCCAAACAAAATTTACATTCTTTTTTTCCCACAAATAAACTTTTTGGTGGTATTTGAATACCTCTGCGGGTTTTTAATTTTTTAAACAAAAGAATCAGTCTAGGCCAATATTTATGCTACTTTAAAAAAAAAAAAAAATATTGCAATAAGCATATATTGATTGTTATAGCATCTACAAAATAGGGGATAGCTTTATGGTATTTTTATTTTCTTTAACTAGCAATGGTGGTGATCTTTTTTAAAATTGGGACTGCGACGGACAGATCGGACACTTGACACTTTTGGGACCATTGACATTTATACAGCGATCAGAACTAAAAATAGCCACTGATTACTGCATGTCACTGGCAGAGAAGGGGTTAACACTAGGGGGCAATCAAGGGACCAAGTGTGTTCCCTAGGTGTGTTTCTAACTGAGGGGATGTGACTGACTAGAGACGGATGGCTGTTCATACTCTGTAGGAACAGTCAGTCAGTGAGTCAATCTGTTTCTCCTCCCATCAGAACAGGGATTTGTGTGTTTTGAATGTAAGGACTCATTCTTGCTAGTAGTTAGAAACTTTTATTAGTTCCAAAACGAAATGAAGGTTTCCCATTTAGAATAATAAGCTATCGGGGTTAGTAAAACAGTGATATCAGAACTGATGCAGGTCGTACAGTTTGTAGTGTACACAGATTTGCAAAACAATGGGATAAAAAGGAATATTTCTGATGATTACTGTGACATTGTGTCATGCTCTCAGCTTGCATTCATTGAATTTACCAAAAATGTTATATTGCAGAATATACAACCTTGTGCTACATAACTAAGCTCCATTTCATGTTAAATAAACTAATTAAATAATGTACCTTACATAGAAAACCATCTTTAGATAGATTGTTACTCCCAAAGGATCTTATAAAAATAGATAAAAAAAAAAAAGTTTTTATTTAATCATTGATTTGTATCCAGCCTGTGCCCCACATCCATTTTTGCAGTGAATAAGAATACTCATAACAGCACTAAGGCTGCAAGGACCCAACTACATGTGGTAGGGGGAACTTTAATTTAAAAGCAGGTGCAATAGTTTTTCTTACAAGCAATTCCAATAGTGTGTAGATGGCCAATGGCTTTGTTCAAGGCATATCAAAAATGAGAAAAAATAAATAAAATAAAAAAAGTTAAGAAATGGAATTTAATTCAATCTAATATTGTCTTTCATGTCGGTACAATGAAATCTGAAGCATTTTATGTTATAAACTTACAGGTAACCTATTGCTACTCTTTTTTCTGCCTACATCAGCTATGCAAAAAGTGGATTTTTTTTATTTGATGAGGCCATATTCTATTTTGGCCACCAGATGGCACTCAAACAAAAAAAACCCAGCAAGATTTACAAGCATTCATATAAGACTACTGAAACGCTTCAAGAACGTGTTTTAAAAATGAAGACAGTATATAAATATGTACAAAAATGTCACTGTACATAACAAAGTTAGGAAATAGTTCTTTTGTATTTACCTTCCCTCAAACAATGTACAGTATTATGCAATAGAACAGCTCAATAGAAGGCTAGGACAATTAAAGTAAAGCAGACAAGTATTCTGAGGTAAAGCAAAAAAAAAAAAAAAAAAAATATATATGATATATTAAAATGAAAATCATTCTCCATTTGTTTTAAGAGATCCAATGAAGAGCTGCTCAAAAATGTTTTTTTTAATCTCAAAATATAAAATTCCTGCATTCAGGAAATATGTCCTTGAGCGAATAAAACCGAGTTTATTCGCTACATAGGCCAAACCGCACATGTGTGTGAACCCCAAGTTAACGTACAAATGGGAGTTCCATGTGTGGCCGATACCTTATCCCAAAAGGACAACTTCACATTTTCACTAAAATACATGGGGGCACCAGCGGGTTAAACATTGTGCGGTTTTCAAATAGCGTTCTTTTGTTTTTATGCCTTCATAGTAGGCCATGACCAACATCCCAAAAGCCGGCCACAAAAACTCCCACGGAAGTGATCAGCAGCATACTGCGCACATTTCTGAGGGGCTCCAAACATTAAGACACTCATTCCCAGCATCACAGGAGCGAGTGTGCTGGTTGGCAACAGAAAAGAATGGACAAGACGGAGGTGAAGGCAATCACCTTTACAGCGAATTACATTTCTACAGGAGTTTTGTTTTGGGCACCTGCACATTACAGTAGATCACCTTTCAGAGGGTCTTCCACCAGCAATGTGAGGTCTGTGCTTTCCTCATCGACTCCGTCATCAACATCTTCCCCTAGATCCAAGATTTTTTTAATTTCCTGGCCACAGGTGACAACTGCATGTACGGCAAGCTGCGAAAGTGCTGCAGTCAATGGCGAAAAAAAAAAAGAAAGAACCGCCACACGTTAAAAAAAAAAAGTTTATGGCAAAAGACACATGTAGAGTCTTTGACCGTAAATACCCATCTGCCAGCAATTTTTTTTAACTGTAGTTGTGCTTTGAAGTGCACCGCTTTTATGAATTTGTTTCCAGCAACTGTAATCAATTATTAAAATGTAATAACGGGGGGAAAAAAATTAAAATAAAAAGCGAAGGAGCTTCCCTAGCAGCAAGAGCAATACAAATGACAGGAATTATTAAACCCTTCCCAAGTAATCAAAATGAATAAATGACCAGACAGCTTGAGTCACAGTTGAAATTCATGGTACTGTGTTACCTGAAGATGTTTGTTCCACCAGTTTTGCAGCAAGACATCTCAGGCATGATGCGCAGCCAGGCAGTTAACCATTTCCTGTTCAGCGCTGCTGCTTCTAGTGTCATTTGTGCTTCCAGTCTGCCTAGTGGACTGATACAGCATCACCCCGTCCTACACTCCAACAGGTATGGTAGGAAACTACAACATGGACCAGGAAATAAAAACTTCACCTGCCTGGCTGTGCAGTGTGGCATTATATGTACATCACAAGACTATCTGAACAGAATTACAAACTCTCTGGCAAGTAAAACGGTTCACAAATTGTATTTAATAATTGGTTTTAGCAGTTTGTCTGCAACAATGTTTTAATCCACAGACAATTAGCAGCCGTAGTTGCTGCCCTTTGAATTTAATTTTTTTACACACAGACCTGGACATCAATTTTGATGAACAAGAATTTATAAAGATCATGAAGAGAAGTCATATATGGATAAAGTAAAAAATAGTTGCACACATAATAAATGTGAGCAGTTTTGTAGCTTCAGTATTAGGTAGATGGGTCAGCGTGTACACTGTATATTATATTTGCACCAATATAGTCACATTGATGTGTATCAAGAAAAAAATATCAAAAGGCTATACAACTCGCCAACATACCTGGTATCCCAAGTTATACCTGAAGCATACGTTAATACCGCAATCAATTCCCCTCTTCCACATCCTTAGCCTGGCCATTGTCCAATTAAAATTAATTGTTTTAGGGCTAGTTCACACTAGTGTTGCTCTGAAGAGAGATCCATGCTCAGATTACTCTTCAGAGGGAATTAGACAGGGAGTGAGGAGACACCTTACTGCCCGTTTTAAAAACTTAAACCTCTCACCAGCATTGCACATGGTTGCAGGGCACCACCATTCAGTTCATAAGGCATTTAGCAGGGATCATTTTTGCTGCACCAGAATGCCCAAAAGCAGATATTCTTTTTTGGCTATTCTTCTCCTATGGATCACAGAAGTGAAGTTCATTGTGCACTCCTGTAACCCATTTTTAGCCAACACAGGGGCTCAAGTCTGCTTGGTCTGTCGGCACTCAGCCAGTCCAGGAAAGATAATTTTCCTACAGTTAAGCTTTATTATAAGCTTACCTGTAGATGAAAATCAGATTTAGGAGTTTACTAGCACTTTAAAGGGTTACTTCATCTTTATAATAATAAAACACACACACACACACACAGCCTATACAGGCAATTAGTGTTTGTAGATAAAAAATCATGCAGCTCTGACTAATGCTGAATAATGCCCTTGCTATAGGTGTAGGTCTTTTACATAACTCCTGTAGCCTGACTGGAATACTCCCAGGACCTTGCCAAGGCCTAGTCGTTCCTGTTCACAGCAGTGAGCCGAGCCAAGCCGCCACCCCCCATAAAAAAGCTGCGACTTGTTTATGAACACGGTTGAGATGCAAAAAACACTTTGTATCTACTCGTTTCATTCATCTGCCCTTTTATAGGCCCGTTTCATACAGGTGCACCTATCTGTACCTGTGCACAGCGTCAACTTTGCCGGCATAACATGTTTTGTGCATCCACATGTAGGTGGTCCCATTCATGTTTACGGAGATGCAGTGGCTGCATGGACACAGTCACTGGTCCCAATTTGACAGCCATAAAGGTGCAAGTCCTCAAATGCAGACTGTGTTTTAGAAGCCATGCACCCCCACATGGCTGTCAAACTGGGGCCAACGTCTGTCTGTGCAGCTGCTGTGTCCCAAAAGACACGAATAGGACTGCCTGGATGTACAGAAGACCTGTGCATACCACGCAGGCAAAGACAGCCATTCACAAGGCTGTGCCGATATGTATGCCGGTGTGAAGGAGGTCTTAGAAGCATGACAAAATAAACTTTACTGTTCGTGAAAATCATATGGATGCCAAAAGGCATGTAGTAGATTCGGAAGTCAACTGAAGAGACCCTAGGGTCTTTTTAGAATCAGATGAAATGCTGGGTTTGGCATAAGCAAAAACACTGCACATCATATCTCCATTGTAAAGCAGAGCAGTGACAGCAGTCTTGGGGGGGGGGGAATAAAAATAATGCAGTTTGCATGAAATCAGAGCTTTGGGAGGTCCGTCTTTAAACAGAATTAGCCCAAAAATCAACATCCATGCCATCTTCTGTAAACTACCAAGTTATCCTCTGTGCAATGGACATTTGGGTTTTGAAGTTGGTTCAAGTCAGAAGAGCAGCCTAGGGTGACAAAGCTACTCCTCCACAGGTGCAGTAAGTGAGCGTTGTCACTTGGGGACTGGAGATGGTTTAATCGCAGGATTACCAGGTGAAAAAGAGAAAAATGTAGCCACCCATCCAAGGGCTGGTAAATATGTTTTTGTTATGGATTCAGATACACATAAGCAGCAGAGGCATGTGTTATAGCAGTTTCAGGGCATGCACACCATTAGCTTACATAGCACTTTTATAAAAAAAAAAACAAGATTTTTTTTCCCCTTCAGTACAGGCAGGCAACTTTTTCTAGTATTCTATTCTAATGCATGCCCCATAATTTTTACATTAAAGAAAAAAAAAAAAAAAAACATTAAGGAGCTAGTATGTCAAGCCCTAATCCTCACATTAGCCAAAGTTCCAACACTTACCTAGGCATGGGCAAAATGGTAGAGAATTCAAGAACCAACCGAGAACAGGCTAGCAAAAGATTTGATTAATTAAATCAAGGGCTTAAAAAAAAAAAAATGTAATGAAAGGCTGGGGAGTCTGCTCCTAAAGCAGGAAAGTACCTGTGGAACTGAGCAGTGTGCCCAACTGGGCAGGTTGTAGGAGGAAGTGTGCCCAACAGAAGTTATGATTGGCAGGTATGGTCACACAAGTCAAATTATGCCCTACTGTCATGGACATGCTTTTTTTTACATTGCGTTCTATGATAGAAAAACCCATATACCACAACAAAATATTTTTTCTCACCCAGTTTATTGCATAGTAGTTGGTAAAGTTGCAATAATAGTTTGTTTATCGAGGTTAGGTTCACACTGCTGCAATATGCTTTTGATCTGACTTCTTGCTGATTATGTAGTGCTACTACACGTTATATATTCTATGGGGTCAAAAATCGCACCAAAGTAGCTGCTGAGTTGTACTGATGTGAATGGACACCATTAAAAACATGATTTCCCTTGGCAATTCTGTGCAACTCAAGTTGCATCTGAAATCGCACTAGTGCGAACCAAGCATTATTCTCCCAATTTTACATACTGCAAGTTTACTACTTCAGCCACTCATTAATCACCTATTACCACCAAAGATCCCCCCAATACAATGTACACAACCAGTATTTACAGGAAAACCCAACCCATCAACTAATAAGATCGTTATTTGATTTCCCTGAGACACAGAAACAAATAAGTGCGAAACAGAATCTGATCACATGGGATACATTTTTCTGCCATTTTTTCTTTCCGCCGTTATTACTCCGCTCCAAGATGCTTAAGTGTAAGTAGTCTGTTAAGGTGACTTCAATGCTGGTGATCCACTGCTCAGTATTTCAGTTATACTGATGCTACTTCCATCAGGATACACCTGGACACACTCATACCAAACACCATATCCTTTCTAAGGAAATAGGGCCCTACTTGTTAACTCCTGATGATTATCTGGTCTCTCAAACTCCAGGGATGAGTCACGTAGCAACCTTGATGGCAAGGCTTAAAATAAAAGCTTCCCGAAGGAAACACAGAATACTCAATCTATGAGGTTAGAAGGCATTAGAAAAACTTCAATCTCATGCAGTGTTCAAGTCATGTGTGTCACTTAATAAACATCCTACAATCATTAATGCCAGCATCATTGCAATATACAAATTCATACATGCAAGATTAAAAAATAAAAACAATAATCAGGCCAAATTATGCAACACACAACAGCCCATTCCAAAAAAGCACATCCCACCTGTGTTGTGCACCACAATATTAGTAAGGCATAACGATATTCAGAATTATACATATATTGAGATGATTCATTAAGAATTGCTTCAAAAGGAAAGGAATACAAAGCAATTAGATAAAGCCACCCTATTTTGCTTTCAATTAAATCAGATTTTTAAAATCAAATACATCATACCTTTAGAGCAGATCTTTTATAAACACATATAAACATGGTCAGTTTCTTAATCACACTCATACGTGAAGCACATAATGAGCCGACACACACTTAAATGAGGAAGGGGGTATAGATCCTCACTACAGAATTGAGTTGTACATTTGGCTCTCTGCTTCCTGTGCAGTGGTATGGCAACTACACAGCCATTTTTCCAAGAATTGGAAGTGGACAGCGATGAATTGCATCATTCACGTTTCACTCACTGACGTCAGTGGTACATGCAGGCTCTGGGAGGAGGCGCTACATCTCCTAGCATTCTGAGTATAGTACAGCATTCCACTGTGCAACACGTATGACTAAACAGAGCTTTGTTTCAAATCCTGTATTTCATGGAGCTTCATAGAGGACCCATTTTCAGCAAGGGAAATTCTTCTTACCTTTCACTTTTTCTGTTTGGGACATAGAATAAGGTGCTAAATCAGGCGGTGTTCACAACCTTATTTCTCGTTTACGGTATCCCCTGCTCCCTTGACTGCTATAATCCAGTTCCAGGGTCTTCCAAAGCAAAATAGAAATACTGTAGATCTAAAAGACTAAAGAAAAAAGTTGTACACAATTAGATTTAAAAATCTCCCTCAGCATGCATCAAGGAATTAGGCACTGAGGTTTCTGGAGAGGAACTGTGTGCGACTTCAGCTTGATTCTCACCTCTGAAAAATTATGGTGAAAATTATCTAATCAACAGGCCTAACATACCAACACAATACTGTGTGGGGCGGCCAGTATTATTCAAAGAATATCCTCACTTTTATTGTAGAAGAAATATAACTGTGGCACAGACTGCCCATACCATACTATAGGCCCCAAGCCATTAGCTCCGCCATAAACATTCAGCTCTAATGAACATGTGCATTTATGTCAAAGGGGGGGGGGGGGGGGGGGGAGAAAAGTTCACTTATCACAGCAAAGTGGACCACAGTAATTGGGACACTTTTCAACCCACCCAATTGTTCAATCTGCTAGCCACTGTGGTTGTTTGACTAGCTTTAATGTTTAGAAGTAGGCCAACTCCCAGAATGGGCAACTGTCACATCTACCAGCACAGCAAGCCAACTCTTGTGTTATTGTGTGTGAAGCTGCTCAGGTGTGCACTGCTTTTAGGAATCAGACAGACAATGGCAGCTTGTAGTGCTAGACTGGAGTCCTTGATACAAACAGAAGAAATTGATTACATTTAAAATCAGCTGCCAGCCCCTGAATTCTACAATATTTTGTCCAGCCATGTTGCATCAGAAATACATCCAATGGTACAGCAAACTGACGACATGGTCAAAAAATATCCTCCATTTTCACTGGCATAAGAGGACTCTGCTGCCTCCCAGTCAAATCAGTTAAGGAACTGAACAAACCAGAGTCAGGTAAAGGGAATAATATTTTAGTGTATTGTTGCCTGTGTTCAAAAAGTTGATGGGTGGGGATAAAAGTACGGTATGTGAAATAACTTCTATAATGCACCTAATTAACAAACCTTTTTCAGCAATCATAAATTGCCATGAATTTGCAGAGGAACATAGAATGGTATATAGCATAACTGGCCTTGAATTCGTCTGCTCTGAAATGTTGCGTTGCCATCCCACCGGAATAGCCCACAATTCCGAAATGCAACAGTTTTTCCCCCAGACACATTTTAAGAACTTTCCAAACGGCAACTCCTTTATTAGTTGCAGCCACTGAAAGAGGGGATTTGGATAACAATAAGGAGCCCTATCTAGATTTCTTGGTCGCTCTTAAACAGCTTCCAACTTATTCTTAGAGGCAACACTTTTAATGCAGCTATATTAATCTGTTAGCAAAATATAGTTCTATTTTGATAACCTTTGTATGTATTGGTCTAAAAACAGTCAACCAAGAACTTTAAAAAAAGTGAAAGGAAGGAGTCAAGATTTCTTGCTAGCAGGATGCAAGGACTCCCATTGGAAACCCAATCAAGTTAGGTCTTGTTCTGAAAAATCTATTTTAAGCCACTGGCTTTGGGCATATACAAGAAGATTTACAGATAATGAGCCCAACTAAAAATGCGAAAATTCTTTTTTCGAAAGGGGGGACCAAAAAAAAAAAAAAAAATCCTTGGAATTATATTGAAAAATAAAAAAATGCCGATACATCTTAAAAGAAACACACCATAGGTGCACATATTTGGAAGACTAGAACTGGATCTGAGCATTGAAGGGAGCAAGAAAACCCTGAGGAATAAAAAATGGTTACTCAATTCCACATCCAAATTGACATCACAAGCTACCCACACACCCAAAATGAACACAGTGGCCTGCAAAAGCGGTTATCATTTAGAGAGCACCATTCCCAATTGGTTAATGCAAGAATCAAGCTCACTGCAAGCTGTCCATGCAAACATCTCTGCATGTGGTCATTTTTATGTCATACCTATTACCCAGTTTCTTTGAACCCTGGAACTTCACTTGAAACGCTTCATAGAAAGCTGAGGAAGGATTCCTGTGAGACCCAAGAACCAAATGAAAAACATTTTAAAACATTTATGTTGTATACAAATGTGGAGGTAAAATATAATAAAGCAAAACAGATATAGCCCTATAAAAAACAAAGGCAATGAGCAAATTATATTTTAAAACAAAACACCCACCAGCATTTTTAGTTTGCCTGTCAACAAATCACAGTACAGCAATCTTTTTCAAACCTGGAGGGAAAAAAATAAATAAACGCAGCAAGGAGATTTGGGGCTCATTTTTAAAGGACTGGAGCCGCGGTCAAGCAACCTATATTATCCTATATGAACCCTGGGGCAGTTTGGACATAAAATGTAAAGTAATCTGACATACATGCAGGTAGGTGAAAGTCTGATTTTCAATTCTTGAGAATGGCATAAATTGAATTCCATGCATTTTATGTGCATTTTTTTTGTATTTAACTGCAACTCAAAAAAGAAACTGTGACCTTATGTTGCAAAGCCCTATGTAGCAATTGGTCTGTTCTGAATGATTAAAGTAGTTGTAAAAAAGGTAAAAAGTAATTTTTTTTGCCTTAATGCATGCTCTTCCATTCCATTCCATTGCCCTTCCCTCTCGTAATAGTAAAACCCATCCCGACCGCCAAATACTCACCAAGCCAGATTTCCATCCAGCACTGTGAATGCCTATAGCAGATTTCTCCCCTATCACACAGGCTTGGCTGAGTGCAGCAGGAACCATTGGCTCCTGATGCTGTCGGTTAAAAAGCTCATCCCATATTTTCAGTTGATGTGTTCTGAATGGTTTAGATTTCAGTTGACTTTGTAAAATCCAAGTGTTGGGCAGCAAATTACCAGGAAACTGTCAACCAAACCAGAGGCTTCTCCACACTTTAAACACACGGCACTTTGTCAATCTACTCAATATTTCTCAGCCAAAAATGAGCATTTTGATGTCCATATGTGATAATGGTACAATTTATCAGCTTTAATTAACAGTGCACAAGCAGGTCTTTAAGCAAATGAAGTAACAGGCACCTAAACTTTAAGGGGCTTACAGTTAGGTCTTCAGCTGGTTAACTGCTGTAGCCGACAGTTCACAATCATATCCATTCATTAGTTACTGGAATGCAGCCTGCGCAGTTCATACTGGTCAGCTATCTATGGAAAATGAGCTGTTCTTATTCCAACACAGTCATATTCTACCTTGGTGCCAAAACGTAGAGGACTTTTCAAGGAATATTATCCCTTATGTGATACCACAAAGTTTAAATACACTTTTACAAAGATATTTATCTTTCTTCTGATCGCAAGCATTAGAATTTACACAATCTAAAGAATAAACCCTTGGGCCTTTATGTTACTCAGAAGGTAGAGCTATTCAGTTACCTAGATACATCTGTGCGAGGTCCGCAAAAGAAATGGCTACACTCCAGTCAATCCAAGTAAAAAGACTTACCTACGCAGCAAGCAGAGTATACACCACGCACCCTGCCTGGACTCCACCCTAAGACTAAGCCCATCATGGGCAAAAAGCATTAGAGATCATATCTATGATCAAGCCCATCAACGCTTTGGGGAATGTGAACGATTTGCATGCCTCTTTTTTTAAATAATTCATTTACATGGATTCCTTGGAGTATGGCCATTTCTTCTGTATATGAGGTCAGGAAAGGCCTTTTGTGGTTTAAAGCAGGGTTCGACGAAATCCGGGCAATTGCAGCTAGAATTAGCGACCTGGCGCCTGGGGAAGGAAGCATAGGCCTGGGCCTCAATTACTGGCCAGGGCGCACGGAGACACAGGATCCTCATCCTGTGCGCTCCCACCTCCACGCAATCGCGTCGAGCCGGATGGTAATTGAGGCCGCGGCTTTCTGCAGGTCTATGCTTCATTGTGTGATCTAGCGCCATCTTGTGGTGGCTGTTGGTATGACAAGACAACCAGCAATTTTATGGCAAACAGGAGGCTCATATTATGCTATAATCTTTCTTTACTGTCATCCAGCAGCAAGAGAGTTAATGAAAAGAAAAAACGTTACACAGATAGGTATGCAAATGAACATAGGTAGACTGTCCAATCAGGTAACAGGAGTATGTTATAAAGGTGAGGTACAGGTGATATTCTTCCTCTTTCTTGCTGCTCCAGCCAGATAAGTACATTGAAATTTTTTCCTCAGATGCTTCTACATATATTATATATATATATATTGTGACAAGGTCGCACGGAATAGCGGTAATGTAATGCAGCAAAGTCGCTGAACTTAAGCAATAAATATGGCTTTATTGCACTCAAAAGAAATAATACAAAAACAAAACGGCCTACTTCAGCTTAGGAAGCTAACAGTACAGTCCCTGACTACTGTGTACTGGAGGGGCTATTCCAGCCTCCAGTATAAAACAAATAATAGTCCAAATAAGTGTTTGTCTGACAACAAACCTTGTTTCTCCAAAGAAGACAGTATCCAACCTGTCCTGTTCAGCTCAGCATGCCTCAGGCTGAGCTCTCCCTCCTCTAGTCTCTATCAGGTGTTGTGTAATTAATAGGGAGAGAGAGGAGGTTTTCCTGTTGGCCAGGCTTAACCCTTTCTAAGACAGGGAAAGCTGATCTTTACAACCTCTCACTGACATACATGGAATCATGTACCCTGTCACAATATATAACTCATTGCAGAAAATGAATATAAATATATATATGTAGAGTTTTCCCTGCAACCCTGCGCTTGTCACAGTTTGCAGGGCCATACTTTTTATCCTTAATGGCAGTCCCAGCATTGCCCACCCCCCTTCTATTCATTAACTTCCCAGGTGGTCTCCTCACCATTCCAATACCCCCACTTACAGCACACTCACTTGTTCTCCGACGGCCCGCATCCCCTCACCGCGGCCGTTCGGCGGTATCCCGGCAGTCCGGGATATCGTTTCCTCACAGCTGGTGCTCAGCTGTGGCGCGGTCCCGCGCAGATTCGCGGCCCGACAGGCAGTGTGTCTCCTCACTGCGCTGCAGCGCTGCTATACCGCCGTTCCCTGACAGAAAGTCCGTTCTCCTGTGTGGGTGTGTGCCTGCCACATACCAACCCTGAACCCGGTTTAGGTTCAGGGGTGTATGTTTGGCACACACAAACAAATAGTAACACTCCCATTCTAAAAGAATGGTCCTGATGGAGAACCAGGGTGAATCTTCTAAGCCTCCTAGTAAAGGAAATGCTACTGTCAGTGACAAGAGGTCACACGTTATACCCTCTGCCCGGGAGGAGTTGATCTTACAACGGGTAAAAATGGCCTCAAAGAGGCAAAAACCAGACTCTTACCGTACCTCTTCCAGCAATTATTCTTCTGATAAGGAATCTTTATCAGAAGAAGGAAGAGACTCTGAATATGAGAATGTCTCTGATGCAGAAGAAGGAATACCCTTGAAAAGGAGGAATCCGAGGATGCTATTATAGACGGCTCTGGTGATCCGTATTTCGACCCAGGTCAAATTAAACATCCCCGTTCAGGGGAATGGGTTACCCATTCCCTAGTTACGAAATGTTTAAGCCTCTGGATCCAGAAACCATTAGATAAGAACGAGGCTAGTAAGTTAAGAGCAGAGTGCCAGAGACCGTCCCTCCCAAAGAAATTAGCCAATACACCCTAATTAGACCCCGCATTAGTTAAATTCCTTCTAAAATCAGGAAAACACCCAAAAAAGGGGGTGGACAGATAATATCGTTTCTGTCAAGATAAATTATTAGACATGTTAGGCCCCTTAGCTAAGATTCTAGATTTAATAGAAGAAGCAGTTTAATCTAACACCCCAATAGATTTAAATGTCCTGAAAGGTTGGGCTCAGCGAGCCATTGTACTATTTGGCAACGCCAATGCGGCCATCTCTAGCGAAAGAAGAAGATCGATTCTGACGAAGCTGGATCCACAGCTAATGCATCTCGCTTCATCTCAACCATCTTCCATCACCAAGGGTCTACTTTTTGGTGACTCTTTTATTAAAGAGATCAACAAATACGTAGCTCTCTTTACTTCTTTAGACAAGGCCCAATCATCACTCAAAAAGGTTTTCCAACCAAAGTTTTTCCCAAAGCTGGGAAACGCAAGGGCCGATTTCCCAACAGATCTTCTACCGAAGGTCATTTCCCCAGAGGCCCTCTGAACACCGTGTTAGGTTACCAGATAGATTTCACCTCTTTACCGACTCAAAGTCAGGATCCTATTCCAATAAGGTTCTCAGAAGAGGACAAAAAGCTCATCTCACTGGAGATAAAAGAGCTTTACTCCAAAGGGGCCATAGTTCAAGTTCCCTTGCAAACTCCAGGTTTTGTGAGCAACCTGTTCCTGGTCAAAAATAAGGATGGAGGTTTCAGACCAGTAATAAATCTGAAATATCTAAACAATTTCGTCCATTACCGCCATTTCAAAATGGAAGGTATTCACCTGTTAAAAGACCTTTTATTACAAGGAGACTGGTTGGCAAAAATAGATCTGAATGATGCCTATCTTTCAGTGCACATGCACGAGAATTCCCAACCATTTCTTCAATTCCTGTGGCAAAACAAGAAATGGCAATTCACCAGTCTACCATTCGGTCTGTCATCTGCCTCCTGGTGCTTTACGAAACGACTGAAACCAGTAGTAGCAGCTCTAAGGAGCAGGGGTGTTCGTCTAATAATATATTTAGACGACATTTTGATCATGGCACAATCACTTCAGACTATTCATTTACACATTCAATGGACGATATCCCTTCTGAACATGCTGGGATTCATAATCAATTACAAGAAATCCATCCTAACCCCTTCAAAGGAGGTAGAATTTATGGGTTTTCTTGTCAATACCCAACTATCCCTTCTGAGTCTTCCAAACAGGAAATTGAAGACGATCAGAAGAGAGATTCGCTCAGTCCTGAACAAAAGTCAAATATCTCTGCGGACAATTGCGAGGATTGTCGGTCTATTATCAGCTTCCATTCAAGCGATATTTCGGGCACCTCCACACTACAGAGCACTACAGAGACTAAAAGCCCAACATCTAAGAGACGGCTTGGCATATTCCGACGAGATAACACTAACTCCGGACACCAAAGAAGAATTACTTTGGTGGCTGACTCACATCCAGATGTGGAATGGGAAGACTTTTTTCCATCCACATCCGGATTTAATAATAGAATCAGACGCAAGCAACTCAGGTTGGGGTGCTCGCTGCGGCCCTCTTACAACAGGAGGGAAATGGTCTCCAGACGAAGCTCTGTTACATATAAATTGTCTCGAACTCTTAGCGGGATCATTTGCTCTCAAGAGTTTTGCGAGAGACAGATCCGATTGTTGTATTCTACTGCGCATGGACAACATATCCGCAGTACAATACATCAATCGCTTAGGAGGTACAAAATCCAAACCTTTGGCGAACATTGCAAAGGATTTTTGGCATTTTTGCCTGGACAAGAACATTATATTGAAGGCGGAATACATCCCAGGCCTATCCAATTCCATTGCAGACTGGAATTCCCTGTTATCTAACAGATTCCAGCGATTGGATGTTGAACCAGACAATTTTTCAACATCTAAAACTCCCTGTGGGGTCCTTTCCAGATAGATCTGTTTGCATCACGCCTGAACAGACAGATTCCAACATATTTCAATTGGCGTCCAGACCCAGAAGCATTGGGGACAGATGCCCTTCTACAAATTTGACCGAAAGGAACATCTTACGCTTTCCCCCCCTTTGCTCTAATATCAAGGGCTCTCCTTCTGACACGTTACCTAGAATCGAACATAGTTCTGATAACCCCTTACTGGCCATCCCAAACATGGTTCCCTCAGGCTCTGGAGATGAGCATAGACTACCCACGATTACTCCCAGTATTCCCTTCTATTCTACTAGACCTATTTCAGAATCCTCATCCTCTTAAATTTTCTTAACTCCTGGGGTGATAATGAGAATCTGTCTTTAAAACTTCTATCTTTCAAACTAACAGTACTACTTTGTCTCATCTCCCTTAAAAGAGTAGCGGATGTAAAAGCCCTAGATATATCCCGTAGACAATTCTCTCCCCAGGGTGTTCAATTTTCCATTTTCAGACGCACATAGACCAACTTACATTCGGTCTTCTATCCGGCCTTTCCCTTCAATCCAAACCTTTGTGTAGTCCAATGTCTAAAAACCTATGAAACCAAATCTCAACCTTTTAGAGACCCTGACTCATCTCAATTACTAATTTCCTACTGCAAACCCTTCCATCCAGTTTCCTCACCCACCTTGGCTAGATGGGTGAGACAAACCATGGATTTGGCAGGCATTGACATTTCCATATTTGGCGCCCACTCCACCAGAGGTGCAATGGCCACTAAGGTATTTCAATCAGGTGGTTCTCTATCAGATTTAATGCGAACCGAAAACTGGTCTTTAGAATCCACTTTTAAGAATTTCTACTTTAGACCTGAATCTCATGTGTCTATGAATGTATTATAACTATAGGTTGTACGTTTATTTAATGCTCTAGAGTATACAGCTTTGAACTAGCATAATATGAGCCTCCTGTTTGCCATAAAATTGGAGATTTTCCTACCCTCGGGGACGGAAAATATAGATTTTATTAAAAACAGGAGGCGAGTATTATCCCACCCTAATACCCTACCCTTCAAGATTTATTTTGCTCTTACATAATGCATTCTTTTTCAGCTTAATGCGCCTATTCTACTGTGGACTTCATGACATATTGAAGAATGAGTTCCAGCTCAAGTTGTTCCAATTAGTTTCCAGTTCAAGTTATTTCCAGTCTAGTTTTATCATCAAGAAAGAGGAAGAATATCACCTGTACCTCACCTTTATAACATACTCCTGTTACCTGATTGGACAGTCTACCTATGTTCATTTGCATACCTATCTGTGTAACGTTTTTTCTTTTCATTAACTCTCTTGCTGCTGGATGACAGTAAAGAAAGATTATAGCATAATACTCGCCTCCTGTTTTTAATAAAATCTATATTTTCCGTCCCCGAGGGTAGGAAAATCTCCAATTCTAATTGAGCTTCCCCTGTGTTTTCACTGCCATCTCCTTCCCTCAATTAGAAAAAAAAAAAGTTTATTAAAATGGCGGTCGTTGCAATACTTTGTCACACCGTATTTGCGCAGCGGTCTTACAAGCGCACTTTGAGAAAAAAAAAAAAAAAAAACACACAACAGTAAAGTTATCTTTCACAGTATAAAAAAAAATTGGGCTAACTTTACTGTTGTCTTATTTTTTTTTTAACCACTTAAGCCCCGGACCATTTTGCAGCTAAATGCCCAGGCCAGGTTTTGCGATTCGGCACTGCGTCGCTTTAACAGACAATTGCGCGGTCGTGCGACGTGGCTCCCAAACAAAATTGGCATCCTTTTTTCCCCACAAATAGAGCTTTCTTTTGGTGGTATTTGATCACCTCTGCGGTTTTTATTTTTTGCGTTATAAACAAAAATAGAGCGACAATTTTGAAAAAAAAAAATGCAATATTTTTTACTATAATAAATATCCCCCAAAAACATATATAAAAAAAAAAAATTCCTCAGTTTAGGCCGATACGTATTCTACCTATTTTTGGGGAAAAAAAAAAAAAAAAATCACAATAAGCGTTTATCGATTGGTTTGCGCAAAATTTATAGCGTTTACAAAATAGGGGATAGTTTTATTGCATTTTTATACAAAAAAATTCCCGATCGGACCCCCCACCCGCTAGAAGGCAGGGACGTATATATACACGCCCATCTGCCTGTCCGTGCCATTTTGCGGACGTATATAGTCGTGCGGCGGGCGTTAAAGTGTTTTTTTTTTTCTGAAAGTGCGCTTGTAAGACCGCTGCGCAAATACGGTGTGACAAAGTATTGCAACGACCGCCATTTTATTAAACTTTTTTTTTTTTTTTTTTAAGTTGCCTATGGAGATTTTAAAGGGAAGCACTGGCCAATACCCTTATTTAATACGCTCTTAAAAGCAAACCCATCTCTCCTCCATGTTCTTTGTTCCTAAGATTTTATCCCAATTAATATCTTCTAGCAAGGTTTGTAGTTTAGAGAAGTTGGCCCTTTTGAAATTCAGTGTCTTTGTATTGCCCTTATGTTTCCGTTTTGTGCGATTTATACTGAAGGTAGGCTGGTAGTGTTTGTGGATATCTAGAGCTGTGCACCGGAAAAAAAAAAAAAAAATCAAATCTAATCACTGACCTCTCATAGCTGCATGTACCGTTAAATAATTAATTCTTAATAAATCATAAAGAGACTCTAAAGTTGGGTTTCAGTCTGTTTCTGATGTCAAGATTGTGTTCTCCACATAACATAAAAGCGGAAACAAGTATAAATTTCATGTCTCCATTGGGGTTCTTTTACAAGGATACAGAGACCCATACAGCGTGCGAAGAGCCATTTGCTTATGCAGAAATGTGGAGCCCTGTGCAGGCAGCCCATGTATAGTCAATAGAGACGCAACAGGTGTACAGGCTTAACTGTAAACCCAAGTTTGAAAGTTGCGCAGGGATGATGCATGACCTGAACACACACACTGCCTGTGCTTACCTTTGTAAAGTTAACTTTCGGATTTTTGGTGGAAATAATTTGGTGAATCAACACAGACGTGAGGTGTACTACATCACTTCCAGGTTCAGAGTGGTTATACAAAAGGTTACTGTGGGCAGGAAAGAAGCTGATCACACTTGATCAGATTTGGTGTGGTCCATAGGTGACATTAGGGGTCTAATAGATCCCTGATGTCTCATTAAAAAAAAAGGGACCTTCGATTTATTTCTATGCCATCACGTTGGGAGTAAGTAGGAACTTTGATTTTTACTATTCCATCACATAGAGGGGGCATTAGCCCTCTATGTGATAGAAATAGAGGGGCCATTTGCCCTCTATGTGATAGAAATAAAGTTAAGACTGAGGGGGGGGGGGGGGGGGGGGGAAATAAAAAAGAAATGTATGCCATAAACAAGGTATCGCCATGAATATTGAAGCAAAAAAATTATAGGGCCATCTATCTAAATGGACATGCTGTGCATACTAGCTCATTATGCTTTTTTCTTGCAGGGTTTAAAAAAAAAATTGTGAGGGTTTACTTCCTCTTAAAAGACCTCTTGTGAGTCGGTTGGGAGTATTACTTTACAACAACTGAGTGACAAGGGGACAGCTGTGAACCGATTGTGTTTCCTGTAGGGAGGAGCCTCTCATCTCACATGTTCCCATCCTAGAAGGTTCGTAGAACACCATTACCCCCATGTCTAACTATCGTTTTTTTTCTGCCCCTAAATTTGGAGCTTAAACTATGACTTCAATCATCCTAATGTACATAGGCTAAAATTGAGATGCTTCTACAGGCAAAACTCCTGTAGTAGCAGCGATTTTTAAGTTCATTGTGCATGGAGCCTTTTGTTGCATTTTACGGAACAGCCCCCATTCTCCTCATTCATTTTTACTGAGTCAGAAAGGTAAACCAATGCACAAGAACACATTCTCAGCATGTACTCCACCTGTGAAGTTAAGAGGTGCTCAAAGTCAGGATGCTAAATTACACAGCATACCATTACTCTGCTGGGTCAAGGCAATGGTTATTTTCCCATCCACTCAATGACAGCATTGTCTCCAAAAAAAAAAAAAAAAACAACCAATAGAGATGAATTCAGCATCAGCGAGGATGTTCAACTTGCAGAAGAAATAAAATGACAGCATAGAAGTTAAAAATCACAAAGGATCTCTCATGTATCACGGATAATCCTTTGTGCTTTACTGTGTAAGCAAACTTTTTGCTCTGTTAATCTTTTTCTATGGATTCCATCTCATCGTTCACAATGTAATGTTTACCATTGCTGCATATTTTTCATAATCAGCAACAGGAAAAAGGGACATTATGTTTAGAAATTTACATGTTGGAACAAAAATACTGATAACCAGTGTTAATGTTCGGAAACTGATAAAAAAAACACCTTGCGTATCTAAAATAAGCAAACTTTACAATACCAAAAGATACAACTATGGACAAAGTATTATAGTTTGTATAGAAACAAAGAAAACAAAACTGTGATCAGTTATGACACCAGCCATTTGATGGTTTGACAGTTGAAAGCGCAAGCAAATGTGACAGTTAACATTCACAACTGATGGGAATATAACTTTCTTGCAATTGTTAAATCAGTGGGCTCACTGAGGCAACAATTTCTTTTTAAAAAGTGTTACTAAACACAGACCCTGCAGTCACTATATCTGGACTCCCACAGTACACAGAAATGCAATTATTTTTGTAAATATAAACTGCTGACTACTTTTTATCAGCAGTATATAGTAGTCTTGTGACTTGGAACACTACCTACTTAAGCTTGTAGGAAGAGTTTTCATTCTCCTCTGATTGGACAGTGCCGATCACATGCACTCACAAGAAAAATAAAATATTACACATGTGCAGCCTGACTCCTACTGCTCTGTTTTAGCAAGAGATGGGTTGAGTCAAAGGAGGAGGATCAGAAGAAGACAGGATCAAGCAGCCTTTATACACAATGCAGAGGATTAACCCCTTAGCTTCCAGAGTGAGTATACCAAGCATGCTTTACTGCATACACAGACCGATTTTTACCATTATGGGTTTAGTAACACTTTAAAGCTAAACTTCAGTCATAAAAATAAAAACATTTCTAAGTAGCCACAAAGGGAATAAAATGTACTTTGTGAGCACCGACATCACTGCGCATAGCCTGTGAGCACAGCTGTAGGAGGGGCTTGGCAGATAGATCCACCCACTACAAGAGGAGGCGAATACAAGACCAACAGTGATTGGTCTTCAATACAGGAAGCTCCTGCATAGAGGCAGTTTTTACATTGGATTACTTAACAGATCTGAAACAAAAGTATCAAAAAAAAAAAAAAAAAAAAAAAAAAAAAAAAACCCACACAACCCTATGCCTCTTGTATTTTTTTTTACACACCACATTCGCACATCTGAGACCCCGTTCGCACTTAAAGTGGAGTTTCCATCCCCAAAAACCCCCCCCCCCCCCCATTGTGCTCATTAGACCTAAAAAAAAATTAAAAAAAAAAAAAGTTTTACTCATCTGGAAATGCCTGTTACGATGCGGTCCCACAAAATCTGCCTGTGGAATCACCTAGGATTCTGACATCTCCCTCTAATGCTCCTGGGAAATGCGTGTCATTTCCCAGGATGCAGTGCGCTACCCAATTATCACTCCCCATCCAAGACTTCCAGGAAGTGCTTGTGGGCTTCACAATGCCCACAAGCAAAATGACAACTGTGTGGACATAGTTTATAAAACTATCTTTTGAATAACTATGCGGAGCGGCGGCGGATTGTATAGTAATAGTAAGTGACCGGATTTATATTATAAAAACGCATGATGAAAGGACATACATTTAAAAAAATGCCAATTGTGGTTGGAACCCCGCTTTAAGTGTTTTTCAGCTCGAAGCTCAGAAATGCTCAATAAAAGCAAAATATCAATTTCAATGGTCCCTGTTCATATTTCAGCGATTTGTCGCCTGTAGCAAAACGCCTGTCACTCCAAAAAGAGTACATGAGCTTCTTTTCAAGCCGATTTTTCTCCTTCAATGGAAAATGGATGAACAGCAAGAAATTTGAATTTTTAAAGGCATTTTTGGCTCAAACAGTAACTGCCCTTTTCTAGCATCGCTCCACACCATACACAGGTTTCTTTTGGCCACTGAAAAAAACTAAAACGACAAAACGCCTGAAATATTTGCAAATCTGCTAAAATAAAGATGCCTGAAAACACTCAGCTCAAATGTGACTGTAGCCTCAGCTTAAAGTTTTGGATAGAGCAGGGAATTACGGTAAGTCCTCTGCTGAGCTTTTAATGCTTCCCCGGGAGATTCACCTCTCCAGATTGTCCTGCTAACCACTGCCACTGAGACAAAGTGGGAGAACAATCCTAAATTGTAGTGTCATGAGAAAGGAATTCAGAAATATTCTGCTAGGGTTTCAAACATTCCCTACTCTATGCAAAATGGTTTAGGCCATCTTTAAGTATAAAAAATAAAAAAAATTAAATGACAAAAAAGGCAGGCTAATTGTAGCACATTTCACATGCAAAGTTTTAACAGATATATGAAGTGGTTCTAAAGGCTTAAGGCAGTATTCAACACAAAACCAAAAATGTAATATATTGCAGCTGACCAATCCTTAGGATGTGGTGGGTACATTCGTTTTCTTTTGATTCTTTTTTCTCTTTGTAGACAGCGGCATTGTCAGTCTGGGGGGGCGTGTTGGATCAGGGTTCGACAAAACCCGGGCGCTAGGTCGCAATTGCAAATAGAATTAGCGACCAGGCACCTGGGGTATCCTGCATCTCCGTGCACCCCCACCTCGCGGTCGCATCGAGCCACGCCGGCCGGGAATTGAGGCCGCGGCTTTGCAGCCTTCTGCAGGCCTAGGATTCCTTCTGTGATCTGGCGCCATCTTGTGGTGGCCGTTGGTATGACAAGACAACCAGCAATGCTAATACAGCTTCCGTTGCAATACTTTGTCACACCGTATTTGGGCAGTGGTCTTACGAGCGCACTTTTTTGAATATATATATATATATATATATATATATATATATATATATATATATATATATATATATATATATATATATATATATATATATATATATATATATAAAAAAAATTTATCAGGGTTGTCCCGATACCAGTATCGATACAGAGTATTTGCGGGAGTACTTGTACTCCTGCAAATGCCCCCGATGCCTCATCCGATACTCGCCCCCCCCGCAACGAATGCCGTGGCATACCGCAACAACGCCGCCGCCACATGGTTAAACAGCGTGCGGGGAATATCACAGCTTTCATTTGAATAGCTGTAGTGTTTCCCGCCGCGTATAGACACTCCCCCTTGCTTGGGATTGGACGGATCTGTCCAATCCCCAGGAAGGGGGAGTGTCTATACGTGGCACAGCGGGGAACACTACTGCTATTCAAATGAAAGCTGTGATGTTCCCCGCACGCTGTTTAACCATGCGGCGGCATCTAGGTATGGGGGGGGGACATTTAAAAAAAAGTATCGGTATTCGGTATTATTTATATTGTGAAAGATAATGTTACGCCAAGTAAATTGATACCCAACATGTCATGCTTCAAAGTTGCGTCCGCTCGTGGAATGGCGACAAACTTTACCCTTTAAAATCTCCATAGGCAACATTTATATATATTAAAAAAAAAAAAAAAAAAATCTACAGGTTGCATGATTTGAGTTACAGAGGAGGTCTAGGGCTAGAATTATTTCTCTCGCTCTACCAATCGTGGCGATACCTCGCGAACACCGCTTTCATATGCGGGCGCTACTCACGTATGCGTTCACTTCTGCGCGCAAGCTTGGCAGGACGGGGCGCGTTCCTAACTTTTTTTAGCTGGCTCCTAGATTCCAAGCAAATTTGTCAAGCCCTGTGTTAGATCTACTAACAGATTTAGGGATACCAACACCCTGAGGCCAACCTCCAACTGCAGTTAATTGTTTTTTCTTTTCAGTTAAAGCTTTTATATGAACAGCTGATCATTGCAAGCACCCCAGTCAGTTCTAAATGGTTTATCCCAACACTCACTAACCAAGGGAAGTCTGAAAAGCTCACAGGCTGACATGGAAGGAGTGACCACACAGACCGAAAAACTATCACTGCACCAAGCCAGCCTTCCAGATGTGCAGCGCTGAAAATGGCGCATGTGCGCTATACAGATTCCCTGCACACTTTGCAAACTTTTGCCCCCCTCTATAGTCAAGTTGAAATGGAGAAAGTAGAAGAATGTGACTCAAGGTGCTCCATCAGCAGGCAAAGTGATAGCAATAGTCTTCTGCACACCCTCAGAAGACTGTTGCCCTCACTTTGCCTGCTGATGGAACAAACCCGACTACTGGGGGTGCCAACTTTTGCAAAGTGCGCATGAATAACATAGCTGGAACGCGCCATTTTCAGAGCTGAACATCTGGAAGAGTGGCTTGGTGCAGTAATAAAGTTAATCTGTATAGTCACTCCTTCCCTGTCGGGCCATGAACATTTCAGACTACCCTTGTAATTGATACATTTGGAGGACAACTTGTTCTGTTGAAAAACAGTCTTGCTGGTTAATCAGATGAAAATAAAGCCATAATGCAATGTGCTTTAATACATGGAGAGGCAACTACTGTTACATTTATATGTATGGGTCCAAGTTAAATCGTTCAGGAGCAGTTGCAAAAACGTCCCGTGTACATGGAGCCTTATACTGGGTAGTGAAATATGTATAAAACAAGCAAGATGAGACCTGTGTCAGTCAAAGGCACTGGAAGAGTCAAGCATGTCCATGCATTCTTGTGTCACATCATAAGCTTGAAGTATTTAAAGAGATACAGTTGTCAGACCATTCCCTTCAATAGAAATATTCCAAAAAGGTTGCGTGTGTGCATTTAATAGTTTTGTATGTCATTTGTCCCTACAATCCATACTTTTTAAGCAGACATCCAAAAAGTCCTGGGACTGCTGCAGGGCACCATGTTGGATGTGATATTAGACTCAGCCGTCACTCAAGAGACACAACATTTAAAAATAATGGCAAGGAAAAGCACTGCAAGTAAGCATTTCAAATACTTGCCTTTTTTCTCTATTTTACCTGCAATTTTAAATAAGTTGGTGACAGGGTCCCTTCAACCACAAAGTTCAGCTTGGCAACCTGGTAACTGCCATTTTCAAAAAGGAAAAGGTCAGATATGGCTACTTCACACTTCTACAAGAGATTTCCTTTCAAGACAGCAAAAAGGACCATTGCTTACCCCTCTAGCATTTAACAGGCATCCATTTGTCATTCAAGAAAACGATAAGTACAAACTATGGTGCCAAAAATCTATTTGTGTAGATTGTCAGAAGCGTTTAGTGACAAGAAAAAGAACACACACACACCAGACCGTGCTTCCAGGAGCAGTTAAAACGAGCTGTAAAGACTGAAAATGCATCAAGACGCTTTTTACATTAGAGAGTTTCCAATTATTTATTTTTTTATAAATGGGCCAAAAAAAAAAAAAAAAAAACAACGCTAAATGCGCAAAAACTGGCATTTTTAGAACACCCCGCGCATGAGCCCCAAGTATGGACAGATCATCTGTCAATTCCTGGGAATGTAGCTGTAAAGCAGCACTCTTTAATATATGTCCTAGACATGCAAAGATGGGCTATTAAAGTGACACTTGTAATTATATACAGCAATTAAAGTTCA
The DNA here is from genome assembly GCF_905171775.1 of Rana temporaria. Classification (NCBI taxonomy): domain Eukaryota; kingdom Metazoa; phylum Chordata; class Amphibia; order Anura; family Ranidae; genus Rana; species Rana temporaria. Next base: position 147,442,859 of record NC_053492.1, on the reverse strand, counting down.
ACCTGTTTATATCCAATTATAAGCCAGGATATTTGACATGCTTTGTTTCATTCTTTTACTGAGGAATGAATACTGCCTACAAGTGTACGAATACAAGTCGGATATCAGACCTCAGATTGTGGTCCAACCAGTTCCATATACAGGGTACTAGCGAAAACTACAAAAGAACTGAAAATATAATTACAGTACTCATTCACTCACAGAATAGAAGTTCTGATAAGGCATACATTAGTTAGTGCCAAGTATTCAACTTATAGCAGACAACCAGGTAAAAAGATAAAACCTTTAAATCACAATACAAGTAAAAAAAAAAAAAAAAAAAAAAAAAGCTTTACCTTCCAGAACCAATCAGCTCTTAGTATATATATTTTTTAGATTACAATCATGTACCTCATTGGGTACATTTCCTTCTGAGACCTCTAAATGAAAATTTACTTTGCAACGATTAGCCAACCAACACATTTGTGCTGCTAATAAAGAACATTTTAAATACGGTAGGTGTTTCCATGGAACCTTCTAGGAGTTCAGAAAAGCCTTAACGTCAAAGGAAAAGACTAACCAATAAACTTACTTTAAAATGTTGCCTCCTCATTGCCCCACAGCCCAATGGCTCTTTCATATAGTAACAGAGCTCCATACACTGACAGAATTGAATGCATTTCTGCACCCAGGAGTCTGCATACCACCTCGGGGATTGATGCCGCAGCCGTACATACAGGGGGGGGGGGGGGGGGGGGGTGATGAGCGGCCTTGGACACAGAAGTAGATTAGAGCCCCATACACACTATTCGATTTTTTTCAGATTTTTGTCTTCAGATTTACCAAAACCATGTAGTGCAAGGGCCTGTCTGACTGCATACAAATTGAAACTCTGAAGGTTTGACCTCATATTATATGGTTTTGGTAAATCTGAAGACAAAAATCTGCAGAAAATGTAATAGTGTGTATGGGGCCTTACTAAAAGCGGTGCACACAAAATCTGGTACAGCTGTGCAAAGTAACCAATCAGATTTTAAGTTTGATTATCAAAGCAAGTTAGAAGCTGATTGGCTACTAAGCACAGCTACACCAGATTCTGTGTGCACCACTTTATAGTATGATCTCCTCCACACTGTCCAGAGTCTAGGACTGCTCATCACCTAGTATGTGTGTAACTTCTCAGATGTGCGTAGAGCCGTGGCATCCAATAGCCTGTCATTGATTTGTGCAGGCTGCCGGCCATGGCTGCACGTAAACGCCTGCGACTCCCAGGTGCACAAATGCACTGAATTCTGCCAATGTATGACCCTCTTGTGGCTGTGTAAATGAGCCACAGCTTTGAGGTCAAGTGATTGCATAGGAGTTGTATATACATCATGATGTATGCATGGCACTGGGAAGGAAAGATTTCAAAAGTAAAATGAAATGTGCTACATACAGTATAGTATGTATGTAACTAGAGAAACATGACCTTTACATTACATGTCCAGAGTCCACTGCAAACAGCAGAGAAAAGCAGACTCTGTACAAGTAATAGCAACCCTCACAAGGGAAGCCATTTAGCATCAATTACAGTAATGCAGAATATAACCATTCAAGTTACAAAAGCTGAAACTTTTTTTTTTTATTTATCTTGTCTTTGTGAAAGTCTTCCTGTGCAATATATAGTGCACATGTATAACACACTGCTCAGTGGCATTACTGGAAATTAGGTTTGCACTTTTTTTTTGTGAACATCCTGCCAGCTAGCATCTGTTAGAAGTTTAGTCACTAAGTTTTTATGTCTTTCGTACACCTCCTTTATTAATGAGCACAACTGTCATGCGAGACCAGCTGCTCTGCTACAGTCTTACAGATAAACAGTATGACAATACCAGACACAAAAATGGCATGTGCCATTCTCTCCCAACTAGTACACAAAATAAACAGCAGCATTGTTACTGTAGATAAATGCTGCTTGATCACTGCCACCAGTAATAGCTGGGCAGTGCATGGCAAGGCCTCTTGGAAGTTCAGCCCCCTTCCATCGAACTTGACACAGTAGGGAACCAGCCGCAAGACTTCACTGGCGGTTTCCCTTACACCAAATGGCAGTGGCAGTCCCCGAGACCTGGGGTGCCGATATCGCAGGTATACCTGGACAGGTAAGTGTCCTAATATTAGGTTAGCGGCTACACTATTTGTAGCTGCTTACTTATTTTTTGGTGGGAGAGCTGGAGCTCCTCTTTAAAGGAACCTCTGGAAAAACCTTGCTCGAGAATGGCTGCACTATGCTACACCAATGTCTCGTCTTCAATATTATATTCTACAAGGACCTGGATAAGGTGAAGTTTCTCTACTTCCGTTTGAATTGCAGAAATTCAGATTTCAACACTTTACAAACCTGTCATTCAAGTGCGACATTCCCTGGTATATAAACAAACTTGCCAAGTTCCTGGAAACAAATGCATTTACAGCGTTAAGACAAATATGATACACTTCATACCTGTCATCCTCACCATCAACAGGAATAGGTAAACCAAAAACGGGTAAATGAAGAGGGTTTGTTAGAGTGTCCATGATAGGAACCTTCACAAAAGACTTCTCAGAAATCAGGGACATTGATGGCTGAGGTAGAGGTTCCGATTTTCTTCGGTCATCAATCTGACCGGCCAACGGCTGAGTCTGAAACTGACTAATGTTTGACTGTGGCAGACTTGTATTTACATTTGCTGTACCTTGCACTGGTGGAAGCCCAACTGTTGGTATTAGGCTGTTACTCCTACTGACAGACGCATGGCTACTCAAGGAGGACTGTACAAAAGTAGCAGGAGCTATTGGCATAGTAACAGGAATAGTAGACACACTACTTGATGGTCCAGAAACCCCTGTACTAGGCACAGCCACAGGGACGTTCTGCACTCCAGGGGGCATGGCATGGTGGCTGCCTAAAATGCTACTCCCACCCGCTTGTTGCTGACATATAGATTGCTGTGGCACCGCACCGATGGAGGACAAGGTTGTCTGCTCCACGCCTCCTCCTGCTTGTTGCATATGAACCGGATGGGTCCCAAGCCCTGATCCTTGACCGGCCGAGTCATTGGGTTTCGAATGAAGGCCCAGAAGCGGCGCTGGCAAGTGCTGTCCCGGAAGACTGGATGGAGCCCCAGTACCTGCAATCAGGGAGCTTGCAGCGTTTTGGGTTGTTCCTTGCGACTGTATTACTGTTCGATGTTGGCCATACTCGGCCTGGCCGGAGGCCTGAGGGGTCATCACGAGCCCCGGTTGGGAGTAAGGGAACTGCTGGGCCTGGCTGACGGACGTGTTGGTCTGCTGAGTGCCAGGCTGAGCTAGGGAGACATTCTGGGGGGCGCCCAGGTTTGGTAGGTAAGTCTGTCCTGGTGGTGGCACCATCATAGGTTGGGAGCTGACTGGAGCAGGGTGCATGGGCTGTGCAGTTCCCTGTATGGGTTGCTGCCAGGGTTGGTTGATCTTATCCAGCTGTAGTATCTGTGACACAGCATTGAGCGTGGTGTCCACTCCAGAGTCATGGTGTATAGAGGACACCACCGCCACCGATCCCCCCAGGCCGCTGTCCCTGTCCGGAGCCGAGTGCTCGTAGGTGCTGCCCCCCGTGTGCCGGGAGATTAAAGTGCTGCCATCCGAGTCCTTGTCGTAGTACTCCGTGCAGGTCCAGCGCCCCCTCCGGTACGGCTCCCCGGAGCTGTGGTCAAGTTTGATGACCCGGAAGCGGGAGCTGCAAGCCTGAGGCGCCGGAGAGGCCTGGCTAGGAGGAGGGCCGCTCCGGATAAGAGGCGCCTCATGCGGCATGTTGGGGGACATAGTCCCGGGGGTATCGGCCTCTCCCCCCACGTTGTTCAGGGTCTCCTCAGACGAGCTTCTCTCCACCACCTCCTCAGGCCCGTAGTCGGTGGCCCGGGACACATCGAAGATCTCAGAGGAGACGTCCTCGGTATGGGACTCGTCAGGGTCGTCCAGGCTCTCGGTGTCCTCGGTGATGCTGCTGGCGGCCTGGGCCGTGGTGACGCTGGTGATCTGGAAGCAGCTCTTCTTCTTAGCCGGCATCTTGGACATGGTGAGGAGAAGAGGGGGGCCGGGCCCACACACGTTCCCCCTCCCGGGGGAGGACACACGGACCACCGCCGCCGCTTCTTCTTCCGATACTCCGGCTCTAGCGCAGGCCTGACATCCCGGCTCTGTGTGGGGACTGGCGCTCCGCTTCAGGCCTCCTCCTGTCACCACAGTCCGGGGATACTGAGCACAACAGGCCAGCCTCAGTAGAGGGGAAGGGGGGGGGACAGGCCGCAGCTCCCCCGGCTCTCCCCTACCTGGACTCTACAACGACTGACATGTCAGGAGTAGGATGTGGCCGGGCACTCTGCTCTCAGAGGAAGTGAGAGACGCTGAGCAGGCTGGAAACTACAAGGAGGAGAACGTCTGTTACTGACGACCGGCTCCTCCCACCCCCTCCTCCGTCACTCAAATTCAAAACCTCCCCTCTTCAAAATGGCCGCCAGGGGCACTGTGAGGAAAGACTAGGGGCGGGGGTCGCCTGGATGGACGGGCCGCCTTCTGTTGGAAGACGTCAAGCAGAGGGGCGTGTTCTGCAATGGTGTGAAGGAGCCAATCCCCCTGGGACGTTGAGGAGAGGGGCGTGGTGCTTCATCACGGGGCGCCGGTGTTCCGGGTGGCCGCGGTCATGGTGGGGGGTTAACCGCGTCGTCAGTGATAGTACAAAGGAGCGCGGGACACGGAGCGTCACGTTTCCTGACCAGTGTGAATCACGTACAGCTCCTCTGAGCGCTCATTGGTCAGCTCTCCGGAAGAGAACTCGTTGTCTGCCTGTAGTACTTTGTGTCACCAGAGCACATCAGGAGTTCTTCCCACTGAGCGGCACCAATGTCATCCCTATACAGATCCTTGTAATGGAAGTCTGTAATCTCCTAATCTTCACACTTTGCTGCCCTATAGTATACGTTAACCACTTCAGCTCCAGAAGTTTTACGCCCTGCCTGACCAGGCCATTTTTGCAATATGACACTGCGTTAATTTAGCTGACAATTGCGCAGATGTGCGACACTTTACCCAAATAAAACATTTGTCCTTTGTTCCCCACAAATAGCGCTTTCTTTTGGTGGTATTTGATCACCTCTGCGGTTTTTATTTTTTGCGCTATAAACAAAAAAAAGAGCGACAGTTTTGAACAAAAAAAAACACAATTTTCTACTTTCTGCTATAAAACATAAAAGAAATGTCCTCATCAATTTAGGCCAATATGTATTCTGCTACATATTTTTGGTTAAAACAATTCCTAATAAGCGTATATTGATTGGTTTGTGCAAAAGTTATTGTGTCTACAAACTATGGCCCGCATGGGTGCTCAACCTGTGGCTCTCCAGCTGTTGCAGAACTTCAAGTCCCATCATGCCTCTGCCTTTGGGAGTCATGCTTGTAACAGTCAGTAGCTTGCAATGCCTCATGGGAATTGTAGTTCTGAAACAGCTGGAGAGCCACAGGTTGAGCACCCATGTATGGGATAGATTTATGGACTTTTTATATTTTTTACTCACCGGTGGGCAGTCTGGAAACAGTTAAAGCAGAACCCTGGGAAAACTGTTTTTTGTCCCATGCAGTGGGGCTGTGGCTGCACTCCATGATAAAAACAACTGGTATACCGGGCACTTTCACCCCCTTCCTGCCAGGCCAATTTTCAGCCTTAGCGCTGTTACATTTTGATTGACAATTTCACGGTCATGCAACAGACTGCACTTCTAAGCTTCACTGGAGTGACCGCACTGATGGGCACTGATAAGCTGCACTGGTGAGACCGCACTGATAAGCTGCACTGGTGTGACCGAACTGATATGCCGCGTACACGCGCTCAGAATTTTCGACAACAAATGTTCGATGGGAGCTTGTTGTCGGAAATTCCGACCGTGTGTAGGCTCCACCAGACATTTTGCTGTCGGAATTTCCGACAACAAAAATTTGAGAGCTTGTTCTCAAATTTTCCGACAACAAAATCCGTTCTCATAAATTCCGATCGTGTGTAGACAATTCCGACGCACAAAATTCCACGCATGCTCTGAATCGAGTACGAGACGGAAGCGCTCGGTCTGGTAAAACTAGCATTTGTAATGGAGATAGCACATTCATCACGCTGTAAAGGACTGAAAAGCGCAAATCGTCTTTCTCACCAAACGTCTACTAACACGACTGGTATTGAACTTCCCTTTAATAGTTCCGTCATACGTGTTGTACGTGACCGCGTTCTTGGCGATCGGAATTTCCAACAACATTTGTGCGACTGTGTGTATGCAAGACAAGTTTGAGCCAACATCCATCAGAAAAAAATCCACGGTTTTGTTGTCCGATCGTCTGTATGCGGCAATAGGCGCAAATAAGCTGCACAGATGGGCACTTGTGTAACCGCACTGATAGAAACAGATAAGCCGCACTGGTGTGACCGCACTGATGGGCACTGATAAGGTGCACTGGTGTGACCACACTGATGGGCACTGATAACCTGCACTGGTGAGACTGCATTTATAAGCTGCACTGGTGTAACCGCACTGATAAGCTGCACTGGTGAGACCGCACTAATAAGCTTCATTGGTGGGCACTGGTGTGACCGCACTGATGGGCACTGATAAGCCGCACTGATGGGCACTGATAAGCTGCACAGATGAGACCGCACTAATGGGCATAGATGAGACCGCACTAATGGGTACTGATCAGGCCCGGACTGGCCATAGGGCATACCAGGCATTTGCTCGGTGGGCCGCTGGGATCAATCTCGGGGCCGCAGTCCGATACCTGTTGATGACCGGGCCGCACAGCGGGAGGTAAGCGGTGACCACGGCCTGGAGAGGGTTAACACAGGCCGCGGTCACCGCTCACCTCCCTCTATGCGGCTGTGCCTGTCTTCTCTCCAGGCTCTCCTGCCCTGCCGACAATGTCATCTATCAGCAGAGCAGGGGCTGGAGGACCTGGAGACACTGAACAGCGTGAGTGCAGGATCCATGGTTGCTAGGCAGTAGGTCGGATCCAATCAAAACAGCGATTGCTGTCCACGCACGCGCGCTGCTGCCGGCAAGCTAGGCAACGGAGACGCTGCCAGGGTTGGGGCCGCTGATGTCATGGAAACATATGACGTCTGGAGATCGCGCCCACCCAGGCAGATTACGTCCATTCAAAAACCAACAGGAGTGAGGAAGACACGTGAGACGTGTAAGTGCATAGACAGAAGTAAAGCCATCAGATCGGGAGACAAGTAAAGGAGACACAGAAGCAAAACAGGTAAACGAGAAAAAAGTAATGGAGGACACAGGAAAGTGTAAATAGATAAAGATGAATGGCGGCAAAAATGAGATAAGAAAGGGGGAAGAAGAGGGGAAGGAGGGAAGAACAGATAGAAAAAAGGGGGGATATATAAAGAGAAAAACAAGAAAAAAAAATAACAGAAAAAGGAGAAGAAAAATACAAGTGAAAAATAAAAATGATAGAGAAATGAGAATAGGAAAAAAGGAAGAAATGAGTGGGAAAAGGAGACAAATTAACCACTTAAGCCCCGGACCAATATGCAGCCTAAAGACCCAAGGTGTTTTTACAGTTCGGGACTACGTCGCTTTAACAGACAATTGCGCGGTCGTGCGACGTGGCTCCCAAACAAAATTGGCGTCCTTTTTTCCCCACAGTTTTTGCGCTATAAACAAAAATAGAGCGACAATTTTGAAAAAAAAGCAATATTTTTTACTTTTTGCTGTAATAAATATCCCCCAAAAACATATATAAAAACATTTTTTTTCCTCAGTTTAGGCCGATACGTATTCTTCTACCTATTTTTAGTAAAAAAAATCGCAATAAGCGTTTATCGATTGGTTTGCGCAAAATTTATAGTGTTTACAAAATAGGGGATAGTTTTATTGCATTTTTATTTTTTATTTATTTTTTACTACTAATGGCGGCGATCAGCAATTTTTTTCGTGACTGCGACATTATGGCGGACACTTCGGACAATTTTGACACATTTTTGGGACCATTGTCATTTTCACAGCAAAAAATGCATTTAAATTGCATTCTTTATTGTGAAAATGACAGTTGCAGTTTGGGAGTTAACCACAGGTGGCGCTGTAGGAGTTAGGGTGCACCTAGTATGTGTTTACAACTGTTTGGGGGTGTGGCTGTAGGAATGACGTCATCGATCGTGTCTTCCCTATAAAGGGAATGACGCGATCGATGCGCCGCCATAGTGAAGGACGGGGAAGCCGTGTTTACACACGGCTCTCCTCGTTCTTCAGCTCCGGGGAGCGATCGCGACGGAGCGGCTATAAACAAATAGCCGCGCCGTGGTCCCGGATCGCTCCCCGAGCGGACCCGACCTCCGCATGTAGCGGGGGGGGTCCCGATCGGACCCCCCACCCGCTAATAGGCGAGGACGTACCTATACGCCCATGTGCCTGTACGTGCCATATTGTGGACGTATATGTACATGGGGTGGTCCTTAAGTGGTTAAGAGGATAAGTTGCAACCGAGAAAAATTTATGAAAATAAACTTTAAAAACAAAGTAATAAAAAAATAAAGTGTGAAAAATGATAATAAATATAAAAATATTAAAATATAAAAATAAATATAAATAATAATAAAAAGAAAAGAAAAAAAAAGGAGAAATAAAAAATAATAATAAATAAAGGATAAAAATGAAAGAACACGAAGAGTAGAAAACCGGAAAGATGAAAAATAGGAAAAACTAAAATATTCTAGGTGAAAAAGGAAGAGAACAAAGCCTGGGTGCAGAAGGACATAATCAATGGTAATACGAGTTAATAAAGCGGGAGTCTTTTCATATCAACAAGCAGGTAATAACCCGTTTGTTAATATGATCCTGATCTACAGCTCCCCCCGCCCCCTACTCTGCTAAATAGGATGACATGGTTGGAAGGGTGGGAGAGACAGTAGAGGACACAGGCTGAATCCTGCCTCTACCTTGCCAAAGGTAGGACTGTGCAGGGGAGGCAGAGAGTAAAAGGGGTCCCTGTGATTACGGAGAAAAAGGAGGGGGCATGACTGAAAGAGGCACTGTAATGGGGGGCTGTGATTGGTAGGGGGACTGTGAGGAAAAGGGAACTGCACTGTAAAGGGGGACTGTAATCATTACAGTGCAGTCCCCTTTATATCACAGTGCCTCCATTACATTACAGTGCGGAAGACTGACTCCGTGATTATGCCGTCACCAACCACCCTCGCGAATGGGCGTTTGCTGAAAAATTGGCTGCTCAGTCTAAATGTGTCCCAGTCTTGGCCTGGTACTGATAAGCTGCACTTATATGGACACTTTGCACTACAAGTGCACTTGGTAGTACAGTTGCTGTAGATCTGAGGGGGGCAAGGAAAATAAAAAAAACAGCATTTTAGCTTGCACATGACTGGACGGTAAAATCAGCAGAGCTTCCCCTCATTTCAGATCTTCCCCCAACGTCTAAAGCGACTGCACTCCCAAGTGCACTGCCAGTGTGCTTCTAAGTGCACTTGTAGTGCAAAGTGGATTTGTCTTTCGTAAATAACCCCCATAGACTAGCATAGAGGTCCTTTTTTAGGCTGAAAAAAAAAGCCAAATATCTGGAAATGCTGTGTTTCTAAGCCCAGTGTGCATGAGGCCCAAGAAGCTGCATTATCACTAAATGCTGATAGTGTTGTAGTTATCTTTCTTCCTAATGTTTTATTGATTTATTTTATTACTAAAACAAACCTAAGGCTATCAAACTTCACTGTCCATTACACACACCGGCAGCTCTAGGTAAATTTGGTAAAGGACTTTGTGCACACATGGAAAAGTAGCTGTTGAAGGCTACATATCAACATGGGTGTTTTCCATTTTTAATTTTTTTAATCTATATTTTTATCAATAAATTCTATGTCTACCTCTACTTGGGTGAGGTCGACATTGTGCCATCATCTGCCCATCTCTCCACCACAGCCAACCAGAGAAATCCTTTTTTTTTCTTAAATTCTTTAGAAATTGTACAGGGTTTGACATTACAATACAGAAGGGGTATATTGCAGCGTATATATATATATATATATATATATATATATATATATATATATATATATATATATAAACATAGAGGGCCAGATTCACATAGGTTAGCGGATCTTTAGATCCGCGTAACCTATCTGATTTAAGATCCGCCGCCGCAAGTTTTTGAGGCAAGTGGGTAATTCACAAAGCACTTACCTCAAAACTTGCGGCGGCGTATCGTAAATCCCCCGGCGGAATTCAAATTCCGCGGCTAGGGGGAGTGTACTATTCAAATCAGGCGCGTTCCCGCGCCGATCGAACAGCGCATGCGCCGTCCGGAAATTTTCCCAGCGTGCATTGCTCCAAATGACGTCGCAAAGACGACATTGGTTTCGACGTTTACATAAATTACGTCCATTCGTATGCGCGAACGACTTACGCAAACAACGTAAAAAATTCAAATTTCGTCGCGGGAACGACGGCCATACTTAACATTGGCTGCGCCTCATAGACCCAGGGGTAACTATCTGCCAGAAAAAGTCGAACGCAAACGACGTAAAAAAAAAGCGCCGGGTGGTCGGTCGTTTCTGAATCGGCGTATCTCCTCATTTGCATATTCGTCGCGTAAATAAACTGAAACGCCACCTAGCGGCCGGCCTGGAATTGCAGCCTAAGATCCGACGGTGTAACGCAGTTACACCTGTCGGATCTTAAGGATATCTATGCGTAACTGATTCTATGAATCAGTCGCATAGATACGACCGGCACAACTCAGAGATACGACGGTGTGATACACCGTCGTATCTCTGAGTTGTGCCGGTCGTATCTATGCGACTGATTCATAGAATCAGTTACGCATAGATATCCTTAAGATCCGACAGGTGTAACTGAGATACGCCGTCGTAGCTCTATGTGAATCTGGCCCAGAGAAATTATGAGGTGCCTGACATAGAATCTTAGTCACCCATTTTCAAGCCTTTATAAATATTGAATATTTGTCTTGTCTAATGGCCAACAATTGTTCATGTACAAAGTTATAACCAGCTCAATAGTTTCTGAAGGGCTAGGTGCTAACTGACATCTCCAATGTCTATTAATCGGAATTCTAGCAGGTAATAGTATGTAGGCAGGGCCGGACTGGCCTACCGGGACAGCGGGAAAATTCCCGGTAGGCCGCCTGCTGACAGTCAAATTAACCAGCTGTGCCTGTGGCTGTGGGCCGCGCCGCCGCGGCCGCCATCGCGGCCGCACTTTACAATTATACGCATGCCTGCCCTATGCTGCATTCACTCCAGTCCAGTGTCATGTCTATTACATTATGTTAATAAAGAGCAGCGGCGGGCCGGTCGCCGGCGGGTTGCGGCCGCCATGCTCGCCGCTGCACTTTCCTTCCCGCGCTGTGTGAAGTGTGCACACTGGACTGGAGCGATCATGTGTTTGAGGGAGGGGAGGAGCCGAGCAGGAGAACCGTACGTCCCATCGTCCCGTGCGGCGCCAGCACCGCCCACTATGTTTCTCCTGCAGAGCCACGTGTGAAGGCAGAGCCGCAGAGGAGAAGAAGTGTATGGCGCCGGCCAGCCTTGGAGCAGAAGGAAGAAAAGGTAGGGGGGGGGGGTTTGACCATGCAATGGTGAGAGAGATTATACAGTCCAGATTACAATTTGCAGGGGCAGCAAAGGTGACAGTGAGAGAGGGGGTTGCATGGTGCACCCCCCTTTCTCTGTCACCTTTTCTGCCCCTGCAAATTGTAATCTGGACTGTATAGTCTCTCTCTACCCAGTCTCTGTCACCCAGCTCTCTGTCACCCAGGTCCCTGTCACCCAGCTCTCTGTCACCCAGTCCTTGTCACCCAGCTCTCTGTCACCCAGTCTCTGTCACCCAGCTCTCTGTCACCCAGCTCTCTGTCACCCAGTCCTTGTCACCCAGCTCTCTGTCACCCAGCTCTCTGTCACCCAGTCCTTGTCACCCAGTCCTTGTCACCCAGCTCTCTGTCACCCAGTCCTTGTCACCCAGCTCTCTGTCACCCAGTCCTTGTCACCCAGCTCTCTGTCACCCAGCTCTCTGTCACCCAGTCCTTGTCACCCAGTCCTTGTCACCCAGCTCTCTGTCACCCAGTCCTTGTCACCCAGCTCTCTGTCACCCAGTCCTTGTCACCCAGCTCTCTGTCACCCAGCTCTCTGTCACCCAGTCCCTGTCACCCAGCTCTCTGTCACCCAGGTCCCTGTCACCCAGCTCTCTGTCACCCAGGTCCCTGTCACCCAGGTCCCTGTCACCCAGCTCTCTGTCACCCAGCTCTCTGTCACCCAGTCCTTGTCACCCAGCTCTCTGTCACCCAGCTCTCTGTCACCCAGTCCTTGTCACCCAGCTCTCTGTCACCCAGCTCTCTGTCACCCAGTCCCTGTCACCCAGCTCTCTGTCACCCAGGTCCCTGTCACCCAGCTCTCTGTCACCCAGCTCTCTGTCACCCAGTCCTTGTCACCCAGTCCTTGTCACCCAGCTCTCTGTCACCCAGTCCTTGTCACCCAGCTCTCTGTCACCCAGTCCTTGTCACCCAGCTCTCTGTCACCCAGTCCTTGTCACCCAGCTCTCTGTCACCCAGTCTCCTGTCACCCAGTTTCCTGTCACCCAGCTCTCTGTCACCCAGTCTCCTGTCACCCAGCTCTCTGTCACCCAGCTCTCTGTCACCCAGTCTCCTGTCACCCAGCTCTCTGTCACCCAGTCTCCTGACACCCAGCTCTCTGTCACCCAGCTCTCTGTCACCCAGCTCTCTGTCACCCAACTCTCTGTCACCCAGTCCTTGTCACCCAGCTCTCTGTCACCCAGTCTCCTGTCACCCAGCTCTCTGTCACCCAGTCTCCTGTCACCCAGCTCTCTGTCACCCAGTCTCCTGTCACCCAGCTCTCTGTCACCCAGTCTCCTGTCACCCAGCTCTCTGTCACCCAGTCTCCTGTCACCCAGCTCTCTGTCACCCAGCTCTCTGTCACCCAGTCTCCTGTCACCCAGTCTCCTGTCACCCAGTCTCCTGTCACCCAGTCCTCTGTCACCCAGCTCTCTGTCACCCAGTCTCCCAGTCCTCTGTAACCCAGTCCCCTTGCTGTCGCCCAGTCCCCTTGCTGTCGCCCAGTCCCCTTGCTGTCGCCCAGTCCCCTTGCTGTCAGCCAGTCCCCCTGCTGTCACCCAGTCCAAGTGACAAGTGACACGCTGAATCTGGTGACGGGATGGGTGGCAAGTGACACACTAAATCTGGTGGCAGGGGACGGATGGCAAGTGACATTTCCGAGTGTCTCCGATGCTCTCCGGCGCCCCCCACCTCTGGCCACATGCGGTATTGCATGCAATTGAAGTCAATGCGGAACAAATTATTTTCGTTTCCATTAACTTCAATGGGGAAACTCACTTTGATATGTGAGCACTTTGGATTACGAGCATTCTCCTGGAACGGATTATGCTCGTAATCTGAGGTTCCACTGTGTAATAAATATATATATATATATATATATATATATATATATATATATATATATATAATCTCCCTAGCCCTATGTGCTTTCATATCTGTCTTATCTTTATATAATACACTCTTTAAATGTTTCTTTAAAATGTATGGTTTTCTCTTATATGAACAAGAAAATAATGACGTTATGATGTTGGGCTGGTATAATAATGCTATGGGGCTGGTATGAAATGTTTTCCAGGGCTGGTTTTTACTCCCAGTCCGGCCCTGTATGTAGGTGACAACAGTGTGGAGATACGGGGGGAGTTTTCTATACTCGGATTTAATATTGCCAGTGCTGCAGAAGGTGATATGAAAAATCCAATAATCTCTGCTATAAATTGAAAAATATTCTTCCAGAACCTATTGAGATGTTTACATTGCCATAAGCTATGCATCAGTGTTGTTCTGGTGCATTTTTGATGCATTTTGCCACGTTCCAGATGCGTTCCATACAGAAAAAATGTAGCATGTTCTACTTTTGTTGACTGAACTCGAATGCACTGCACTAGTGTGATCTAGGTCCATTGGAAAACATGAAAAACACTGTGCATGCGTTTTTTGCATGCAGATTTAAAAAGCACTGGACTGCATCTGGTGTAAACCAGCCCTTAAGTCATTGTAAGCCTTAATTTTTAAATGTTTTTTTATTTAAATAACAAACATGTCATACTTACCTCCACTGTGCAGCTTGTTTTGCACAGAGTGGCCCACTATCGTCCTCTTGTGGGGTCCCTCGGCGGCTCTTACGGCTCCTCCTTGGTGAAGCTCTCTCCCAGGGGGTTACCTTGCGGGTGTGCTCCGAGTCCGGCATTCAGCATCCATAGACACGAATGCCGGACTTGGTTGCACCCCCGACACCCGCGTCATTTGATTTGGATGACAGCAGTGGGAGCCAATGGCTCTGCTGCTATCAATCTATCCAATCAAGAGCCGGGACCCCATGCAGAGAGGGGCAGCGCGTCTCAGCCGAGGGAAATACGGGGCTCAGGTAAGTAGAACCCCCATCCAATTCGCATAGGTGTGTACCCAGCCTTAAAGAACACTGAACCCAGCATACTATTTAGCTCACCTGTCTTATAGCCATTGGGCCGGATTCAGATACCTGAGCGTATCTTTCCTCCGGCGTAACGTATCTCCGATACGTTACGCCACTGTAACTTTGGGCGCAAGTTCTGTATTCAGAAAGAACTTGCGCCCTTATTTACGGCGGCGTAACATATGTGTTGTGGCATAGAGGCCGCATAATTCAAATGGGGATGTTGGGGGCGTGTTGTATTTAAATTTGACTTGACCCCGCTTTTTTCAATTTTTTTCTTGAACCGCGCATGCGCCGTCCGTAAAATATCCCAGTGTGCATTGCGCCAAAGTACGCCGCAAGGACGTATTGGAATCGACGTGAACGTAAATGATGTCCAGCCCTATTCGCGAACGACTTACACAAACGACGTAAAATTTTCAAAATTTGACGCGGGAATGACGGCCATACTTAACATAGTATACACTGCACATACCCCTCATATAGCAGGGGTAACTTTACGCCGGAAAAAGCCGAACGCAAACGACGTAAAAAAAAAGCACCGGGCGGTCGTTCGTTTCTGAATCGGCGTAAATACTAATTTGCATATTCCTCGCGTAAACATACGGAAGCCACCTAGCGGCCAGCCAGAAAATGCAGCCTAAGATACGACGGTGTAAGACACTTACACCTGTCGGATCTTAGGGATATCTATGCGTAACTGATTCTCTGAATCAGGCGCATAGATACGACCCCCCGCACTCAGAGATACGACGGCGTATCAGGAGATACGCCGTCGTATCTTGTTTCTGAATCTGGCCCATTGAGTTTATGCACCTCTTTAAAGTATGTATACAATTAATACGTATAAGGACACAAACTTTTGATCAGCTGAATAACAGCCTGTTTCAGTTTATTTGTTGTTTTTATTAAATTGAATACTCAAAAAATGTTTTGTCTCACTCTTATTTCTTCTTGTTGCATGTTGAAGCTCTACTTGGAACCTTGTTAAGATCCAACAATGTAAAATATGATTTTTTGCCATTTTTCAAGTGGTCTTAAACTTTTGATCAGGACTGTATGTCCCCCAATGCAGTACCCTTTGTATGCACAATAACTTGTATTTAATAAAAACGGGGGGGGGGGGGGGGGGGGGGGACTAATGCGCAAAACCAACCTCAACAAGGGCACAACAAAGCTAAAATAAGAAAATCAAACTAATAATTCAGCTGCCACGACTAATAGTGTTCACACACTTAAAGCAATAATGACTTATTCACATTATGGAAATCGTTATTAGTATTTCGTTTTTATTAGATCCTGTTGCAAGCGCCATTACTCCCCCCCTTGTCATAACTTGCATTTAAGCCTTCAAAATAAGTACTTTTGATTCTTACAGTTCTGGTCCCATAGACTTTAATGGGGTTCATTGCTCGACTCCGAACATTTGCGATGAGGACTGGCGGGAGGCGCATGCAGCCAGGAACTGCTACCCTCCCTCCGCTCCCAGCTCTGTCAGCAGTACGGAGGACAGGCGGATCGGGGCCCCCCAAGGTTTGGCGGGTGGCACATGCAGCCTGGGACTGCTGCCCGCTCTCCTCTCTACTCCCAGCTCTCTCAGCGGTGTGGAAGACAGGCGGGTCTGGGCCCCCTGAGGACTATTGGAAGACGCATGCAGACAGGAACTGCTTCCGCCCTCTTCTCCACTTCCAGTTTTGACAGTGGCCCGGAGAACAGGCAGATCCGGGGGCCCCAGAATACCGACGGGAGGCACAGGCAGCCAGGGACTGCTACCTGCCTGGGACAGTGGAATGAGGAGAGCACCTCACCCAGAGAAAAATGGGCCCTCCCCGCTGCTGGCCAGCATGAACGTCCTATGGAAGGTACTGGGCATAACACAGACCTACCCACAGATGCGGTGCACAGCAGGGCTAGGGCTTGGGGTTTATCCGCTCTCTTTAACCCCCTCTCTCTCACCCCCCTCTCTGACCCCTCTGTCACCCCTCTTTTCTCTCACCTTCCTCTCTGACCCCTCTATCTCTGTCTCTCTCACCCCTCTTCTTAGCCTCTAACCCCCTCTCTGTGACCCTCTCTCTCACCCCTCTCTGACCCCTTTCTCTCTGTGTAACCCCCCTCTGACCCCTCTCTCTCTCACCCTCTATCTCTCAACACTCTCTCTGACCCCTTTCTCTCTTTCAGACCCCTCTCTGACTCCTCTATCTCTCTCTCTGACCCCTTTATCTCATCCCCCTCTCTCACCCCCATCTCTCTCACCTCCTCTCTCACCTCTCTCTCTCACCCCCTCTCTCTCTGACCCCTCTCCCTCACCTCCTTCTAGCTCTAACACCTTCTATCTCTCACCCACCCCCTCTCTCTCTCTCTCTTTCTCACCCACCCCATCTCTCTCTCTTTCACTCACCCCCTTGCTCTCTCTCTTTCACCCACCCATACTCTCTCTCTCTCTATCACCTGTCTCTCTCCTCTCCCTCGCATGCAGGCAGGGGGAACTGAGTGAACACTGACTGACAGGTGACAGCAAGTGAGTGTCAATGATCCCATCTCCACCTATCACTGCCACTGATCTCATCCACCCCAAGAACTGCCACTAATCCCCCAAGCACTGCCACTTATCCCCCCAAGCACTGCTACTGATCCCACCACCCCAAGCACTGCCACTGATCCTGTCTCCCCACCAGCACTGCCACTCATCCCCACCAGCACTGTCTTCACTCACCCCCCCCCCACCTCCTAGCACTGCCACTGATCTCATTCCCCCAGCACTGCCACTAATCCCATTAACCCCTCAGCACTGCCAATGATCACACTCCCCCCAGCATGGCCATTAATACCATTCCACCCCCCCCATTACCACCACTGCCACTGATCACACCCCCTAGCCCCAGCAACCAATTGGTGAGCGGTGATGATGTGCAGTAACCTCTAGCAACCAATCAACAAGCGAAAATGATGTGTTGTAACCTTTAGCAACTAATCAATGAATGGTAAAGTTATGCTGTAAACTCTAGCAACCAATCACAATTGCTGCCTGATCTGCTACACTAAACTGATTTGAAGAAAATGTTTGCCCAGGGTCCAATCAATATTAAACACCGCTCTGGAGCAGATTCAGTATTTTTTGAGTTACTGTCCTATAGAAATATGCGCATATGCGTATATGTTCCAGATAGGTGGCTTGGACAGTAAAAAAATCATTGGATTGGCATAAAAGTCAGAGCAATTAGCACTTTTATATAGAGAATGTAGGAATTTAAGTGTATGCATTATTGTCAGCACTGGATTAAATCCCTTAATCTCTGCCACACAGCAAAGAACAGGCGGGACAACCATGAGCTGAACTGCCCCTAAGCAATAAGTGAGATCTCACCCAACATGTCCTGAACAGTGGATGTGCATATCAGGTAAAGAAAGTAAAGTCCTAAACATCTGTGTTATTTTTTAAATGTTCAGATTGCCTTGTGTACTTGAAGCTTTATGTTCACCGCTGTCAAATAAAACATTCAAAATTGTATCAAAATCTTATGTATTCCTGACAATGTGAAATTTACATATAAATGTGTAAGTTATTAAGACAAAAGTGTAACATTTCAACATATGGAACTATAGTAAAGTGATATTCTTCAGAATTAGATGATATTGTGCAAAGGAATGCACCAATCTCCATTTCCAGACAAAGTACACTAACTGTAATCTGATTTCCTTAATTTAGTGAAACGAGAATATTTCCATAAAGGTCTCATTTCATTCTAATAACATGGATAGAAAAGATTGTCTGATTAACAATGGTAAATGTTGAAAACAGAACTCCAGGAAGTGGTATGTACATCTAAAGTTTCCCCTTAATGAATTTGCATTACTTTTCATTTTTTTCTGTATGAACACATAGGACCTCTTCGATCTTCACTCTTCACTTGTAGCACTACCCCCGGAGGAGCTGCTGGTTGTTTTTGGGTCTACACTAGGTACCCAACCCCTTAAAGTGGCTCAAAACCCTCCCATGACACACCTGGTAATATGGGAGTTGTGAACCTCAATAACTTGTGAGGAAACACAGCAACAGATTATACAAATAAAAAGGGTTACCTTAAGTGGATGAGTCTTGCAGTATGAAAGATAGGCTGCACACAGACTTCAAGATAACCAAAATAATGCTTCACTTGAAGAAGAACAAAATAACATAAGTAAAACAGTGACACTCTATGGCAGATCCCTGCAGCATCAACAACAGTATTAAAGCTTTAGCGACAGCTAGGCTGCAATGTCAAATAGACCCGTGTGAGTACGTGGCAAGGGGGTCACTTTCAACAAAACATATACATTGAAATGCCCTCTTGCCAAACCTCACCCAGCTCTTACCTCCCTACAATACAATATAAACCATTAGAACTGATTAAAGTAGTAGAACTGATTAAAGTAGTAGAACTGATTACTCGGCCAGCGAGTAATGCAACCAATATAGTGAAGATACAACTCTAAACAGAAAGCCCTTGAGTATTATAGCTATAGCTAATTAGGATGGCCTGGCGTCCCAGACCAAACTTCAACACAGTCCCCTAATAACAGTTCGTGCACTTTTTCGTTGGCATGCATAGGCGCGCAAAGAACTTGTAATCCAAAAGGGTAATAGTAAACTGTTAAAAAATTTCTGGATAGTTAAACCACAAAGATGGATATCAACGATCCACCCTTCCGCAAGACAATCAGTACTTTCAGGCAAGTGCCCATCTTACCCAACAGGTTCAGGCCTTGTCCCTCTAAGGCACACCGTCTGGTCGGTCAGCAATCTCCGGTCCTCGGACAGGTCGCAGGGTTACTGGGATCTCGTCTGATGACTCCGGCAGAAGCTCCGTCTCTCAGTCTCAAACGCCATTCCGTCCGGGCGTATGTAGGCCTAAACTGCGGCCTACTTCCCGTGAAGACACCTAGACAGTGTCCTCCTGGGTTGAAAAGGCGGTCCCGAGAGAGCGCCAAAAAAATGTCCCCCCCCTTAAATCACCTTCCTCTGCAGGCGGTGCGGAAGGCAAAGCATCTTGGGGTTGTGTAGCTGCTCTCTGGGTAATGTAGTTCATTACAGGCCAGGGCAAATGGAGTCTCTTCTCCTTCTGAACTCAATTCCCAACATTCACTGCGGTACCAGAACAGAGTGTAAACAGGTGGCTATAACCCAACTCGGACACCGGAGGGAGCTGAGATCCTTCATGATCAGCAACAGTAGTCCTTTGTATCACGTCAGAAAGGCAATACTCCGCTACACACTCTTCATTGTATTGCGGTAATAAATGCATCTTAACAAGCTTTATTGTGCTTTGTGGGGTGCTGCATTACCGCAGCTCATTTATTTTGAATGGGCCACTAACACAGGAAAATGGATTTTGCTGCATCACTGGCACTGCGGAATGCCACAACACACCTTGTAATAGGAATATGGCATGACAGGTCCTCTTTGCAGTGAGATGTGGGGTCAATAAGACCCCACATCTCACCTCTAGGCTGGAAAGCCTGAAATAAAAAAAAAATTATCCTGGCTTCGATCGTAGCGGTGAGTCGGTAAAAGCACCGAAGGGTGGCGGGAGGGGCGGGTGGGACGTATTGTGGAGTATTGCAGGGTTTTGGAGTATTGCAGGGTATTGCAGAGTATTGGAGTATTGCAGGGTATTGGAGTATTGCAGGGTATTGCGGCGTATTGCAGAGTTTTGCGGAGTATTGGAGTATAGCAGGGTATTGGAGTATTGCAGAGTATTGCGGGGTATTGCGGAGTATTGCAGGGTATTGCGGAGTATTGCAGGGTATTGCGGAGTATTGCAGGGTATTGCGGCGTATTGCAGAGTTCTGCGGAGTATTGGAGTATAGCAGGGTATTGGAGTATAGCAGGGTATTGCGGGGTATTGCGGAGTATTGTGGGGTATTGCGGAGTATTGCAGGGTATTGCGGAGTATTGCGGGGTATTGCAGGGTATTGCAGAGTATTGCACATGGTATTGCAGAGTATTGCACACTGTATTGTAGAGTATTAGGCAGGGATGGATGGCTGGATCTGTGACTGCAATTGTCACAGATCCAGCCCACAGCACTGCTGCCTCCACTTTCCCCCTCTCCTCTCACACTGTACCGATCGGTACAGAGAGAGGAGGGAGGAACCGGCGTCATCACATGACGGCGGTTTGTTTACAAGTGATCGCTCCGTAATTTGACGGAGCGATCACGTGGTAAACGGCCGATATCAGCGGCAATTTACCGCTATCCGTGATGCACCGGGTCTTCTAGACCATTCCTTAGGTATTTGATCACCATTTTTTTTAAATCTTTTATTATATAAACGGAAAAAATAAAAATTTGAAAAAAAAACTATATTTTTTACTTTCTAATATAAAACAATAAAATAATAATAATAATAAAAAACTTCTTCTTAAAACTTAGACCAAAATATATTCTGCTACATGCCTTGGGTAAATAAAATCCCAATAAGTATTTATTAATTGGTTTGTGTGAAAGTTATAACGTCTACAAACTATGGTATATACTGTATACTGGAATGTTAATTTATTTTTTTGTATTAGTAATGGCGATGATAAGCAACTTATAATGTGATCTGGATAGTGCAGCGGACAATCTGACACTCATGCCGTGTACACATGGTCGTTTTTCAGCATGGAAAAAAACGACGTTTTTCAGCATGTCCAAAAAACAAAGTTTTTCCAACTTCATCATTAAAAACGATGTTGCCCACACACCATCGTTTTTGAAAAATTATGACCAAAGCGCGGTGATGTACGACAGCACTCTGAAGGGGAAGTTCTATTCGCCTTTGGGCTGCTTTTAGCTGATTCCTTGTTAGTAAAAGACGATTCGCGCTTTTTTGTCTGTTACAGCGTGATGAATGTGCTTACTCCATTATGAATGGTAGTTTTACCAGAATGAGCGCTCCCGTCTCATAACTCGCTTCTGGGCATGCGCGGGTTTAAAACTTCGTTTTAGCCCACACACGATCATTCTTTACAACCCAAAAAACAACATTTTAAAAAACGACGTTAAAAAATGCAGCATGTTCGAATTTTTTTTTGAAAAAAACCTGGAAATTAGAAAATTCTGAAATGATAAAATCTGAAAATTCGAAATAATAACTAACTAACAATAACTATTAAATTTTAGGTATTGGAATTTCCTTTCAAATTTGTCTACATACAAATTTAACCAAAGTTAAAAATTTGGGAATTTCAAATTTTGGAATTTACAATATTTAGAATTTGCGAATTTTAGAATTAACGAATGTACGAATTTATGAATTTTAGAATTAACACATTTTTGAATTTACGAATATTTGGAAACATTTGTTAAACGGGTGTTCGAATATTCAAATTTGGAAAAATTTGTTAGAAAACTAATTTGGGACTAAACAAACTGCACATGTCTAGATGTAAGTTCTGCAGCCTTCCATCACTGGAACATAGAGACTGTTAATGATTTCATGTTCCTGTTTGGAAAATACCTTATGTTGGATGTTTCACTGAATGTTATTTCTTCAATACATAGACTTTCAAATACAATGCTGTGTGGATTACGGTCTATGTGGAGATACATTTCTCAATTGGGATTTCACTTGCTATTTACAAGCCCCAATTGAGTGGAGGCACTGTGCTTGTTAGAGATCCTGTCCTGATCTCATAGATTATAAAGACTCTGCTTCTAAATAGTATAACAGGTGGCTCCATCATACCCCAGTAGCCGCAGAGAGTGAAAAGAATAGCCACCTAAATGGATATTTGCTATTTCATATGTGCCTATCACTATGAGCACCCATAGACTGCAGGAGATGCTAAAATGAAACCTTGCAATTTTCCTCTCTTGTGGATAAAAGAGAGGAAGATGAGAGTTATGAACTGTCTCAGTGAGGTGGATTTAAATCCAATTAGAGGGCCCTCTTGCATATATCCAAAAGGGGGCTGAAGTAATTGGTTGTGCTGAAGTATTTCCAGTAATTTAGGGCCAAATCCTCAGCCAGGCGGCGTAACTTAACTTTCAGCAGTTAAGTTACACTGACTTAAAGTTTTTACCTAAGTGCCTGATCCTCAAAGCACTTACGTAAAAATTTCAAGCAGTGTAAGTTAAGTGCCGCCGTCGTAAGGCGTTCCTCCTCTCCGGGGGGCGTTTACAATTTAAATGAGGCGCGCTCCCGCGCCGGCCGTACTGCGCATGCGCGTGACGTCATTTTCCCGACGTGCATCGCGCGAACGTAATTGACGCCGGGCGGCTTTGTGGATTGCGACGGGACACTAAAGTTACGACGGGTGAAAAAAAGACGCGCCGGGAAAACAAATAATTTTAAAAAAAAATGACAGCGTCGCTCGGCATGCATTCCTGAGGGAGAACTCCATGCCAATTTTCAATGAAAAAAACGGCATGGGTTCCCCCTCAGGAGCATACCAGGCCCTTAGGTCTGTTATGGGTTGTAAGGAGACCCCCCTCCGCCGCAAAATTGACGTAGGGGGTCCCCCTACAATCCATACCAGACCCGTATCCAAAGCACGCTACCCGGCCAGCCAGGAAGGGAGTGGGGACGAGCGAGCGCCCCCCCCCCCTCCTGAGCCGTGCCAGGCCGCATGCCCTCAACATGGGGGGGTTGGGTGCTCTGGGGCAGGGGGGCGCACTGCGGGCCCCCCCACCCCAGAGCACCCTGTCCCCATGTTGATGAGGACAGGACCTCTTCCCGACAACCCTTGCCATTGGTTGTCGGGGTCTGCGGGCGGAGGCTTATCGGAATCTGGGAGTCCCCTTTAATAAGGGGGCCCCCAGATACCGGCCCCCCACCCTAAGTGAATGGATATGGGGTACATCGTACCCCTATCCATTCACCTGGAGGCAAAAAGTAAAAGTTAATAAACACACAACACAAGGCTTTTTGAAATATTTTATTATTCTGCTCCGGACGCCCCCCCTGTCTTCGTTATTAGCTCAATTACCAGGGGGGGCTTCTTCTTCCACTCTCCGGGGGTCTTCTCCGCTCTCCGGGGGTGTTCCGCTCTCCGGGGGGGCTTCTCCGGACTCCGGGGGGGCTTCTCCGGACTCCGGGGGGCTTCTTCCATCTTCTCCCCTCTTCCGCTCTTGACTCGGCGAACCCCGGTTCTTCTGCAGCTCTCCGGTGCCTTCTTCTTCAGCGCTGGCTGCCTGCTATGTTTGTGTGTTAGCTCGATTTCAAACAGGCAGCCGGCGCGGTCTTCTGTGACGTCAGGGTCTTCTGGTCTTCTGTTCTTCCTATGTTGCCTCGTCGCCTCTTGTCGCTGTAATGATGGAAGCGCGCCTTGCATCACATTTATATAGGCATCGCCGTCCCATCATGCTCCGGTAGGTACCCACGTGGTGGGTGCACGTGGGTAGGCACCCACCACGTGGGTAACTACCGGAGCATGATGGGACGGCGATGCCTATATAAATGTGATGCAAGGCGCGCTTCCATCATTACAGCGACAAGAGGCGACGAGGCAACATAGGAAGAACAGAAGACCAGAAGACCCTGACGTCACAGAAGACCGCGCCGGCTGCCTGTTTGAAATCGAGCTAACACACAAACATAGCAGGCAGCCAGCGCTGAAGAAGAAGGCACCGGAGAGCTGCAGAAGAACCGGGGTTCGCCGAGTCAAGAGCGGAAGAGGGGAGAAGATGGAAGAAGCCCCCCGGAGTCCGGAGAAGCCCCCCCGGAGTCCGGAGAAGCCCCCCCGGAGAGCGGAACACCCCCGGAGAGCGGAGAAGACCCCCGGAGAGTGGAAGAAGAAGCCCCCCCTGGTAATTGAGCTAATAACGAAGACAGGGGGGGCGTCCGGAGCAGAATAATAAAATATTTCAAAAAGCCTTGTGTTGTGTGTTTATTAACTTTTACTTTTTGCCTCCAGGTGAATGGATAGGGGTACGATGTACCCCATATCCATTCACTTAGGGTGGGGGGCCGGTATCTGGGGGCCCCCTTATTTGAGGGGACTCCCAGATTCCGATAAGCCTCCGCCCGCAGACCCCGACAACCAATGGCAAGGGTTGTCGGGAAGAGGTCCTGTCCTCATCAACATGGGGACAGGGTGCTCTGGGGTGGGGGGGCCCGCAGTGCGCCCCCCTGCCCCAGAGCACCCAGCCCCCCCATGTTGAGGGCATGCGGCCTGGCACGGCTCAGGAGGGGGGGGGGGCGCTCGCTCGTCCCCACTCCCTTCCTGGCTGGCCGGGTAGCGTGCTTTGGATACGGGTCTGGTATGGATTGTAGGGGGACCCCCTACGTCAATTTTGCGGCGGAGGGGGGTCTCCTTACAACCCATAACAGACCTAAGGGCCTGGTATGCTCCTGAGGGGGAACCCATGCCGTTTTTTTCATTGAAAATTGGCATGGAGTTCTCCCTCGGGAATGCATACCAAATGCCGTCGCTTGAATGGGCCTTTACAAGGTGTGACTAACTTTACACTTTGTAAAAGCAGCCCTAGTTTTACACCAGGCAAACTAACACTTACGGCGTAAAAACTAGGTACAAAAGCTTTGAGGATCGCCCTAAGTGCTAATTTGCATACTAACAGAGGCATTTCGACTCGAAATGCCCCCAGTGGCGGATGCGGTACTGCATCCTAAGATCCGGCAGTGTAAGTCCCTTACAGATGTCGGATCTTCTGCCTAACTTAGGAAAACTGCTTCTGAGGATCAGTTCCAAAGTTAGAACCAGAGATACGACGGCTTACGCCGGAGTATCTCTTTTGTGGATATGGCCCTTAATTTCCAGTAAGGCGTAAAGCCTTGAAAGTGTGAATCATTGAATACAACTGCTTCATCAGGAGAAACTGTAATGTTGACTGCTACAGCCGCTAATCAGGAAACAAATATTGAGTATCTGCTGCTAAAAGTCACTGAAGTCATTGCTCAGAATTTACATGCTGATTCTTATTGCAAATTAGAGGCTTTTTCAGGAGTGCTCCCTGTCCCCGCTGGTGAAGAAAGCTTTGAGGTGTGGAAAGATTTTGCACAACAAGTGATAGAGGAATGGACCTGCTCAGAGGAAAAGAAAAAACAGCGCATCATGGAAAGTTTAAGACCACCAGCATCCATTATCATTAGAGCTTACAAGGACACTCATGTGACTAGCAGTGCTCAAGAATATATTGATGTTTTGACAAATGCTTATGGACTGCACCGTGACCCTGATCAGATGCTTGCTGATTTTAAACAGACAAAACATAAAGAGGGAGAGGATGTTTCTGTGTTTGTGAGAAGGCTAGAAGTGCTTCTAGGGAGATTGCTCAATGAAAAGGTAATCTCTCCTACAGATGTTGACAAATTAAAGACTGCTCAAATAATAAAGGGGCTTTTGCCACATCACCCAATGTCACCGGTCCTAAGGCCTCGTACACACGATAGGTTAACCAGAGGACAACGGTCTGAAAGACCGTCTTCATCAGTCCAAACCGATCGTGTGTAGGCCCCATAGGTTATTTAACCTTAGGTTAAAAAAATGGCAACTTGCTTTAAAATGTAACCTATGGATGGTAATCGATAGGTCAAAACCGATCGTTAGTATGCAAAACCATCGGTTAAAACCCTGCGCATGCTCAGAATCAAGTCGACGCATGCTTGTAACCATTGAACTTTGTTTTTTTCAGCACGTCGTTGTTGTGTTTTACGTCACCGCGTTTTGACACGATCGGTTATTTAACCTATGGTGTGTACGCACGACGGACCATCAGTCAGCTTCATAGGTTAACCTAGGACAACGGTCCTTCAGACCGTTGTCCTCTGGTTAACCTATCGTGTGTACGAGGCCTAAGAGTTGTTTTGAGAGAGAGAAACTTTACTTTCACTGAAACTGACTGAAGTAAAGAAACAGGAGTCTAATATCCTTTTTAGTACACCTTCTAAGAGCAAAGTTAAACAGAGTTCTTTGGTTGAGCACAAAAATGAGACTGTTGCTAAAAACAATGAAGTGGGTCGACTCGCACAGCCTAGAGCTCAATCTGCTGATAAAACCTCCAGTGATAAGCCTCTCTTCCACATTTAGACCCCTTTCACACTGGTGCCACCCATAACGTAGGCGGTAAAATAGCGGTAAAACACTGATATTTTACCGTGGGATTTCCGCCGCATTTCGGCCACTAGTGGGGCACTTTTAATCCCCGCTAGCGGCCGAGAAAGAGTTAATACCGCCGGCAATGCGCCGATACAGCGGCGTATTGCTAGCGGTACGCCAGTGCTGATTTTAATGGGCAGGAGCACATTAGCAGTGGTGAGTTCACTGCTGCTAATGCGCTCCAAAGAAGCTGCTGGCAGGACTTTTTCTGATGCTCTGCCAGTGCACCGCTCCAGTGTGAAAGTCCTCGGGCTTTCACACTGGAGTGTGAGGAGCAGCTGTTTAAGGGCGGATTGCAGGCGCTATTTTTAACGCTATAGCACCTGCAAAATGTCCTCAGTGTAAAAGGGGTCTAAATGTTTCCGCTGTGGACAAGCAGGCTACACAGTTCGTCAGTGTCCACTGCTTGTTGATAGCTCTGAAATTCACAGCTAATCATATGTGCAAAAGAAAATGGGGAAAATCAAGAAAACAATTGTTTACCAAGCTACCTGGGGTAGGCCGGAGATGTACTTTCAATTTATTTGTTAATGATATACCCACTACTGCTCTGATACTGGTTCTCAGCTGACTATCATATACAGGCCCTTCTATCAGCAACACTTAAACCACCACCTTTTGCAACCTGTGGACACCTATTCCTGTTTCTGATGTGGGAGAAAATCCTGTTTTTATGGATGGTTGTCTAGAAGTTGAGCTTCACATTCCTAGTGTGATAGCTGATGAGGATCCACCACTTAATGTCATTGCTTATGTGAGCCCTCCACCTGGGGGTAATGAGTATACTCCTATAATTGTGGGTTCCAAGACATTGAGGCTGCTTTCATATGTTTTCTTCAGCCCCAACAGGAAACTCCCCTACCTTTACACATGAATCAACTGGTTTCTCTTCTTATTTTCTCATGTTTGGGAGTGAAGTCCGTCTCCCTATTGGCATTCAGTTGGGTGTGTCTACTGATGGAGTGGAACAAAGGAATCACTACCAGTATGTGGCACGACTTAAACAGAGTTTAAGGTCACTCCCCATGTCACCAGAGCTGGCTCTTCTGGGGATCCCTGGCGATGACCAACGGTCCCATCACAGTAAACTGCTAATCTCATACTTACTGTTTTATGTAAAAAAAATGATCATCTGTAAATGGTCCTCTCCTTCGTCACCTACTGTATCCTCCTGGCTATCTGTAATTGATGCTGCATTGCCACTTTATAAATGAACCTATATTAGTCGCGGGTGCCCCTGGAAGTTTGATAAGGTGTGGCAGTTGTGGACTGCTCCTTGGTGCGATGCCTCCCAACCCAGGTTCCTGTCCCCCCCCTTATATACCTTTTGCCCCCAAATGGTGCTTAGCCTGGCGGTTATGACTTGAATCTACTTTGCCCCTATTACTTTGCCTCCGATAATGTACCTGTTATGTCTTTTGCCACTTCTGATATTTTTAGTTGATTACTGGTGAATGTATATATGTGTTTACTGTAATTTCATGTCATGTTGGGCAACTTCTGCCATGTTTCTTTTTTTTTTTTTTCACAATCAAAAAGGTTTTTATTGAGAATTAAAACATACAGATGACAGTGTTGCACAAAGTGCCATGAAAAAGAGAACTGAAAAACAATGTCTGTAGACAGAATAGTAGTATACAGATGCAAATTTAGAAAAATAATTATATCAATGACATTTTAATTTATATATGCAATTATAAGGAGAATAGTAATAAAGGAAAGAAAAGGGGGATGGGGGATGGGGGAGGGTGGTGGGTAGGAATTAGAGAGGGGGGGGATAGTTGCAGGGGTTTCTGTACCAAACCTATATTTACTTATGTGCATACATAGTCCTTGCGTATGAACATTCTGTAAATAACATAATGACAAATTTAAAGGTATGTCTTAGAATTATTCACCATGAAATAAATTACATATCCATTTAATTATAAAGCAAACGATATTCACTTGAATATATGAATAGTACCCAGGGTTGCCACGTCAGATTGAAATTGTCACTATTTTCTTTTTTCATTGCCACAATCTCTTCCATCTTATATAAGTATTGTACCCTATCTAGCCAATCCTTGACCGTCGGGACTCTGGTGGTTTTCCAGTGTAATGGGATAAGAGTTTTTGCCGCTGTTAGGAGGTGTCTGGTTAATGATTTCTTATATTTACTTAATGTTAGGTGGTTAATATGTAGCAGACAAGCTTCTGCGTTTAGGTTTATTTTAGTGTCTGTAATATGTTTTATCCATGTTGTAATCTGTTCCCAGTAGTCAAGGATTGGCGGGCAACTCCACCATATGTGCAGAAAGGAGCCAGTCTCCTTGTCGCATCGCCAACAGGTATCTGACGCTGAGTGTGACCATCTTTTGGTTTTGTGTGGGGTCATGTACCACTGTGTTAAGACTTTATAGGAGATTTCCTGGTACTTTGTGCTGAGTGAACATTTATGTGCAAATATACAGGCTTTTTCCCACTGCGCGGTGCTGAAACTGTGTCCCAGGGCTGTTTCCCAGCTTTCTTTGAGTTTACTGCAAGCATCTGATCGTGGCTGAATTAACCAAGAATAAGCTAAAGAAGTCGTTTTTAGCATCTGAGTTCTGTTAAAACAGATTTGTTCCAGTGGGGTCAGTCTGCTATAGTATGTGCTTTTGTGTTTACTATTTAGTAGAAAATCTTTCAACTGCATGTGAAACCAAATACCTGGGAATGCATCTCCAAATTCTGTTTTGAAAGCGTCTAGTGTTTTGACCTTGTTTCCTGTAAAACAGTGTGCGACAAGGAGTTTGGTGGTAGTGTCAGGAGATGGGAGGATTGGTTGGTCCATACCAGGCAGGAAATCTGGGTTGTTGCCAATCGGGGTTAACGGACCTGGGATTGTGGCTAATCCATATAATTTGGCTATCTTGTGCCAGATGTTTAAGGTGGTGGCCACCAAGGGATGGCTTATTTTCTTGGTCAATTTTGAATGGGTGGACCAGGGGTAATATAAAATGTGTTGTTTACTGTGGTCCTGTTCTAGTTGTACCCAGTCTTTGTTATGTGCATGGCAGTGCCAGTCAATTAGTCTGGTGATATGGGAGGCATAATAGTACTTTTTAAAGTCAGGGAGGCCGATGCCTCCTCTACTTTTAGGAAGAGTAAGAAGGCTTCACTTTATCCTCGGTTTCTTGTCTGCCCAAAGAAATTTTCTTTGCACCTTCTGTAGTTTGCTAAAGAAGGAGCTAGGAATCGCGATTGGCAGAGCATTAAAGAAGTAAAGTAACCTCGGGAGAATGGTCATTTTTAGAATCGACGCCCTTCCGAACCATGAGAAGAGCTTTGGGGTCCATTTTCGTAGGTCCTCAGTGATATTGTTTAGAAGGGGAACAAAGTTGGCAGAGAAAAGTGTTTCAGTGGAAGGAGTAAGTTTAATTCCTAGGTATTTGAGGTTGCTTTGTTCCCACTTAAACTTATGGTTGCTTTTCAATAAATTATATTTGTCGGGGGGGGAGGCTTAGGTTGAGTGCTTCTGATTTAGTTTGATTAACTTTAAAGTTTGAGATAAAGCCAAATGTTCTGAAAATTTTTGTAAGATTGGGGATAGATATGTGAGGTTGTGTTATAAAAAAAAGAAGGTCATCTGCGTAAGCAGCTAATTTATATTCTTTATTGTGAACTGTGAATCCTCTAACGTCCTGAGACAAATTAATGGTTCTGATGAGGGGTTCTAGTGATAGGATGAAAAGTAGAGGGGACAGGGGGCAACCCTGGCGTGTGCCGTTCCTGATCTTTATAGGATCTGAAAATATATTATTGATCTTTATTTTAGCTTCAGGATTAAGGTACAAGGTCTTTATCCAATTCAACATATTCTCTCCCAGACCAATGTGGGAACATGTTGCTATCATATAGTTCCATGAAACTCTATCGAAGGCCTTCTCTGCGTCTGTGGACAAGAGAAGACCCTCAGATTTCGAATTTTTAACGTAATGAATAAGATTTAGAGATTTGGTGATATTATCCCTGGCCTCCCTACCTGGCATAAAGCCTACCTGTTCCGGGCCTATAATCTTTGAAAGGAGTGGTTTCAGTCTGTTGGCCAATATTTTCGCAAATAGTTTAATGTCAATGTTCAGGAGTGAGATTGGTCTGAAGTTTGCACAGTCCGTGTGGTCTTTGTCCGGTTTGGGGACTACTGCTATGTGTGCTGCAAGTAGAGATGTGGAGTCGTGTTTGTTTTTGGCTAGGTAATTAAATGCTTTCAGTAACGGGTTGGTAATCAACTGCGTGTATGTTTTGTAATACTGGGAGGTAAAACCGTCAGGACCTGGGCTTTTCCCTGTTTTTAAGTCTTTGATTGCCTCCTGTAATTCTAAGTCATTAATAGGGACATCCAGGGAGTCTATATCTTCTTTGGGGAGTGTTGGTAGTTTACTGTCTGTTAGGAATGTTTGGATTGTATCTTCTTTACATGCCAATATGTGGGGGGGTTTGTGTTGAGGAGGAAGGTCGTAGAGTTTGGAGTAGAATTTGTGAAAGATTTTTGCTATGAGGTCTGGCTTGTGTTCAAGTATGCCCTGTGTGTCGCGAATGGAATGTACATGGTTGGCTATCGTGGCGTCTTTCAGGGCTCTGGCTAGTTGCTTTCCGCTCTTGTCCCCGTGTTCATAAAAAATACTTTTCTTGAAAAACAGGGACTTTTGGGTTTGTAAATTCAATAGTTGTTTCAGGGAGTTTCTGGCATGGATGAGTTCATCAGCCACCCCGGAAGAAAGGCTTTGTTTGTGTTGTAGTTCCAATTTCGCTATGGTGTTGGATAGTTGCGTGATTTCTTTTTCTCTATCTTTTTTCTTTCTGGCTCCCCACCTAATGAGTTCCCCTCTGATCACACTTTTGTGAGCTTCCCAGTTGTTAAGGGGGTTTGTGTCAGAGTCTGCGTTGTGCAGAAAAAATGTCTTAATGGAGTCTTGGATCTCATCATGGATTACTTGGTCAGTCAGTAGGGCAGCATTAAGTCTCCAGTTGAATGTTGTACTCTTGGGAGGGCTGAATTTTAAAGTAACAGCTGTGGGTGCATGGTCAGAAAAGGTAATGATGCCTATTTCCGCTCTGAGTAGATTAGGTAAATCCCTCTGCGATATGAATATCAAATCAATTCTGGAGTACTTTTTGTGGGATGCTGAGAAAAATGAGTAGTCCCTTTCTGAGGGGTGGGATGATCTCCATGTGTCAACCAGGGCCAGTGATTGTAGGGTGCTCTTGATGCGTTTCAGAATTCTGTATGAAAAGTGCGAGTGTCCTGTTGAAGTGTCTTGTAGTGGAGATAGAGGTATGTTGAAATCCCCGCCTAGCAATATGCATCCGTCTGCGAACCACTTTAGTTCATTGACTATTTTGTTGCAAAATGTTATGTGTGCCTTATTTGGAAAGTAAACATTTGCCAAGGTGATCGGTGAGCCCTCCCATGTACCCTTTAGAAAGATGAATCTCCCTTCTGGGTCAATCAGTCGGTCTTAAAGTTCAAATGGTGCATTTTTGTTTAGAAGTATAGCTACCCCCTTTGTTTTGGCTAGTGGGTTCGTTGCGTGGTGGACCACCGTGTAAAGGTTGTCAGTGATTTTAGGTATGTTTTGTCCCTTGAAATGTGTTTCCTGGATATATACAATTGATGGTTTTACCTTTCCAAGTTCTTTGAGTAGTTTGGATCTTTTCTCTGGGATGTTGAGGCCTTTTACATTATGTGAGATAATCGTAGGTGATTTACCAAGGAAGGTATATGACATGTTGGATTCGGTTTAGCACTGTATTTACAAGAAGAAGGAAGGAAGAAGGAAGGGGGTGGGGGATAGTAGAGACAGGTTAAGTGGGGAAGAGGGGGTGGGGGGTGGTATGTCTGTTGGACACTATTTGGGTATCAGTTGAGTCAGTTAGGGAAGGTGTTAAAGAGGGAAACACCTTGTATGAGTCGTAGCTCTAGTCGGTCCAAGAGGGCCCAGAGCAAATAAGTGTTATTAAAGAGGAACACTTAAGGTGACTCTTGGGGATGGGTGGGAGGTGTGCTAGTGGATGTATTTGGAGCGTTGAATTAAGTTTTAATTCATTCAATGGAGTGGTTCCAGGGGGTATCAGGTCAGTGAGCATGTAAATAAAAGCTTGATTTAGCTTGTTGGTAACAGTAAAGTGTGATACTAGTTGGACAGTTAAGGTTTTTTGGATTCTGGTAACATTAGACAATAAACAGCTATATTGCAAAACATTTAGCCGTAACCTCATTTCAGTGTTATTCTAAAAGCCAGAAGCATAACTAGAAGAGTCTGAAGCTGAATATCTTAACGGCAGAACCCCATATTGGGGTTATCCGCCCACAGAATCGTACAGCCTCGTCTCCGTCTTAACTAACATTAGAGTCAACTAAACAATTAAACAGGTTGATCATAACCTAAAATTAAAAAGGAAAAATTAAATGAAAAAGCATTGGATTGTCAAAAGCTAACTGTAGAATTGGTATCGGTTTCAACAGTGCAATTTCAGTGACAGGGGTGACAATATAACAGTAGAAGAAACAACTTACTGTGCGTGACGTCTGTATCACAAACCCATACCTTAAAGACAAGACAAGACAAGGGAGCATTTTCTACAATGTTCATCTTCTGTAGAGGAGATTGGTCTGAAGTGAGGATGTCTCTTTTATCTCGGAATGGAACAAAAACAAGGGTTACCGGCAAACAAAACCAAAAACTATAAAAGGCGGGCGTAACACTGCATAGGTTGTGGCAAGATACTTATAAGGGTAATGGCTGTGTCTGTAGATAAACCCTCTAGAGTGTGCAGCCTACAGGTAGTTTGTATGGGACACAGTTAAAGGGAGATGGCAGTCTTATCCGGGTGTAACCCTTAATCATTAAGTGAGAATGAGGGAGCCAATATGCAGTAATTTCCTCGACGAGACCGTCTCCTTCCACTTAGGATGGGGCAATTTGAAACAAAAGCTCCTTCGATACCGATTTATTCAAGTCCTGTTAGGATTACAACTGTATCTATACTTGGGTAGGGGTAGAACAGGCAGGCATGGAACCTGTATCTACGACAGCATCCAATCGGTTGTATCGGAAACAAAGAGCTGTGGAGTTTTCCACATGACTAGTGATCATACCTGAGCAACAAAACTGAACTGACAGATGATGAACGTTGTGAACATCTTCTCAGGCCTATCGGTGAGGTCAAGTGCAGCCTTCATGTATGAACTCTCATTTTGGCGCTTTTAGCCGCAGGAGAGTTGTACTTGCTTCTGTTTTCACTTCTGTGATGTAGGCCTGAGTGGTATGGTGATTTAGCCGGTGAGGGATCTCGCATATTAGGCACTTTGTCGATTGCTGGAGAAAGGCGGAATTCGGCGTACCAGTCCGGTAGATCAATAGGAGGAATTTGCAGGTTTTCACAGAATCTTTGTAGGTCGTCTGGGACTCTTAGATAATGTTGTTTGCCGTTGTAGTTGGCTTGGAGAGCAAAGGGAAATTTCCATCTATAATTTATTCCCTTCTCTTTTAGAGACCCAAGTAATGGTCTTAGTGCTCTTCTGTTTTTAAGAGTAATAGGCGATAAATCTTGGAATAGTTGGACCTCCGTTTCATTGAATACGACCTGATCATTAGTTCTGGCTTTTTGCAAAATTTCTTCTTTGAGGCTGAAGTTGGGAAGACAACATATGATATCTCTTGGAGGGTCAGTATCAGGGGCTCTGGGTCTGAGGGCCCTGTGGGCTCTGTCGAACTCGATTGGTGAGGCGTCAGGCCTATTCAGGAGGCCGTTAAAGATGGAGGTCAGTGCCGGCTTGATTTGCTCTGGGGAGACAGATTCAGGAACGCCTCTCACTCTGATGTTGTGTCTCCTCCCCCGGTTGTCGAGGTCTTCGATCTGCCTATTTGTGTCGATCAGATGTTGAGAGTGAGTGATCGCTATGTCATCTAATCTATGTATTGCACTGTCTCTTCTATTTCCTGCCCTCTCATTGACCGACATTTGTTCTGATAATCGGAGCAACTCAGTCTTGATGTCAGTAATGGCCACAGAGACTGAGTTCTTTATGTCGGCCGCGATCTCCATCATGGTGGCGTAATTCAGAGGGTAGTCATTAGGTACATTACCTCCTGAGGAGTCATCTGAGGCAGGCAAGGATATTTCATCATCTTCCATTACTTCTCCCCCAATCTTCCTATTTACCTGTGCCATCTTGAATTTTTTGCTACCGCCGTTGTAGCGGAATTTGTTTAAGTTAGCTGGTGATATTTTGTTTTTTGGTGTGCCCATCGAGCGTAGAAGTCTGTTAGGTGTTCCCCTTCTAGCCTGTGTGGACATAATCGACTGAAATATGACTTGTTTAGGTCGTCTCCTGATCCCTTCTGGCGTATGAAGCTTCTTTAAGTAGCGCTCATCCACCCTGCGCACCAAGCCACGTCCCAAGTAATTACATTAGAAACCCCAGTTTATCCCCATTGATGTAGGCAGTGTAACAATGCGGGGTGGTATGATCTCCTCATGTGGTTCTAATTTTGGAGGCGGGGCTGTGGTTTTAGTTCGGATGAAGTAGGAATAAATTGGTTAAGGGGAGAACTAGGTGTGAGAAGGCCTACGTAGCCCGTGTTTAATGCTACTGTCTTGGTTGGGTGACGCAGAGTGACCTCTGTGCTGATGGCCAGACCAGTTAGTTCATGCACACTCTGGGGGCCACAGGATAGTCAGGGAGGGAGCACTTGATTAGCTATGACCCTGGTCCCTCTCCCTGCGGGCAGGTACTTATGGACTTGCTGTGGGGCACTGTGATTATTCAGGAGGTGAGGTAGGGATATGGGGAGCTTTGGGTGTGCCAAGATGGCCGCTGCTCACCTCAATGCCGTCCACTGCAGGGTACTTCCAACGGCCTGTGGACTCCTCCTGTCCTCGGAAAGAGGCTGTGGTTGGACCCAGAAGCGGCCGTTGCTTGGCCTATGGAGGTCACACCCAAGCGCGACGCGAGTGGAGGCTTTGTAGGCCTCAGGATCCCGGCGGGCCCTCTCGGAGCGGAACGGAGCCTGCCTTTGCTGGAGCTGTAGGGCGGGTGGTCGGGAGAGCCGCTTAGGATGTGTCCGGTAAGGGCCTTTTTTTCCGCGGCTACAGGGCTCGAGCCTGGGGTTCCTCGAGGCCTCGTAGGCCGCAAGATGGTGGCGGACCCTCTCGGGGCGAGACGGAGCCTGCCTCTGCTGGAGCTATAGGGCGGGTGGCCAGACCGGAGCTCCGGTGTCAAGAGAGCCGCTTGGGATTTGTCCGGGAGGGGTCTCCGTGTGCTCCGCAGCCGCAGAACTTGAGCCCGGCGATCCTCGAGGCCTCGTAGGCCGCAAGATGGCGGCGGGACCCAGTGAATGGTGCCGGTTTCGGCGCAGATGACCGGGTTCACGGCCGGTCCGGAGCCCCGATACAGGTGGGTAGGTGGTTAGGGGGTGTTGAGGAGTCGGGATGGGGTGTTTGGTGCCCCTTATGGTGCCAGCTGGCTTAGGATGGCCTTTGATTTAGCCAGGCCTGGAGGAGCTCCTCAAAAGCGTGTCTGACTCCGCTCACGTCCGGACACGCCCCCCATGTTTCTTTGTTCTGTGATTTATCCTTTAATAAATAACACCTGATTGTTAAACAGAGTTTAAGAGATGCCTATCGAGGAAAATACTGCAAAAATAAATGCTGCCAATAAAAGGCATTTTGATGCCAAAGTTCGTTACAAAGATTTACAACTTGGTGATAAAGTGCTTCTCCGCAATTTGGGACCCTCAGCCAAACATAAATTAGCTGATCGCTGGAGAAATTAGTTTTTTGAAGTTATAACAAAAACTACCTAGAATTTTAGTCAACAGGATTCCAGGACCTGAGGGTCAGATCAAAGACTGGTATAGGAATCACTTGCTTCCAGTACTACAAGTTGCTACTGCTGATGAGGAGCCACAATCTGATATTGCTACAGATTTTAATGATGTGCCATTGGAGACCAGAGTGATGACAGCGACTGATTTACACCTCCACCAGAGTCTCATGTACAGGTTCCTTTACCTATTACTGATGGGGACCCTCCTCAGAGGGGAGGTTTAAACCCAGTGTGACGAGACCCCTTCTTTGATTCAACAGCTACTCCTGTTTTTGATCCAACAGTGCCTACAGCTTCAAGCATGGCTGGAGCACCAAGTTTTCCAACTAATGCTGTCCCA
This sequence comes from Rana temporaria, assembly GCF_905171775.1. Lineage (NCBI taxonomy): Eukaryota > Metazoa > Chordata > Amphibia > Anura > Ranidae > Rana > Rana temporaria. Next base: position 147,406,048 of record NC_053492.1, on the reverse strand, counting down.
GAGTTATCTGGACTAATGCCTGAGGGCTTGAGGAGAGGAGTTTGTGTTTTACAACCTCCACCAATGTTTACTTATGTAAAACCTCATGTTCTGATGGACATAATTGCAGATTATTCTAGACTGGTTAGCATGATGCCTATTTGTTACTAACCATATTTTCTTTACAGCTAATCTCTGTAATAGATTGCTTCTGGAGAAGTGGTCTGCAGAAGGCGACAACAATGTTAACTTTTGCAATACTTTGTTGTTATTTTATGTGTATATCCTTGCCTGGTCGGAAGAATTTTCAGCAGGGGGGAAATCTAGTGATATGATAATTTCTTTGCTTATACTCTTGTTAAGCTGTGTTTGTTTTTTCATTTTCCAATATGGCTGCTATGCTCTCTCTCTGTATTGAGGATGAGGTCGTTAAGAAGAGCAGAGGATGGCAAGGGGTTTTGGGTAAGTTGGGGAGGAGAGAACACAGGTTGGAGAGAGCACATGTCGGAGAGAGAACAGTGGATTCCTGCTGATAGAGCACAGATGTAAGTGCGGCAGCCTTCCCTCACTGAGACATGCATAGAGACTGTTAATGATTTCATGTTCCTGTTTGGAAAATACCTTATGCTGGATAGTTCACTAAATTTTATTTCTTCAATACATGGACTTTCAAATACAATGCTGTGTGGATTACTGTCTTTGTGGAGATACATTTCTCAATTGGGATTTCACTTACTATTTACAAGCGCCAATTGAGTGGAGGCACTGCGCATGTTACAGATCCTGTCCTGATCACACAGAATATAAAGACTGTGGGTCAGATTCACAGAAGAGATACGACGGCGTATCTCCTGATACACCGTCGTATCTCTTGTCGTATCTATGCGGCTGATTCATAGAATCAGTTCCGCATAGATAGCCCTAAGATCCGACAGGTGTAATTGACTTACACCGTCGGATCTTAGGATGCAATACTTTGGCCGCCGCTGGGTGGAGTTTGCGTCGTTTTCCTGCGTCGGGTATGCTAATGAGCATTTACGGCGATCCACGACGGACTTCGTGTTCGTTACGTCGTCGCTAGTAATTTTTTCCCGTCCCAAAGTTAGTCATGCTTTAACATGCCTTAACTTTACACGAGCCAGGTTAAAGTATGGCCGTCGTTCCCGCTTCGAATTTCAATTTTTTTTTTGTTTTTGCGTAAGACGTCAGGGAATACGAAACGCCGTAGCTCACGTCGCCGTTCAAAAAAATTACATCACATCGCGCAAAGCACGGCGGGAATTTACAAACTGAGCATGCGCAGTACGTCCGGCGCGGGAGCGCGCCTAATTTAAATGGTACACGCCCCATTTGAATTGGGCGGGCTTGCTCCGGACGTGTTTACGATACACCGCCGCAAGTTTACAGGTAAGTGCTTTGTGGATCAGGCACTTACACTGAAAACTTGCGGCGGTGTAACGTAAACGGGTTACGTTGCGCCGCCGCAAATGTATGAGAATCTGGCCCTCTGCTCCTAAATACTATACAGGTGGCACCATCATACCCCAGTAGCCACAGAGAGTGAAAAGAATAGCACTACACAAGCAAAAGGAATCCCTTGTTATTCTTATATATCTCTTGGGGATTCTGGTGTTGAGGTTCAAAGGTCCCGCATTACAAAGCGTAATCCAATATCACTGTTGTATTTACGTTTAGTTGGCATTATGGAGACTATACTCCAGGAAGAGTAAAAACCCTTATCTTGTTATTGGTGGGAATGGGTGGACCAGGGCACTAACAGAAAGATCCCCTTTGTAAAATGCCTGGGAAATGTAAGAAATTAGTCTCTTACCCTACAGCAGTCTATCATACCTGGAACTTCAGTTTTGAACAGATGACCTTCTAGCTGACCCTTCTTATACACTTATACAGTTGAGGAACTAAGTGATGCTATACTGAAACCTGAATTCCTCTGTGACATTTACATTTGCTGACTTATTTCTGGTAAGAGCAAAAAGCCACATGTTTTCTATTTACATACTGCGTATGGCTGCTTGTTCTAAATGTAGCAAAAAAAGAAGCTGTGACCTTTTTATACAGTAGTTCCAGTTCCTTTGTACATAAACAGTATTGTCCTTGGGGTAGTTGCCTTCTTACCCATTCCTCCTTATGCTATACATATTGTGAGGCACTGGCTGGCAGGATTTTGGACCGTGTATATGTTTCAGTTAGGTTTTCCACCTACACACCTGGTAATGGACTCAAGGACTTGTGTCTGTTACAGCTCATTTACACTAGCGGTTGCGGGATGGTTAAACCACGTGGTTGAGTTTTTTTTTCCTGCCCACCACCAGCTTGTCCTTTGCAGTGGCCAGAGTGTACACATGCCGCAGCAGAAATTATACTCCCTATCGAGTTTGGTGGCACAACTGTCCACCGAACACAACCCATTCAAGTGAAGTGGACCCTGCTGCAACTTCCTTGCAACCACACCCAATAAACACAGTTGTGGTAGTGCAGCATTTAGGGGTAAAACAGGCAGCCCAGAGGCTATATATCTCCTCCTCACCACCTGTCAAACGACTCTAAACAATGATCCGAGTGCAGATCTCTTTTCAGAGAAGTGTCAGTCCTCATTGCCCGCCCAACGTCAAATGTTCTTGTCGGGTCTGAGCGGTGATATCTGAATGATGCCTGCATTTACAGGCATCATTCAGATATCTTTTTTTTTTTCAACCGGCGATTCCCTGCACCATAAAAACAATCATAGTGTCTATTCTTATAAGCGGTGGAACGGACCGGCGTCAGATGTTGACCATAGAGGTCCGGCAGGCCAGATAGTCCCCGTTAGTGACTCCAGATCTCACTGTAAAGAGGACCTGTCACACACTATTCCTATTACAATTTATGTTTACAAAAAAATTCCCGCTCCCACGGGCATTTCTTGTTTCTGTTTTGTTGTTTTTTTCTTTTCCTTTCCATCATCCCATTAGGCCCCCCCTACCCTTGACCAGGGTCACTCTATCGACAAGATCCTTGTGAGTTCTTTTCAGTGGAACTCTGGGGGACCTTTTTGAGACACAGTGTACATATTTTTTGGGGGTTTTATTATTTTTGAGGTTATTGTTTAAGTTTAATTAAATTTGATAATAATCTTTATATATTGTTGTAAATCGATATGCTCAATACATTTATATGCTTCATGTCTGCCTGACCCCTATAACATCACCATGCTGCCTTTTTTATTTCCTTCCTTCTCTGATCATTGGGTGCCTTCCCTATCATCCGGTGCCAGGGAAAGAAGTTTCATGATCCTTCAGCTATGCTGTTTTCGTGAACTTCATTATCGCCTAGTTTATATTTAGGGGATCTTTCTTGGCACCGCCGACATTTTAGTTCCATTTATAATGATCTATAGGGAATGCACACCCCGCCTAGATATAGGTGTTGGGAGGTGCATCTCCTTGATCTTTTCCCTCCATACTTTTCTTGCCCTTTTTGCATTACTGGTGTCCATATCTACTTTTTAATACCAACATGTTTTGTTTTCCCTCTTCCAATATGGCGGCATCGGCGCTTCCGGTCTGGGCGCGCTAATGCAGTTCCTAGTTGGAGGAGGGTTTCCCAAATAGATGGAATCTGTTTTTCCGTGGTTTCTATGGACGCGGTTTGATAGTTTTTCCCTTCTCCGCGTCCATGCACCACGTGGTTCCTCTGTTATTTTTGGGCTAGTGTTGTCGCCCATGCATTTGGTGATTGGTGCTGCCCGCTGAGTGGGCAGGACCGCACCGCCTTGCATTGCTCAGCCTATACAGTGATTTGTGCGGCCCGCGAAGGGGGCGGGACCGCACCATGACAGATACATGTGACGCATTCTCCAGCTGATGCGGTCACATGATGGACATTGGCCAATCAGGGCATGAGAGGGATATATAAGGACGCCGGGAGACTGAGTGGCATCAGTCTTTCTCCCCAGCATGTTAGCTGTGGAGCTGTTTCCCGCTTATAGGTCTGACTTGCCACATATCTAAAGAACCATTGGATTGAGATTCCTACATGCTTGCCCCTTTAACTTATGGGACAATATTATATTATATTTTCCCTTAGATCCAATATGATGTCATGGACATTGGATCCTTGTTCCTAGTTTATGATGAGACAGGTTTGGTGACCCATTATATGATCAGAGAGGCGGATTGGACTAGGAAACTTTTTTGACAGCGTGGTGACTGCTGGGGAATGGATGCACATGTACAGGCATTTGATGAAGTGATTTTTTTTCTGTTTTCTTTTGTTTTTTGGATAATCTTGTATTATTGGATATTATTAGTTAGTTTTTATTCTATTCTATTCTATTTAATTTTTTTTTCATTTAGATTTAAAAGACACAATATGATATCCCTGAGGAAGATCAAATTGTAATGATTGTTTTGAAACGCGTCGGATGAGTCACTCTTCCATTCTACCCCCGTTGGGGAGTTTTGCATTGTGGCATTTGTGTCTTTTTGGTATTTATATGCCTGTTATTTTCTTCTATATGATATTCTACTGCCATGAATTTTTCTACTATTTTGTATAATAAATCAATTATTTTTTATATATTTTTTGATTATTATTGTTGCCTACACAATCCCAACCAAAGAGGTTTTCATATTCGCCTATGGCATAGGTTTTCCCTGTGCAGTTTTGTCTCCAGTGCAGGGGATTCTGAAACCATCAGAATATGCGGCAGATTGTTTATTTGCTTCTGTCCAAAGTTGCACATTTTGGGCTCTCTCTGGTATGGTATCATTAGATCCCCCAGAGTTTATTCCTTGTATCAGGGCGGGAGGAAACATCCCTCTTGAAGCCTCACAACAGATTTCCCTCCCCTTCTCACTGTCAGCACCCCAGTGCTCCTCCTCATATTCCTCCTCTGCTTTCTGCTGTCTTATAGATTTCACATGCTGCTAGTAGTGATAGCCTTCCGTGCAAAATAATGGCACTGGCTTAGGTTTTTCTGGGCAAAATTCCATATGGAAGGTTTGCAGTGCAAACACATTGGGTAAATAGTAAAGAAAAAATAAAACAATTGAATAAATCTGCAAAATGAAAACTGACAAATGAACAAGAAAAAAATAAATAAAAAAGTCGGCAGGGAATCTCCCACTCTGGGTATACAGAGGTAAGGAACTTTCTGCTGCTGTATACTGCAGGGCAAATAGGGTTGCAGGGCAAATAGTTTGGTAAAAATGGGGCTCAGACTGTTATGCCGCGATACACACGATCATTTTTTGGGTTGTAAAAAATGAAGTTTTTTAAAAATGTCATTTAAAATGATCGTGTGTGGGCTTCAGAGAATTTTTCGGGTTCTGAAAAACGACAAAAAAATAATTCGAACATGCTCTATTTTTTAACGACGTTTTGACGCTCGTTCTGGTAAAACTACCGTTCGTAACGGAGTAAGCACATTCATCACGCTGTAACAGACAGAAAAGTGCAAATTGTCTTTTACAAACGCAAAAGCAGCCCCAAGGGTGGCGTCATCCGCATGGAACTTCCCCTTTATAGTGCCGTTGTACGTGTTGTACATCACCGCGCTTTGCTAGAGCATTTTTTTTTTTTTACAACCCGAAAAATGATCGTGTGCATTAGATTTGTTTATTTTATTTTATAGTATGTAAAAATCTGTTTTATTTAGGGATGAGCTTTATGTTCGGGTCGATCATGAGTTCGACTCGAACATCGGGTGTTCGCCCGTTTGTTGAAAAAGGAACATTATGGGACGTTTACGGTAAATTCAAGCGCCGCGTAAGAGATAGCAGTGCATTGCTGTATGATGATTGGCCAAAGCATGCACCATGCCCTGCATTGCTTTGGCCAATCCCAGCACCCTCAGCTAAGAGAGCCATAATTGGCCAAAGGCAGGGTTTCTTTGGCCAATCATGGCTCAGGGGGACTAAGTCCATGCCCCACACTATATAAGGCTGCCTGCACGTCGGCCCTGTGTAGTGTGTTGTTGGCGTGGACGGAGAGAGTGTGTGATTTAGATTGAGAGATATATATATATATATATATATATATATATATATATATATATATACACTGTCAGCATCCAGTGTAGCCTATAGCTTACTTAATGTCACAATTTAAAAAGAAAACTCGCCCTACAACTACTTTGTGGCTGAGGGCTTATAGGGCCAGATCCACAGCCAGGCGGCGTAACTTAACTTTTCCCATTTAAGTTACACCGCCGCAAATTTCCCAAGTTAGTGCCCGATCCACAAAGCACTTACCTGGAAATTTGCAGCGGTGTAACTTAAATCCGTCCGGCGCAAGGCGTTCCTAATTTAATGGGGCGAGTCCCATTTAAATTAGGCGCGCTGCCGCGCCGGACGTACTGCGCATGCTCCCGACGTCATTTTCCCGACGTGCATTGTGCGAAATTACGTTACGCCGAGTTTTGTGAATCGCGCCAGGTAAAAAAAGTTGCGTCGGGAAAAAAAAAAGATATGCCGAAAAAAAAATAAAAAAAATAACAGCGTCGCGGGAAAGAAGGGTCTACTTTTACAAGGTGTAAACAGTTTACACTTTGTAAAAGCAGCCCTAATTTTGCATTTGCAAACTAATACTTACGGAGAAAAAACGAAGCGTAAAAGCTTTGTGGATCTCCGTAAGTGCTAATTTGCATACCCGAAGCGGCATTTCGACGAGAAATGCCCCCAGCGGCGGCCGAGGTACTGCATCCTAAGATCCAACAGTGTAAGTCCCTTACACATGTTGGATCTTCTGCCTATCTATTGGAAACTGATTCTGTGGATCAGTTCCAAAGATAGAAACAGGGATACGACGGCGTATCAGTAGATACGCCGCCGTATCCCTTTTGAGGATCTGGCCCATAGTGTTCAATGAACTACCAGGGCACTGGTGAGCACTCTAGGTAGTTTATTGATGGTTCCTGTCATTGTGTAACTGCCTTCCCATACAAGGTACGGGCAGGCAGCTTACACTGACGGTCTACAGGAACCCTGCATTACACCCACGATCTGCTGATTAACCTTTAATATTTCCTTAATCACTGAGTGGTTGGAAGTAGGCATATCAGTTAGATTAAAGTTGGATGTCTATGTCTGCATACTTCCTTTGAGTTAGTGATTTGAAGAACTACAGTAAAAGTGTCAGCCATGATTTTGCAAAATGTGAAGCTAGTAAGAGAGCAACCTCCATGTTTTTTTACAGAGAAGGTTTCTTAAAATTCCTCTCTGAAAAGTAACTGCATGGTATATTATTATCAGATTAAACAAATGTTGTGGTTCCAGTTATAAAAATGCACACAAAGCCTGTACCAGATAAAATATGAATGTGACTGTTGGATTTGGTACATTTGATATTTTTGGGTAATTTTGGATCTGATGCAGCCAGGAAAGGAGTCGTTGTATCTGTGATTCTTCAACCCTACCAAAGTACTTCATAAAAGCTCATTGATAAATTAAAGAGAATTACATACTTTTTCAGAGTTAGGTTACATTTAATATGCATGAGTTAAACCAAACTTATAGTGCCTGAATTAACAAAGTCCAAATTCAGAAGAGAAAAATATCTAGCTTTTATTTCATTTGTAAAGGTTCATGTGACACAGATAGTTAGGCATCTTATACCAAGCTCCGGTAAAAAGCTCATGTGACTTTTTGGAGCCGTGTTACTTCTCTATTTATTGTTCCTTTTTTATTTTAATTTTCCTTCCCCAAACCACTGACTAGCACTTTTTCTGATAGTTTTTGATGTAACCTTAGTACATACAGACAGTTAGTTGGATTAGAGCAAGCTTTAAATGATTTTTCACAGAGTTTTGAATAATAAAGAGATCCTGGCCATCAAGTCACATAGAAGTGCCCATCAGGTCAATTATGTAACAGAGCCTTCCCTAAACTCAGTTAAACTTCTGTCCTACACAAATGTGAGCTGATACATTTCAAAGCTGAACTCCAACCTTACATTTAGCATTGCACAGGTGTAAAGGCTCCTCTCTTGTAATTAAGTAGTTTACTCTGATTTCACTGCACACTGCGGGCTTCTTATAGTGTGCATTAAAAGCTGCAGACAGTCAGATAGAGTCTGCCTTATTTCCTAATTGGAGGATGTCCAACATCACCTAGCCCTTTCCTCCCCAGCCTGACTTTCCCTGACCCATCACGTATCTCGATATACGCCGCATAAGTGTAACTATGCACCGTCGTATCTGTGCGCTGTGCCCACAGAACTAGATACGCCTGAAAATAGGCTTCATCCGACCGACGTAACTTTTCTTACGCCAGCGTATCGTGGGCACATATTTACGCTGGCCATCTCATTGCAAATGAGGGAGATACGTCGATTCACGAATGTAGTTGTGCCCGGCGCATAATATACGCGGTTTGCGTAAGGCTTACGTCCGGCGTATAGTTATTCCCCATCTATGAGGCGCAACTCATGCAAAGGTATGGACCAGGGAACAGCCGTCGTATTTTACGTTGTTTACGTAGTAGTACGTGAATAGGGCTGGGCGTAGGTTATGTTCACGTCGTAGGCAGTGATTCGACGTATCTTAGGGAGTAGTTTCGACGTAATTCTGAGAATGCGCATTGGGTTGCGTCCACGTTCATTTTAAGTACTTGTCTGTCACTCGGCCCATCATTAGCATGGGGTCACGCCTCATTAGCATGGCTCACGCCCACTTCCACCTACGTTGGCTTACGCCAAGGAAACCCAGCGTAGATTTGGGGGCGAGTGCTTTGTGAATCCAGTGCTTGCATCTGTGCGCTGCGTCGGCGTAGAGTATATTAGATAGGCTACGCTCGAAAATATGCGCCGATGTATGTGAATCCGGGCCATCATCTTTTACATCTTTCAAAAAAAATACATTTATGTTGCAGTTGGACTTTAAATGGAAATTATAGGGCCAGATCCACAGACAGAGTACGCCGGCGTATCTACTGTTACGCCAGCGTACTTTCAAATTACCTGCGTCGTATCTTTAGTTTGAATCCTCAAACCAAGATACGACGGCATCTGGGTTAGACCTGACAGGCGTACGGCTTTGTACGCCTTCGGATCTAAGATGCAATACTTCGGCGTCCGCTGGGTGGCGTTCACGTCGTTTTCCGCGTCGGGTATGCAAATTAGCTATTTCCGACGATCCACTAGTCGGCTTTTTCTGGCGTATAGTTAAAGCTGCTATTTTGCGGAGTATAGTTAGACTTGCCATGTTAAGTATGGCCGTCGTTCCCGCGACGAAATTAGAATTTTTTTTTTTGCATAAGTCGTCCGTGAATCGGGATGGACGTAATTCACGTCTAAGTTAAAAAAAAATGACGTTGTTGCGACGTCATTTAGCGCAATGCACGTCGGGAAATTTAGAAACGGAGCATGCGCAGTTCATTCGGCACGGGGACGCGCTTCATTTAAATAAAACACGCCCCCTAATAGCCGATTTGAATTCCGCCGCCAGAAATACACTACGCTGCCGTAACTTACGGTGCAAAATCTTTGAGTATTCGAAAGAACGCCAGGTAAGGTACGGTGCGTAGCGTATCTCTGATACGCTGCGCCAATCTATTTCTATGTGGATCTGGTAAACACATGTTGTACGTTATTGCTGAACTGTTTACCTTAAATCCCAAAGCCTGATAATTGAAAGAATTTTTTTTGTGTCCACATAGTTTAAAAAAGAAAGCAGC